>NC_052155.1:65111845-65745308 GCF_902713615.1 Scyliorhinus canicula | reverse complement strand
AGGAAGAGAATTAGAAAAGAGTTCTGTATTCCTATTTCATTTTCATACTTTGACTTCAGCCTTTGACTTTTAAAGTTGTGTTCAGGCTATTGTCTCAGAAGATAATTCCTGTGATTCTTTGAGAAAATCAAATTGTCTACAAACTACCTTTTAAATGAAATTCAAGTTGTAACCAATGAACTTCAAATAAAACAATTCTTATTTGCACCTGACAAGTTTTTAACTTGAATTTCTACTGAGTTTCAGCAATGTCTCACCAACAACCGGCAACCGTAAATTGAATAAACTTCACAATTCAAAGATACAACAATGTAATACAGAAACAATTAACTGTGTTGTGAGTCCATCTTGAGAAATGTCCATATTCGTCTTGTGCGTGTGTTGAAGTGTCGTTACAAGTCTAGCCGGTCGGGTGCCTTACGGCTTCTGCTGGAGCGTCTTAACGGTGGTAGTAGGGATGATAGTTTGATGTCATCAAGAGTGCTGTCTGGCGTTGTGTGGCGAGGAACGTCCTGTGGACAAATGGACTCGGTCAAGTCCAGTGTGGGAAATACTGGCATTATAGGTCGAATCTCTAATGGATCCCGGCAGTTACAGCGAAAAAGTACTCCCGCAGACAATTTGACAATGTAGGCCCGCGGTGCCTCCTGCCTGATCACCGTGACTGACTCAGACCATCCGCCTTCTGTGTCCTGATGGTGTCACCTATTGTCAGTGGCTTGAGTGGGATCACACGTTGATCGTAGTATAGTTTTTGTTTGGAGCATAGTGCCCACATGTCATCAAGAACCGGTGCGTTGCCGGAGTCTCGGAATTGCTTTGCCGGTAGGATTGTCCGGATGTCTCTGCCGAACAGCATTTGCGGTGGCGACAGTCCTGAGCTCAATGGGATTGCTCGGTACGATAACAGAGCTAGGTTGATGTCGGAACCTGACTCGGCTGCTTTGCTGATGAGTCATTTAATGATGTGGACACCTTTTTCCCCTGTTCCATTTGATTGCGGGTACCGATTCTGTGTCGCACCGTTGTCCGACCTAAACTTTTTCCTGTGTCTATGGTATTGATTCTGTATGTCATCATTTGTGAAAGCTGTTTTTCTTGTTTGTTCTGGAGCAGATGTGAATTCCTGAGATTCTTTATCATGCCATGGCATGTTTGTAGTCTTGTCGTTGTTTCGCAGTGCGCTGCGGCATTGTCCTTCACGTGCAGAGTTGTACCATGTTGTACAGGTTGTTGTTTCATTGTTGTTGTTTCTGCCTTTGTTGTTTTCGTTGGCGTTCTTGTTGTTGTCGTTCTTGTTCTTTTTGTTGCGCTTGTTGATTCTGTTTTCATTGTTTTCGCTTTTATTCTTGTTCTTTTTCTTGTCATGCTTGTTGTTTTTGGGATGCTTCTTGGTGCTTTTGTCGTTTTTGTTGCATGCATGTTGTTTTTGTTGTTGCTGTTGTTCTTGTTTCTGCTGTGCTTCTTGCAGTTTTTGTTGTTCTTGTTGCGCTCAATGAGTGTTCCCTGTGGATGATTTGAGTCATTGTCACAGTTATTGGTGTCAGTGTCTTTTGTGGTATCTGCTACATTGAGCGTATCTTCTTGAGAATTGTGAGAATGATCTGATGTTGCATTGATGTTGGTGACATCAATCATTTGTGGTGGATTTGATTCCTCTTCTTTGCTTACTTGGTACTTCTCTACTAGAGTCATTTCTGGTTCACTTGAATTATCATTGATTTCTTGGTGCTCCTGTTTTGGAGTCATTTCAGGTTCATTTGCATCATCTGTGATCTCTTGGTGCTCCTCTCCTGGAGTCAAAATCTTCAGGATTTCTATTGACGTGGTCTCTCTGGACTCACGGGTGGCCGTCCTCTGATTATTGAGTGCTTCTGTGCAGATGAGCTGAGGTATGTCAGTCTCGCTGTGATCCTGCACATCCTGTATGGGAATTGTGATTTCTTCAGCACTTGTCTCACATGCAGTGGGTAGACATTCTATGTCTTCTTCTGGTGGCTCAAATAAGCTTGATAGATCTTCATGGTCTTGTACATGCATGGTGTTTGCTATGGAGTATTTGTTTGCTTCCATTTTTGAGTCTGTCACCGGGCTGTCTGCGAAGGCATGCGTCACTCTCTTTGTGGAGGAGTGCTCCGAAAGCTAGTGTTTGAAACAAACATGTTGGACTTTAATCTGGTGTTGTAAGACTTCTTACTGTGTTCACCCCAGTCCAATGCCGGCATCTCCACATCATGCCCTTTTAAGTGGGCGTGGTCCTGGTCCTCTGACATCATGACATCATGCATGGGACTCGATTGCCCATGCGCACACCGAGTTTCCTGTACTGTGCCCTCTTTTTGCAACTGAGCATATGCGGCTCCTTTCTCAAGATGGCTGCCACTCAGAACCTCCGTCTTTCTCCAATTCAACCCTGCCTCCGCCTCGTGGTGAGTATTCGCGCCATTTTTACCGATTTTGTTTTCTAAATGATGATTCTGTGTTTGTAGAGACTCAAAGTACTGATTTTGTTTTGTTCATAAGCAAGGCATTTTTGTATCGTGATCTCTAGAGTTAGATACTTATTTTGTGAAAGTTCTTCTCTCAAATTTTTATCAGATAGTCCAGAAATTAATTGATGCATTACCACAGTGTCTCTGAAATCAGCATATTCACAGCCTTGTGGTATTAACTTGAGATTTGTAATAAAATCAGAGGTGGGCCCTCCGTTTCTCGGAGAAGAGTTAAATCTTTCCCGCATCTCACCGGACTGACTGTTACAGCGTTCAGCAAATTTTTTGAATAAAACGTCTACTTTGATGTTGCCCTCACCTTCTAAGTAATTAAAGCAATTACAGATTTCTCTAGCTTCATGCCCTCCTGTTGAGAGTAGTAGGGCTATTTTTGTTGCATCAGAGGCAGTGCTTAAATCATTAGCTGTGATAAATATTTGGAACAGCTGTTCAAACATTTTCCAGTTATAACTTAAATTACTGGTTGTTTCCAGCTGCCATGGAGTTCCAACAAGTTCCATCGAATCAGGTAGTCGTCGAGGATCTATTTGCTGCGAAGTCTTCCACAGTCGAATGTCCGGTTTAAGTTTTTTTTCTCTTGCTTGTGTCTAGCTAGCTTTCTGAAATCACTCCTGGTATCATATGTTATTCTCCAAGTCTGAATAAAGATTGTAGACTTCCAATCCAAATACTTTATTCAATGGGTTTGTTCTGTTTCCAGAGCTTAACTAGATATAATACTGTCAAGAGGTATGACCAGTGAAGCTAAGGTAAGCTGCCTCTGCTGAGCTGTCTCTGTCTGCTGCTGCTCACTAGCCCTGTGCTTCTGAAAGAGGCGGATCCTCCCTTGGGCTGGACCCTTTATACCCGTCTCTGATGCTGCCCTCTAGAGATGCTGTGGCTGTTACATCTGTCTGTAGTCCCTGGTGTATGTGCAGATGTTGTACAGATCGCATCATGCTATATGAATTTTAAAAACTGTTTTTGTGGAGCATCACGCAACAAGCATTTCCCGGATTATTCTGATAGGTTTCAACACACCAAATATTTTTTTAAAATGAAATGATCGCTCATGGAGAAAAATGGTATCATTCTCTTTCTGTTTCTCCAATACTTTGTAAATCTTTCTCTGTTTCAGGATAGCCTAAAAGATTTCTCAGCCAATGTTTTATTTTTGGAATGTGCTCAGCTTTGCTATGCAGACACAGCTGCTAATTTTCTCAGAGGGAGGCTCCACAAACAGCAATCAAATTAACAAACAATCAATCTGCTTTGGTGGCATTGGTTGAGGAATAAAATGTTGGACGGAATTGTCCCAAAAAATGGAAAAAAGGGCAAGTACAGTCAGACAACCAGTAATCTTCTCTCAAAAGAAACAAGCAAGTTTCCCAATGAGGTCTTCCTGCATTTTGTCATTTTTTTCATGGGGAGCATGCTTTGCGCCAGCATTGTGAGGGGCGGGGCCTAAACACAACAGCAAGCTTAACTTCAGAGATCGCACATCTTTTTTACAGGACGCCCAATCTCAAAATGAAGGTAAAGATCCCCTCCCCCCATGGCACCATGGACATCGGGAGCCTCCCCCCAGTCAATTATCGCTGGTCAACCCCCCCGCCCCCCAAAAAAAGAAAGAATTGCTGGCGTCAATCCCTTCCCCACCCAACAAGGATCGCCGACATTGGGGTATTGGAGCCCCCTGGCTCCCCTCCAATCAGGCCCTGACCCTTGGCACTGCCGTGCGAGAGGATGTCCTGTGAGAGGATTTTGGGACAAAACAGGCTGCAGCTCTAGTGGGCAGCACGGTAGCATGGTGGTTAGCATAAATGCTTCACAGCTCCAGGGTCCCAGGTTCGATTCCCGGCTGGGTCACTGTCTGTGCGGAGTTTGCACGTCCTCTCCGTGTGTGCGTGGGTTTCCTCCGGGTGCTCCGGTTTCCTCCCACAGTCCAAAGATGTGCGAGTTAGGTGGATTGGCCATGCTAAATTGCCCGTAGTGTCCTAAAAAGTAAGGTTAAGGGGGGGGTTGTTGGGTTACGGGTATAGGGTGGATACGTGGGTTTGAGTAGGGTGATCATTGCTCGGCACAACATGAAGGGCCTGTTCTGTGCTGTACTGTTCTATGGTCTATGTTCTATGTTCTAGCTATGCTGTGCGCTGTTATAGGGTGTTAAACATGAAAGCCAGCAGGCATCAAGGCTTCACAGACCCCCGCTACCCCTATCCCGGGGGAGACCCCGGGCTGGCCATCTACAGCCGAGGCCTAGGAGCATACTGGGAGGCCACTGCATTCTATTTTAATCTCACTAATGAGATTAAAGTAAGAAGTCTTACAACACCAGGTTAAAGTCCAACAGGTTTGTTTCAAACACGAGTTTGAAACAAACCTGTTGGACTTTAACCTGGTGTTGTAAGACTTCTTACTGTGCTCATCCCAGTCCAACGCCGGCATCTCCAAATAATGAGATTAAAATGAATGCAAATGAGATCTGATCAGATTAATGTCCTTTCTTGCCCCCTTTAGCTGGGTAAAATTCCTATGCTCAGCTTTAAAGAATGCGAGACACAAGGGTGAAAAAGCTGATATCTCTAACATTCTGTCATCACTACACTGAAGTATCAGCCAATGTTTGTGCTCCATTCCTGTAGCAATGCTTGAACCCAGAATCTTCTTTGCCTCAGGCTCAAGAACACGACGACTGAGCCATAACTGACACCCAGAGGGAGGATATTCCCCCGTGTCAATGTATTAACTGACTTTACTTAAGCATTTCTGTCATTAATTGGCTTAATTTGAACATCCCTGTTACTATGTTTTGGAAATAAAACGAGTGGGTTAGATTAATGCTTGCCTCAGGGGTATTTCTTACTTAAAGAAATTACACTGAGCCTCATCTTGAGAATTTAATGTGACGGGCTCTGTGGTCTGTTTGTACAAGCTGCAGCATCTGGTTATCTTGTGTAACTTTAAAAACTGTTTTCCGTTTGGACCAAGGGATTGGCACAGTTGTGTCAGAGACCGGGCAGAAATTTCGCTTTGTTTTCCCCATTTCTGGGTGGGAAATGGTAGCAAAATAAGTCAATTTTACAGAGCTATAACTTATGTCTCAAAGGACAGCTGAAGTGTGTTTGACGGCATACTAATTAAAACTGTTTTGTGTTAACCACCAAGCAGGATGCTTGTGAGAGTTTGGCATCTGATAAAAAGGAAGGCAACAGAAGAAGATATGAGGAACCGAGAGAAGCTTAGATGCGGTCAGAGTGGAACAATTGTCAAAAGACACTGGGAATTTTGATTTGGAATGACAAAGAGAAATGAACTTCGCTGAGGAACTGGCAATGCTAATGGTACTGTTCCTTCAACACGACATATCTGTCAGGGCCTAGCCTATAAAGGGTTAACATGGGACTGTGTACAGTACAGCACACACTCTGATGTAAAATAACGCATGACCTCCGGTGGCATCATGCAAGAGCAAGACCAGGGGCTTTGTTTTTGGTCCTTTTTGCCCATTTTGCTGGGGAGGGGGCGGGGGGGGGGGGGGGGGGGGGGGCGTTGATGGCCAAACACTTTTAGTGGGTTTAGAGAACATTTTGCCACTGGAACAATATCGAAATCATCGACGAATAATCTCTGTTTGAGAAAGACTTAGGAGTGTATAGGAGGGGCGGCATGGTGGCACAGTGGTTAGCATTGCTGCCTACGGCGCTGAGGACCCGGGTTCGAATCCCGGCCCTGGGTCACTGTCCGTGAGGAGTTTGCACATTCTCCCCATGTCTGCGTGGGTTTCACCCCCACAACCCAAAGATGTGCATGATAGGTGGATTGGCTACGCTAAATTGCCCCTTAATTGGAAAAAATAATTGGGTACTCTAAATTTATAAAAAAAAGAAAAAAAAAAAAAAAAGGAGTGTATAGGAAAACAAATGGCCACTTTGCCCATTACATAAGACACAGTAGCTGTGGTGATGGTGCAACACAAATATCAAACATGCCTACAGCTCTATCGCCCGCCCACACTTTGGCAAATTTGACCACAAGGCTGTGCTCCTGCTCCCGGCCTATCAGCAAAAACTGAAGCATGAGAATCCGTCAAAGAAAGTGGTGCATTGTTGGTCTGAGGAATCGGATGATCTCCTACGAGACTGCTTAAAGTCAGTGGACTGGTCAGTATTTAAAAACTTTGCGACCAGCCTGAACGGGTACGCCACTACAGTAACTGACTTCATTTGTAAGTGTGTAGAAGACTGTGTGCTAAAGAAACAGATCCACGTGTTTCCCAACTGGAAACGCTGGATGAACAGGATTATCCACTGCTTGCTGAAGTCTAAGTCTGAGGCATTCAAGTCAGGCGACCCTAATCGAGACAAGAAAGCCAGCTGTGATCAAAGGAGATCCATCAAAGATGCCAAAAGACAGTAGCGGACCAAGCTCGAGTCCCAGGCTAGCCACACGGACCCCCGACGACTATGACAAGGTCTGCAAGACATAATGGGCTACAAGATGAAGGCATTTAAAATCACCAGCTCCAATGCACACCTCCCTGATGAGCTCAACGCATTCTATGCATGCTTTGAACAAGAGGTCAGCGAGAGCAAGCCCTCCACCCTAGAAGCCTCGGATGAACTTGTACCTGAGACCACCATTGCAGACTTCAGAGCAGCCTTCTCGAAGGTCAACCCTCGGAAAGCCGCTGGCCCGGATGGGGTACCCGGACGGGCACTCAGGTCTTGCACGGATCAGCTGGCGGGCGTATTCGCAGACATCTTCAACCTCTCTTTACAACAATCTGAGATCCCTATCTGCTTCAAGAAGACGACCATCATCCCTGTACCAAAACAAAGCCAAGCTGCGTGCCTTAATGACTATTGTCCAGTGACTCTGACATCCATCATCATGAAGTGCTTCGAAAGGTTAGTCATGGCACGAAACAACTCCAGCACCCAGATTGCCTTGATCGACTACAGTTTGCCTACCGCTGCAACAGGTCCACAGCAGACGCTGTCTCCATGGCCCTGCACTCTACCCTGGAACACCAAGATAACAAAGACTCCTATTTATCGACTACAGCTCAGCTTTCAACACCATCATTCCTACGAAACTCATCTCCAAACTCTGTGGCCTTGGCCTCGGCTCCTCCCTCTGCGACTGGATCCTGAACTTTCTAACCCACAGGCCACAATCAGTAAGGATAGGCAACAACACCTCCTCCACGATCATCCTCAACACCGGTGCCCCACAAGGTTGTGGCCTCAGCCCCCTACTATACTCATTGTACACCTTTGACTGTGTGGCCAATTTCCCCTCCAACTCTATTTTCAAATTTGCTGATGACACCACAGTAGTGGGTCAGATTTCAAACAATGACGAGACAGAGTACAGGAATGAGATAGAGAACCTGGTGAACTGGTGCGATGACAATAATCTCTCCCTCAATGTCAACAAAACGAAGGAGATTATCATCGACTTCAGGAAGCATAGTGGAGAACAAGCCCCTGTCTACATCAATGGGAACGAAGTAGAAAGGGTCGAGAGCTTCAAGTTTTTAGGTGTCCAGATCACCAACAACCTGTCCTGGTACCCCCATGCCGACACTATAGTTAAGAAAGCCCACCAACGACTCTACTTTCTCAGAAGACAAAGGAAATTTGGCATGTCACCTACGACTCTCACCAACTTCTACAGATGCACCATTGAAAGCATTCTTTCTGGCTGTATCACAGCTTGGTATGGATACTGCTCTGTCCAAGACCACAGGAAATTACAAAAGGTCATGAATGTAGCCCAATCCATCACACAAACCAGCCTCCTATCCAGCGACTCTGTCTACAATTCCCGCTGCCTCGGAAAGGCAGCCAGCATAATTAAGGACCCCACGCACCCCGGACATATTCTCTTCCACCTTCTTCCGTCTGGAAAATGAAATGAAAATCGCTTATTGTCACAAGTAGGCTTCAAATAAAGTTACTGTGAAAAGCCCATAGTCGCCACATTCCGGCACCTGCTCGGGGAAGCTGGTATGGGAATTGAACCGTGCTGCTGGCCTCCCTTGGTCTGCTTTAATAGCCTGCTCTTTAGCCCTGTGCTAAACCAGCCCCTTAAGATACCAAAGTTTGAGGTCACGTACCAACCGACTCAAGAACAGCTTCTTCCCTACTGCAATCAGGCTTTTGAATGGACCTACCTCGTATTATGTTGATATTTTCTCTACACCTTGCTGTAGCTGTAACATTATATTCTGCAGTCTCTCCTTCCTTCCCTATGTACGGTATGCATGGTTTCTACAGCATGCAAGAAACAATAGTTTTCACTATATACTGATACATGTGAAAATAATAAGTCAAATCAAATCAAATCATAACAGGGTTCATACGGGTGGGGAGAACTCCTCGGATTCTGAGGGGGGTGTTTGTAGAGGGAGAGGCAGGCAGGAGGGGTTGACAGGGCAGAACTTAATGTTTTATTAATGAGCAGCTAATGCGGAGAAGGTGCTGGATTAGTTTGGGGACTAAGAAGTCACTTGGGTGCGGATGGATCGGGGTGAAGCAAGGGGCCCTGCTTGGAGGCGCTGGTGACGTTATCTCTGTCATTTGCTTTCACAAAATATTATTTGAATCCCGTGATCATCGCCATGTTAAAGCTATGGCGGCAACTCTTCACCAACGTAAGCTGCTGGTAGTATCAAGGTCGCCCCCTATCCATAGGAACAAGCTGTTCGAACCAGCAAAATTGGATGGCACATTTATGGGGCGGTAATAGGGTGGCGGGCTTTTTCAATTCTTCCAGTGGTGCCGCCATCCACATTGCTGGATAGAATATTCCCCGGTGTGGTGTTGGAGGAGGGAAGCCCTTCCGGGAGATACAGAATGATCACGTGGGAAGATCAGGTTTCAGTTGGGAAGGTGAAAGCCAGGTGGGAGGAGGATCTGAGACCCATATAGTAGGAGGAGGTGTGGAGTGAGTCCCTCTGCTGGGTGAACGCTACATTATCCTGCCTGCGTGAGGTTAAGTTTGATACAGCTCAAGGTGGAGTTCAGAGCATATCTCACCAAGGCCAGAACGAGTTGATTTTTTGATGGGGTTGAGGATAGGTGTGAGCGGTGCTCGAGACGGCCTGTGAGCCATTCGCACATGTTCCGGTCCTGCCCCAAGTTGGTGTGGTTCTGGCATTTTTCTTCACACCGTATCAGCCATCTTGAACGTGGAACTGGAGCCCTGCCCATTACTAACGCTATTCAGGGTGTCAGGCCACTCAGAATTGATGATCGGTGTGGGGGCGGATGCTTTGGTTTTCGCCACATTAGTGGCTCTGTGGCAGATTCTGCTAAGTTCGAGGCAGGCAACACCACCCCGTGCACATTATGGCTGGGTGATTTGATGGAGTTTTTGTGCCTTGAGAAGGTCAAATTCACTGTGAGGGGGTGGATCGACAGTTCTATTGTAGATGCCAGCAGTTCATATTGCACTTTAAGGATCTAGTCACTGTTAGCTATTAGTACTGGAGGGATGGGGGTGGTGGGGGTTGTTCTCGGTTTTCTTTGGAGGGTTGTTACAGTTGTTGATAGGAATTTGTCAATTTGGGTGTTGATGCATGTGTTGCTGTTGTTTTGTTTCGATTTGAATAAAATGTTAAAAGTTCAATAAAAATATTTTCAAAAAGTAAATAGCTGACCACTTAAATAAGCACTTGTAAGTAAGCACCCATTGTTCACCACCAGATCTTCCACCCTATCATTCCATAGTGCCATGCTCGACAAACCCTTGTGCACACGTGATGCTTCTTCCCTGTGCAGTGTGAGTGGCATCACTATGTCTCTGGCAGCTCCCACACTGATGACTCATTGAAGATGCATTGCTGCTGGCAAACCCCCCTCCCATCTGTAATGATATGCATAAGCAATTCTGTATAATAATGATCTTTAATGTCACAAGTAGGCTTACATTAACACTGCAATGAAGTTACTGTGAAAAGCCCTTAGTCGCCACATCCCGGCGCCTGTTCGGGTACACTGAGGGAGAATTCAGAATGTCCAAATTACCTAACAGCACATCTTTCAGGAATTCTGGGAGGAAACTAGAGAACCCGGAGGAAACCCACGCAGACACAGGGAGAATGTGCAGACTCCACACAGACAGTGACCCAAGTCGGGAATCGAACCTGGGACCCTGGCACTGTGAAGGGACTGTGCTAACCACTGTGCTACCGTGCCGCCCCCTACGTATGTTAATATGTTAGACCTCCAGCAGCAGGTGACAGTGGAGCTACACCACGTGATACTGCAACTTTGGAGAGTCAGGGTGAGGAGTCGTCGTGGATAGTCGTGTTTTGTATTAGCTCTAGTATTATAGTTGTTAACAGTTTTTAGTTCATTTGTAGTATTATTATTGTTTTCCACCCACGTTATTGTACTTTAATAAATCTTAACTAGTCACGGACTAGACATTCATTGGTGCACTGGCTCAATCATTGCAATGCAGGTTTCAAACATATCACTGAGAAAGAGAGGAGCATCACTCTGTCCTCAGTGCAAGTCACCATCATTCTCCAATGGTTTTAGTTTCCTTCCCATCATGTTGGGCACCACCATGGAAATCTACCACTGGCACCACAGTAATGCTGAGATAGCAGTTTCCACAGTTGGAAATATCCTTAACTCTGCTCCTGTTTATCCCCAAAACTAGAGGCTATGACATTATCCCTAGCCTGATGGTCAATGTGGGCCAAGGTCCAAGGTCCTTCATCCTCCTTCTCCTCCTCCATGAGTTGTCCCTCACCACCCTCCTTGACCTCCTCCTCATCTGAGGAGATGTAGCACTCCTCCATTTCCTCCAGGTCCAGGTAGTCTCCCTTCTGGAGTGCAGCAGAGCACAATAATTTGGGAAACTTTTGGGGGGCTTCACTAGCGAGTATTCCCCGACCTGTCCAGGCACCCAAACCGTATCTTCAACTGTCTGATCACCTGCTCCACCAGCATGTGTTTTGAAGCATGAGCCTCTTTATAGCGAGTCTTTGCCTCAGTTTGTGGCCTCCACACCGGCATCATCAGCCACGTCCTTACTGGTATCTTTGTCCCGAAGAGCCAACCCTCCAGATGTTGCACTCCCTCAAAGACTTCTGGGATCTGCAAGTGCCACAAGAACAGCAAGGAGGACAAAGGAAGTGATTCCCATATGCCAGCCCCCAAACTTCCCCTTAAAGCAAGGGACGCCCAAAGTGAATCGAAGGTAATGACTGCTAGTGACCCCTCCCCCTAAGAATGAATGACTGAACTCCAGAACCGTGTTGAACTTATCTGTTTCCTCTACTTCCTCTCCCCAGTGCACCCTGAGCAGTGAAGAGCCTGGAGAAACTTGGCTGCCTGAGAGATTACCTCTGACATCCCTCTTGGAGGTGAAGCAGCCAGGTTCACACTTTTATAAACCTATTGTAAATGTTGCCAGTGTTGTGACATTATCATAAATGTAAATAAATGTAAGGGTTAATGTCATGTCTAAATCAACCACTAGAGGGAGCTAGTGATGCTAGTACAACCACATAAGACATCGATGCTAAGGTGAGAGGTTGAGGAGAAAGATAGAGGCCAGACTGAAGGAAACATAGGGCGGGTGATGCACGATCAATAACTCTCAAAGCGAGATTGGAGTATAATTGAAGGCTTTATTGGACTAGATGTTTCCCCCAGCAGCGCAGGTACAGAATGCAGCAGCTAGGGAGACACAGACTCTTATACTCCGTCTTACTGGGTGGAATGAGCAGGCAGGCTTCACCAATGATCTTACTGTCTCAGTTACCTCTCACACCAATGATCTTACAGCATCAGCCTAGGTACCGTAATACCTCTAATACCGACTACCACATTCACCCCAAAGAGTCCGGCGGGGGTGGTGGTCTTGCGTTATACAGTGTTAGAGGTTGAGATTATGGTGGTACCCGTCGGTGGTACAGTGTTTTGCCTTATTACATGTCACAACTATTTACAGTATTCATTTACATGCACATATCAAAATGAAGGAATTAGACGATCGGGGACCCTGGTCACCCTCTGTGATCATCGCATTCGGCTGTGATACAGGCACCAGCTCGAGCATCCGTGACTCCGGGAGCGTGACTTTGGCTTCTTCGTTAGCTTCATCACCCATGGGTGGGACCAGCGGAAGAACCGATCCACCTGGGAAGGGGGCAGCCATGGGGTGCGCCGGTGGTAGGGAGGGTGGGATTGGTGGGGAGGTGTGGGTGGGGATACAGCGGGCACCAGGTCACGTAGGGAGACTGCATCCTGCCAGCCGTCGGGGTACGGCACGTAGGCGTATTGAGGGTTAGCGTGAAGGAGGTGGACCCTCTCAACCAATAGGTCCGACTTGTGGACCCGCACGTGTTTGCTGAGCAGGATGGGCCCAGGAATTGCCAGCCAGGTTGGGAGCGAGGTCCCGGAGGAGGACTTCCTAGGGAAGACAAGGAGACGTTCATGAGGTATTTCATATTTTGTGGTACGCAGCAGTGATCGGATGGAGCGGAGTGCATCGGGAAGGACCTGCTGCCAGCGGGAGATGGGAGATTCCTGGACTGTAGGCGGTCTTCCGGACCGTTCAGTTCTCCATCTCTACCTGTCCGTTTCCCCAGGAGTTATAACTGGTCTTCCTGCTCGAGGCAATGCCCATGCTGAGCAGGAATTGACGCAGTTCGTCGCTCATGAAGGAGGACCCCCTATCGCTGTATATGTAGGCGGGGAAACCGAACAGGGCAAAGATACTGTGGAGAGCTTTTATGACGATGGCTGCAGTCATGTCGGGGCAGGGGATGGCGAATGGGAACCGGGAGTACTCGTCAATCACGTTCAGGAAGTACGTGTTGCGGTCGGTGGAGGGGAGGGACCCTTTGAAGTCCATACCGAGGCGTTTAAAGGGATGGGAAGTCTTTACCAGGTGTGCTTTCTCTGGCCTGTAGAAGTGCGGCTTGCACTCCGCGCAGATTAGGCAGTTCCTGGTGGCGGTCCTGACCTCCTCGATGGAGTAGGGCAGGGTGCGGGTCTTGATAAAATGGAAGCATCGAGTGACGCCTGGGTGGCAGAGGTTCTCATGGAGGGCCCAGAGTCGGTCCACTTGTGCGTTGGCACAGGGATAGGGCATCAAGAGGCTTGTTTAGCTTCCTGGGATGATGCAAGATCTCGTAGTTGTAGGTGGAGAGCGCGATCCTCCACCGTAAGATCTTATCGTTTCTTTATCTTGCCCCACTGTGCATTATCGAACATGAAAGCTACCGACTGTTGGTCAGTGAGGAGCGTGAATCTCCTGCCAGCCAGGTAATGCCTCCAGTGCCGCACAGCTTCTACTATGGTCTGGGCCTCCTTTTCAACGGAGGAATGGCGGATTTCTGAAGCATGAAGGGTGCGTGAGAAGAAGGCCACGGGCCTGCCGGCTAGATTGAGGGTGGCCGCCAGAGCTACATCGGACGTGTCGCTCTCGACTCAGAAGGGAAGGGATTCATCGATTGTGTGCATCGTGGCCTTTGCGATGTCCGCCTTTATGCGGTTGAAGGCCTGGCGGGCCTCTGCCGGCAGGGGGAAAACTGTGGATTGGATTAGGGGGCGGTCCTTGTCCGCATAGTTGGGGACCCATTGGGCGTAATATGAAAAAATCCCAGGCAGCATTTCAGGGCCTTGGAGCAGTGGGGGAGGGGAAACTCCATGAGGGGGCGCATGCGTTCAAGATCTGGGCCTATGACTCCATCATGCACTACGTAGATGGTGGTAAGTAGACGGTCTAGATGGTCGGTGCTGAACACACATTTGTCCTTGTTGTAGGTTAAATTAAGGATTTTTGTGGTATGGAGGAATTTTTGGAGGTTGGTGTCGTGGTCCTTCTGGTCGTGGCCGCAGATGGTGACGTTGTCGATGTACGGAAACGTGGCCCGCAAACCGTACCGGTCAACCATTTGGTCCATCTAATGTTGGAAGACCAAGACTCCATTTGTGACACCAAAGGGAACCCTTAGGAAGTGATAGAGCCGCCCATCTGCTTCAAATGCAGTGTACCTGCGGTCGTCCTGGCAGATGGGGAGCTGGTGGTAGGCGGATTTGAGGTCCACCGTGGAAAAGACCTTGGGCGCGATTCTCCGCCCCCCACGCCGGGTGGAAGAATAGCGGGAGGGCCTCCCGACATTTTTCACGCCCTCCCGCTATTCTCCCCCCCCACGCCCGACCCACGCCACGAATCGCCGCTCGCCATTTTTTACAGCGAGCGGCGATTCTCCGAGGCCGATGGGCTGAACGGCCGGCTCTTCACGCCCATTTCACCATGGCAGCAAACACACCTGCTCGCTGCCGTCGGGAAACGGGCGCCAGATGCCCGTTTGGGGCATCTAGAGGCCCGATTGGCATGGGAGCACCACGACTGTGCTCAGGAGGGGACAGGCCCGCGATCGGTGCCCACCGCTCGTCGGGCCAGCATCCAAAATGGATGCACTCTTTCCCCTCCGCCGCCCGGCAAGATCAAGCCGCCACGTCTTGCCGGGTGGCTGAGGAGAAAGACGCCAACTGCGCATGCGCGGGTTGGCGTTGTCCAACCTGCGCATGCGCGGCTGATGTCAGAGGTGAAGGAGCCCATGTGAAATTTCCCAGGGACGAAGCGGGAGGGTTCAAAATCACCTTCATAATGTTAAACTGTACAGAGTCAGACGCAGAGCCTCTTTGTCAGACCTACTGAACTACACATAACATCTTACAGATAGTGAAAGGGTTTTGTAAGGCATATTTTATTTGCATTAGTCAGTTAATGTAAAACTATCTTTTCTTTGCTTTGATGTATTAGTAGCCTAATTTGTTGCTGCACTTGCATATTCACTTTTGTTGACAGTTTGATGCAGTAAAAGTCTTAAAAGTGAAATTATTTCCTTTCTTGCTTTCCATTGGTTGCTTGGAAATTCATTTTTTTTAAGTTAGTGGTCTCCCTTCTTTCATGAACAGAGGTATTCCATTTGAGGTTTTCCAATATGCTGGGACTTTTCCAGAATCTATGGAATTTTGGAAGATTGCAACCAATGCATATACATCTTAGCAGCCTTTCTTTTAAGACCCTAGGATGCAGGCCATTAGGTCCAAATAACTTTCAATCCTTTTGTTCTATTAGTTTTCCTAATAATGTTTATCTAATGACTGTGGTTGATTTAAGTCCCTTCTTCCTGTTTCCTCCCCTTGATTTTCCTCAATTATTATTGGGTTGATTTTGGTATCTTCTACTCTGAAGGCAGATACAAAATGCTCTCTTTTCAATAGATGTCATCTTTAACTATTATGAGACTTTCTTTCTCAGTGGAATATATGTTTGTTAAGAATTATGAAATAGCTCCTGAAATGTCTGCCACTGCCTCTCTACCATTATACATTTAAACCTACTTTCCTAGTTCATTGTAGCTAAGTCTTCCTTCATACCTCTGTCATTGACTTTAAGTTTAAACACAAGTTTCAGACACACGTCTCAAACTGAATGTGAAATTCCATCATGCTATGGTCACTCTTGCCGAGAGGATTTACTATAAGGTTTTTAATTATTAAGCCTTTCTGATTACACGTTGCCAGGTCTTAAATAGCCTGTTCTCTGGTTAGTTCCCGAATTTATTGTTCTAAGAAACTACCCCAAGTACATTATATACGCACACCCTCAATGCTTTCTTTGCCAAGTTCAATTGTTCAATCTATATGAATATTAAAATCACCAATGATTATGCAGAATGCTTTTCACAAACCCCTATTATTTCTTGATTTACACTCTGACCTATAGTATAGTGACAGTTGAGGGGTATAAATTACACTGAGCAGTGACTTCCTTCCCTTACTATTTATTATTTCCACACAAACTGATTCTGCACCATGATATTCAAAGCCAAAATAATTTCTTACTTTTGTACTGATTTCATCCTTTATTAACCAACCTACCCCATCTTCTTTTCCTTTCTTCTAATACTTTTAAACTGTCAAATGCCCTTTTTAAGTTTCCAGCCTCGGTCACCTTGTAACCAAATCTCTCCAATGGTTATCATATCCATGTACTGTTTTATCACATACCACATCCCATTAATTTCAATTGTGCCATAAATTCATCTACCATTTTAGAAATGCTGTGTGTATTCAGATCAGGAGCCTTTATTTCTTTTTTTTCTTCAGAATTTCCTGCATTCTGACCCTATTTGTTGGTCTACTCAGATGTTTATACACCCTGTACCTTCCTGTTGCATTCTGGTTATCATTACCCATTTCATTACACTGCAGTATTTGCCTTGCCCTTTCTCACTAACTTTCAAACACTCCCCTCATATGGACCTCCCAATCTAAACACACCCCTCGCCCCACAGCCTCGCCCCCCCCCCCCCCCCCACCTTCACCACCATCACGACTATTTAGTTTAAAGACAATTTTTACAATTTCCCAGGACATGAGTCCCAATACGGTTAGGGTGAAGAGTGCCCCAATGGTACAGATCCATGTTTTCCTTAATACTGCTACCAATAGTCCCATCAGTCTAAACCCATTTCTCCCACATGGATCTTTGAGCTACATATTCAACTCTGATCCTATTATCTCTATGTCAATTGGCTTGTAGCTCACATAGTAATCCAAAAGATTATTTCCATGGCCAGTTTCCTTATCCTCCCTGCAGTTCCTGCTCTCATCCATACAAATTCAAGAACCTTGAACGTGTTGGACATTTGTAATGGCTGACACTTCTCCAGTGTTACCTTCTTGATCACAGTCACAGCCTCCTGTCCTTGACTGTGGACCAAATCTGAAGCGCCTTGCCAAAGAGATACGATAACCACCTGAAACAAGCATCCAGGTAACTTTCCCTATCTTTGGAAGTGACAAAGTTGATTTATGAGGGAAGGGCTGTAGATGTCATATACATGGACTTCAATAAGGCATTTGATAAGGTTCCCCATGGTAGGCTGATGGAGAAAGTGAAGTGTCATGGGGTCCAGGGTGTGCTAGCTAGATGGATAAAGAACTGGCTAGGCAACAAGAGACAGAGAGTAGTGGTGGAAGAGAGTTTCTGACAATGGAGAACTGTGACCAGTGGTGTTCCACAGGGATCCGTGCTGGTACCACTGTTGTTTGTGATATACAAAAATGATCTGGAGAAAGGTATAGGTGGTCTGATTAGCAAGTTTGCAGATGACACTAAGATTGGTGGAGTAGCAAATAGTGAGGGGGACTGTCAGAGAATACAGCAGAATATAGATAGATTGGAGAGTTGGGCGGTGAAATGGCAGACAGAGTTCAATCCAGGCAAATGCGAGGTGATGCATTTTGGAAGATCCAATTCAAGAGCAAACTATACGGCAAATGAAAAAGCCCTGGGGAAAATTGATATACAGAGAGATCTGGGTGTTCAGGTCCATTGTACCCTGAAGGTGGCTGTGCAGGTCAATAGAGTGGTCAAGAAGGCATATGGCATGCTTTCCTTCATCGGAAGGGGTATTGAGTACAAGTGTTGGCAGGTCATGTTACAGTTGTATAAGACTTTGGTTCAGCCACATTTGGAATACTGCGTACAGTTCTGGTCGCCACATTACCAAACGGATGTGGATGCTTTGGAGAAAGTGCAGAGGAGGTTCACCAGGATGTTGCCTGGTATGGAGGACGCTAGCTATGAAGAGAGGTTGAGTAGATTAGGATTATTTTCATTAGAAAGACGGAGGATGAGGGGGGGAACCTCATTGAGGTCTACAAAATCATGAGAGGTATAGACAGGGTGGATAGCAAGAAGCTTTTTCCCCAGAATGAGGGACTCAATTATTAGGGGTCACGAGTTCAAGGTGAGAGGGGAAAAGTTTAAGGGAGGTATGCGTGGAAAGTTCTTTACGCAGAGGGTGGTGGGTGCCTGGAACGCATTGCCGGCGGAGGTGGTAGAGGCGGGCACGATAGCATCATTTAAGATGTATCTAGACAGATACATGACTGGGCAGGAAGCAGAGGGATACAGATCCTTAGAAAATAGGTGACAGTTTTAGATAGAGGATCTGAATCGGTGCAGGCTTGGAGAGCCGAAGGGCCTGTTCCTGTGCTATAATTTTTCTTTCTTACTTGATGCATTGCAGTGTCTGAAGCTTAGACGTGAGCTCCAGACATTTACTGCAGATGTGGTTTCTGTGCTTTCTCCCACTATCCCAACATGCTACAACTGAAACAGATTACGCACTCTACCATCTCTACTGGATTTTATTTTCCGAATTAAGATTTTTTAATTTGGAAAAAGCATTCAATGTTTATTTGTAGTTAAATTACGTAGTTTAACTCATTCAGCTGTAAAGTTATCACAGTAAGTTATTGCAAGCCACAATCATTGAGATGCATATCTACTTAGAACATAGAACAGTACAGCACAGAACAGGCCCTTCGGCCCTCAATGTTGTGCCAAGCCATGATCCCCCTACTCAAACCCACGTATCCACCCTGTACCCGTAACCCAACAACCCCCCCTTAACCTTACTTTTATTAGGTCACTAAGGGCAATTTAGCATGGCCAATCCACCTAACCCGCACATCTTTGGACTGTGGGAGGAAACCGGAGCACCCGGAGGAAACCCACGCACACAGGGGGAGGACGTGCAGACTCCACACAGACAGTGACCCAGCCGGGAATCGAACCTGGGACCCTGGAGCTGTGAAGCATTTATGCTAACCACCATGCTACCCTGCTGCCCGCATTGTAGCTAGTTTAAACTGCTACCCAGTTTAGAGAAAAGAAAGTAAAATTAAAACATCACCAACCAGTCACCTACCTACTCTTACATAGGTAATGCCGCTGGATTTCACCTCTCAGGTCTCCTCACTTTCCCCCTTCTCTCCTCTCTAAGACCACGCCTTCTTCTGTAAAAGACCAGGGGCTGGATTCTCCGTTCCTGATCCTAAGTGTTGACGCCGGGCCAGGATTCATGGACTTGCATGACAGCAAAACTGGCGATGCACCCGGACCTATTCAGCCACTGTTGAGGGGATAGCACCGTCATCACATGGAACACAATTGATTCCAATGAAAAACGGTGCGGGATTCGCTGGGTCCGTGATTTAAGAGCTGACTAGTGCTGATTTAAACAGAGGATCACCACACCTCAGATGAGGGTTATAGCTGTGAAGGCGGGGCCTTCATGAATAACCTCAGTTGGTATGGGAATCAAACTCACTCCACATCATGAAGCAGCCGCCCAGCCAATTGAACAAACCGAACACCACCTTCAATGATATTAATGTGTCAGGGCCTGGACTTGCAAGTTACATTGTTTTTTTTCAATTAAGGGGCAATTTAGCGTGGCCAATCCACCTAACTTGCACATCTTTGGGTTGTGGGGGTGAAACTCACGCAGACATGGGGAGAATGTGCAAACTCCACACGGACAGTGACCCAGAGCTGGGATACGAACCCGGGACCTCAGCACCGCAGTCCCAGTGCTAACAAGTTTCATTTTAATGTTTACCTTATGGGCATAAATGAAAGGCAATAATAGATTTGTAAATTGTGAGTTCTTGGCATGTACCAGCAGTAACTGTGTAACAGATCACCTGGCAGCACAATGTCACACGAACACTACCTAAAAAATGGAACCTTTAGAGAAATGCAGCACAGAACAGGCCCTTCGGCCCACGATGTTGTGCCGAACTTTTGTCCTAGGTTAATCATAGATCATAGAATTTTGGACACTAAGGGCAATTTAGCATGGCCAATCCACCCACCTGCACATCTTTGGACTGTGGGAGGAAGCCAGAGCACCCGGAGGAAACCCATGCACACACGGGGAGGATGTGCAGACTCCACACACAGTGACCCAATCCGAAATCGAACCTGGAACCCTGGAGCTGTGAAGCAATTGTGCTATCTCACAATGCTACCGTGCTGCCCTTAAGAACAAATTAATCTACACTCCATTCTTTTTCCATAATCCATGTACCTATCCAATAGCCGCTTGAAGGTCCCTAACGTTTCCGACTCAACTACTTCCACAGGCAGTGCATTCCATGCCCCCACTACTCTCTCGGTAAAGAACCTACCTCTGACATCCCCCCTATATCTTCCACCATTTACCTTAAATTTATGTCCCCTTGTAATGGTTTGTTCCACCCGGGGAAAAAGTGTCTGACTGTCCACTCTATCTATTCCCCTGATCACCTTATAAACCTTTATCAAGTCGCCCGTCATCCTTCTCCGTTCTAATGAGAAAAGGCCTAGCACCCTCAACCTTTCCTCGTAAGACCTACTCTCCATTCCAGGCAACATCCTGGTAAATCTCCTTTGCACCTTTTCCAAAGCTTCCACATCCTTCCTAAAATGAGGTGACCAGAACTGCACACAGTATTCCAGATGTGGCCTTACCAAGGTTTTGTACAGCTGCATCATCACCTCACGGCTCTTAAATTCAATCCCTCTGCTAATGAACGCTAGCACACCATAGGCCTTCTTCACAGCTCTATCCACTTGAGTGGCAACTTTCAAAGATCTATGAATATAGACCCCAAGATCTCTCTGCTCCTCTACATTGCCAACAACCCTACCGTTAACCCTGTATTCCGCATTCATATTTGTCCTTCCAGAAGGTTGCCCCTATTTGTTCGAAAGGGGTGAGCGGGATTTGTGTTGCTGGGGGGGACGGGTGCCAGTTGCCGGGCCTCGCTATCGGACCGCCCGCTAATAATGGTGGCCCAATAGCGGGATTCAGAATGCAAGGTCCATGCCATGCATAAATGTGCATGGCTGGAGAGAGTGAATCACTTCTGGGTGCTGCTCCGAGCACTATCGCAGACCAGAAGCGATTCAGCTACGGTGGGAGAAGTCTCCCAAATGGAGAATCCAGCCCATTGACAGTACTTCTCTCTCTACATATGCTGCCTGACCTTCTGAGTACTTACATATTTTTTTTTTATTACCTTTAATGGTTCCTGTTATCTCTTTACCAGAAATGTTCAGCTCCAGAGCCCTCCCATAATTGAGCTCTCATTCCATATGGACTAATGTTTGACTATATTCATAGTAATAAATGATAATGTGACTTTGTTTCAGGGTCAAATGAAAATTTTTGATGCTGTAATTTGCTAACAGAGATTGACTCAGACTTTCTTATGTTTGCGTAATTGTTCGGTAGCCGAAAAATGCGTACTGTCTCAGGCAATTCAAATACAGATATAAGCTACAAATTCAGGTACATTAAAAGTAAAAAAACATAATACAATACTGGAATGTCAGTACTGCAGATTGCACTTGAATACAGAATTTGTGACTCACATGTAATGAACAATTAAAATAAATTCCTGGATTATTTTTCACTGGTTATCACTCCACAGCTCTTTTTTTAAATGCTGTAGAAGTTTTTCATTTTACACTCATTAGGACAAATGCAAGAATGCTAACTTGCAAATAATCACAACAATTTATACTACAGGAGAAATGGTACTGATTGGCTGGCAAGTCAACATTGATTGGCCAAGTTGCTGTCTGGAGAAAATAACAAGCAACATGGGCTTCCCAAAAGTCTGGTTAATTCAAGGTTTGAAACAATTCTCATAATTTGCAGAAAATATATCCCTGTGTATGAATATATGTTGCTTAAAGCAAGCCTAAGTGGTTCACAATATGAGTTGAGTGATTGTCTGAAATTAGTTTTTAGTGTAACTATTAGTGCAGCCGAGATTTGTTCACGTGGTTGTCACATCGCTATCAAGGCCAGCATTTATTGCCCATTCTTAATTGCCCCAGAGAAGATGGTCATGAGGAGCCTTCATGAATTGCTGCAATCCATGTGGTGAAAGTATCCCACAATGGTGTGAGGCAGGATGTCCCAGGGTTGTCACCTAGTGACAGTGAAGGAACAACAATATATTTCCAAGTCAGGATGGTGTGTGTCTCAGTGGAGGAGCTAGGGAATGTATAATGGGGTGCTAATCAAGATAATGGCTTCCTCTTGAATGCAGTCAAACCTCTTGTGTGTTGTTGGAATTGAATTTATCGAGGCCTTCGTGCCATATTTGAGTTTAAGAATAGGGATGTTTGACTAAAGTTGTATCGGGCATTGGTGAGGCCACATCTGGAGTATTGTGTACAGTTTTGGTGTCCTTGTCTGAGGAAGGATGTTCTTGCTATGGAGGGAGTGCAGCAAAGGTTTACCAGGTTGATTCCGTGGATGGCAGGCCTGTCATAGGAGGAGAGATTAAATCGTTTAGGATTATATTAATTGGAGTTCAGGGGCGAAATTGGGGTCGGAGAATCGCCTGGGGCCGCCGAAAATCCCGCCCCTGCCGCGTCAGAGATTCTCCGCCACCCGGGAAGTGGCGGCGGCGGGAATCACGCCACTCCGATCGGCGAGGTCCCTGCGGCGATTCTCCGGCCCGCGATGGGCCGAAGTCCCGCCGCTGGGAGGCCACTCCCGCCGCCGAGGTTTGAACTACCTCTGGTGGCGGCGGGATCGGCGGCGCGACTGGGCCCCCGGGGTCCTGGGGGGGCGCGGGGCAATCGGACCCCAGGGGGTGCCCCCACGGTGGCCTGGCCCGCGATCGGAGCCCCCCGATCAGACTCCGGACCAGTGCCCTGGGTGCACTCTTTCTCCTCCGCGGCCGCCACGGTCTCCGCCATGGCGGAAGCGGAAGAGAAACCCACATCGCGCATGCGCCGGCGGTGACGTCAGCGGCATTGGCCGCTGACGTCACCGCTGGCGCATGCGCCGACCGGCGAAAGCCTTTCGGCCAGCCCCGCTGCCGCTGGCGTCGGTTTTTTGCGCCAGTCTTCTGGTGCCAACTGCTCCGGCGCGGGGCTAGCCCCCAAAGGCGCGGAGAATTCTCCACCTTTGGGGAGGCCCGACCCCGGAGTGGTTGGCGCCCTCCCCTATGCCAGGATCCCCCGTCATGCCGGGTAGGGGAGAATCCCGCCCATGAAGAGTGAAAGGGATCTCATAGAAACTTATACATTTTAACAGGATTAGACAGGGTAGATTCGGAAAGAATGTTCCTGATGGTGGGTGAGCCCAGAACTAGGGGATTGTAGTTTGAAGATAAGATTGAAAATCTTTTAGGACTGAGGTGAGGAGAAATTTCTTCACCCAAAGAGTGGTGAATCTGTGGAATTCCCTACTTCAAAGTAGTTGAGGCCAAAACGTGTGTAATTTCAAGAAGGAGTTAGATATAGTCCTTGGGGCTAAAGGGATCAAGGGATATGGGAGGGGGGGTGGGCGGGGAGGCGGTATCAGGGTATTGAACTTGATGTTCAGCCATGATCATAAATAAATGGCGGGAGGGCTCGAAGGGCTGAATGGCCTCCTCCTACTTCTATTTCTTATATATGTTTCTATACATATAATATCTATTATATATATATATATAAAACGGGACAAATGCTAGATTGACATCAAAGGCAGCCACCCTCACCTCACCTCTTCATTGCATGTTTTGACCATGACTTTAATGAAGTCTTGAGCCGAATGTAGAACCCTACATAAGCATCAGTAAATAAGTGCCGCTTGATAGCACAGTTGACAGCACCTTCCTTTATGAAAGAATGCAGCTATAAATATGGACTTCTCAGAAAATCCAGTTACAAATAAAGAGTTGTAAGATTAAAAATTGTGATTCTCCTGTGAAGTAGGGATTAAAAATTCAAAGCAGAGTTAATTTGCTTGACAAAGGTTTAAAAGTTTATGATCAAATCTCAGCATAATTATGTGCTCAAGGTCAACACTATCTTGTAGGTTAGAATACGGCATATCTGCTAACACAAGGCAAGTCTGAAAAACAGGAACTGGCCTTTCCATTACTTCAGCAAGACATTATTAAATTGCAGTTACTACAATCTAGAACATAGAACAGTACAGCACAGAACAGGCCTTTCGGCCCTCGATGTTGTGCCGAGCATTGTCCAAAACCAAGATCAAGCTATCCCACTCCCTGTCATTCTGGTGTGCTCCATGTGCCTATCCAATAACCGCTTGAAAGTTCCTAAAGTGTACAACTCCACTATCACAGAAGGCAGTCCATTCCACACCCTAACCACTCTCTGAGTAAAGAACCTACCTCGATATCCCTCCTATATCTCCCATCCTGAATCTTATAGTTATGCCCCCTTGGAACAGCTACATCCACCAGAGGAAATAATCTCTGAACGTCCACTCTATCTATCCCCCTCATCATCTTATAAACATCTATTAAGTCGCCTCTCATCCTCCTCCGCTCCAAAGAGAAAAGCCCTAGCTCCCTCAACCTTTCCTCATAAGACCTATCCTGCAAACCAGGCAGCAATCTAACAATCTAACAATAGGTAACCTTAAGAATGATCCAAAACAGCTTAACTGAATCCTTGAAACTGGCTTTGCAAGATCACCATCATCTGTGCATTTCTGTGTCCTGTTTAAATGAAGGATGTTGATGATAAACAAAATATGTTGTTCAGCATGAGTGCTCAATATGTTTCCTGCTGGTTTAGTTCTTTAAGAGTATAAATATTGGAACTACATAGTCAGACCTCTAGATTTGTTGGATTCACTCTAGCTTCTCTCAAGGTGAAGGATATGCTGTAGTGTACTGATGATAGTTATCCCCTAGATTGGGAGAGAGGTATCTTGTTAAATTTAGTAGCCTTTACCTTGAGAATCAAAGGTAAATATGACTTTAAATATTGATATTTAATATCTTAAAAATCTCTGTCACATTAATAAGACCCAGATTATCTATTAGAAACAAGACTATATTTACTTTCCCTAGAACTGTCAGTGTTGTGATTGAATTATCAACTAAAGTAAACTGCATATTTGGTTCTTTAATAAACTCTTACATAATTTTGAAAATAGACTGTCTCTTTTGTCTTCTGTACTCAAACTTGAAAACTCCCCTCCATACATTCTTCAGTGGAAAGGTACATTGTTTAAGCAGATGTTGTTTAATCCAGACCCTTATAATATCCGGGTTGTTATAATCTAGTTAAAACTTGATAAAAGGGCCATCTAGAGAACTGTAATATTCTCTGTATGATCCTTTCCTTCAGGGAAAGTTAGATCAGTTCTTCAGACCCATTTAAATACCGTGAGGCCTGTCACTCACAACTTTAACTGAGAGTGACCATCTGAGGAGTATGCCTGATCCAGAATGGTCCCAAAGAGAGATTAGAATTATGATAAACTTCACAATCATTTTGCTGAGAGTGGGAAATGATTGGCCAGCCTAGATTTGTCCAGCTTTTGGATTTGTCACATGTACCAAGGTGCAAGTATTGTTCTGCGTACAGTGAAGACAGATCATTCCATACATGAAAACAAACTATAGGGCATACATAAATACACAATGTAAATACATAGACACAGACATCGGGTGAAGCATACGGGAGTGCAGTACTACTCAGTAGGGAAGATGTTGCTAGTTCTGGGTGAGTGTGCTTAACACTCAATTTGGCTCTGTTTCGTTACTTAGCTCTGGAGTCGCCAGGTATCGTTAAGATACCGCCACAAGTTTCAAGGTCAAGTTCAAAGCAATAAAATCATACACCAATTAGTAAGTTCAAACAAATGAGTTTATTATAATACAATTATAATCTACTCATGCACACGCTAAGATGACTAAACTATTCCTACCACTAGATAAACCAATCTTAAAAGGAACTGCCGGACCAGGGGACAAGGCCTCTTGCTCTGTACAGAGTCTGCAGACTTCAGGTTGGTACGGGTTAAAAAAGGGTCAGGAGAGTCTATCTCTGGCAGCGATCGTTGTGAGACACTTACTTGCTGGCGGCTGCTGTCCCAAACCTCTCCTCTCGCTCGGTCAAGGTCTTCTTCGGTAAAAGCTGGTCGAGAGGGCTGGTCTAGAGAGGAGGGCTGGTCAAGAAGAACAAACTAAGTTTGGGACCTGTCTTTTATAGGTCCCAGGGCTTCGCGCCCTTTTGGGCGGACCCTCTATCTGCTGGGGATCGATTGGGTCTCTTCCCAATCGATTTGTTTGAATCCCCCCAATACTGAGGCTGTCCCTCAGCTACTGGGCGGGCCTTCAGGTGCTTTGTCTTCGAACCCCGCTGGTGCCGGTGTGTCTGGTATCCTATACAATGTTGCAATTACTTCCCTATTTGTGTCCATTGTCCCTGGGATCGTTCCATTACCATGTTAACTGTCCCGGGGATTGCCTTATTAGTATGCGGAATGTTCGTTTCGGTGCTGTCTGCTCTCTTAGCAGACAGAATACACATTGGCTTGATGCAGCCTGCTTGTGCTGCAAACTGTGTCCATTTTAACCTGCAAGCTTTGCGTTCCTCCATTTTGTATTGAGGGAATGGCCAACTTCAGTGGCTACAAGATGTTGAAAAAGATCAGATCAATCCATAAGAGGGTCATTCAGGAATCTGGTAACAGTGGGGAAGAAGCTGTTTTTGAATCTGTTAGTGCATGTTTTCGGACTTTTGTACCACCTGCTCAGATTCACACGGTATTATAAGTAACCAATGTCACTCTGTTCCAAGTATATATATGTACCGATATTGTAAGTGCTGTTGCACTACCTGATCAATCACCAGGGGGAGTAGCTCTGGGAGTACTCGAGAGTTTGTACTGGGCTCCCCACTTGGCTCCGCCAAGAACTCCTCCCCCTGGAGCTGCTGTATAAAGATCCGTGCCTCAGAGTCAGCCAGCCAGTTCACCGAAAGTTCAACGGCTAATAGGCTGGCTCTGTTGTAAGTATATTAAAACCGCTATTCTAATCCTACAAGCACGTGTCCGTAGAATTTATGGTTCCATCAATTTAATATACTTACGAAACAGACAAAGTAAATCATGGAAGCAACCCTCAAGCCCGGACGCCTTGAACTCGACCCGCAGGATGCAGAGGCTAAAGAAATTATTTCCCACTGGCTGAGATGTTTTAAGGCCTACCTGGCAGAAGCCAGCACCGCTGGAACAACGGAGGAACAGAAACTCAGCCTACTGCACGCGAGGGTAAGCCACAGAATCTCCACACAGCTACATCCGGCCGGTTCTTACACCACAGCGCTGGCGATATTGGACAAAATGTACGTTAGGCACATTAACGAGGTTGATGCACGCCACGTGTTTACGACTCGCCGTCAGCGGCATACAGAAATGCTAGCCGAATTTGTACGGGAACTGAACAATCTCTCTAATGACTGTAATTATCAAGCCGTTACTGCGGCTGAACATAGGGAGCTTGCTGTGCGGGATGTTTTCGTAGCGGGACTTAGATCTAACTATGAGCGCCAAAGACTGCTAGAAAAGGGGGCCCAGAACTTAGATACTACTGTGGAGGCTGCTACCACTATGGAAGTCTCCTTCCGCAGCCTCACCTCGATTCCCGCGGACCCCGCGACCTCATCGTGGACCCTCGACCAACAATCCCCCCAGGCCTGGGCCGCACGGCCCCGCAGCTACTGCGCTGCCAAAGCCAGTTACTGTGCTGCCCCAGCCAGTTATTCTGCTGCCCCAGCAAGCTACTCAGCTGGTCCAGCCTGCCATTTCTGTGGCCAAAGCCAGCACCCACGGCAGCACTGCCCAGCCCGATCCGCGACCTGCAGCAGCTGCGGGAAGAAAGGCCACTATGCCAGAGTGTGCCTCGCGAAAAGGGCCCCAGTTTCTAACTCCCCAGTAGAAAGACCAAATCGTTCCCAGCACCAGCGGGCCCGTGGGGCCCGAAACGCTGCGGCCCCCTCCCGCCACGTGTGATCCATGGGGGCCGCCATCTTGGCAAACCTCCACCATGCGGCCGACCACGTGCGACTCATGGAGGCCGCCATCTTGGACGCCATCTTCCTCGCCGCTCACCACGTGAGATCCACGGGCCCCATCTGCATCTCCATGCTCAGATAGCTCATCTGAAGACTACGACTTCCCCGGGCACTCATCACGCGGCCCGCAACTCAGCGCGGTCACCCTGGATCAATCCCGCCCCAAGCACCTACAAAGTTCGATGGCAGAGGTCCAGATCAACGGGTACAGCACGCCATGCCTCTTTGACTCCGGGAGCACCGAGAGCTTTATACACCCAGAGCTGGTAAGACGCTGTTCGCTTCCTATTTTTCCTGTGATCCAAACTATCGCCCTCGCTTCGGGCTCCCACTCAGTCCAAATCCAAGGACGCACTGTCACTACGCTCACAATTCGAGGCACCTGTTATTCAAAATTTAAACTTTATGTCCTGCCCGACCTCTGCGCGCCACTCTTATTAGGCCTGGATTTCCAGTGCAACCTCAAGAGCCTCACCCTCAGCTTCGGCGGGCCCCTGTCCCCACTCACTATCTGCAGCCTAGCCATGCTGCGCATCTCCCCCCCTCCTCTCTTTGCCAATCTCACTCCAGATTGCAGCCAGTAGCTACTCGCAGCAGGCGATACAACTACAGCATAAGGTATTTATCCGATCGGAGGTCCGACGGCTGCTTAGTGAGGGGATCATAGAGGCCAGTAATAGTCCCTGGAGAGCTCAGGTGGTGGTCGTCAAGACCGGGGAAAAAGTTTGCATGGTCGTCGACTATAGTCAGACCATAAATCGCTTTACGCTCCTAGATGCATATCCCCTCCACAGAATTGCAGACATGGTTAACCAGATCGCCCAATATTGCGTATTTTCCACGGTGGATCTGAAGTCTGCATACCACCAGCTCTCAATCCGCCTGGAGGACCGCCACTACACGGCGTTCGAGGCCGATGGCCGCCTCTTCCATTTCCTCCGGGTTCCCTTCGGCGTCACTAAAGGGGTTTCGGTGTTCCAACGAGCAATGGACCGAATGGTGGACCAGTACGGGCTGCGGGCCACGTTTCTGTATCTGGACAATGTTACCATCTGCGGCTATGACCAGCAGGACCACGACGCCAACCTCCACCGTTTTCTCCAGACGGCACAGAAATTAAACCTCACTTATAACAAGGAGAAATGCGTTTTCCGCACAAACAGACTGACCATCCTCGGCTACGTCGTGGAGAACGGAGTCCTGGGCCCAGACCATGCTCCCCCTCCCGCATGCTCCCCCTCCCTCATTGCCCCAAGGCCCTCAAACAGTGCTTGGGGTTCTTTTCATACTACGCCGAGTGGATCCCTCAATATGTGGACATTGCCCGCCCACTGTTTAAGGCCACACAATTTCCCCTGTCAGCTGAGGCGCGCCAGGCCTTCAGCTGCATCAAGGAGGACATCGCCAAAGCAGCCATGCGGGCGGTGGATGAATCCACTCCCTTTCAGGTTGAGAGCGACGCCTCAGAGGTAGCTCCAGCAGCCACTTTAAATCAGGCAGGGTGGCCCTTTGCATTTTTCTCCCGTACCCTATCCGCTTCAGAACTCCGACACTCCTCAGTCGAGAAGGAAGCACAAGCCATCGTGGAGGCTGTTCGTCACTGGAGGCACTACCTCGCAGGTAGGAGGTTCACCCTCATAACCGACCAACGATCGGTTGCCTTTACGTTTGACAACTCGCAAAGGGGCAAAATAAAAAACGATAAAATCCTTCGGTGGAGGATTGAACTCTCCACTTATAGTTACGATATTAAATATCGACCGGGGAAGCTTAACGAGCCCTCGCATGCCCTATCCCGCGTGACATGTGCCAGCGCGCAGATCAGCCATCTGAAAGCCATCCACGTTGACCTCTGCCATCCAGGGGTCACCCTGCTCGCCCACTACATCAGAGCCCGAAACCTGCCGTTCTGCAACGAGGAGGTAAAAGCGGTCACCAGGGACTCCCCGATCTGTGCGGAGTGCAAATCGCACTTCTATAGACCAGACAGGGCCCACCTGGTCAAGGCTTCTAGGCCCTTTGAACGCCTTGCGATCGATTTCAAAGGGCCACTCCCCTTCACTAACAAGAAAATTTATTACCTCAACCTCATAGATGAGTTCTCCCAATTCCCTTTTGCCATTCCGTGCCCCGACATGACCTCCCACACAGTCATTAGGGCCCTGCATAGTGTCTTCACCCTGTTCGGTTTCCGCAGCTACGTGCACAGCGACCGGGGTACGTCCTTTATGAGCGACGAGCTGCGTCAGTACCTGCTCGACAAGGGCATCGCCTCGAGCAGAACTACCAGCTACAACCCCAGGGGGAACGAGCAGGTGCAGAGGGAGAACGCGATGGTCTGGACGACTGTCCTACTGACCCTCCGGTCTAGAAAACTCCAAGTCTCCCAATGGCAAGAAGTCTTCCCAGACACGCTCCACGCAATTAGATCCCTCCTCTGTACAGCGACAAATCAAACCCCTCACGAGCGGCTCTTCATTTTTTCTAGGGGCACTACCACGGGGGTCTCACTTCCGGCGTGGCTGAGGACACCATGCCCTGTTCTCCTGAGGAAGCACATCAGGATGCACAAAACTGACCCCCTTGTTGAACAGGTGCGCCTCCTCCATTCCAACCCCCAGTACGCATTCGTGGAGTTCCCGGACGGTCGCCAGGACACAGTATCCATTCGGGACCTGGCACCCGCTGGATCCAGCCCCCTCCCTACCCCCACTGAGGAACCCCTTACCCCGTTCCCTATGCTGCCGCCCCCTCACGCCCCCGATTCCGCAAGCTCGCTCCACCGGTTTCACGCGCCAGCACCAGCCCGCCCCCAGCGCCCCCAGTCTCCGGTCGAGCCAGAGGTGTATGAAGTTTGGACGAGACCCACCCGGAGTCTGCCATCGTACCCCAGCTCTCAACACCCACCCAGCCACCGCAAGAGGCTGCAACCCCGGTGCTCTGCAGATCACAACGAACAATTCGTCCACTGGACAGACTAACTCTGTGAGCCACCACCCCCGCCAGACTTGATTTTTTTCACAGGGGGTGAATGTGGTGAATGAGATTCACACGGTATTATAAGTTACCAATTTCACTCTGTTCCCAGTATATATATGTACCGATATTGTAAGTGCAGTTGCACTATATGACCACCAGGGGAGTAGCTCTGGGAGTACTCGAGAGTTTGTACTGGGCTTCCCCCTTGGCTCTGCCCTGAACTCCTCTCCCTGGAGCTGCTGTATAAAGATCCGTACTACTGAGTCAGCGAGCCAGTTCACCGAAAGTTCAACGGCTAACAGGCTGGCTCTGTTGTAAGTATATTAAAACCGCTATTCTAATCCTACAAATACGTGTCCGTAGAATTGATGGTTCCATGAAGCTACAACTTGCAATGCTGGATTTTATTTTGTTAAACATATTTGGCACTTGTTAAACAGATGCCAATTTTCATTTGAAACAGAATGTAATTTAAAATGTAATGGTAGAGAAAAATCATACTGAGCATTTGTGCTCCACCACACCTTAGGTTGAAATTATTTGTACAGGACAGGTGAACCAGTTTTACTTGTTATTCATGAACCATTGATTAATTGGCAAGTGGATGTTTTAAAAATCAGCTTTTTGCAAAATGACTGAAACAACAAACCAACTAATTATTTTGTTGTTAGCATTTTCAAACAGTTCATGAGTCATTTTACCAGCAAAAGTTCAACGGCTAACAGGCTGGCTCTGTTGTAAGTATATTAAAACCGCTATTCTAATCCTACAAGCACGTGTCCGTAGAATTGATGGTTCCATCAAGGGAATGTGTATGATACTTCACTTCCTTAGTTTTGCTGAAGTTGAGGGAGATTTTGTTGTCGTTACACCACTTCCCTATGTTCTCTATCTCCCTCCTGTACTCTGACTCATTGTTGTTCGAGATCCGACCCATTTCAGTCGTGTCATCAACAAACATGTTTTTACCCAGATTTGACCCCACAGTTGTGTGTGTACAGGAAGTATAGTAGGGGGCTACATGCGCAGCCTTGCAAGGCCCTGGTATTGAGGACTATGGTGGAGGAGGTGCTCTTGTTTATACTTACTGATTACGGTCTATTGGTCAGGAAGTCAGGGATCTAGTTGCAGAGTGAGGAGCCAAGTCCTTGGTTTTGGAGCTTGGCTGGGATTATGGTGTTGAAGGCGGAGCTGTAGTCAATCAATAGGAGTCTGAATTAGGAGTCGTTGTTGTCGAGATGCTCCAGGGATGAGAGTAGGACCAGGGAGATAGTGTCTGCTGTGGACTGGTTGTAGCGGTATGCAAATTGCAGTGGGTCAAGGCATTCTGTGCGTATGGAGTTGATGTGTCTCTTTCGAAGCACTCCACGATGATCGATGTCAAGGCCACTGGACAATAGTCGTTGAGGCACGTTGCCTGATTCTTCTTTTTGTTATCAGGACATATGGGCAATTTTCCAAATTGTCCAGTTTTTAATTATACTGGAGCAGCTTGGATTTAGCACTACAGCCAAGATGTTATTGGATCCCTCAACCTTTGCTGTATCCATTATGTGGAGCTACTTCTTCCTATTGTGTACATAGAACATACAGTGCAGAAGGAGGCCATTCGGCCCATCGAGTCTACACCAACCCACTTAAGCACCCACTTCCACCCCATCCCCGGAACCCAATCGCCCCCCCCCCTAATCTTTTTGGTCAGTAAGGGCAATTTATCATGGCCAATCCAACTAACCTGCACGTCTTTGGACTGTGGGAGGAAACCGGAGCACCCGGAGGAAACCCACGCACACACGGGGAGAACGTGCAGACTCCGCACAGTGACCCAGCGGGGAATCGAACCTGTGACCCTGGCGCTGTGAAGCCACAGTGCAATCCACTTGTGTTACCGTGCTTCCCTAAATGTAGAGAGTGTAGAGTGAATCAAATTGGCTGAAGACAGGCAGCTCTGCTTCTGGGATGTCAGGAAAAGCCGAGTTGAATCGCCAGCTCAGCAATTCTGGCTGAAGATGGCTGCAAATGGTTCGGCCCTGTCTTTTGCTTCACGTGAAAGGCTCCGCCACCATTGAGTACGAAATATACATGGAGCCTCCTCTTCCAGTTTGTTGTTTAATTGTCCACTACCACCCATGACTGGATGTAGCAGGACTGCAGAGCTTCGAACTGATCAATTGGCTGTGGAGTCACTTAGCAAATAGCTTAAGAAATTTCCCATTCTTTTGTATAATGTTGGACGTGGAGATGTGCACAAGGCATTGTTATATGTTAATCGTGTCAAGAATGTGAAGTACATTAATCTCTGGAACTGAATGGATTGATTACCTTGGCATCAAACTATAACTGCTTCCCTAGCCATATGAATGAAAACAAACTTCTCTGGAAACTTCAGCGAGAAAACAAATGAAAGTCAAACACAGATCCCTTTGCGGGAATTCTCCAATCAAAAAGGCATTTGCATTGAAATTTTCAAGTATAAGGGTGGATGGAGGAGGGCAGAGAGAGACATAGTTACATTGACCTTTATTCACTGTCGCCCTGTCATTGAATTCAATCCAGGATAAAAGGGCGAGGATCTGCTCATTCCATCCGTAGCAATCCTATTTGAAGTAATTTTGTATGGCCCCAATCCAATTGTCAGTGGATACAGATTCAGAGTAATACCACCCATAATTTAACATTAAATTGATAATCTTACTCGGGGAAACTCACTCGATGCTTGGTGCCGGACATGGAAAATTCATAATGTGTTTGAACAGTCTCTCTCTCAATCCAATTCCATTTTAATTTAAAACAAAATTCAGTAGCTGAGTCGAATAATTTATATCAAGAGTCACTTTGGAGGAAAGTAAGCGGTAGTTTTTATACTCCACTATAGCTCCAACATTTCTTCACTGAATTGTGTTTGACCAACATGCCTCCTGTCCCCTCCAACCGCACCCCTACCACACATCATTGAAAAAGTACCTTTCACTTTTGTTGAAGGGCAGTTGTACAAGATTTTAGAGAAGGGATTTCGTCTAATTTTTTAAAAAAAATTAAAAGAGTTTTGTCTGAAGTTTCAAGTCATGGGCTGGTAAGTAAAATATGTTTACCCCGATAATTAACACTTGCATGAACTAAGTCGAGTCTTATATATTTTGTGCTAACAATAGGTTAGGTCCACATTTTTAAGATAGGCAGTTGGATTACAGTGATCATAACTATGATGATTTATGCGGTGGGGGACATGGACCATCATCCAACTTCAGTACATCCAGGAGCACCACATATACACCACAAATTTCATAGTTTCATGGTACATGTTCCATATATGTTTGTTTTGTGCAAAAGTCACACCCATTAGTAGACTTCATACACAGTTTGTAAATACTCTTTTCAGAGCAAGAGGTAACTGTAAAATACTTTAGGAAAACATAGAATAGTTATTAGAATGTAAAAACAGGTGATACATGGAGAAATTATAAGTTATAAAATTTGGAAGAAAATTCATAAATTCTAGTAAACACTGAATGGAAAGAGCTATGATAAAATGAAAACAGAAATTGTTTGAAATACTCAGTGGGTCTGACAGAATCAATGGGGAGAGAAACTGCTTCTCTCGCCACAGATGCGACCAGACCAGTTAAGGCTTGTATTTATAGGGCGGCGCGGTGGAGCAGTGGTAAGCACTGTTGCCACACGGCACTGAGGACCTGGATTCCATCCTGGCACCAGGTCACTGTCCGTGTGAAATTTGCATGTTCTCCCTGTGTCTATGTGGGTCTCACCCCCACAACCCAAAGATGTGCAGGGTAGGTCAATTGGCCACACTAAATTGCCCCTTATAAAAACATTTAAAAGTATTTTATTTTTTTCCGATTTTACATGCAGTGTATTGCTTTTCTACTGCAGAAGATCAATGAATCTTATTAGACTTGATGCTACCCATGTCCATCAGTACAAAGTGGTAATCAACAAAGCTAGGAGAAAACATCATTTAAATTGGCGAAACAGTTGAATATGAGTCGGAAGAATTTATGATCATACTGTGCAATTCAACTTGGCTTCGACATCTAGTTCTGGTCAGTGAAACAAAAGGAGGCAATTCAAACACTTGTGGCAATGCAAAGATGACACCACAAGGCTGCCCGCTGAGTTATGACGGAAAGATTGGAGAGCTAGACGTTTCAGTCTCCCAAGGTGACATCTAGGAGCTGATCTTGGAGAATATATCTGGTTCGGAAAAAGTAAATCTGAACTATTTCTTTAAGTTCAATTGTAAAAAGTAACTTCAGGATTGAAGCCAGCAAGCTCTTCACAAGAGCCTTATTAACACTTTGAATAGACTCCCTTCATGCTAAGGTGGTGGAAATGAAAGCCTGCAAGCATTTTAGAAACAAAATTAGTTTCTGCAGAATAGTTTATTATGCAGAGTCTTATTGGTTGAACATTCTGCACCAGAAGTTAAAACTGGCTCGAATATTTGTGAGTGAACATTTTCCATCCATTTTGCGTTACATCTTGTTGCAGAACATCAAAGTATTTTGCTGTTTTCTATTTACTGCCAGTGTGGGGATTAACTAATCTGCATTTTTTCAATATTCAAAGAAGCAGATTTCTCTTTACACAAATCTTATATCGTTGTTTTCAAAAGTCAGTTTTTATGAGTTCAGAAAAAAAGAATGGTAAAAATAGCTGTGGTTTTTCACTTCCATTACAGACATTAAAAGAGAACAAACGAAAGCATCAATTTTTCAGAGTCAGGCACTTAAATTGCACTGTTACTTTGAAGCAGAGGAAAGGGTTCTGATAAATAGGTGATATTTACAGGCAAAATAAATCATGTTATATATGGCTTCTTCTGGTGAAAGATTTACCATTATTATGATTTATCTGAGTTATTAATTCTATTTATTCGTCCGATTTTGTTAGCAGGAAAGGCAGAGGGAGGGGCTATCCACAGGGATGATGGAATCAGTATGTTTTAACCTAGACCACCTTAAAAAAATACGTTAAAACATACAGTACAGGTGCCTTGTATTCTTTGCAGCAATTTGTTCATTTTCAGCCATTCTTGTGTGATCCTCCCTTTTTGGCCTCTGAGGACATTTTGTCTTGCTTTGTGGCTGAGATGCATGTGGTGTCAGCCTTGTTAGTGAGGTGCCTGAGAGGGCATCTCCAGAGGCTGCTGCACCAGTATCATAGCAGGACTTAACCTCCATCTCTCGAAGATGATGAGAGCATCCCGTGGCGGGGTGAGGGCTGTCAGACTCAAACGAGTATCAATCTAAGTCAATAGTATTCAGGGATCACATTCAAGCTACAATGGATAGTGGAGTATAATGGAATTTGACATAAATTCTATATTTTTCACCATGTGTAGTCATCTGGGGTTATGGAAAGAGGTAGTAGAAATCTGAAAGAAATACAGTACAAATGTTGCGCAGATCGCCCTACTCATGGGCTAGAGCCAGAAAGAATGACCAAGAGCAATAATGAGACAAGGGAATAACATCATGTCTGGTGAAAACTGAAGAATCCAAAGAATGGTTTTGTGCTGGTATTTACTGGGCGGAGGTCTGGTGGTGCCCCTACCTCTGGGTCAGAATTTCAAGATTCAAGTCTCCTTTAGGACTTGATATCCACAGAATATACATTCAAGGCATGGTTAAACAGGTTATTATCAGCCTATGAACCTTCCAATATGCCTGATGGCAGACGGTAAGGGTGGCTAAGTTTCAGTGGTCAGACATACTGCAAACATCAATGGCAAATCACGACAGTACTTTGCCAAGCATCATCAAGGACCAATACAATGGAAGCCCATGGTATCAATGCCCTCTTAGGTCATTGTACCTGAAGGAAGAGGATCTACTAGGAAAATATTGTATCATGACATACATCATGAGGTGCTATCAGTGATGACGAACTTAATGGGGATAGGATTTCCAGGTTGCTGTGGTAAAATACAAGGAGTCTGTCTGAACAACTTCTCGAACAAGTGTTGTGCCAAACCATTGACATGGAGACAGGGATAATGGGATGGAGACAGTACAACAGGTCTGCAGGGAATGGGACAAAACTGATGGAAAAAAAAGATTTAGCCAATGAATCTGCCACAGTATTTTACATGGTTCCATCACAAGTAACTAGTTTGGATTTGGCCTCTTTGGAGAGATGCAAAACCTTGAGAGAAAAATGAAGGGCATTTTAAATAAAGGTAATACCAACCAGGGCTCTGAGCTAAAAGAGGACAAAAGTAATACCAGACACCTGAAGAGGGTGGTGGAACAATTGGAGAATTATGCCAGGACTGTTACAATTATTTGGAAGTATGGATCGCCTCTGATGAGGTTGTCAGGAATGACGTGTGTGTCATGTATGTATGTATATTATGTATGTACCACTGTAGAGGAAGCCCAATAAAGCACAAGACAAATTTATAAAGGAGATGTGCCCTCATGGGTGACTAATGATTGTTTGGAAATATTGACTAAACATGTATGTGAGCTCAGAGGTCTGCTGCTGGTATATCCTGTACAGATAGATTGTATAAGGGGAAATATTAAGGAATTGGTACTTTACCCTCTGGTAATACCACACTTGGTGACACTGAGTCAAGAATATCAGAGTTTTAGAAGGAGACAGCCATTTGCAGCATCAAGATATCCTACTACCTGCAGTGAATCAGGGTGATTAGAAATGGGTTCTCATCTCTAACCAACCCACCTGTTGCCAGTTACCAATCAAACTGACTCCCTCAAAGATGGTTCCCAAGATCCACGTAGTGCTGAGCAGTCTAGTTTCTCCTTTCCAAAGTACAAAACCTGGGAACACAGGGCGCGATTCTCCAAAAAGCAGACTAAGTGTTCGTGCTGTCGTGAACGCCGTCGCAAAACGGGTGCGGGGACGACAGATTCTGGCCCCCACAGGGCTCCAACCTCCCTTCTTGGCGGCAAATGGGCACCGTGCCAACCCGCACATGCGCAGTTGGGCTGTGCCAACCCGCGCATGCGCGGGGGTCCTCTTCAGCATGCTGGCCCCGATGCAACATGGCATGGGGGTTCAGGAGCCAGCCGTGCAACAAAGTAGGCCGGGGGGGGGGAGGAGGAAGAGGCCGGCCCACCGATTGGTGGGCCCCGATCGTGGGCCAGACCCCATCGGAGCCCCCCCCCCCCCCCACCCCGGGTGAAGGAGTGCTTTTCCCCGCCCCACAGGCCGCCCCCGACCCTGAGTTCCTGCTGGCAGCGACCAGGGGTGAACGGCGCCAGTGAGACTCTGCCGTTTCCGTGCGGACGCTTGGCCCATCTGAGCCGGAGAATCGGCGGGCATGCTCATTCCAGTGGCCCGTGACCGGCGCAGCGTCAAACGCGCCCGTGCAAATGGTGCCGATTCTCTGCACCTCGGAGAATCGCACGCCAGCGTCAGGGTGGCGTGGCGCGGTTGCATCGTTTCTCCGGCCCGGCGCAGCGCTCGGAGAATCGTGCCCCCTGTCTCAAGACAAACAGGCTGTTTTAACTTTGAGGCTTAAAGGCACATCCCGATAATGGGCTTATGGACCAAAATAATAAAATTAAAATTAAAGAAATGTGAACAAAGGAATAAACAAGGAAGACTCTTGGGTGGCATGGTAGCACAGTGGTTAGCACTGTTGCTTCACAGCGCCAAGGTCCCAGGTTTGATTTCCGGCTTGGACCACTGTCTGTGCGAAGTCTGCATGTTCTCCCCAAGTCTCCGTGGGTTTCCTCCTGGTGCTCCCGTTTCCTCCCACAAGTCCCGAAAGGCGTGATAGTTGGGTGAGTTGGACATTCTGAACTCTCCCTCTGTGTACCAGAACAGGCACTGGAACGTGGCGACTCGGGGATTTTCACAGTCACTTCATTGCTGTGTTAATATAAGCCTACTTGTGACAATAATAAAGATTATTATTCTTAATCCTCGAGTCCCTTATTGATCTAAAAAAAAATGATCATATCAAAAGGCAGTGTAGGCTCAAGGGACCAGATGGCCTACTCCTTCTCCCAATTCTTGTGTATTTCAAGAGTCATAATAGGATAGTAAATTTTGTGGAACAAAATTAAAGTAATAGATTTAAACGATTAAGAAGTTGCAGCATTGATAGTACAGTGTATTGGTATTATTTCAACAATGTCAAAAGCCTTCCTAACTCCTGAGCAGCAGGACATTCATGGCTTTCTCATCTTTCATGCTTGTCACTGTCAGTATTATGACATTACAGTCAATAGTTTTTAAAGTAATGTGTGTTTTGGGAATCAGATTTTCATAAACCTTGCAGGAAAAATCTCCTCTAAGTTTGTAACTGCAAAATGCGCTCCAACTACTTTAATCTTGAGGTTTACCAGAGCCATGACTGAAGTGTGGCACAGGCCTACTGTCAAGATGAACACCAGAAATGACAGTTTTATAATTCTATTATATACTTAGATATACACACAACAGAGAGAATCTCATCCTGGAGGTACTGTCATTCATTTGGTAATTCCCTGTCTGAAATGCAGAGAATCATCATATTGGAACATTTTGCAGAAACACTGATCTTAACAATATTTTTTACACACGTTCTCATAGCACAACGGCTAGAATTGTAGCATTCCCAAGCTAGTATTTAAAATAAAAGCATCATTTTTGAGCGATTAACCCGATTTAAAAATGCAAGCAGTATAATCTTTCCCACTCTTTCTCCTCCAGAATCACCATGAAGGATCAAGACAATTACAGGCTTCTCCGTTCCACCATAAGAAGCCGCCTCTGAGTTCTGTGTGTCAGCAGAGATTCAGTTGGTATTACAATTGCCTCTGAGTCAGTAAACTGAGGGACAAGTCCAACTCCAGATGCTAAACATTCCAGTGCATTACTGAGGGAGTTCTGCATTATTGAAGGTGACATCTTTAGCAAGGTCTCATCTGCTCTCTCAATGGACATAAAATATCCTGTGTCAAAAAGAAGCGGAGGTGATATCCCAGGTTTCTTGGCCACTATTTATCCCTCAATTAATGTTAGAAAAAAAAGAGATTATCTGTTCATTGGCACATGGTTATTTGTGGGAGCATTCTGTTCAAAGATTGGCTGTGCAGTTTCCTACATTACCATAGTGGCTACACTTCAAAAGTATGTAACTGGCTGTAAAGTGCTTTGAGATATCTGACAGTCATGTAGACGTGTTAGAGATATTGGGTGAAATTCTCCGACCCCCCGCAGGGTCGGAGAATCGCCCGGGACCGGCGAAAATCCCGCCCCCGCTGTGGCAGAAATTCTCCGCCACCCAGGAATTGGCGGGGGCGAGAATCACGCCCCGCCGATCGGCGAGCCCCCTGCGGCGATTCTCCGGCCCGCGATGGGCCGAAGTCCCGCTGCAGAGAGGCCAATCCTGCCGCCGTGGTTTGAACCACCTCTTGTGGTGGCGGAATCGGCCCGGGATCCTGGGGGGGGGGGGCGCGGGGCAATTGGACCCCGGGGGGTGCCCCCACGGTGGCCAGGCCCGCGATCGGGGCCCACCGATCGGCGGTTGGGCCAGTGCTGTGGGGGCACTCTTTTTCTTCCGCCGCCGACACGACCTCCACCATAGCGGAGGCGGAAGAGAATCCCCCAACGCGCATGCGCCGGTGGTGACGTCAGCAGCAGCTGGTGCACCGGCGCATGCGCGAACCGGCGAAGGCCTTTCGGCCAGCCCCGGCGGCGGGCGTCAAAGGCCGTTGGCGCCGGTCGGCATGGTGCCAACCACTCCGGCGCGGGCCTAGCCCCTCAATGTGAGGGCTTGGCCCCTAAAGGTGCAGAGAATTCCGTACCTTTGGGGAGGCCCGACGCCAGTGGTTGGCGTCACTCCGCTATGCTGGGACCCCCCTCCCCGCCAGGTAGGGGAGAATCCCGCCCATTTTTCTTCAGTCCCTTTCTCCATCATAGAATCATAGAATTTATAGTGCAGAAGGAAACAATTCAGCCCGTCGAGCGTGCACCGGCCTTTGGAATGAACACCCTACCTAAGCCCACACTGGCACCCTATCTCCGTAACCCAGTAACCCCACCTAACCTTTTTGGACACTAAGTTCAATTTAGCTTGGCCAATTCACCTAATCTGCACTTCTTTGGAAGGATGGGAGGAAACCAGAGCAACAGGAGGAAACCCACGCAGATACGGGAAGAACATGCAGACTCCGTACAGTGACCCAAGTCGGGAGTCGAACCTGGGACCCTGGAGCTTTGAAGCAACTGTGCTAACCACTGTGCTACTGTGCCGTGAGTCACAGGACTCTTGAACTCCAAAACTGAAACTATTCACTCAGTGACACCTTCCTTCTTCAGCAGATAGGCAAGTAGAAGAAAGTATTGTGAAAAGAAATATGGAATAATGAGAAAATGGGTTGCACAAAAAAATCCAGAAGAATGATTCAAAATGAAAACCAAAGACAGGTCTGGAAAAAAACTGAAGCAGGAAGAAAAGGCTGACTGACAAATTGAGGCAGAACCTAAAACATTTTCTGTTGTAATGCAGGTGTTGCATATAAACTCTGAGCTGTACCGCAGCGGTAAGCAATCTCACTCCCTCAATGTCCAGCTGGTGTGCGACAACCAATAGCTTAAATCACCCAGGCAAACCAAAGTTGTTCAAGAAGGGCTATCCATTCACAACATGACTCATGATTCTGGTTTACAACATATACAGGTATGCACCATGTATTAAATACAAGCCATGTTGCCACACACAATTCTGTAGGTGTATCAACACCACATGGACTGCAGCGGTTCACCACCACCTTCTCAAGGAAAAGGAAGAAATGCTGCTCTCGCCAGCTATCCCCACACCCCATGAAATAATAAAGACAAAATATAGAGCAGATCATTGGGGTAAGGCAATGGAGAGGGGGTGGCTAGAATGATGAATCAGTGAAAAATTATCTTGAAAACAATGAACTGAAGGTAAAACTCAAAGGGCGTGGTATCAGTACATAACAAAGGACACAAGGTTTTAATTCAGCGACACCGCACCACTAGTCCTTCCTACTCGCCTTCATGATTGATACACACAATAATCAGGACAGGAAGATGTGGACCTATGTAATATTCTATAATAATTCTAATTATTGCCAATATATTGTTACTGACTTAAATATTGGACAGAAAGTAATCAATTATAGTCAAAAGAATATTATTCAACTAGACTTGCATATTGTGCTTGAGACTTTTTAAGTTGTGATGGACCACAACACATGGAAAACATTTATAATTCTGCTCATTAAGAGGATATTTTATTTTGCCTTCTTTCATAATTATTAAAGTCAAGCAGTGCCAATAGCCTCTGTGGAGTTTTTCATTTGCTGAAGTCTTTCCAAGTGGTCCTCCTGGGCTTATGTTCCGAGTCAACTTTCTCTACTAGTTTCCTTAACTTTTTAAAAAGTTTTATTTCAGCCTTTCTTATAGTTCTTCAGACTGGTGAGGGGCTGTTTACTTCCCTTATAGCTTCTTCATTGGTATGCTTGCTGAAGTACACTGGGAAGAGGCATGCTGTTATAGTAAATTTTGAGGCCTACCTTGATACGTTTTCAATAACAATATTCAACTCTGATTTCAAAAAATGCTCATGTCTGATTTCTGGTGCTACTTCATTCTGATTTTCTGATCAACAGGTCTAGAATATCACCTCCCTGATCTATCATTGGATGAATAAGCTCATTTCTACTTAGTTCAGATATTAAATTACATTTATCATGACTGACTCGGAATGGAAGTGCTGAGGGGGACAATTGACAACATTGGGCCGAAAGACATGACAATAAAAGAGGACAATAGCTAACAGTGGGCTGTGAAGCATCATGGTAAAGATGCCAATAGACCTGTCTGTGTGGGGAAAACTGCAGCTCTGCAAACTGAATTTTGTGGGAACATAGAGAAAGACGGGGGTGGCGTGGTAGCACAGTGGCTACCACCGTTGCTTCACAGCACCAGGGTCCAGGTTCAATTCCTGGTTTGGATCACTGTCTGTGCGGAGTCGGCACGTTCTCCTTGTGTCTACGTCGGTTTCCTCTGGGTGCTCCGGTTTCCTCCCACAGTCCAATGATGTGCAGGTTTGGTGAATTGGCAATGCTAAATTGCCCTTAGTGTCCAGAAAGTTTAGGTGGGGTTACTGGGTTACGGGGATAGGGTGAAGGTGGGGGCTTTAGTAGGGTCCTCTTTCCAAGGCCTGGTGCAGACTCAATAGGCTGAATGGCCTCCTTCTGAACTGTAAATTCTATGATTCTATGACTTGCAGCTGGACATTTCAGTGATAAGACCTTTGTTTTGGGAACATCGAGAACAAGGCTTGACATCTGAAACTGAATGTATTATTCAGTGTTTTTCAAACTTTTTTCCGGGGACCGATTTTTACCAACCAGCCAACCTACAAGACCTATGCCGGCCGACCTTCGGGACCCACGCCGGCTGACCTTTGCGTCTCACCATTTTCTCTTACCTTTAACACGAGAGGTGAGCCTGCTTGGTCCTCATTTACTTGTTTGCTGTTGACAAAATGGAGGAATCGCAATCGCACCCAAAACACATGATGCCTACGTTTGGGGGCGTGAACTGCTGTCTGCCTCCCTTCAGGCAGGAAGATTACATTGAATTTTTAAAAATATCTTCTCCTACGTCTCCGATTGCGCAAATATGTGTGCAACAGCCGGCTTTTAACAATGCCGGCTGCGAGTGTCCTTCAAAATGACGGCTGCGACCATATAAAAAAATGCGGGCGCACTGCGCATGCAGGCACGCTCATTGATGCGCATGCGCAGCACCACGTGGTGCTGCGTATGTGCACCGATGAGCGGGCACACATGCGCAGAGCGGCCGCATTTTTTCATGGTTGCGGCCGTCATTTTAAAGTCCGCTCACAGCCGGCATTGTTAAAAGCCGGCTGCTGCGCGAATTTGTGCAATTGGGAGCGCCGCCATGGACGGCTCTGTGACCCTCCCGACACCCACCTGCGACCCACCCACGGGTTGCCACCCCGACTTTGAAAATGCCTGGTTTAATTTAAACGTTATAAAACACAGCACCACTGAGATTCATCAGCGATAACCCAGAAATAACATTTGTAAGACATCAGACCCCATCAGTTTGAACACTCACCAGCACATACCCTTCAGAGCGAATCTAGCCAAGTTCTCTCTAATTGCGTAGTATATCTTTGATTCAAATTGTGAGTCTTAAAACTTGTGTAACTGTTTAAACGGACATTGCTATAATTAACTTGTATTAATTCAAATGATAGTGAGTATACAATACAATTCTGTGGATTCAGCAGTTGAGGCCAGCAAAGTCACAAACAGAAGGGTTAACTTTCCTCCAACTGGAAGTTAAAATGCTAATAACTGGAATATGCCATATTCCCATGGGGATGGCAGATGGGTGGCCCATAGGTCCCGGAAGCGCTGATAATCAGCATATAGGAAATCGCCTCCTATGTTTCACTACAGTCCAAACTTCGTATGCCTTGACCTTGTTAGCTATACCAAAATGTCACTGTATCAGGCACCTGGCTGTATTAACAGCCAGTTGATTAAGCATTTCTGATTAGCAGTTTGATAGGCAATTCAGTTGCAGTAAACAGGCTTGTCTCAGGATCACAATCTTGATGAAGTACACTGTCAGTTTCGAGCCAAGATCAATGCGAAACTCAACCTGTGTATAGAAAAACATTAACCTACTCAGCCCTGCAAGTAACCCGTCATAACACAGCCCCAATTAAATTCAAGCCTAAAAAAGATAAACTGCTTTATAACAGGATGCACCATACCCCTTGATTCAACAGGCACATTCTGCTCTTTCTTCAGAAGTCCATCGTAACTGGATAGCAAATTCATTAAGGTTATTCCATGCTGACATTTATTGACATGGAATTTTCAAATTTTTCTTTTCAAATCTTTTCACGATTAACGGAGATTCCCAATATTCAGGTTCCTAGTACTGCAATGAAAACATAGCTATGACAGACAAAATTTCAAAGTTAAGTGTTGTTTCTGTTTATTATCCCATGTAATATAGTGAGAGGAAATATAGTACAACAGATGTTGGTGAATCACATTGCGATATAAAACAACTGTAATGACCTATTTGCATGGTCCCTTTGGATCGGGGAAGGAAACTGGGTTGAGACATCAGGAAACTGGTTATGGCCGGCAGGGGAGTCGGGAGACCCGCAATCAGTTTGACACTCGCCAAATCCTGATTTTGGCCCGTCACGGGATTCGGGGCCATTGCAAATTCTATGGCTAATGGGTGTCACCGGAGAATCCCGGCCACTTTTTTGAATTGAGAAGTATTGTTTATCTTATTCTCTTCTGCTTTTTTAAATTCATATTTTTGTTCAGGCTATTTTGAGTAGTGACTGGGGAGCACAAAAGTAATTTTCACATGGCTTGATGTCTTCAATTCCATGCCATCTTGCCATTACAGGTTATTTTATAGAATAATAATTATACTGAAAGTCATTAGAAAGTTTATTTAGCTTGCACTTCTTCTTGAGGTCTCTGCTCAAAGGCAGGTCCAACCTAGTGCCACAACTTACACCACAGGTAGATCAAGGAGCCAGGTTTCTAATACATCTGGGCTGAAACAGGGAAAATCTCTGTGTTCCTGGCACCAATATGATTCACATGTCTCCCAGGCAACTGAGGCATCCAGCCCCTCCTAAGGAGCCTGAGTTGCTGTGGCCCCGAACAGGCGCCGGAATGTGGCAACAAGGGGCTTTTCACAGTAACTTCATTTGAAGCCTACTTGTGACAATAAGCAATTTTCATTTCATTTTTCATTTCAAATGAAATGAAAAAATGAAATGAAATGAAAATCGCTTATTGTCACAATATACTGGTACATGAATGTTGTTGCCGGGAATTGTGATAGTGGAGGTTCCATCACATACGTGGCTGACCAGGAATAGTTTTCACTTACTTTTACCAAATCATGGGCGAGATTCTCCCATATGGGGAGAAATCGTAAGGCTGGGTTTGACCGCCCGGGTTTGACGCCAGCCCCCCCCCTTCCCGACCGGGAACTGATTCTGGTCCCCGGTCGGGGCTAGCAGCCCGACGCCGTAAGCTCCGGCATCACGGGCTTAACGAATTTCGTTAAGCCCGCTTGCCGGAGTTAGCGCCAGCTGCTGCGTCATATGACGTCAGCCGCGCATGCGCAGATTGGAAGACTCCAACCCGCGCATGCGCGGATGACGTCATTGCGCATTTGCGCGAAACCCGCGCATGCGCGGACCGGGTTGCCCCTCAGCCGCCCCGCGAATGTATACTCCGGGGCGGCGGAAGGAGAAATAGTGCGCGGGCATCGGGCCCACTGCCCGTGATCGGTGCCCACCGATCGTGGGCCCATGGCACCCTTGGCACGGCCGTGGTACTGCCGTACCAATCGGTGCCATGGTTATAAAATGCGAGTGTTTACGGCCGTTTTTACGAACGGCCAGACCAGGTGTGTTTGCCGTTCGTAAAAACAGCCGTAAAGGGCTGGGAACTCGGCCCATCTATCAGCTGTGAATCGCTGCCGGCCGTAAAAAAATGACGGCAGCGATTCGTGTCGGGAGTTGGGCGTGGGGGGGGGGGGAGAATAGCGGGAGGGTGTCGGAACGGAGTGGCCATAAAATTTTACGAGCCACGCTATTCTCCGCACCGTCGGGAGTGCGGAGAATCTCGCCCCATGTCTTTTTAAGTTCCAAACCCAATAGAGGCAACTGCATCCTGGAAGTACTGTCATTCATCTGATAATTTCCTGTCTGAAATGGAGGTAATCATTCAAATCTAAAAAATAGGAGCAGGGTAGGCCATTTGGCCCATTGATCGTGCTCCAGCAATCAATAAGATCATGGTTCAGGGCAGCACGGTGGCACAGTGGGTTAGCCCTGCAGTTTCACGGCACCGAGGTCCCAGGTTCGATCCCGGCTCTGGGTCATTGTTCGTGTGGAGTTTGCACATTCTTCCCATGTTTGCGTGGGTTTGGCCCCACAACCCAGAAGATGTGCAGGCTAAGTGGATTGGCCACACTAAATTTCCCCTTAATTGGATAAACTGAATTGGGTACTTCAAATTTATTTTAAAAAAGATCATGGTTCAGCTGACTGTGGCCTTATGGGCGGCATGGTAGTACAATGCTTAGCACTTGCTTCACAGCGCCAGGGTCCCAGGTTTGATTCCTGCTTGGCTCATTGTCTGTGTGGAGACTGCACGCTCTTCCCGTGTCTGCGTGGGTTTCCTCCAGGCGCTCCGATTTCCTCCCACAAGTCCCGAAAGACGTGCTCGATAGGTGAATTGGACATTCTGAATTCTCCCTCAGTGTATGCCGGAGTGTGGCGACTGGGAGCTTTTCCCAGTAACTTTATTGCAGTGTTAATGTAAGCCTACTTATGACAATAATGTCGATTATTAACTCCACTTTCCTGCCTGATCTCCATAACCATTGACTTCCTTGTCAATCAAAAATGTGTCGAACTCAGACTTGAATATATTCAGCCTGAATATATGACTGCTTCCAATGCAAATATATCCCTCCTTAAGTGAAGTGACCAAAATTGTACACAGTACCCTTGATGCGGTCTCACCAATGCCTTGCACAGTTGCAGCAAGACTTCCCTACTTTTATGTGCTATCACCCTTGCAATTAAAGCCAACATTCCATTTGTCTTCCAATTTATTAGCTGTTCCTGCAGACTGACTTTTTGTGATTCATGTAAAGGACACCCAGGTCCTTCTGTACTGTAGTATTCTGCAGATTCTCTCCATGTGAACTGTTTTCTTAACCTTCCTGCCAAAGTGGACAACCTCACATTTTCCCACATTATACTCCAGCTGTCAATGCATTGCTCACTCACTTAACCTACCTTTGTTTCTTTGCAGACTCTTTTTATCCTCTCTACCACATGCTTTCCTACCTATCTTGCATCATCAGCAAATTTGGTGACAGAAGAGTCGGCCCCTTCATCCACGTTATTAATATAGATTATAAATAGTTTAAGCCTTGGCACAGAGCGCTGTGAACTTCCACTAGTTATTGTTGGTCATACTGAAAATTACCCATTTATCACAGCTCTATATTTCATGCTAGTTAACCACTTCTCTATCCATTCTAATATATCACCTTCAACACCATAAGGTCTTGCCTTGTATAGTAATCTTTTATGTGGTATCTTATCAAATGCCTTTTGGAAATCCAAATACACCATGGCCAGAATTTTATGTTGCTCAGATGGGCATGCACCTGATCTGGAAGCGGTGTGAAATTGCGTGAAAAGACTTTGGGCATGCATCCCATGTCATTACGCACTTGCGCAATATTTTGGTCAGCGGGCACGCGCAAGAGTTGGAAGTGTGCCCATCGACAATCAAAATGGCCAATTTAGCCCATTAAGGGGCCAGTAGAACGTAATTTCACATGGCCTATCTGTTTTTATGATTGGGGAGGTGGCCTTTACGTTTTAAGCTTCAACCTTGATCCAGGGCAGGATGAGCCCTCTGGGCTGGAATAAAATTTGAAAAGATGTCTGGGCACTGAGATTTGTAGTTGAGTGTGCTGCTCAGACATTCTGCATTGTTTTTCTGGTGCTATTTATTTTTCACAGGTCTGCAGCTCTCTGAGACAACTCTACAGTGGTTGTCGCCCTGAGGGAGCACGTTAGAAGCAATAGCCTGCACCTTCCCTTTTCGCAGCGCCCACCCTCTTCTCGTCCTCCATGGCAGCGCTCAGCCCCTCGAAGCACGTGCTTCATGCTGACTGCCTGTTAATTGGTCAGCCAGCATGAAATTGTGCTCTGGGGCCGACCGCAACCGGAAGCATGTTTTGAGCCCAACATCCAGGCCCACCAAGGGAGTGAACTCGTGGACGGAACATTCAGGCCCATATCTAATTCTTCTCCTTTATCCACCCTGTGTGTTACATTCTCAAAGAAGCCTAATAATTTGTCAAATATAATTTCCCTTTCACAAAACCAGGTTTACTCTGATTATCTTATTGATTGTACAATGATTTTATAAATGCATCAACATATTAGAACATTGATCCAAGCAGGAATTTTTGCACACTCTCATAATACAACCACCGGAACAGGTGTTAGGGATAGGGCATGTCTCTCCAGATCTACAATTTAACTTTAATCATTTTCCCATTCTGTTTCTTCCATTTCAGTATAAATATTGTATTTTTTTCAAAATGTTGCAGATAGTCGTTGCTTTTTTTCCCCACGTTTACGTAAAATGCCATAATTTTGAGCATCCTATATATTAATCATTATGAGTTATAGTGTGTTCCACCCATTGCAGATGAACTTTTTTATTCTTCAACATATCCACAGAGCTACGGATATTACCGTCTGTGATTCAATAACCTTTGGAATCGTATAATCATTTTTGCTGTTATTTGTTGAAATTTCACGAATGAAAATGATGAATGTGCATTCTAAAGCAAGTGCTACTGGCCATTGCTTCACAGAGCATGATATGTGATAGGATCACTAGTCTAAATTTCAACACTGAGCAATAAATAGTCACATCATTATTTTCTACTTTTCCACCAGAATAGGTTTTTCTTGATTTACAGGCAACATAGTATCTGCCAGGGCACTTACCAGCAACCGATATAATAACAAATCTGCTTTTACAAAGCTGATCTCCATAAAAACTCTCTCTCGCATCACAGCAAAATATATTTGTTAGCTCTTCCGTGCTGTTACCTCTTAGTGAATATTTTCAGGTTTTTTAAAAACTTGTCAAATTAAAGTGTTGGAAAAAGTGAACACAAATGAAACCTTCATAAGATTAAAAGAGTACAAAATGACTTTATGCCTGTGTTACGCAATATGGTAAAAGATAAACAGTTCATAACATTATAGGGTTGATGCACGTGTGCGTGTGTGTGTTTATGTTTGTATCCCTAGGGCAGCATTCAGTTTAACTATGAAGTTAGTTTCTAGGGACCAGAAGAGGCAGAAATTGGAGTGAATCATTTAAATTAGGCCACCCAGAGCAAATTCATTTCTCCCCCATAGTTTAATGGAGGTGAGCAGACAAGCTTTTACTCCATCTTTGTCAACAGTTGTGGAGATAGACTTCATATTATTAAAGTTAACACCCCTGTTCCTCTCGGTGTTCAGTTGTTTATTTCTGCTCAGAATGAGTCTGTGGCAACTGTTATCATTGGCTGTGGCAATGTCACGTATAATTTTGCCCACTGGCCCATTGATGAACGTGAGAAGAGGCTTGGAACCAACTGGAAATGTAGATGGTGACGAGTTGAGTAATCAAAGCATCGAATGCTGGCAATGTACATGTGAAGTACATGTCAATCAGTATCAGAAAGGAGAAAGAATGAGGTGATTTTTAACGTGGATTCTTCAGAATTCAGAACGTTTGGGCGGAATTTTACTATGGGGGATGGATCAGGGGGGTAAATGGCTGAAAAATGGCCAAAGCCCAACATGATCTCACCCCACCTGGTTTTTATTGAAGCACATTTGGAGATAAGCGAAAAACCCCTGTGAAGCTGTCGAGTCTTTACTTTTAATTATTGTTTCGTGGGATGTGGGCATTGCTGGCAAGGCCAGCGTTTGATTTAAAATTTTTTTTAGAGTATCCAATTTTTTTTTCCAATTAAGGGGCAATTTAGCATGGCCAATCCACCTAACCTGCACATCTTTGGGTTGTGGGGATGAAACCTACGCAGACATGGTAGAATGTGCAAACTCCACACGGACAGTGACCCAGGGCCAGGATTCAAACCCGGGTCCTCAGCGCCACAGCCCCAGTGCTAACCACTGCGTCATATGCCGTCCTAGGCCAGCATTTGTTGTCCAGCCTTAACTGCCTTTGAACTGAGTAGCTTGTCAGGTTTTTCAGAAGACAGTTAAGAGTCAACCACATTGGCCACATTGGTCTGTGTCACAGGTAAACCTGACCAGGTATGAACAGCACCTTTCCTTCCCTAAAGGCCATTAATAGGTTAAATAATGAATGCATTAATGGGTTGTTACAACAATGGGGTCACTATTACTGGGACCCGCTTTTAGTTACAGTTTGCATTAATTGAATTGAAATTCCACCAGCTACCATGGTGGGATTTTAACTAATTTCCAAGAGCATTAACGTGGCCTTCTAGATTACTCATCCTGTGACATTACCACCATGCCATATACATATTTAAACAAGCAATTCATTGTAGCTTTAACTCAAGGTTCTGGCTTCACCAAGCAGCACATGAGGTTCCTGAGCTGTGTGGAATTCACCAAGGTAAACCGCACCAGAAAACCCATGGAGAGCCATTAATAAATGAGCTCGGAAGTTTCTAAGCAGTGAAACTACACAGTAGCTGCCCAGCCTATGGGAAAGGTTTGTGTGTCAACATTTTTTCTGTGAGCATGATTTCATTGCTTCACAGATGATTTCCAATTCTTTGGAATTTATTTGACCTACTTTGCTCACCTTGTTCTGATGCTCCCTGTTTTCAACTTCCACTACAGGATAAGAACAGTTTATGCAGAGATATATAAAGAGGCCCCAGATGAGAAACGACAGAACCAGCCACACAGCAGCAGCAGCAACAGCTTAAGCCGTTGACTTCTCCACAGACACATACTTTTCCAAAGGCTGAGGATCAGCTTCCTCAACATGACTGAGCCACCATAGTTCAGGAGGTTTAGATTTTCACAGCAGGCTGATGCTGACAACTACAGCCTCTTGGAGCAAGACCCCTCCCAAGAGGGAGAGTTGGCAAGAAAGATCAGAACAGCCCAGAGTTTCTTTGCTCTGACTTTTTTCAGGGATGTTCTGATGACCATCATAGGAACCCACAATTTGCTGTCCACAATCTATCGCCCAGGCCATGGATGCCATGAATGCCAGGGCTACCATAGAAATGTTTGGATTCCCACAGGACAGGACATCACTGATTGCACACATGCAGCAATTGAAGTATGCATAGAATTGATAGAATTTACAGTTCTGAAGTGCCTTCAGAGCAGTGTGAAACATTTATCAATTAGAAGGGATTCCACTTTCTCAACGGGTAACACATATGTGACCAACGGAAATAATCATACATGTATTTTCAAGGTATCCTGGGAGCTGCATGATTCCTTCATTTTGCGGCAGTTATTTCATACCTCCATACAATGTGAGTGGGTAGCTCTTTGGAGATAAGGGTCTGGATTCTCCGATTCGCAGGCTATGTCCTGATGCTGGCATGGGAAAAGTGGCCTTTAATGACCGAAGATTCGGCGCAAAACGGCCACCGATCCTCCGTTTGGCTGAGGACTAGCAGCAAGGCAGCGTAGAGCTCCAGGCTCTCGCTGCCGATACGGCCCAGAGAATTGTTGGGTCCGTGGCTGCGCATGCACATGGCGGCAGCCTGCAGCGGCCACGGTGTGCAACATTGCGCCGGCCGCGTTTGTACCTGGCATGCAAAATAGTGCTCGACACCCCCGGACTACCCCCCAACAATGCCCCCAGCATGGCAGTGCAGGGATGCAGTGCAGGGGTGCCCAGGTGCCCTGGTCAGTGTGCCAGACTGGCAGTGCTAAGATGCTTGGCTGCCAGAGGGAGTGCCGAGATGCCACCCTGCCCTGTTCCCAACACCCCGAGGGTCTCCGATGGCCTGGGAGAGCCCCCAGGTGACATTAGATTGGTCCGCAAGGAAACCAGTACTAAATGGCATCCTGAGGTCTCCCAGGCGTAGCCATTTGGTCCTGGCTACCGGGGGAATCCCGCAGCCGCATATTTAAATGAGGCTAATGACTCATTTAAATATGCATATCAGGTTCCCGTCCAGTGAGGTCGAGATCCAGATAACGACATCTTGCGAGATTTCATGAAATATCACAAGATGTTTTGAGCATCGTAAATCTCACCACAGGCATCTCGCAAGATTCAATGGCCTCATCCCGACACCAAATTGGGCACGGCGAGGCCGTTAAATCGTGCCTTTTGTTTTTGTGGCCTCTTAGAGTGCGTTCTATTCACAATAGGGTTATTCAGTGTTTCTGGTTGTGTTACTGCCGTGATTTGTATCTACTTCGACGCACTGTCATATATTTGGTTTTTGTACTGATATGATCTAGGTTCGGGGTGTATGCTGACAATTATTGTTGTATTCCATGTGCCATCACTTGGGTGTTGTACTTGAACTTTTTGTCTGACGTTCAGGTTGGGTAATTCATTACCCACATTTCACAAGACATCGCGATCTGGATCTCCACCTCACTGGCTGTCATCCTGATTTGCATATTTAAATGATCAATTCGCGTCATGTAAATATGCAGGTCACGGGCTTCTTTCATCTTCCCCGTTTTTAAAAATTAATGATTCTTGTACTCTTTGAAGTGTCGACAACTGATCATTAGAAAGGTTTCTCCACACTTCTCTGAGTGCCGGGAATTAAGACAAGAGTGGGAGTTTTAGGGAATGAACCTTCAACTTTATTTTATTCTGTTTTAAATCTAACATAAATTGCTGGTAAATTTAATAGATTATAAATTGCTGGTGGAAATTTGAAAATCCTTCAGATTTAAAGAAAGTGAAAACATAGTGAGACGAGCGAGAGGAATAAATTAGGAAAGTTTGTAAACTGGTTCAGACCGGTTTCTTTAAACAGCGGCAGCTGAGACTATAAAATCAAGCTTGCCAGTGCCTTGCACGAAATGCTGTTTTGCTCTGAGTGCCGGGAGTTAAGGTAAGAATGGGAGTTTAGGGAAGTGGGGAAAGTGGAATTGCTGTGTCTTGTTTTCTTTACTGTCGCATTACATTCATCCCCCACCATCTGGCCTGGATTTGCAAAATCCTACCAACTGTCTTGGCTTGAGACAATTCACACCTCTTTAACCTGTGGTTACCCCTAACTCGGGATCTGTAATGAATTGATTACCTGCAAATGCTCGCATTCCAAGCATTGTCTGGCATCTCTGATTTTGGCTATATAAATGTTTCTGGAACATACCTCTCCATTCACCTGACGATGGATCAGCGCTCCGAAAGCTCGTGTTTGAAACAAACCTGTTGGACTTTAACCCTGGTGTTGTAAGGCTTCTTACTTTCTTTACTGTGTCACAGGTCAGGAAGGGCAGGTGCAGGCCAAGGCAGGAGAGCTGGGGCAGAAATTGCAGTAGCACTACAGTATTGCCATGAACACGTCTGTGTGATATCACAGGTAAGTGGCGGATGGGTGAGTCTTGCTCTCTTCTACCTTTCTGACCTTGGAAGTAAAGGCTAGGTAGAGAATCAGAAATTGTGGGAAGTAAAGATTAGTGGCACAAGTAAAAACAAATTGAAATTCTAAATTAAATAAATTCTAATAAAATAAAATAGGGATGCAGAACCAGGCGATGTGTTGTAGCTGCAACATGTGAGGGCTAGAGTCTAAGCTTCAGACATTGTGACACATGAGGAGGGGGGGGGGGGTAGTTACCTGGATGCGGTGTTTTAGGAGCAGTCACACTCCTTAGATTAACTGCCTTATACTCTGTCAATGGTCAGGGACAGGAAGGTATGACTGCAAGTGAGTCAGGTCGAGGGATAGCACTGCAGGAGCCTCAGCCTTTGTCCCTGTCCAACAGGTATGAGATTCGTGCTCCTTGTGTGGATGAAAGCGGACTGCAGGGAGGATGAACAAGCTGACTACGGCACCGTGGTTCAGGGAGCCATTCAAATTAGGGGATGAAAACAAATGTAGTTGCCGATAGTATAGTCAGGGGAATAGACACTGTTCTCTGTAGCCAGGATTGAGAGTCTCGAAGCCTTCCTGATGCCAGGGTTTGGGACATCAGCTTTGGGCTCGATAGGAACTTGCGGTGGCAGGGCGAAGGATCCCGTGGTCATAGTCCATGGATGCATATGTAGAAGGAGGATCTGTGTAAGCAGTTTACACAGAAACATATATAGAAAATAGATGCAGAAGAAGGCCATTCGGCCCTTCGGGTCTGCTCCGCCATTCATTATGATTATGGCTGAGGAGTTTGAAGAGTTAGGCACTAAATTAAAGAACAGAACTTCCGAGGTTATAAATCTCTGGTTTATTACCTGAGCCAATTGCAAATTGGCAAAAGTTGCGTAAAATTAGAGAGATTAATACATGGCTCAAAGAATGGCGTGAGAGAGGTTGGTATCGGATTGTGTGACATTGGCATCAATACTGGGGAAAGTGGAGCTGCACGATTGGGTCGGCTGACAACTGAACCATTATGGGACCAATATTTTTGTGGATTCTATAACTAGGGAAGTAGGGCTTTAAACTAAAGAGTGTGGGTGAGGGTTCAGATGCTTGGAAAATTAGGAAGTCACAGTTAAAGGTAAGAGTGCAGGTTATTGATTAGTCTGAGTTTCAACAGAAGACAACAGGTAGGGACAGATCATAGGAACATTATTTTGCACCAAGGACTCGTACAAGAGCCCAAACGAGGAAGGGAGAGGATATCTAGAAAGGAAGTTTTAAAAATCAGGGATATGAGAGAGTGGTGGCACAGGATAGTGAGGGGGAACTTGACTGTCATAGTGTGACAGGGCAGGAAACGTAAACAGCAATATGCAACGTAAGATGTCTTACAACACCACGTTAAAGTCCAACAGGTTTGTTTCGAACATTAGCTTTCGGAGCACTGCTCCTTCCTCGGGTGAACATCATGAAATATGCAACACACAGCAAATCCAGAGTTGTAAACAATTGTTAAAAAAAAAATCAAAGCTAAATGTTCTTTATCTGAAAGCAGGAAGCCTTTGCAACAAGATAGATGAATTGATAACAACATATAAGTATGATGTATTAGCTATTACTGAAACGTGGTTGCAGGGTAACCAGGACCGGATGCTCCACATTCCAGGGTATACAATGTTCCAGAAGAACAGGCCAAAGGGAAAAGCAGGTGGGGCAGAGTTGTTAATCAAGGCAGGTTTCAGAGCAGTACTGGGGTATGATATAAAGGCAGTGGATAGGGATGTAGATGTGGTTTGGGTTGAAATACTGGATAGTAAGGGAAGGGTAGCAAGGATGAGAGTAGTCTATAGACCCCTAAAATGTGACCTGTCAAGAGGTCAGAATGTAAATGGGGAATTTTAGAGCTATATGCTGTAGAACCTACCTGGGAACAGGCTACTTTAGATTTTGTTTTGTGTCAGTAGTCATCATAATCCCAGATGACAATAGGCTTCTTTCTCCTTTTGAGGGGGAGAGCTGACTGGCGGTGATTTAACCTGAGGATCACCACACCTCAGGCAAGGACATGGTTGAGAAGGTGGGGCCTTCATGAATAACCTTAGCCGGTACCGGAATTGAACCCGTGCTGTTGGCCTCACTCTGTATTTTGTGTAATGAAGAAGGGTTAATAAGGGAGCTGGTGGATAAGGATCCTCTAGGGGGTAGTGAGGGTGAATGCCACAGGTCCATAGCCAGTGTCTTCAATTTAAATAATGGCAATTATAATGATATGGGAGAGGAGTTGTTTAATGTGAACTGGGTAAGCAAGCTAAGATGTAAGTATGTAGATGAGCCCTGGCAGATATTCAAACAGCTGGTCCATAATGTCAGCAGCTGTTTAGCCTAATCAAAAAGTGGGATTCCATGAGAAAGAAGCAAAATCCTTGATTGACAAAGAGGTCAAGGATAATGTTAAATTGAAAAGCAGGATATACAAAGCAGCAAGCAATGGTGGTAGACCAGAGAACTGGGAGGTTTTTAAGATCCAAAAGGCTCATAAGAAGGAAGAAAATTAATTTTAAGTAACTTGCATGCAGTGTAAAAACAAACAATAAGAGTTTCTATGAATAAATAACTAGGAAGCGGGCGGCTAAGGTAAGTGTGAGACCTCTACTGAACGAGGCTGGCCAATTAATAACAGCAAACAAAGAAATGATGGATATGCTAAATACATTTTTTGCATCAGTCTTCACTGTGGAAGACATTGCAAATATCCCTAAGACATCAGATGGGCTGATTTTCAAATAATGTAGAACTTACAAAAATCCCAATCACAAGGGATAGAGCATTAGAGAAACTCAAGGGGCTAAAGGCTGGGAAGTCACCAGGAACCAATGAACTGCACACTAGAGTTTTAATGTAGGTGTCTGCAGGGATAATGGATCCATTAGTTGAAATTTTCTCTTCACTTGCTAAATTCTGGGAGGGTCCCAGAAGATTCTGAAACAGCCAATGTGACTCCCTTGTTCAAAAAGTGAGAAAGGCAGAAGCCAAGGAACTATAGGCCAGTTAGTTTAACAACTATTATTGGCAAGATGCTGGAGTCAATAATCAAAGAGGAACTAGCTAATCATTGAGGAAAGCTGAATATAATCAAACCTAGTCAACAGTTTTATGAAAGGTAAATCATGTTTGACAAATATGCTTGAAATATTTGAGGATGCATCAGGGAGAGTAGATAGAGGGGAACCTATAGATGTGGCATATTTAGATTTCCAAAAGGCATTTGACAATGTGCCGCATAACACGCTGGTGCATAAAGGAAAAGTCCATGGAATTTGAAGAAGTGTGTTAGCATGGATTGAAATCTGGCTGTCACACAGAGAACAGAGTTGGAATAAATGTGTGATAAGATGTAATTAATGGAGTACCACAGGGATCAGTGCTTGGCCCGCAATTGTTCACTATTTACATTAATGATCTGGAGGAAAGAACAGAATGTAAGGTTTCCAAATTCGCCGATGATACAAAAATAGGTAGAAAAGCATTTTGTGACAAAGATATTGTGATTCTGCAATGGGTGATAGATAGATTGGATGACTGGGTGAAAACCTGGCAAATGGCGTCTAATGTGTGAAAGTGTGGTCATGCATTTCAGCAGGAGGAATCAAAAGGCATATTATTATCTAAATGGAGAGAGACTGCAGGTGAGTGAAGTACAGAATGTTCTGGGTGATCTCGTGCATGTATCATAAAAACTAGCCGGCAGATAGAAAAAAATAGATAAGCAGGCAAACGGCAATTTGGCCTGTATTGCAAAGGGGTTGGAGTTTAACAATAGGGAGGTTTTGTTATAGTTGTACAGGGTTTTCCACATCGAATACTGCAGACAGTTTTGGTCCCTTTACCTAAAAAAGGATATAGTAACATTGGAGGCAGTCCAAAGGAGATTCGCCAGGCTAATCCTTCGGATGAGAGAGTTGTCCTATCAAGACAGGCTATATAGTCGAAGTTAAATCATTAGAAGTATTTAAAATGGAGGTGGGTAAATATTTGACAGATCGAAGAATAGAGGGCTATGGGTAAATGGCACAGAAACGGAGTTGAGGACAGCATAGATCAGCCATGATTGTATTGAATGGTGGGGCAGGCCTGAAGGGCCTGGTGGTCTACCCCTGCTTCTAATTCTTGTGTTCTTGTGAATAGTATTTCCACATTGGTCCACAGTACAATTAAGTTTGCAAGTTTGAATGGGTATACACATTTGGTTCCAATTGTGTCTTGTAGCCTTCCAGCTGATGATCTGCGTTGTAGTGTTAGGTGATCTCCGCCCAGTGTAAACACAGGTGCTCCTTGTGGTCTTTGGCCCTTGTCATTGTCTTGACAATACCACGCATGCCATTGAGAACAGTTCCTTGAACACCAGTAAGCCTGCAATCACTTGTTCCATGGTGTCCTGAACATAAAATATCTGAGATGACAAGGGTGAGTTGTTGTCATGCAACTTGACACTTGAGCGTGATGAATCCATGAGATGGTCTCTGAGCCATTGTACACAGTGAGTTTAGTTGTGGTTGACTGAATTACTTGCCACACCTGTGGGTACATACATTTCAGTGTGCAAAATAGAAGGATGTTTCTACCTCCACCGGTACCCAGTTTCCAGTTTTACCTACAATTTGTACTGCACCTGCGTTTGTGGGTATAAAATCTGGATGGAGGCAGATGCTTCTGTTGGTACCACTGTGCCAATACATCCTTTGATGTGGAATGTCTGCTCACTTTGTGTATGGTCTGGTCATCCTCAACATCTGACCATACAGTTTGGCGGGACGTTTTGTGGATATTGTTTGGACAATGTTTGGTGTGTGCTCTTCATTGTTTGGAATGCTGCACCAGTCTGGCCTCTGGTTGTGGTCTCTTGTGACGTCGAACCATTTTTTCCCAGTCTTTTCTTTCTGCAATGACGCTTCCATTGTTCACTGAATACATATGCTTTGCATATATTATTAAAAGCTGGGAAATTTCTGAGTGCATGTCTGAGGCTGCATTGCCTGCATCGCTAACTAGACTTTCTGTATTGAAAACGTGCTAATGGCGGACAAATTATGCACAGCCTGTAGACTCTGTCTACCCAGGAGTGTGGTTTCATACTTGTATCCACTTTTCTGCAGTGCTTCCTTGCTGTAACCTTTGCATTAGTCTAAAAGGTTGTTTTGGAACGCTTCTATTGAGGTACATGCTATCATGAGCTTGATTATTCTGTCAGAAATGAATGAAATGAAATGAAAATGAAAATCGCTTATTGTCACAAGTAGGCTTCAAATGAAGTTACTGTGAAAAGCCCCTAATCGCCCCTAATCGCCTGTTCGGGGAGGCTGGTACGGGAAAGCTCTTGTTATGCGACCCTAAGCAAGTGCACGATCAATTCCAGCCCCATGTGCCCCGGTGTCATAAAGCAAGTGAATAATCCAATAATTCTCATATAAATTCCTGAATGTTTGGCTCTTGGCTGCCCAATAATTACAGTCACCAGATTTGTAAGTTAAAGCACAATTACTGTTTATTTATGAGAAGAACAAATACGATATGCGCAGTAAATACAGCTAATTAATGATTAACTAACACCTGACTCCCCTTTAACTGTCCCACCGTCTACCCACCCACACAAAACAGACAAACGCAGAGGGATGGAAAGGGTAAAAATAATAAGCATTATGGTCAAATATGAGTCCTTGATTCAGATGATGAGGCCTTGGGGCACTTTCTTCATAGTATGGATTAAAGTCTCGGGACGACAGCCCATAATGATCTTCCTTCAAGTTAGCAATATTTTACTCACAGCTTTTCCAGGAGAGCTTCAGAACAGCCTGTTCCACAGAGAGAGTTATCAAATTCTGGTCTCTGCTTGCATCAGCTGTTTCTGCAGAGAGAGATTCCACAGTATCCTTTTGTGTGCGAATTCACTGGTTATTTCTGTAGAAAATAAGAATGGGAAGGGAGCTTTTTTCCTTTGGCTGTCAAAAGCGAAACTGAAACCTCTTTTAGGTATTAAACGTTTCAATGAGAACAGAACCAATCATCACCTGTTACCAGGCAGATTACAGCATTCTGGGCCAAATCATTGGCCACCAGCCACATCAATCAAATCGACTCATCACTGATCTCTCCTGCTGTTGCAATCCTCTGCTTGAATTTAAAGGCACAGGCCACTTACAACCTGCTTTGCCCTAAAATTGCAGGTCCGTTAATCGTCCTCGGATCAAAAATGGAGAGGAAGGGAGCTCTCCCAAATTTGAAAAATGCAAAATGCTACTGGGAACCAGTGCCTGCTGACTGGAGTGACGTGTGATGTCCTAGAACAAAGATCCATACAGTGCCACAGAGTCACCTGTACATGGTGAGTTTACTTATAGTGGTTGATTCACATCCACACCAATGATTCTGTTACATGCAAAAGGCTTGTGGCTTGTATACTTCTCAGTCAAATCGAAAAACAAGTACTGCCACCGTGTTACATTTCCTATTTGATTAAAAATTTACCAATCATATGACAAGGATTGTCAAAACAATAATATTGGTTCGTCATAATAATATATGACAATATACATACAAGGTTAAGTAGGAGGCAATGTATTCAAGTCTGCCTTCTCATGGAGTTACACATCAGATCTGTCTAGAGATGGGTAATAATTTACAGCAGTTTAAAATCAAAATTCTTAAAGGTAAATGTACATTGTATCACAACAAACAATGACACTTTCCTCCAAGGTCTATAAAGTGACAGACTGAGTATGTAGGCCATTGGTCAGGGTCAGCATTCACTTGGTTGCCTGGTGTGATTCTGAATTTGGATGGCCATTCTTTCCATGGCGATGGACATCAGCACTAATGCCTGAGACCAGATGAGCTCTTCCAGTTTGTTTCAAAGGATAAGCAGCGCTTCTGGAAATGCTGACAGACGATACATGTCCTTTTGCTGTTTCACAAGTTCTCTTAGAATTCTAACCCTGGGGCTAAGCATTGCTTGGAGTGTTCTTCTCTACTCCCATGGGGACTTTTCACTGCTGTCCATGCTCCTGCTCACCATGTGTCAATCTAACAGTCTCTCACACAGTAATCACTGAGGTGGTTGTATCTGCACTGGTAGAGGTTGTAGTGTAAAGAGTTCATGTTAAATATGTAAATCGACAGAACGAACACAATCATAGAAAGGATGGATGAAGTTCTATAGATGCACCCAAAAATGAAGAGCATAGATTCCTCCATGAATGATGTATAGCAATGATGTCGCAGGCTTGGAGGGCCGAAGGGCCTGTTCCTGTGCTGTACTTTTCTTTTCTTTTTCTTTGTAATTAGCTGAAAATTGTGACTATAGAGCCCAAAAGACAAATTAATTTGGGACCACATTGTTGTAGAAGTCTTATGTGAGACTTTATCAGATGTTCTACAGTTGATGGAAGATTTAACACTATCAAAGGCAGCACAATTATCAAAGCAGGCAGAAGGGAAAAGCTAAATTGTGTATTTATTTGAGGTGACGGAGATTTCACAGACAAAATGATTGACACAGTGCAATTTGTAAGATACAGGATTAGCAACACACCTACTCAAAACAGAGAGAGTGAAGAGGATGTGGTAGTCACCATTACTCAGCGTTCTTAATGTGGCAGGAAAAGGCTGCAGTGGCACGACGAATGTCCCACCAAAAATGCAGACTGCCATTTCCATAACAGGAGAGGCCACAGCAAAAATATCCCAATTCAGAAATTTTAAAAGAAACCATTTAAAGCAAGTGGTATTCAAGAAATTAAGGTGCAAAAGGCAATGCAGTGCAATGTTTGGGATAAATTACAGGATTTAGTGGGAACTAGTGGAACACAAACATGGTCAATAGACGTAAAGCAAACCGCAAAACAAGGCACAGGAGCAGGAATTTCAGGGGCTGGATTCTCCGTTAGTGAGATCCTCTGTTTCGCCAGCAGCACACTCACGCCCGCAGATTTGCCGACAATGGGAAACCCCATTGGCTGGCTGCCAGGATGGAGAATCCTGCTGCCAGCGGGGGTGCACCGCACCAGAAAATGGGTGGAGTGGGACGGAGAATCCTGCCCGATTTCTTTCAGTCGCAGACCATTGGCTAAAGCAAGACCCCCTTGAGCCATTGACCATCTGACTCCACAGTCAGGGGACATTGAACTGAATATCAAGGGTCAGTTGATTGCTGCACTTCAATGCAAAGGAAAAAAAATCACAAAAATTTTGTATTTGCTCGAGCATCAAAAATGTTCACTAATAAGTCATCAGTCGAGCACAGATCTACAATTCAACTACAAAGTAGATGAATTGGGAAGCTAAGACAAAACAAAAGAACTCAGGAAAGAACTTCCAAACTTATTTTGAGGCCTGGGGAATCTGAGAACAGCTTATCACATCACACTGAGACCAGATGCCAAACCAGTGTGCCTATTCACCTCAAGAAAGGTTCTACACCTACTTTTATAGAAGGTGACACAAGAAATTGAGTCAATGATGCATCAGGAAGTTACCTTACCTGTAACAAAACCTGTAGGTTGTTTTTCAGGTATCGTTCTAGTACTGAAACCAAATAATTCAGTGCACCTGTGTTGACCTGAAACAGTTAAACAAAGCTGTGGCAAGGGAGATCCACTCAGAATGTGGATGAGAGTCTGGTAAAGCCTGCAAAAAGCACAATTTTATCCACACTAGATGCAAACAGTGCCTCTTGGCAACTGCTTTGGAAAGGAATCCACGCTACTGACAACATTCATCACATTGTTTGGGCGATATTGCAGCAATCAGCTATCATCTAGCCAGTTTAGCTCAGTTGTCTGGACTGCTGGTTTATGATGAAGAGCAAGGCCAGCAACGCAGATTCAATTCCCATACTGGCTGAGGTTATTCATGAAGGCTTGGTGACACCGTGGTTAACACTGCTGCTTCACAGCGTCAGGCACGCGGGTTCTATTCTGGCCTTGGGTGCCTGTATGGAGTTTGCACATTCTCCCTGTGCCTGCGTGGGTTTCCTCCGTGTGCTCCAGTTTTCTCCCACAGTTCAAAGATGTGCAGGTTCGGCGGATTGGCCATACTAAATTGCCCCTTAGCGTCCAAAAAGTTAGGTGAGATTGCTGGGTTACGGGGATAGGTTGGGAACATGGGCCATGCTATTTTGGAAGGTTGCTGTAGAATTGATGGGCCAAATGGCCTCCTTCTACACTGTAAGGATTCTCAACCATACTCCTCGCCTGAGGTGATGTGATCCTCAGGTTAAATCACAACCAGTCAACTCTCCCCATCAAAGGGGAAAGCAGCTTAGTGTCAGCTGGGACTGTGGTGACTTTACATTTGCATCGGCACCAGGGATCTTTCGATGACAATGACGAGAATTCTAGAAGGTCCGATGGAGTCATTTTTCAAATGAATAACAACCTCATCCACAGGTCCATAACGTCAGACAATGATGCCAGAGTGACTTGCAAGAAGCTGGACTAATATTTAATAATAAATGTGAGTTCTCGTAACCAACCATTAAAACAGTTCATATATCAAGCATCGGAGCTTTTCCGCAAAACGTCGCAGAGCTTCACTGCTTCATGCGATTGGTGAGTCGAGTAGGAAAGTTCTTACCTAACCGGTCACATGTAAAAGAACCACTGAGACAATTACATATGCAAGACCAAAGCATGGTATTGGGGGAAATAAATCAAATTTTGTTCAAAAAGATAAAAGTTCCACACCTACTTCAGACATTGGCTCCCTATGAAACAGAACTGCCTACAATAATTGTCATGGATGCATCGTCAGCTGGGCATGCAGCAATACTGTGCCAGGATCAGGCAGATGGAAATGCGGACCAGCGTACTACGTTGGCTGATCATTCATCTTTGACTGAAATGGAAAAAGGTGCGCTGTAAGTGAAAAAGAGGCACTACATGAGTTTCTTTGGTTTGCCAACGATGTCTTCGGCCTAAAGTTTACCATTGAGACAGACCACAAACTGTTGGTTATGTTATTGAGTATTAATTGACATTAGAATAACTATTAGAATTTTCAAATTTGCTGCCAGGGGTGCAGAGATTTCATTTCAGATTTGATGCAACAGCAGAGTAGGTCCATGGGAACCAACAAACTTCAGTAGAGAAACGGTCACACATTCCTGTCGAAAAACCTGAAAAAGACCACATTACATGTTGTCCAAGTTGTGGAGCTCTTTATTGACTGGAAGGTTTCTACCAGCAACAACAGAGAGGCTAAATGAAATTCAACGGTACATTAACCAGATGGGAATACTGCATCAAAGGATGGCCAGAATATTTTCCAAATAATCTCCACCTGAAGCAATTCTCCGAGCAATACAAGCTCCTCGGTGCCGTGGGGGACTTGCTGATTTATGATGAGAGCTTAGAGTCTCCAGACTTGAGATCCTTCAGAGAACACACCAGGGCTGGATATTACAAAGTGTTGCTTCAGAATGCAACGTTTTGTTTGGTTTTCAGGAAACTCAATCATCAGAAGAAATTATTTCAAGCTGTATGACTTATGCAATCCATTTCCAGGAGCAAAGAAAACGACTGATGGTATCCTCATGTCTCTCCAGAAAATGGGAATGTCTTGGACTGGATCTTTTTTGTGCTCAAAGGAAGACATTCCTGTAGTTCCTATTACTCCAGCAGGACTGAGTTAAGCATCTTCATATTGAGAGATGATTCTGTGAAAAGCTTTGTGCTCAACCTTATCCTTTTACAGTGAAGAGTATTTAATAAAAGGTAAACTTTACCAACAGCTTTACCACTAACGCACCCTATAGATACTAACCAAGGACAACCCAAGATAAAACATACAATGATGATGATAGAAAGGATGCACATATGTCATGTGGCAGTGGCCATCTTCAGAACGCCCTGCTCTGAGGAATCCTCAGCTTCCTCCACCTGCAGCTCCTCTGTCATTCCTTTTTTTTGTAATAAACATTTTATTGAGGTATTTTTGGTATTGTAACAATAACAAAGTAAACAATGTACATGAAGCTATAAACATAGTGCAAACGCTGTCTCTCTTCCTTACAGGTCCCACCTTAATTAACCCCCTAATCTAAGCTAAACTAACCCCTCTCCCTTCTGCTGACGATTAATTTTCCACGAAGAAGTCGACGAACGGTTGCCACCTCTGGGCAAACCCTAACAGTGACCCTCTCAAGGCAAACTTGATTTTCTCCAAACAGAGAAAGCTAGCCATGTCCGATAGCCAGGTCTCCGACTTCAGGGGCTTTGAGTTCCTCCCAAGCTAATAGTATTCGTCTCCGGGCTGCAAAGGCTAGAATATCTGCCTCTTTCTCCTCCTGGATTCCCGGGTCTTCCCACACCCCGAAAATCGCCACCTCTGGATTCAGTACCACCCCTTGTTTTTAACACCGTGGACATGACATCTGCAAACCCCTGCCAAAATCCCCTAAGCTTCAGACATGTTCAGAACATGTGGACTTGTTCGCTGGTCCTCCCGCACATTTTGCACACCTGTCTTCCACCCCAAAGAATCTGCTCATCCGGCCCACTGTCATGTGAGCCTGATGAATGACCTTGAATTGTATCAGGCTGAGCCCGGCACATGTTGCGGACACGTTGACTCTACTCAACGCGTCCGCCCAGAGACCATCCTCTATCTTTCCTCCCAGCTCCTCCTCCCACTTGCGCTTCAGCTCCTCGGTCTGCGTCTCCTCTGACCCCCATAAGGTCCTTGTAAATGTCAGAGACGCTCCCTTCTACCCACCCTCTGGAAACTACCCTGTCCTGAATACCTCTTAGTGGTAGGAGCGGGAAGTTTGACACCCGTTTACGTAGGGAGGCCCCACCTGCAGATACCTGAATTTGATTCCCCTCGCCAACCCAAACTTCTCCTCCAGCACCCTCCTACTTGGAAAACTCCCATCTACAAACATATCCCCCATCCTCTCAATCCCTGCTCTCCGTCATATCTGGAACCCCCCATCCATACTTCCTGGGGCAAACGTTTGATTATTACAGATTGGGGACCAGACCGATGCTCCCTCTGCTCCCACATGTCTCCTCCATTGCTCACAAACTCTCAGGGCCGCCACCACCATGGAGTACCGTGCCGGCGGGAACGGTAGAGGCGCAGTTACCAACGACCCCAGACAGGTGCCCTTGCATGAAGCTGCCTCCATACACTCCCATGCCGACCCCGTCCCCCACCACCCACCTCCTGATCTTGGCTATATTCGCTGCCCAGTAATAGTTACTAAAGGTTGGCAGCGCCAGCCCGCCCTCTCCCCGACTCCGCTCAAGCATTACCTTCCTTACTCGCGGGGTCTTGCCCGCCCAAACGTTCCGGCCATGGGGCTTTACCCGACTGCATGGCCTTCAGACCTGCCACTATCTCTTCCAACCCGATCGGGGCCCCCAGCCCTTCAACCAACTCCCCGGCCACCTTTGGGAAATTCAACCTCTCCAAGAAGTGCCTCATCCCCTCCAGCCCTGTAGGGGGTTTTGTCCTGTACAGCCTACTGGAGAAATCCCTAAATGCCTTATTCACCCCTGCTGAATCTCCACCCAGGTTCCCATCTCCGTCATTTACTTTCCCTATCTCCCTGGCTGCCTCCCTCTTTCTAAGTTGCTGTGCAAGCATTCTGCTGGCCTTCTCTCCATGCTCATAGATCTCCCCCCTCACCTTTCTCAGTTGCTCCACCGCCTACCCTGTGGTGAACAAGCCGAACTCCACCTGTAGCCTCCGCTGTTCCCTTAAAAGCCCTGCCTCTGGGTTCTCCGCATACCTCCTATCGATATGTAGATTAGATTACATAGAATTTACAGTGCAGAAGGAGGCTATTCGGCCCATCGAGTCTGCACCGGCTCTTGGAAAGAGCACCCTACCCCTACCAAGGTCAACACCTCCACCCTATCCCCATAACCCAGTAACCCCACCCAACACTAAGGGCAATTTTGGACACTAAGGGCAATTTATCATGGCCAATCCACCTAACCCGCACATCTTTGGACTGTGGGAGGAAACCGGAGCACCCGGAGGAAACCCACGCACACACGGGAAGGGTGTGCAGACTCCGCACAGACAGTGACCCAAGCCGGAATTGAACCTGGGACCCTGGATCTGTGAAGCGATTGTGTTATCCACAATGCTACTGTGCTGCCCACAATGCTACTGTGCTGCCAGTATCTCCTTTACCAGTCGGTCCATCTCTGCCCTGTTCATCTTCTCCCTATGGGCCAATATCGAGATCAGCTCCCCTCTGACCACCGCCTTCAGTGCTTCCCAGACCAACGCTGCTGAAATTTCCCCCGTGTTGTTGACCTGCAGGTAGTTCTGAATATATTTCCTCAGCCTCTCGCACACCTCTTTGTCAGCCAAAAGTCCCACATCTAACCTCCATTGCGGGCGCTGGTTACTGTCTTTACTAACCTGCAGATCAACCCAGTGCGGAGCATGGTCTGAGATTGTGATCGCTGAGTACTCCGTGTCCACCACCCCTGCCTGTAAGGCCCTGCTCAAAATAAAGAAATCAATCCGGCAGTACACTTTATGCATGTGTGAGTAGAAGGAGAACTCCTTCACCCTCGACTTCCCAAATCTCCATGGATCCACCTCCCCCATCTGCTCCATGAACCCTTTTAGTTCCCTTGGCACTGCTGGCACCCTGCCCATTTTCGAGCTTGACCGGTCCAAGCCAGGGTCAATAACTATGTTGAAGTCTTGACCAACCTGTGCGAGTCCAGGTCCGGTATCTTCCCCAGTATCCTCTTTATTAACTCCACATCATCCCAATTTGGTGCATACACATTTACTAATACCACCTGCACCCCCTCTAGCTTCCCACTGTCCATAATGTACCGGCCTCCCACATCCGAGACTATTCTATCCGCCTCAAACACCACCCGCTTATTGATCAGGATCACGATCCCTCTGGTCTTTGAGTCTCGTCCCGAGTGAAAGACCTGACTGACCTAGCCTTTCCTCAATCTAATCTGGTCAGTTACTCTAAGGTGCGTCTCCTGCAACATTACCACGTCCGCCTTCAGTCCTTTAAGATTCGCGAACACACATGCCCTCATGACCGGCCCATTTAACCCTCCTCAAACATTCCAGGTGATCAGCCTAGTTGAGGGGCTCATTGTACCCCCCCCCCCAACCCTTTTTTTGGGCCCGCCTCCAGCCCATGCTCTGTGCCTCCACCAGCCCGCCCCCAGGCAGTCCCGCCCCCAACCTCCACTCTGACCCTTAGCCCAAGTCCCTCCCTCGTCAGCAGAACATTTACCCCCCCCCTCCCCCCTTAGTAACAACACTCTGTAACCAACCCCCTTTAATAAACCAAACATATGTATACCCCCCACTGCGCTTCCGTGAGCTAGCTTGGTGGCCACCATCTCTGGTGCCGGATCGTCTCCCACCTACTGTTCATTACCCCCACTTATGCAAACATACTCCAACATCAAACAATCCCCACGCAATTGCCCGACAGAAAACACCAAGATCTAAACAAGCACACCTCCATCCCCAACAGTGCAAATGAAAACCTTAACTTACTCAGCTCTACCGCTGCTTCCAAATCAATGCAAAAGGCATGACAAACAGCTTCCACAAAACGAAAAATGAGAATTTTGTTTTTAAACAAGAACAGAAAAACAAAAAAAAACAAGAACATTGCAGCAAAGGTCAAACGTTCTCAGTCCCCCACCAGTGAAGTCCAGCGTGTCCTCAGGCGACTCAAAATAAAAGTGCTGTTCCTTGTGCATTACCCAGAGACGGGCCGGATACAACAGTCTGACCGTCACCTTTTTCTTAAAAAGGATCGACCTAATCTGGTTGAAGCCTGCTCTTCTCCTGGCCACCTCTACACTCAGGTCTTGGTAAACCCGCAGGATACTGTTGCCCCACTTACAGCTCCGTGTCTGCTTGGTCCACGTAGGATGCGCTCCTTATCCATGTACATGTGGAATCTCACCACCATTGCCCTTGGGGGGGGGGGGTCTCCCATTCGTGGCTTCCTCGCGAATGCTCTGTGAGTCCTGTCCACCTCCAAGGGCCGGGAAAATGCCCCATCCCCCAGCAGCTTCTCAAACATGTCTGCGATGTATGCTCCAGTGTTCGCTCCTTTGGACCCCTCCGGGAGCCCAACAATTTTCAAGTTCTGCCGGCGGGACCAATTCTCCAGGTCCTCCACATATATACACATGTTACGTGAACCTACCTCTTCATTCACCTGATGAAGGAGTTGCACTCTGAAAGCTAGTGATTTGAAACAAACCTGTTGGACTTCAACCTGGTGTTGTAAAGCTTCTTACTGTAACAGTATCCTGGCATCAGGAACAGGTGACAGGGCCATAGGCTCCCCCGGTGCTGGGCACTGACAGGCCGGGGCGATGCGTGGTCAGAGCCCACAGTGCCAACCGGGGCTACCATGTAGCCCATTGGACCTGGTTGGGCCCGGGGGTATGCACCATGCTAACATGTTCGCCTTTCATCCCCTGCAGACAATGGATTTTGAAATTAAACCAGCAATGGAGGCCTTCCTGCTAGTCGCTACAGCCCTGGGAGATATCCTGTGGCTGGACGAGCTGGCATTGCTCGAGGACGAGGAAGCTGCAGCAGAGCATGCTCGAGAGGAACAGGTGGCAGCCGCCTAGATTGGAGAGCTGGCCAGCCAACTGGCCAAGGAGGAAGAGGTACAAAGGAGGCAACGCATGAGGCATTGTGTCCAGCAGCTCATGTCATTCGAGGATCTGCTCGACCGGAGATGCCATCGAAGACTCCATCTGAGCAGGAAGACGTTACAAAGATATCTGCCTGATCATGACGCACCTGGCACCGTGGCCGAATGGCGGAGGCCGCCCCCCCCTCCCCCCCCCCCCCCCCCCCTCCCAGTGGCCATCAAGGTTACGGTCGCCCTGAACTTTAACGCCACCCGGACTTTCCAGGTGCCGCGTGGGGACCTGTCCGGGATCTCTCAGACCTCGGTGCACAGCTGCATCCGTGCCATCACGATGGCACTGTATGCCCAGTTAACACAATATATCCATTTCAATGTGGACCATGCCCAGCAAGATGCCCGGGCAGCAGGGTTCGCTGCCATCGCCACCATTCCCCTGGTCCAGGGGGTGATTTTCGGAATGCATGTCCCCCTTCGGGCACGTGCAGGTGACAGGCCGCTTTACACAAATGGAAAGGGCTTCACGTCTGCGCCCAATACCTGGGCAGTGTGCACAACGCCTTCATCCTGGCACACTCAATGATTCCTGACATGTTCAAAATGCGCCCCCCCCCCTCCCCCCGCACCCCGCGGGCTGGGAGGTTGGCTCTTGGGTGACAGCGGTTATCCGCTGCGGTCACGGCCGATGACGCCTATCCGGAGGCCACAGACCACCGCCCAGACCCACAACAACGATGTCCATGCAGCAACCATGGGTGTGATCAAGCGGTGCTTCGGCCTCCTGCAGATGTGGTTCAGGTGCCTAGACCACTCTGGACGGGCCCTCCAGTATGACGCTGGGAGGGTCGCCCACATCATGGTGGCCGGCTGCATCCTCCACAACATCACGCTGCAGAGGAGGAGCATGTTGGAGGAGGAGGATGAACACCAGTCTTTGTCTGACAAGGCGGATGTGGGGGAGGGCGAGGATGGGAAGGACGTGGGGCTGAAGCAGGCATGGGGAGGCCACACGATGTGTGCACCAGGGCCATTGTGCACAGGACACTCTGATCACCTCCAGATTCACTGATTAGCGGGTGGGGGAGGGCACTGCATCCCACCCCCTCGCCTGCAACTCCCACCGTGATACATACCTGGGTCAGAGTCTCACCGGACCTGATCCGTGGGATGGAAGATGATGACAAACCGCTCTGCGATGAGCTCAAGTGCTACTCATCGCTTGACCATGTCTGACTCCTGTCCATGGTCATACTTTCCAGCGTCCACCTGGGTTATCCCTGCATGTGAACTGGCCATTTCAGCACATGGTCCCACCGAATCCCTGGGATGCCAGTTGTGTGGACAGTCGGGGGGCTGCTGGTGGTGGGGAGGGTGGTGAGCCTAGGCCACCTACAATATCCATACTGCCTTTCTGGCCAGCCCAGACCAGCCCACCCTTCACACCCATCTGCCAGAGCACCAAGGCAGGTTGCAACAGTGGTAACGGGTGTTTAATGTGCTCAAATATTTATAGATACATGCCCTAGCCCCTGTAACTAAACTGCACTGCTCCTTTGGCAATATAACTGGTGTTTAACTTTCTGGCCTTACGGGCCCAATGCTATGGCTAGCTGAATCCCCAGACAGTATATCGGGGTGGAGGCGGCCTACTGCAATTCCCGCCCTGCGACCGGGGTCCCTGTTGCTGGCCATCTTCTGGGGCAACCTGGCCTGGATGGGCCCGGCTGCTACTTGGGTGTACCAGGTGGCGTGGTGCTGCCTGTTCTACTTGCTGCCCACCAGATGCGCCAAGGCCATGAGGGGGGTGGGGGGAGGAGTCTGAGGTGCTCTGATGTTCTGGCACCTCCCTGCGGGAGTCACCAGCAAGGGCCCCATCACCTCCTTTTACCTCGGGGTGTCCTATGGCTCCCTGGGTTACTCCATAGGATACAGGTACAGGCGGAGCTATCCCCTGAGGCTCCCCCACCATTGGCACTGGCAGTCTTGGAGGCCCACTCTGGTCTCGCCCAGAGTCTGCATACTCGTGGCCATGGAGCACATTGAATGGACCATTGCCGTCTGGGACTGCACCACATCACCCTGCGACTGTGCTACCACCTTCTGGATCTGTGTCATGTCAACCAGTGATGACACCATCTCCCTCTGGGTCTCCCTCTATATCTGCGCCACATTGGCCAGTGCCTGAGCAATGTCACCAATGTTTAAAGCTTTGGCCTGCTGTGACTGGGCCTTGCTCAGAAACGCCACTGCAATTTCCAGATGGCTCTCGCGCATTCCTGCCTGTGAGGCACCACCCCTGTCCTGGGCGATAGCCAGCGCCTGCACTGAATTCCCCAGGCCTTGGACATGCTGACCCATAGCCGCAACCCTAGGCCCAATGCCTCCACTGCGGATGTTACCTGTGCGGTGCTGGCCTGAGTGGCATACATAGTCAGCACCACCTCCTCGTGCACAAGGTTGGAGTCCTCCACCTCCACCTGCGCCTGCAGATGCTGGATGCTCGACGACAACCCCGACAATCCCTGGCTCTGTGACTGTATCTCCACAACGATGGGACTGTCCATTCCAGAAGCCCAAAACTGTCTGGGCGGCAGCTAGTTCCTGGAGTCGCCCCGCCCTCCAACTGCCTGCCCCCTCGGGAGTTCTTGGGTGGGATTCTCCCCTACCCGGCGCGGCGGCGGTTCCCGGTGCCGAGAAGTGGTGTGAACCACTCCGGCGTTGGGCCGCCCCATTGGTGCGGAATCTTCCCCACCTTCAGGGGCAAAGCCGGCGCCAGAGTGATTTGCGCCGCACCGGCTGGGAAGGAAGGGGCTTGGCGCCACGCCAACCGGCGCCGAAGGGCCTCTGCTGGCCGGCGCGAGTTGGCGCATGCGTGGGAGCGGCAACGTCTGCTGGCGTCATTCCCAGCACATGCGCAGGGCGGTTCATCTCGGTGTCGGCCATGGCGGAGGCCCACAGCAGCTGACGCGGAAGAATAGAGTGCTCCCATGGCACAGGCCCGCCTGCGGATCGGTAGGCCCGATTGCGGGCCAGGCCACCGTGGGGGCACTTCCCAGTGCAAGGTCCCCCCGCGCCCCTCCAAGTACCCCAGAGGCTGCCCGCGCAGCCAGCTCCCGCCGGCTGGTGTAATATACGGCAGCAGGACTGGCCGAAAACGGGCCACTCGGCCTATTGTGGGCGGGAGAAACGCCCGGGTTGGGGGTTTGGGGTACTGCCAGCGGCCGCCGACTGGCGCGATGCGATTTCCGCCTCTGCCAAATCCCCGGTGCTGGAGAATTCGGCAGCTGGCGGGGGCTGGATTCATGCCACCCCCCCCCCCCCCCCCCCCCCCCCCCCCCGGCGATTCTCCGACTCGGCAGGGGTTGGAGAATCCCACCCCTGACCTCCACCTGATGTACTCATTCAGCACCCATAGTGCCCCAGGAGCCTTTTCACTAAAGTGCCCAACCGAGTGTCTCTGGGATGGTGGAGGGTGTTGGAGACAGCTGTGACGGAAATGCTGTATCACCCTCGGACACGAACCACGGGGTGTCCTGGGTCTCATGTCGAGGGCTGCCATCCATGCTGCTGTCCTCTTCACTGCTTGGGACACGGGGGAGCTCCGGCATGGTATTGGGGGCACCAGATGGACACCCAATCATGAGCAGGTCCTGCAAGACACAAGACAAGATGCATGATTAGACCGCGGGCCAGTGGGTGAGGGTGGGGGTTAGTTTCATGGTGGTGTGGGGGTGAGGGTGGTGTAGGGAAGAGGGGGTGACACAAGTATCATGATGAGTCGCAACTAAGTGGGGTCTCACTTCCTTTCCCATGGTTGATCTCCACCCCGGTGACCTCCCTTTCCTCCGGGCCGCCAACCACATCCAGGGTCCTCTGCTCTGCCACCATTAGGGGCCGCAGATCCGGGGTCCCCCTCCAGTTTGCTCCCGCTCCCGGCGGTGATGGGCGGCCTTCTCCTGGGGGGTGCGGATAACGACAGTTTTGGACAGTCCGAAACATTCAACCCAGGGGGTGGGTAGCCGGTGACCTCAGTGGCCAGGCCACCCGGCTATGGCGGCTGGTATGGGTGCTGGCACGTGGTGCAGGGTGGGGGTTTGACCGCCCTCCAGGTGGGTGGGGGGGTATTGTTATGTTTGTGTTGGATGGGTTTAGTTCCAGGGGCACAGTGCTGCCTACTCACCCTGGCCACCCTGAGGAGGTCATGCAGTTTTTTCCATCTCTGCTGGCCAGTCTGTACAGTCTTGCTGGTGGTGCTCATCGCCTCTGCCACCAACGCCCATGCACGGCAAATGGCATCGGCTGGCAGCCTCCTTTCTGGGCCAGAGTACAGGGTCAACCACTTCTCCTCCAGGAGGGTCTCCAGTGCAGCGTACGCAAATCGTGGTGCTGCTCTCCTTACTGCCATCTTGTTGGCTGGGATGGTATGTGTGTGGGGCGTGAAGTGTGGATATGCAGCTACAACTTGTCAGCCTCCTGAGTGTCAATTGCAAAACCGGTGAATCTCGCACGGTTTCTCATTGGAAATGATTGTGTTCCATGTTGTGCTGGTGTTAGCCCCTCAACAGTCACTGAATCGGTCCAGGTGGGGCGCCAGTTTTGCTGTCGTGGAATCCTGCACTGGCGTCAACATCTGGTCTCAGGAACAGAGAATCCAGCCAATGATTTATAGCTGACATGGGGGAGGGTTCATAGTCAACATTGTACATTTCATGATAGTGAACGGTGACAACAACTGAACAATTCATGCTCCGAGTGGCAGTGTGATATCTAAATCTGTCACCAGCTAAGTGGGAGACACCTACACTTGTAGACTGAGCCACCCTGCCGAAGTGTAAAGCCTGTTCCTTCACAGCACTCTAACTATTCCTGACTGTTAGGTTTTAATTTGAACATCTAATCTCCAGATAGTTTCAGTATAAAACAGCACATGGCGGAGTGGGGGGTGTTGATGTAAAATTAAGGAGGTCAGTCTGCTCAATTAATGGAAAGGCCCCTACATTAACACAGCAAGAGTTAGATGAGACCAGTATCAAACCATCTGTTATTTAGAGTTTTATTTAGAGACAGTCAACATAAACAAATGCTGTTTTGCAATTAATTCTTCTTTTGTGATACCAGAAAACCTGAATCCTGACTAACATATTGGGCACAACTTAACGGGAAATGTTCTAAATGCCCTATTGGGCATGACTTTCCGGGCGTTTCCCAACGGCTGAGCCGGTGAGACTGTGACCCATATTTAATTACATTTAGTGCTGGAAATGATTCACCACAAGCTTCACGGCAGAAATGTTTGTCCCACCAGTTGACCCCAGCAGCACCCCGCTAACAAGGGGGAGCTGCTCATAAACGCTCCCTCCGAACACACCCCAGTCAGCACATTGCCATGCCACCACGTTGCCCTGGTCAACACTTCACCCCCTATGAGGAACGGTTCCTGGAAATCGCAGGGGGTTGACTGAGGATAGAGCAGAGAGCAGTCACCCACAGCGAGGTTGGCCTGTGTCGCAGAAGTGAGGAGCCACTGTCCGTTCACCCAGATGACCTGTCGCAAGTAAGCTGTTCATGTCAGACAAAATAGTCCTTTTGTTTCACTGACCACTTCTGCATTCTCTCACAGGATCACCATCTGATGGGGCCAGGCCATCCGAGGCCACCCCTCACCTTCCCCTGAGATGCAACTAAGTGCTGGCCGTATGTCATTTTCCCAAGAAAACCACCTTCCCGGTGGTTGGCATGGCTTTTTGTTTTTGGCTCAATTTTGTCTTTGGTGTGTTGTATTCCTGCCTGTTTTGCATTTTCGATGGGTGTAAAATGTTCTGTATTTGGTTTTGTTTACAATGTGTTGGACCTGCACTGGACTGAAATGTGCTCCTCTTGGGGGGGGGGGGGGGGGGGGGGGGGTGGGTGGCATGCTTTTCTCTCTCTCCTCCGCTGTGCTCCGTCTTGGTGGTCTTTTTTCGGTGGGCTGGGCTGGTGTGGCTTCCTGCCGGGGGAGTACATTTTGATACTGTCAATAAACCAAAATATTTGCAGGTTATGTTTGCTGCTTGCACCTGCAGGTGACTGCAGATGCCTGGAGGCTGCTGTTGCTGTTTCCTTCCTTTTCTTTTGTCAGAAAGAAGGATAATTCTTTCTAAGATATCTGAGTCCTGGCTCAGGGGTTGTATGAGTCCAAGAGGCAATCTTGTTTGAAGCAAGAAGACGCTGTGGGACCTGGTGCATGACATTGTTCCCAATGGGCTACCTGCTAACGATGTTGAAGAAATGCTTCCACGGTTTGCTGATGCTTTTATTGCTGCATGCAACTGGCACATTAACTCAGCTGAGTCCTGGGATCCAGCAGACCTCCGACTGCTGACTCCATCAGGTGTTCTTGTCACCCCTGGTTTGCATCAGCAACTGCATAGTGCTCACCAGATTGTGCCCAGAAGCCTGTCCACTAATGTCACCCAATGAAGTGTGTGTCTCTGTGCTGGTGGAAGGTTGAGTTGACAGCTGTGATGCATCAATTGTGGCATCCTTGGAGCTCTCCGAGATGAAACCCACTGTGAAAAAAAAATCTCCGACGCACATCTCCTCTAAACTTTGCCCCTCGCACGTTAAACATACATCCCCCAGTAAATGACTCTTCCAGCCTGGGAAAAGCTTCTGACTATCCACTCTGTCGATGCCCCTCATAATTTTGTAGACTTCTATCAGGTCTCACCTCAACCTCAGTCATTCCAGTGAGAACAGAGTTTATCCAACCTCTTCTCATAGCTAATGTCCTTCATACCAGGCAACATCCTGATAAACTTCTCCTGTACACTCTTCAAGGCCTCCACATTCTTCTGGTGGTGTGGTGACCAGAATTGAACACTATATTCCACTATATGGCCTAACTAAGGTTCTATACAGCTGCAGCATGACTTTCCAAAATTTTTATACTCAACCGATTAAGGCAAGCATGCCATATGCCTTCTTGACTACCTTCTCCACCTGTGTTGCCACTTTCAGCGACCTGTGGACCTGTACACCAGATCCCTCTGCTGTCAATGCTCTTAAGGGTTCTGTCATTCACTGTATATTTCCCACCTGTATTAGACCTCCCAAAATGCCTCACATTGTCTGGATTAACCTCCATCTGCCATCTCTTCGCCCAAGCCTCCAACCTATCTATATCCTGCATATCCTCTGACAGTCCTCATTGCTCTCCACAATTCCACCAACCTTTGTGTCATCTGCAAACTTACTAATCAGACTAGTTACATTTTCCTCCAAATCACTTATATATACTACAAGCAGCAAAGGTCCCAGCACTGATCCCTGTGGAACACCACTAGTCACAGCCCTCCATTCAGGAAAGCACCCTTCCACTGCTACCCTCTTGTCTTCCATGACTGAGTCAATCCGATGTGACATCATCTTCTGTACCAGTCTGCCATGAGAGACCTTGCCAAAGGCCTTACTTAAGTCCATGTAGACAACATCCATTGCCCTTCCTTCATCAATCAACTTCGTCACCTCCTCGAAAAACTTGATCAAATTAGTGAGACACTACCTTCCCTTCACAAAGCCATGCTACCTCTCGCTAGTATGTTCACTTGCTTCCAAATATGGGTAAATCCTGTCTCGAAGAATCCTTTCCAATAATTTCCCTACCACTAACATGAGGCTCACCAGGCTGTAATTTCCAGGATTATCCTTGCTACCCTTCTTAAACCAAGGAATAACATTGGCTACTCTCCAATCCTCAAGGACCTCACCTGTAGTCAGTTAGGATCCAAAGACTTCTGACAAGATCCCGGCAATTTCCTCCATTGCCTCCTTTAGTATTCTGGCGTAGATCCCATTAGGCCCTGTGGACCTATCTACCTTTAATGTTTTTCAAGACACCAAACATCTCCTTTTTGATCTCAATTTGACCCAGACTATCTACACATCCTTCCAAAGACTCCTCGTCCTCCAAGTCCTTCTCTTTGGTGAATATTGATGTAAAGTATTCATTTAGTACCCCACCCATTTCCTCTGGCTCCACGCATAGATTCCCTCCCCTGTCCTTGGATGGACCAATCCTTTCCCTGGCTACTCTTTTGCTCTTTATATATGCATAAAAAGCCTTGGGATTTTCCTTAATCTTATTTGCCAATGACATTTCATGACCCCTTTTAGCCCTCCTGACTGTTATTTAAGTTCCTTCCTATTTTCCTTATATTCCGCACGGGCTTCAATTGTTCCCAGCTTTCTAGCCCTTACAAATGCTTCCTTGTTATCTTTGATCCGGTTCACAATATCCCTAAATACCCATGGTTCCCGAAACTTGCTTTATTTTCCTTCTTCCTCACAGACACATGCCAGTCCTGAATTCCTATCACCTGACATTTGAATGCTTCCACATGCCAGATGTTGATTTACCCTCAAACATCCCTCCACAATCTAGATTCTTCAGTTCCTGCCTAATATTGTTCAAATTAGCTTTCCCCAATTTAGCACATTCACCCGAGGACCATCTTTATCTTTTTCCAACAGTATCTTAAAACGTACTGAATTATGGGCCGGGATTCTCCGAGCCTCTGCAGCGCAATCGCGCTTGGAAAGGGGTGGAGAATGGGGCATCAGAGCCACGATCGGGTCTGACGCCTTCGCGCGATTCTCCGGGGACCGGAGAACCACCGCCAATTGCGTGCGCGAGGTCGACGCGGCACCAGTCCGGGGCCATTGAAAGAGGCCCCTGTGGTGATTCTCCACCAGCAACTGACCGAGTTCCCGCCAGCATGGTTCATACATGGTTCCACCCGGCGGCCACTCAGAGTGGCAGCTGCGGACATGGCTGCCCTGGTGGGGGGCGGGGGGATCTGTCACCTGGGGGAGGGGAGGGGGCGCCATGTTGCGCGGACCTACAAAGCGGGCTGGAAGTGCAGGGCCCCGTATTGGCAGCCGGAGCTGCGGGTACTACTCCGGGGCCCTGTCAGCACTCTTCAAAGTGGAGAATCACTATGGACTTTCTTCAGGAAAGTCCAGAGTGATTCGCGCCCCTTTTCCCGCGGGTGTGGGGACATAGCCCCATTATGAGAGAATTCCACCCATGGTCACTTTTCCCGAACTGCTCCACTACTGAAACTTGTACCACCAAGTTGGGCCCCTTCCCTAGTTAGACTATTTACATATTGTTTCAAGAAGCCCTCCTGGGTGCTCCTTACAAACTCTGCCCCATCCAAGCCCCGAGCACTAAGTGAGTCCCAGTCAATATAGGGGAAGATAAAATCACCCACTACAACAATCCTGCTGCTTTTACACCTCTCCAAAATCAGCCCACATATCTGCTCCTCTATCTCCTGCTGGATGTTGGGTGGCCTGTAGTAAACCCCCAACATTATGACTGCACCCTTCCTATTCCTACGTTCTACGTATATAGCCTCGCTGCATGAGCCCTCTGAGGTATCCTCCCAAGGTACAGCTGTGATATTCTCCTTAACCAGCAGTGAAACTCAACCAACCCTTTTATATCACTCTCTACCCCACCTGAAACATCTAAATCCTGGAACGCCAAGTACCAATCCATGCTCTAAGTTCATTTTCCTTATCTGTTATACTTCTTGCATTGAACAAATGCACTTCAGACCACCAGTCTCACTGTGTTTTGCAACATGCTCTTCCTTTGAATCTGAATGGCCTTTTCCCCAGTTCCCCCCTGGTTACTTCACCTTCTGACCTATTGCTCTGGTTCCCAACTCCTGCCATGCTAGTTTAAACCCTCCTGTATGACACTAGCAAACCTCACAGCCAGGATGTTTATGCCCCTCCAGTTCAGATGCAACCCGTCCTTCTTGTACAGGTCCCACCTGCCCCAGGCAAGATCCCAATGGTCCAGATATCTGAAACACCCCTTCCTACACCAGTTGTTTAGCCTCATGTTTAGCTGTACTATCTTCCTATTTCTAGCGTCACTGGCACATGGCACAGGGAGTTTCATAGAACATACATAGAACAGTACAGCACAGAACAGGCCCTTCGGCCCTCAATGTTGTGCCGAGCCATGATCACCCTACTCAAACCCACGTATACACCCTATACCCGTAACCCAACAACCCCCCCCCCCCCTTAAACTTACTTTTTAGGACACTACGGGCAATTTAGCATGGCCAATCCACCTAACCCGCACACCTTTGGACTGTGGGAGGAAACCGGAGCATCCGGAGGAAACCCACGCACACAGGGGGAGGACATGCAGACTCCGCACAGACAGTGACCCAGCCGGGAATCGAACCTGGGACCCTGGAGCTGTTAAGCATTTATGCTAACCACCATGCTACCATGCTGCTCTGGCTGTTACTGCTGTTTTCCCCTGATAGGCCACCCCCCCCCCCCCCATTAGTATCCAAGATGGTATACTTGTGAGAGAGGGGAAACAGTCACAGGGGATTCCTGCACTGACTGTCTACCCCTTCTAGCAGTCACCCATCTATCTTCCTGCACCTTGGATGTAACCGCGTTGCTTAAACTCCCGCCTTTGACGCTTTCTTAAGTGCATCTAACTGCTGCTCAAACCGATCCATGAAAAGCTGTAATTTGGTGCACTTCCTGCTGATGTAGTTGTCCGGAATGCTGGAACATTCACAGATCTCCCACATCTCACAAGTTAAGCATTTTACCACTCCAATTTTTTGAATTAAAATAAGTTTTAGTTAACTATATACTTCCCCCCATAGAATTCTACTATAAATGACTCCTTTATTCTTTAGGCTTGGTTCCCTATCTTTTTCAGTTCTTTCAGTTACAGCTATTTATACCCAGTCCCTAATATCAGTTACTCAGCAACCAATCGGCTTATTGGTTTCCTGTAACTCACTGTTGATTTGTTTTCTCTTGAACCCCAACGTGCTTTTGAACAGCTCCTGGAAGGGTGGCCTGGTGCTCCCTCCTCCTGAAGCTAATAAATAAATGCCCCTCCACCCAGTAAAGGATGGCTTGTGGGATACTGGGCTTATCTCATCTTACTCTGACCTCTCTATAGAATCCAGCATCAGCTGCAGAAAGTTTGGCATGATGCAACTACCAACGTACACATAGAGAATAACAACAGACTCCTGACGCAAATTGTTGGTGACTCAGTTGATACTGCAAACAAAAAAATAGAGAAGGATTTGAAAGAGTACCAGGGAAATCCTAACAGGCAGACATTAATTCAAACTCTTTTCCCCTGAACCCTTCCATATAGAAAGGCTGGTCTCCAATCTGTACCTCTTCAAAATCCATCTGATACAGCTTCCTCAAAATGATATCCTGTCTTGCCAATAAACAAACACAACAAAATGATCGAAAACACAGAAATCATAGTATCAGAGACTCTCTGCAATGCTGAAGGAGGCTATTTGGCCCATTGAGTCAACACAGACCAAACCCAGGACTACTCCCCCGCCATATCCCCGTAATACAACTAATGTTTGGACCTGAAGTATTTTTTGTCAATTTACCTTGACAAATCCACCTAATCTACACAACTTTTGGACTGGGAGGAAACCGAAGCTCCCGGAGAAAACCCATGCAGACATGGGGAGAGCGTGCAAACTCCACACAGTTACCCAAGGCTGGAATTGAGCATTGGTCCCTGGCAGTGTGAAGCAGCAATGATAGCCACTGTGCCACCGTAATATTGCAACAAGACACATAAAAGACATCAATTTCATTGCATCAAAAACGTTTATCTATATGAAATTCTATCAATGTGCACACCTCTCTTATTTATTTGGTGAGTGCTATAGTCTATTATCTATTCTTGTGCTCCTTCTTTCATGTCCCCTGTGATTGGAACAAAGTAAGAAGCTGCATCAGTCCAATAAACCTCAACCTAATAACTTTCTCTTGTAGAACATACGAATACATAAGATTTGGGAAGAATAAAACATGCAAGTGGTGGTTAGAAAAACATTAGTTAGTCTTGGGGACTGACACTAACTGGCTGGCACGAACTCTGTTGTGAATTGAAGTTCACATGCAATCCAATTTACAGTCATTTGAAGATCACTGAATACATTTATTTGTGGTTGAAAAAATGCCATTTTCTCCTGACAAGCAGATTGCACCAGCTTGCACTATTAATCAAATATGTTTAATCTGACTCGCCATGTAATCTGGCACACACATAGGAAAACAAATTTTGTGCCAGGGCACTACCTCAGATATCCATTTCCCAGCTAAGTTGATTATGGATTGAATCATAGAATTTACAGTGCAGAAGGAGGCCATTTGGCCCATGGAGTCAGCACCGGCTCTTGGAAAGAGCACCCTACCCAACCTCCACCCTATCCCCATAACCCAGTAACCCCACCCAACACTGAGGGAAATTTTGGACACTAAGGGCAATTTAGCATGGCCAATCCACCTAACCTGCACATCTTTGGACTGTGGGAGGAAACCGGAGCATCCGGACGAAACCCATGCAGACACGGGGAGAACGTGCAGACTCCGCACAGACAGTGACCGAAGCCGGGAATCGAACCTGGTACCCTGGAGCAGTGAAGCAATTGTGCTAACCACTATGCTACCGTGCTGTCCAAATTGCTTCAGAAGTTCCATAAAAACCTTCATGGGTGATTTAGGGATGAATGTGTTTCACAGGTCCCAAAGTAATTTATGGGAGTTGATACATACGCACATAAATTAATGGAACCTCTCAATTCACTGAGATTTAAAATCAAAACAGAACTGTCTTGATAACTTCTGTGAAAACACATTCAGATTTCATAAGTGCTATTGTCCGTGAACATCCATTAACTACCATGAACTGTAGGAGGCTAACTTAATACTTTAGTCAATGTTGCTATGGATATTGGATGCTTTGTACCAGTTAATCCAGAATAAAATGTGATGCCCATTTGTGTTTTGATTTGAAATTATTTATTTAATGATTATGGATGCAGAATCACGATACCAGAAAGCACAAAGACAAAAATAAATAAATACTTGTCGAGAGCATTTTAATGACCATTTCTTCGATAATTATTCAGTTTGTTTGAAAATTCCCAAAATGCAGCCTTTTTTTAAACTTGTGATTCATTTTGAGTGATTATTACAATAATTATCCTTCTGGAGACAAATCTATCACAAGCCTTATAATAGCAACATTAACAAAAAATCTTTCCTACTTTGACTGCTGTTTTCTGTATACATTAACTCTGAAGGGATGCTGCTTTTGCTGCATAATGCTACATTCGTTTCAAAGAATGTTCCAGGCTAGCATTTCAAATATTATTTGAAATATTAAATGGCTATTGTTTTATGCAAAAACATTTGATAAACCTCTTTACTTATCAAATGTGTCACTTTGATCCAGTAGGTTTCTCCATCAAATATGCATGAGGAGAAGTGGAGTTCAGTAGTTTGTGATCCATAATGGGGTGGGGAGGATAGAGAGGATTTGTAAAAGTTTAAGTTGAAACATCTGAAAAATATTTTGTCCTGGTTGCAATATGAATCTGTTTATTTTTTATTAAAGATTATGTCCACAATATTGGGGCCTCCTCTGATATCACGAGGGAACTAAGTCTGGGAGTTGTAATAAGTTCATGGAGGCAGATGCCCCTTCACCAGGATTTTTTTTAACTTACAAAACCAACAGCTGAACAACCAGGTGCATTTAGCTTGCTGGCCTTAGTCATTACACCCCTCCTCCCCAAAGTCCAAGGAGCTCTCGTAGTCCTCGTAACTCATGGTTATCCTGCTTTGTTTCTACGCAGGGTCCGGATCCTCCACTTTGGCCCCTGATGTAGGAGGGGTATAATGGCTAGGCACCCGTCTTTTCCGATAAGAGCGCCTGAGGGGCGGTTCGCCCCCTTCCTCCAGCAGCTGGGGTCGGCCGCGGCAGCATCCATGGTGTCCATATCCAAATCCGATGTCCTCACCAGTGGTGCCGGAGATGCGTGAATAGTTTGTCGGGGAGGACTCTCCACGGTCAATGTATACTGGTCTGAGTCAGCTCCGGAGGGGGAAACAAATCTGAGGCCTGCACCTCATCCAGGTGCTTTTTTAACTAAGTGTTATCCCACACATATCTCATATGACACAGGTCCTGTCCTGGCCTTGACCATTTCTGCTACCCATGTGGGGCCATTGGCCTAATTTCTGACCCATACCTTTTCACCCATGTTGAACTGCCTTTCTTGGCGATTGTTGTCGTGGCCCCTGCATTGGGCCTCTTGGTGTCGTTCTAGTCTTCCGCCTAAATTTGGGAATAGTAGACTCAGCCTGGTTCAGAGTGGTCTGCCCATGAGTAGCTCCGCCGGTGCTATTCCCGTTGTGGCATGTGGGTTTATCCTATAGTCGAATAGCCAGCGTAACAGTTTAGTCTCTACTGATGCTGCCGACTGTTTTTTCAACCTGATTTTTAGGGTCTGGACGGCTCTCTCCACCAACCCATTTGATGCCGGATGATATGGTGCCGTCCTGATGTGCCGGAGGCCATTCGACTTCATGAATTTTGTGAAGTCCTGGCTGGTGAAAACCGATCCATTATCCAAAACTAACACCTCTAGGATACCATGCGTTGCAAACGAGGTGCTAAGTTTTTGAATGGTTGCTGTTGTGTTTGCTGAATTCATTTTGTAGACATCCAGCCATTTGGAATGGGGGTCCACTGTCACAAAAATCATTGAACCCGTAAACTGGACTGCAAAATTGATATGACGCCGCGGCCATGGTCTATCCGGCCATTTCCATGGGTGCAGAGGGGCAACTTTTGTCCTTGTTGACATTCTTGGCACTGACCTACCAATGCCGTTTGTTATGGGCCAGGGTTTAGAGAACCCCAAAGTGTATCATGCAGTTCACCTGACCCACAACTTTGAATAGATTGTGGTTATAGGGAGCACACTCTGCAGGTATGATGCAACAGAACTCTACAGTACTTTTACATTAAAACACTGTTTATTTATGAAACCAGTTAACACTTTATAATCCCACAGTAAACATCTTAACAACTATCAACACCAATAAATCCTCCAAAGAATACAGTACTCTGTAAGTAACTCTTAATCTTTCCTTGCAACATCCATAAGACATAAAGAACACTCTTTACAGAAAGACATCAGGTTTAACTTCACCAAATGAACATCCATAAGCTTGCAGAGATTCATACACATCTTGCTGTGATTGCAGCTTTTCCAAATCTAAAACGAAACTAAACACACCCTGTAGCAAACAGTCTAAAGTGAAGTAAAAAGCTGACAGACAGCCCAGCTCCACCCACACTCTGACATCACTGATAAACACCCATTTTTAAAGGTACATCCACTACAGATATTTTTATAAACATCCATTTCTTAAAGTTACTCTCACATGACACGCTATGTCTGTGTCCAGGCCCGGCCACCAGACATAGCTCCTGGCCAGCATCTTCATTTTTGAGACTCCAGGGTGCCCATGATTTAGTTCAGCCAGTGTGGCACGACAGCCTTGACTTGGAACAATTACCCGAGCTCCCCATAGCAGTATCCTGTCTTCCACAGTGATCTGCTCTCTTCTGCTCCAGTAGGGGTGGAATTCCACCTGGATTGGTCTTTCCATCTCCCCCGTTAGCATCATGTATTTTATTTTTGCTAAAACCGGGTCCCTTTGTGTCCACAAACAAATGTTGTGCGGCCACTGGAAGGGTGTCCAGGAAATGTAGTTTCATCACCGTTTCTTCTATTCTGGGTACCAATGGTGGGGTGTCCACTAATGGCAGCCTGCTTAGTGCATCGCCATTTGCCACCCGGGTTCCTGGCCGATGCTCCAATTGATATTGGTATGCTGCCAGTAGTAGCGCCCCGCGTTAGATCCAGGCCAAAGCTATTGCTGGCACCACTTTGTCTACTTTCAGCAACCCCAGCAACGGCGTGCACTCTGTGTTTATTGTGAATTTCTGCCCATACAAGTACTGGTGAAATTTCTTCACAGCCAAGACCACAGCCAGTCCTTCTTTACAATTTGGGTGTACATTCGCTCTGCTGCTGCTAACGTCCTCAAAGCAAACGCTATGGGCCGCTCCTGTCCATTTTTCTCTCTGTGTGCCAGAACTGCCCCAACGCCACTAGGCGACGCGTCGCAAGAGAGCATCAACTCTTTCCCGGGGTCGTAGTGTGCCAAGACGCTTTCTGAAGAAAGCTGTTATTTTATCTTCTTGAAAGCCCGGTCTTGGCAGATGGACCACGCCCACGCTTGTACCTTTTTTAGTAATCGGTGTAGGGGGTCCAGGATGAACCCCCGACTTCGAACTTTCCGTAGTATGTCACCAGTCCTAAAAAAGATCTTAACTCCTGGATTGTGGTGGGGGCCAGGGCACCTTTAATCGCACTCACCCGATCCTCCAAAGGGTGGAGCCCTGACTTGTCAACCGTGTACCGCAGATAAGTTGCTAGAAAAACACATTTCTCCCTCTTTAGGCGCATGCCTACTGCTGAAAACCTCTTAAGGACTTTCTCCAGGTTTTGCATGTGTTCTGCCCTTGTTTTTCCCGTAATGAGGACGTTGTCTAGGTAAATGGCGACCTGAGGTAACCCTTGTAATATATTTTCCATTGTCCTCTGAAATATCGTACAGGCTGATGATATCCCGAAGGGTAATCTTGTATACTGGAAAAGGGTGTTTATCGTTGAGCATTTTTGCGACTCTTCGTCCAGTTTCAGCTGTGGATATATGTGGCTCATATCCAGCTTTGAGAATAGGAGTCCTCCAGCCAGCTTTGCATACAAATCCTCAATCCGGGGCATTGGGTATTTGTCCAGCTGTGAGTAGCGATTAATCGTTTGTTTGAAATCGCCACAAAGGCGGACCGAGCTGTCCGGCTAAGGATAGGCATCATGGGTGCCGCCCATTCTGCAAACTGGACCGGTTTTATTATTCCTTCCCGTTCCTATCTTTTGATTTCCATATAAACTTTCTGCCTGAACGTAAAGGGTACCAGTTGGGCCTTGTAGAATTTTGGGACAGCCTCTGGATCTACGTGTAATGCCGCATTTGCTCCCTTTATTGTTCTGATCCCTTCTCAGAAACCTCTGGGTATTTGCACAGGAGTTCGCTCAGGCAGCCATTTTCCAGCTGGAAAATGTTTACCCAATCCAGCTGGATCTCTTTTAGCCAGTTTTGGCCTAATAGGCTTTCACTACCATTTCAGCACCTTTCACTACCATTAAAGGCAGCCTAACCAATTGCTCTCCATAAGCCACAGGTATATGTGTTGTGCCCAATACTCTCAGTGGTTCCTCTGTGTATGTCCTCAGTTTTGCTGAGATCCTGGTTAGGAATAAGGGTTGGGGTCCAATGCAAATTTTACTAAATACTGCTTCTCCTGTCACTGATATGGCTGCTCCCATGTCGACTTCCATTAATGTGGGACGTCCATTCAACCTCATGGTTAATGTAATGGGTTTTGATTTAACCATCGCTACACAATTTAGTTGTTCCTCGTCGGAGGTAGGTGGGGCTTCTAGGGTATGCATTCTCCTGTCCTTCTCCAAGGTGTTAGTTTTGGGTTTTTATTTCTCCTCTCTGGCTCCGATCACTGGCAACAACTGCAATATTTTGCCGGGTGAAAAGTTGCAGGGGCTGCTGTCTGTCTGGCCCTAATTTTCCCTTGCTTGGGAGCGGTTCTGTGAGTGGGCCTGGGTTCCTTAGTACCCGAGTAATTCCTGAGGGTGCCTATGCAGTTGCTTATCCCCCAACGTAGTCCCTTAACTCAATTGCACCAGTGTGGGCATCTACCTCCATCGGAGTACCCTGTAACTCATGCGCTCCGCTCGCCGAATTTTAATAAGGACAAAGCCAGCTGCAATGCTTGTTTGCAATCCAGCTTGGCCTCTGCTAACAGACGGTTCTGTATTGCTAAATTATTTATTCCGCACATCAACCGGTCTCGTAGCATTTCATTTAGCATCAGGCCAAATTCGCAAGCCTCGGCTAATCGCCTGAATCTGGTTAACAGGTTAGTGGCTGACTCCCCAGTGTCTCGGAATGCTGAGTAAAACCGGTACCTTCACAGGATCAGAGGTGGCTTTGGGTCATAGTACTCTTTTACTCAGTTCATCAATTCCTGGAAAGTTTTCGTGTCCGGTGCCTCCGGAAAAATGAGACTGCATATAATGGCAAAGGCTGCTGGCCCATACGCAGTCAGCAGAATGATCCGTTGATCTTCATCCGGAATTATATTGTTTGCTCTAAAGAAGTATTTCATCCGCTCTACATATTGGGCCCAGCCTTCCACTGCAGGGTCAACAGAATCCAACTTCCCAAATAAAGACATTTTGCCTGTCAGTGGCTTATCCTCAATATGTGGCGGCTGCTAATGAGCAGGTTCCTTCAGGTCATTCCGTATTCCCCGTCGCCACTGTAATAAGTTCATGGAGGCAGAATCCCTTACCAGAATTTCTTTTATTTACAAAACCAACAGTCAAACAACCAGGTGCATTCAGCTTGTGTCCACACTGGGGGTGCAGAGAACCGGTATTTGCAAAGATGGCACCCTGCTTTAATTAAGTCTCCTTGACATACTCCTGAGGATGGGAAGGAGTCAAAGAGAGGTTTCATTTCCCAGCAACAGCAGGAGAACCCTGCCTTTGATGCCAAGAAGGTGTGGCTGAAGATGGCACAGGAGATTAGCAGCAGGCGTGTAGTGCCACACTATGGACTCTGTGTAGAAAGTGCTTTCATGACCTAACCAGGTCAGGGAAGGTGGGCCCAGTGGTGCCTTCAGCTCAATCCTGCTGTGCACATCACTCCAACCTTTGACTCTTCCATCTTGGCCTACTTTATTACATGACTCCTCACACCCACTTGCCTTCCACAACCATTCATCTTTCTATTTCTATGTACTCCCTCACATCCTCACCGATCCATCCACCATTTCCACTCACCCTCATCAATATGCAATTTCAAGCCACACTCTCACCCTCACTGAATACACTCCATCTGTTGGGTGAATTCATGCCATTACACAGCCATGCTTAGTCTGTTCTTCTCCTCGTTGCAGGACTAGGGAGCACAGAACCACTGGTGAGAGACAGAGAAGTAAATGTTGCACTTGTGGATTGCTCAATTTTAAAGCAAAGGAGGAGGCGTTGAAAATCAATGACATCTGTGGCAGACATGGGGAGATGGTGACGCAGTTAAATTGCAGCCATGTGTCCTACATTACTCAGACATGTAGATTTGATTGCAGCAGCAAGAGAAATAAACTCATTGATATAACAGTAAATTACAACATTTTTCACTCCCAAAGACTCATTTGTGGCTGTGATTCCCCCGCAAAATTTCTCAGATAATTTGTGATGGGATTTTCAGGGACTTTCCCACCGGCTCTGCCAGTGAGTTCCCCACCTCTATTCAATGGCACTTAGGGCGGGATTCTCCAGCCGTGCCCGCCCAAAGACCGGGGAATCCCGGCTCAGGTCAATGGACTTTTCCATTGTCCGCGTCTAGCCCGTGGCAATCTTGCGGCGGGCGGGGTGAAACAATCCAGCCCTTAGTCACTTTTTTCGGCCCTGGGGAGTTTCTCACCACTTTACCCACACTTAAAAGGCGGAATACTCTGGAAACATTTCTAAGTGTGGTAGTGAGTGGGAATTGCCGCGAGCTTCCTGACACTTGACCCAGCAAGGCCAGCAACACAATTCAATGTTAATTGGACCACTTAACAAGACCTCATAGACTTCTCATCACAAATAAAGGCTCGCCAGCCCCTCGTTAACAAGGTCGAGCAGCACTTAAGCTGCACTTGCTCAGCCAACACACATGGAAACTATTCCACACCCTCCCCCAAGTGAGGAGACCCCACTGTGGGTTCCCTGGCGGTTCGCTCTCTTCAGGCCCCCCCACCCCCAAGCCCCCTTCCAGCATTCTCTCCCTTCTAGGACCCCCACTCATCACCCCTCCAACTTCCCAGAGGCTCCTACTTACCTGACCTGCAGTCCCCCATCCCTCAAACATCCCCTGCACTCTTACTTCATGGGCATCACTCCCCTCACCCCCTGGCCCTTGTCAACCCCACCCTAGCACTCGGACACCCTTGCACTGCACCCTGGCACCCAGTCAGTGCTCCGGCTAGCTTGGCAGTGCCATATGGGCACCTTGGCAGTACCAGGGGGCAGTGCCAAATTGCCAGCTAGGCAGTGCCAAGGTGCCCATGTTCCAGGGGGAGGAATAGGGAGCCACCCTACACTTATCCTGACCACCCGGGGATCTCTGTTGTCTCGGGAAACCCCCGGGTGCCGTACCGCCTGGTCCACATTTATTTGGTCATCAATAATCGGCGCCCAGCTGCAGCCTCTCTGGGGAGGCCGGGGAATTGAGGAGGACCGGTGGATCCTGGGCAGGTAGGTCGGAAGTAGGTTTACGACCTACCTCTGGAAGCGGCGTTTGTTCATGCCAATTAAGGGCGGAGTTGCAAGTCCAACGTCTCCCAGGACTCCGGTGAATTCTGCGAGGCGTGGAGTCTGATGGGAGGCTCGCTGCATGCTTCTCGCATTATTCTCTGGCCGCGTCGCATTCAAGTGAAATTGCAACGCAACCGGAGAATCGCGCCTTTAGAATTTTGATAAGCACTGGGGAGCTGAACTCTGAGATCGGACCGCCATTTTGAAAGGGTGCCCCGATCTCTAAGTGAGCTTGTGGGTCTCCCACGGCCCCCATCCATGGCTAATGTCACCCCCCACACACATGGACACAACACTACACCCCTCAAGTGAGGACATTCCACTATGGGGTCTCTGGGGATTTCCCCTCTTCAGGTCCCCCCAAGTCCCCTTACAGCACCCCCACCTTCCAGGACCCCAGCCATCACCCCTCTAAACTCCGAGAGACCCCTACTTACCTTCTCTGCACCAGCGGTGGTGGTGGAGAACTATATACAGAAAGTTGTGTTTAAAATTACAGATATTACAAATTCAGGCAGTCCGGTGCCTTGATCTGCCGTCGAGAGCGCCGCAGTGCTGGTGGCGACTCAGGCGGCGGCTTGGTCTTCGGTGACTCCGGGAGCATGTCGAAATCCTCTTCATCCCCGGGTGGGAGCAAGAGGAGGACGGATTATCCCGGAGCGGGGACTGTGGTGGGCTGTGCCAGGGGAAGGGAGGGTGGCGCCGGTGCAAGGGGAGGGGGGGGGGGGTGGTGTGTGTAGAACCAGCTGGTGCCGGGTGCCTGAGGGAGACTGTGTCTTGGTGGCTGTCGGGGTACGCTACATAAGCGTACTGCGGGTTGGCGTGGAGTAGCTGCACCCTCTCAACCAACAGGTTCGCGTTGTGGAGTTGCACGTGTCTACAGAGGAGCAGGGGTCCTGGAGCTGCCAACCATGTTGGGAGTGAAACCCCGGAGGTGGACTTCCTAGGGAAGGCAAAGAGATGTTCATGGGGGGTTTCATTAATTGCGATGCACAGGAGCGACCGAATGGAGTGAAGGGCGTTGGGGAGGACCTCCTGCCAGCGTAAGGCCGGGAGATTTCTGGACCATAGGGCCAACTGGACGGCCCTCCAGACCGTCCCATTCTCCCGCTCCACCTGCCTGTTTCCCTTGGGGTTGTAGCTGGTCGTCCTGCTCGAGTCAATGCCCCTATTGAGCATGTACTGTCGCTATGGACGTAGGTGGGAAGCTGAACAGAGCGAAGATGGTGTTGAGGGCTTTGATGATGGTGGCAAATGTCATGTCGGGGCATGGGACGGCAAAGGGGAATCGGGAGTATTCATCGACCACACTGAGGAAGTACGTGTTCCAGCTGGTGGAGGGGAGAGGCCCTTTGAAGTCCAAGCCGAGGAGTTCAAAGGGGCAGGAGGCCTTCATCAGGCGCGCACGGTCTGGTTGGTAGAAGTGCGGTTTACACTCAAGGCAGACCTGGCAGTCTCTGATGATCGCCCTGACTTCCTCGATGGAGTAGGGCAGGTTGTGGGCCTTGATGAAATGGTAAAAACGGGTGACCTCTGGGTGACAGAGATTGTCATGCAGTTTCCGGAGTCAGTTCACTTGTGCGCTGGTACATGTACCTCGGGATAGGGCATCGGGGAGCTCGTGGAGCTTACCGGGGCGATACAAAATCTCATAGTTGTAGGTGGAGAGCTCGATCCTCCACCTCAAGATTTTATCGTTTTTGATCTTGCCCCACTGTGTGTTGTTAAACATGAAGGCAACTGACCGTTGGTCAGTGAGGAGAGTGAATCTCCTGCCAGCCAGGTAATGCCTCCAATGCCGCACAGCTTCAACGATGGCTTGGGCCTCCTTTTCGACGGAGGAGTGCTGAATTTCGGAGGCATGGAGGGTGCAGGAGAAGAATGCCACGGGCCTGCCTGCCTGGTTGAGGGTGGCGGCCAGAGCGACGTCTGATGCATCGCTCTCGACTTGGAAAGGCAGCGTCTCGTTGACCGCGTGCATTGGCGATTTCGGCCTTGATACGGTTGAAGTTCTGGTGAGCCTCGGCCATCAGGGGAAAAACAGTGGATTGAATGAGTGGGCGGGCCTAGTCCGCATAGTTTGGGACCCACTGGGCGTAATACGAAAAGAATCCCAGGCATCGTTTGAGGGCCTTTGCGCAGTGGGGCAAGGGAAATTTCATGAGGGGGTGCATGCGATCGGGATCGGGCCCCAGAACTCCATTCTGGACCACATAGCCGAGGATAGCTAAGCGGTTCATGCTGAATATGCACTTCTTGTTATACATGAGGTTGAGGAGTGTGGCGGTGTGGAGAAATTTGGAAAGTTTGGCGTCACGGTCCTGCTGATCGTGGCCGGAGATGGTGACATTGACCAGGTACGGGAAAGTGGCCCGCAGTCCGTACCGGTCAACCATTCGGTCCATCTCCCGTTGGAAGACCAAGACCCTGTTGGTGACGCCGAAGGGAAGCCTAAGAAAGTGGTAAAGGCGGCCGTCTGCTTTGAATGCAGTGTATGGGTGGTCCGCCTTACGGATGGGGAGCTGGTGGTAGGCAGATTTCAGGTCCACTGTCGAGAAGACCCGGTATTGTGCAATCTGATTGACCATATCAGATATGCATGGGAGGGGCTACACGTCGAGCTGCGTGTACCGATTGATGCTCTGACTGTCGTCAACGACCATCCTGTTTTTCTTCCCAGTTTTGACCACTGCCACTTGGGCTCTCCAGGGGCTGTTGCTGTCTCGATAATACCTTCCTGAAGCAGCCGCTGGACTTCAGACCTGATGAAGATCCTGTCTGGGCGCTGTACCGTCTGCTCCTGGTGGCGACGGGTTTGCAATCCAGGGTCAGGTTTGCAAAAAAGGGAAGACGGGTTGACCTTAAGGGTCGTGAGGCCGCACACGGTCAGGGGTGGTAAGGGTGGTAACGCCAAATTTCAGGGTTAGGCTCTGGAGGTTGCACTGGAAGTCCAGGCTGAGTAGAAAGGCAGCGCAGAGGTTGGGTAGGACGTAGAGGCGGAAGCCGCTGAACTCACGCCCTGGACGGTGAGGGTGGCGATGCAGTACCCCCGGATCGCCATGGAGTGGGATCCGGAGGCCACGTGGGTGTGCCGGGACAATAGCGGTGACTGAGCGGACCTGGCACACTGCAGCGAAATGTCCCTTCTTGCCACAGGCCTTTCAAAGGGTGCTCCGCACTGGGCAGCACTGTCGGGGATGTTTTGACGGCCACAGAAGTAGCATTTGGGTCCCCCGGGGTTGGTTGGCTGCCGCGCGGCTCAGGCATGTGGTTGGCTGAGGACGGTCGCCAATGGGGTGGCCGTCTGGGGGGTCCACGATGCACAGGGGGAGGGGGTGGGCCGCGCGGTCGTTACGTGCTACGACCATAAGTGAGAGTGCTAGTTTTTGGGTCGCTGCAAGGTCGAGCGTGGCCCCCTCTAAGAGGCGCTGGCGGATGTAGTCAGACCCTATTCCCGTAACAAATGCATCTCTCATCAGAAAAGTTGAGTGTTCCGTGGCTGAAACGGCCTGGCAGTCACAGTCTCTAATTAGGGCGAGCAGGGCACACCAGAAATCTTCTACCGACTCACCGGGAAGCTGGCGCCGCGTGGAGAGGAGATGCCTGGCATAGATTTTGTCAGTCCACTGAGCGTAGTTTTCCTTCAGAAGCGCCATGGCCTCTGCGTAGGTCAGCGCAGAGGGGAAAGACGTTGGAGCGCAGCCGCGTGCACAGGATCTGGAGCTTCTGTGCTTCTGGGATTGCATCTGGCACAGACCCGATGTACGCTTCAAAACAGGCTAGCCAATGTTCAAAGTCCTTTTTGGCGTTGTCTGCTTGAGGATGCAGCTGCAGCCAATCCGGCTTGATGCGGAGGTCCATCTCTGAAAAATCTCTGTGTAATGAATTGATGCACTATCAATTACGATGAGACGAGAGTAGAATGTAATCGAGGCTTTATTACACTGAGATGTGTGGCCTCCTACAGCAGCTGACAAAATGGTTGCTGTCCGGGGAGCACACATATTTATACTCCGTCTACTGGGCGGAGCCAGCAGGCAGGGATCTACCCCCGTACCTGTAGTACAGGGGCCTTACCATAAAAAACATATATATATACAGTATATACATCAGTGGTGACTACCACACAGGCTACCAGGGAAACAAAGGCCAAAACATCTGCCTGGCAACAGCCAAAACATCTGCCTATTGCAAAACAAAGTTGACCTAATTGTGACCCAGTGAATCACCTGTCTCAAGCACTTGCGAGCCACTAACTGGGATATCCTGTAAATATGTTTGGCAGACCGCAGAAGGAACCACTGGTATCAAAATTGAGGGCAGGGTGACTTCAGCAATGACTTGTAAAATTGTTGTCACAAGGTCCATTTGAGAGCAGGTCTTGGTTCCCTCAGGCTGCAGGTGTCTGTCCCCACCTGACACAACATGAGCCTCTTGATACATTGGCACTCTAGGCTTATTCTTTAACTGTAAACACCGTGGGATAGATAGGGCCTCCTGGAATCTGTACCTCTCTGATCTCCCCACTCTCCAGCTACAGATCTGTGACCAAGAGGTAGCTTTTGCTACTGCCGGTACAGTTGTGGTTCATTTTGGTTCTCATCTGAGGTCCAATCTCAGTAGAACTATCGCACCTGCAAAATAGAGAAGAAACCTTTTAGTGTAATAAGTCAACACTCAGTCAAAGTACTGTGAATGCTCTTTCCCACTCCTAGGTAAAGAAGTTGCTGTGAGTATTGAGTATGCAGTGTCATATTTCCCCCCCATACAAAAAACCTCCACCCCCATACCACTTAGACTCCGATCTCCTCCTCAGTATTGACTAATCCCTCCTTACCACATACTGATTCCCCATTTACAGGCCTACCTAAAAATTGCAACATTGGGCCATGGGTGATTGTGATTTTCCCCTGAATCTTAAATACTAATTCCTTGTTTTTCCGGCGAGAGATGGGCAGCTGGTAAAATGTCATGTGTGGATGTTGTTTTATGAAGTTCACGTTAGTGATCTGTTATTAGACCACAGTGAAAAGGGCATCATGCTGCTTCTGACAGTACTTTGCTTGACCTGGGATTTTCTGTGCTGGCATTAAAAACCAGTTTTTGGCAGTGCCATTTTCCCTTTGACAAGAACAAAATTTACACAGCAAATTAAAACCAAACTAATTCATAAAGGGTATTTTTAGACAGGTTGTATGTAGATTGAATGTAGCAATTAATACACTTTGTTATGTTTTTCTGAATTAAGATATTTCTATTTGCCATATGATATTGCATCAGTACTTTGTCATACCCCTGGCACTGTTTGATGTTTTAATTTTGACTTTAAAAGTACCAATATGCTGCTGCTGCAGGCAGTATTCACAATGCAATTTTGCCTTGAAATGAATTTAATATACACTCCGTATTTGTAAATGATTTTATGTTGGGCTGGACTACAGTTAAAAATAATTGTGTAGCAATCAGCACTATCCTTTATTTCTGTGCAAATTGGACAGCAATTCCGTTGATCACGCATGCACAGTTGGGGCAGCACGTGGCACAGTGGTTAGAACTGCTGCCCACGGCTCTGAGGACCCGGGTTCGAATCCCTGCCCTGGGTCACTGTCCTTGTGGAGTTTGCACATTCTGCCCATGTCAGTGTGGATTTTACCCCCACAACCCAAAGATGTGCAGGTTAGATGGATTGGCCACGCTAAATTGCCCCTTAATTGGAAAAAAATAAATAATTGGGTGCTCTAAAATTAAAAACAAATGCACAGTTAAACATAGAAATATGGAATTTGCTTTCTGAGAAATGGGAGAATGGAAGCTGGGAGAAATATTGCATCTCGCTGTCTGACGTGTTAAGTCTTAATTACAGCTGAACGACCTTTCTGGCACTGAAAATAAACATTTATTAGTGTGAAGTTAATTTTTGCAGCTTTTAATTGTTATTGAAGTTTTTGTTTTGCTTTTTGCTTTTTCCTTTTGCCTTTTTATTGCTCTCTTAATGTAATATTTTTCATAACTTTATTTTGCTTTCTGTACTTGATTTGACATTGGAATTGCTGTTCAACTGGCTGCTTCTGGTTCAGACTTTGTACTGCTTATCAATGATTATTTAATCTGATTGGTTAAGTAGATCTACCAATGCTTGTGCTGTTGACTCAAGTCTGTGATGCCCTGCAGCAAGCACTGCACTTTTTGGATGGTTGTCTGACAGAAACCTTTAATATAAAAAACCTGTAGGAAATTAATGGGCAAGAGCAAATCTTAAGAACAGCTGCTTAGAGCAAAATCCAGACCAGTGTAACTTTTAGTGCACACTGATCTCAGCCTTCATTTCCAGTTCTGTTCTGGAGAAGCATCTATTTGAATAATAAAAAAATGTCAGTGATCCTCCAGAAAGAAGCTGCTGTTGGTCTAATTTTGTGCACATCAACTCTGAACTGCAAAGTCCACATAAACACATAGAACAGGACTCAGTATGACCTCTGAACCAGCCGTCATGTTGATCCACCATCACAATATCGATAAAAAGACTGCGACCTCAAAGGTTGTTCTAAATATTTCAAATGAAGAGAACAAACAATGTTCACAGCTGTATATATTGTTCTCATTATTTTTGAATACCTGCATAGCAATGGCAATTTTATTTCATTCATTCTGGGATATGGCATAACTGGGAAGGGCAGCATTCATTGCCCATGTGCACATGTTCTTGGAGTTTGATACAACTTAGTTGCTTGCAGAGGACAGTCAAGAATCAACCACATTGGTGTGTGACTGGAGTCACATAAATGGTAGGTCAGGTAAGGATAGCAGGTTTCTTTCCTGGAGAGGCACTGATGAATAAATTGGGATTGTGCAACAGTCTGACAGCTTCAAGCTCAATCTTCCTGATTGAAAGACATTTTTTTAACTGAATTCAAATTCTGAAACTGATATGGTGGGATTTGAATGTATATTTTATGGATTGCTAGTACTGTAACGGAACTATTGTACTATCATACTGACTTTGAAGTTAATTTAAAAGAGTAGGTGAAAAAGAGATGTGCTCTGCATTCCAATTCATCACAAATTTTTGGACAATTTACCTAACTCTGCCAGTAACCTTGACAAACCCAATACAAGAACATATTTCTTTCAGCCTTGCAAATATAAACATCAACCACAAACTGGTGGATACAGCAAGATGCTAATGGAGTAAAATATCTTGTTCTCGACAGACAAAAGTACAAGAAACAGGTTGCCTCTTGGGTCACTAGGCATAGGAAATTCTAGCTGACTCAAAATGGAACAAGGCATGGTTGCAGTCTTCGCAGTTCAGAGGTCCAGGCCGAACTTACAGAGGGCTGGATTTTGTGGAGATGGAAATTCATTTTCCGGAGCCGGAAGGAGGAGGTAACCTTGCTTCACTGAGTGGTGGGATGAAGGGAAGCATACTTACGGTCAATTAATGTTAGCAGCTCACTCCCCAGAGCTGGCAGCCCAATAGGGGGTGGAGGCAGATCAGCAGCCACTGGAGTGCCACCATTAGCGTTAAGCATTTCTGTGGCCGTCGATGCAGGAAATGGGTGATGAAATTTCCAGGTACACACAAAAAGGAGTCAGTGGGATTGGCGGTATAACTCCAGGCAGACAGGCCCCAGCGAACATGGTGTGGGTGAGGAGGCAAGTACCAGTGGAGCCATTGCAGCAGAGGGGGCTTCAGGGCCCTCCCTGTGGGCTATAATATATGCAAAAAAGGAGCACCCTCTTTTCCAGAGCTCATTGGGATGATGCCAGAGTACACTGGGTGGTTTCCCCACACGGGACAACTAGTTCAGTTGGGCTCCCTGTGAGTAACTGATCTGCCAACTTCACCAACGTTTTCCAGCCTTCCCATCTTCCAGTCCAGTCCCAAAGGGCTTCTTGGGTTTAGGCCCCTGCAAAATTGCTCAGGACCTTTCTTTAAGTGGTTCTGGCAATCAATTAATGAGTGCAAGATTAATTTCACTGTTGAATTAAGAATTAAGATAAACTTGTTTGTGCAGCACGGTTTGATGCAGCATTATACAAACGTAGATCAATTTTCTGGGACTGAGGCAGCATCATGGACTTCTATCTGCCTGACCTGTGCAGGGTTCTTCAATTATATCATTCGAGCCATGTAAGTATTGGCCATGATGCTAAATGACCATGGGAATTGACATAAGTCTGTGTTGTACTAATTTAAGTTGATCTATGTGAAAGGGACTTCCTGACCCCTAAACACGTGTCATGAATTTGCACCCCTTTCCTGACACTAAGGAAGTTAGGTCCCAATGTAATAGCTTTTTTGCAGAAAATACAGCAGATCATTTGCTTTTGGTCAGTCAGCAAAATGGCCGTAATGAATTGGTGATTTGAACAATTTAGATTTGTTTCAGATCTCGATAGAAAATACATTTTCGATAGAAAGGTCATATCAACATTTTCATGCTCTTGATGGATGAAGAAATAAACAATATTTTAGAGTTGATTTTCCTGACCTTTGACCTGTTTCCAACCTTTTCAGCTTTTCTAGTGTGACAGATATTAATGACACCTCGTGAAATTAACTTGGAAAACATATTGTAGTCTGCAGAAACTTGATATCAGAAACTGCTAAATTCAAAGGGAACAAGAAGAAACCAAATCAGTGGGCTGAACACGATGCCTATGGTGAATGATGGAGTTGTGTTGGAGAACACAAGAAACTGGCTGAGAAGTGAGAAACACAGTTAGTTCTTGATGAAACAATAACTTAAGTACAACAGAATGAAGCTATAAAATAACGACAAGCAGGAATCACAGGAGCAAGTATCAATCAGATGGTGAAAATGACAAGTGACTCTGGAGGAAGATAGAGCCTTAGATCGATTTGGGAAACTCTCAATATATTTTAGACATCGATATCCAATTAAAGGAGCAAAGGGTCACGCTAATCGTTAGCGGGGACCATTCCAAGCAATGTGCTAGATGACAAAGCAAGCAATAACATTTCATAGGGGTCTCTGAAAGAATACAAACAGCTTTTCCTGGCATGACAGAAAGTGAGGGAGGAAATCCAGGGATATGAAAAATCAATGCACAGAATAAAATGGAGAGCAGTGAAGATTTGGGTAGGTTAGGGAGAGGGGCGGGGAGAGTGGGGAGGGGCAGGTTTAAGGAATAGAGTGCTTGAGAAGAAAGCGGAGGGTTTCGACCTAAGTGGGGGGCTGCCCTGTGATCGCCCAATGCGACCCAAAGAAAACCTCCACCTTCCTATGCATCCTTTATACATTATTTTTAAAAAATGGACTTCCCAGTCCCACACCAAATGTTGTATGGTGAGATAAGTCTATTATCAGGGTCAATTGGGTTGAAAACAATCCTAATTGATACTCAATTATTAATTTAAATACAGTGGGCAGGCTGCATACATCCCATTTTATATGCCCCCAACCCCCATGGGAAACACATAACATTCATCCCATGGCATATCATCCTTAGCTTACTGGCAGTACTTTGTTCTCCACGTTAGAAGGTTATGTGTTCTCAGTCAGCAGTGCAGAGGCTTCAGCACACAATCAAAGCAACAGCTTAATACTCACAGAATCTAGCCCATCATGTCTTCACCGGCCTTCTGAATGAACAACCCTTCTTGTGCCATTTCTCATCTCTACCCTGCACATTCTTTATTTTCAGATAATAATCCAATTGCCTCTTAGGATTGGATTGGATTTGTTTATTGTCACGTGTACCAAGGTACAGTGAAAAGTATTTTTCTGCAAGCAGCTCAACAGATCATTCAGTACATGGAAGAAAAGGGAATTAAACTAAATTCAAGAAAATACATGAGAATACATAATAGGGCAACACAAGATATACAATGTAACTACATAAGCATTGGCATCGGTTGAAGCATACAGGGTGTAGTGTTAATGAGGTCAGTCAATAAGAGGGTCATTTAGGAGTCTGGTGACAGTGGGGAAGAAGCTGTTTTTGAGTCTGTTCGTGCGTGTTCTCAGACTTCTGAATCTCCTGTCCGATGGAAGAAGTTGGAAAAGTGAGTAAGCCGGGTGGGAGGGATCCTTGATTATGCTGCCCGCTTTCCCCCGGCGGCGAGAGGTGTAGATGGAGTCCATGTATGGGAGGCAGGTTCGTGTGATGGACTGGGCGGTATTCACGACTCTCTGAAGTTCCTTGCGGTCCTGGGCCGAGCAGTTGCCATACCAGGCTGTGATGCAGCCCGATAGGATGCTTTCTATAGTGCATCTGTAAAAGTTGGTACGGGTTAATATGGACATGCCGAATTTCCTTAGTTTCCTGAGGAAGTATAGGTGCTGTTGTGCTTTCTTGGTGATAGCGTCGACGTGAGTGGACCAGGACAGATTTTTGGTGATGTGCACCCCTAGGAATTTGAAACTGCTCACCATCTCCACCTCGGCTCCGTTGATGCTGACAGGGGTGTGTACAGTACTTTGCTTCCGGAAGTCGATGACCATCTCTTTAGTTTTGCTGGCATTGAGGGAGAGATTGTTGTCGTTACACCACTCCACTAGGTTCTCTATCTCCCTCCTGTATTCGGACTCGTCGTTATTCGAGATCCGGCCCACTATGGTCGTATCGTCAGCAAACTTGTAGATGGAATTGGAACCAAATTTTGCCATGCAGTCGTGTGTGTACAGGGAGTAGAGTAGGGGGCTAAGTACGCAGCCTTGCGGGGCACCGGTGTTGAGGACTATTGTGGAGGAGGTGTTGGTGTTCATTCTTACTGATTGTGGTCTGTTGGTCAGAAAGTCAAGGATCCAGTTGCAGAGTGGAGAGCCAAGTCCTAGGTTTTGGAGCTTTGCTATGAGCTTGGCTGGGATTATGGTGTTGAAGGCGGAGCTGTAGTCAATAAATAGGAGTGTGATGTAGGAGTCCTTGTTTTCAAGATGCTCTAGGGATGAGTGTAGGGCCAGTGAAATGGCGTCTGATGTGGACCGGTTGCGACGGTATGCGAATTGAAGTGGGTCAAGGCGTTCCGGGAGTATGGAGGTGATGCGCTTCATGATCAGCCTCTCGAAGCACTTCATTACAACTGACGTCAGGGCCACCGGGCGGTAGTCATTGAGGCATGTTGCCTGGTTCTTCTTTGGTACCGGTATGATGGTGGTCTTCTTGAAGCAGGTGGGGACCTCGGAGTGGAGTAGGGATAGGTTAAAGATGTCTGTGAATACCTCTGCCAGCTGGTATGCGCAAGCTCTGAGTGCACGACCAGGGATCCCGTCCGGGCCCATCGCCTTCCGTGGGTTCACTTTCAGGAATGCTGATCTGACTTCGGAAACTGTGATGGTGGGTATGGGTGAATTATGGGCTGCTGGGGCACTCGACAGCGGATTGTTGGTTACCTGCTCAAACCGAGCATAGAATGCATTAAGTTCATCGGGGAGGGGTGCGCTGCTGCCAGAGATACTGCTCGGCTTCGCTTTGTAGCCTGTTATGTTGTTTAGTCCTTGCCACAACCGCCGAGAGTCTGTCTGTGACTCTAGCCTAGTTTGATATTCTCTCTTGGCATCTCGGATGGCTTTGCGGAGGTCGTACCTGGATTTCTTGTATATGATAGGGTCATCTGCCTTGAACGCCTCTTAGGGAGAGTGCTGGGTTGTTTTCAGGGTCATCTTTTGAATGAGCTGTTAAACCAAGGCACCATATTCTTGTTCAACTTGGTGGAAAGTATCCCAAGCCAGTATTCGAATAAGACGGTTTTCGTATTTTTCGAACAGAATCTGTACAGTGCAGAAGGAGGCCCATCAAGTCTGCACCGACCCTCTGAAAGAGCACCCTACCTAGGCCCAATCCCCACATTATCCCCATTTAGCATAGCCAGTCTACCTACCCTCTTTGGATTGTGGGAAGAAACTGGAACACCTTGAGGAAACCCATGTGGACTTGGGAGAAAGTACAAACTCCACACAGACAGTTACCCGAGGACGAAATCGAACCCGGGTCCCTGGCGCTATGAGGAAGCAATGCCACCGTGCTGCACGATAGGGATACAGATAGGTTAATTGAATGAGCAGAAAATTTGGTGGATGGACTCTCATGTGGGAAAATGTGAAATTGACAACTTTGGAAAGAAGGATAGAAAAGCAGGACATTGGAGAAAGACTGCAGAATGAGATGTTGGTGACTATGCACATGAATCACAAAACATCAGCAGGCAGATACAGCAAGTGGTTCATAAGGCAAATGGAATGCTAGCCTTTATTGCAAGGGGGGTAGAGTATAAAAATACATTTCACAATTGCTTTAACTCTTGATTCTATTCCTGTATTAAAATAGCAACAAATGTTTCATTTACCTCTGAAGTCTGCTTTCCCCCATTAACTCTGGTTACTGCAGCTGTCTCTTTAACTCACAATATTTTGTCTGTTTCTCTCTTGAATTCGCCTGAACAATATCTTGGTCTCTGTTCCCTTAACTTCAGTCTTCTTAAGCCATTCTTTGCATCGCAATTCCCTAATTATCTGGACTGTATTCAGTTGTTTGGGAAGTTCACCTCTGTGCAGCTCCCTTTTCCTGTCAAGCTTCTCCTGGAAGAATTGAGAAATGTTCACTTTCCGGTGTACTATCTTCAACTGCAAATAAATTCTGTGCAAAGCTAAATTCAAAAGCCTTTCCACCTTAAAAAGCCCCCAGTTGCCAAGCAACTGTTGCTACTTCTGCCATTCTCTATTTACTCTTCACACTGTAGCCCTCTTGAAGCACAATAGAAGCAATTTTTATAAAACCAAACCCAACACATGCAAACACGTTTGTTCAGCATTAATCTAACTGGTTTTACTCAGTGGATTTCACTCTTTCAGACACAGAAACATTAAATTAATCTTACTTAAAATTATACCATATTACTAATGTTTATCAATACAAATATATATATCTTAGAACTACATCTGTTTTCTGTGCACGGATCCTTCATTTATTTTATTAGCCATGATTGGGCTACTTTGCTTGTTGCGTCTTTGCACCAGAAAGGAATATATAAGTTGCAATGCTTGCATTTGTTCCTTAAATATTAGCCATTGCCTACCTACTGTCATGCCTTTTAATGAAGTTCCCCAATCTATTTTAGCTAACTCATGCTTCATAATAAAGTTCCCCAATCTATCTCAGCTAACTCATGCATCATACCTTCCTTATTTCCTTTGCTTAGATTCAGGACCCTAGTTTCAGACTGCCCTACTTCACATTCCAACCGAATGAAGAATTCTGTCATGTTATGGTCACTGTTTCTGAGACTGAGTTAATCCCTTCTCGTTGTAAAATGTCCGAATAATATGTTCCCTAGTTGGTTCCTGTGATATCAAATATCCTTGGATATTCCGTTCCCCACCTTGGTCACTCTGCACCCATGTCTCCATATTCGCAATCATATCGTACCCATGTCCATTTATTCGCGCTGTTAATTTGTCCAACTTATTGTGAATGCGCCATGAATTCAGATACACTGCCTTTAGACTTCTCTTTTTAACAGTTTTATACTTTTTTGTACTATGGCCCTATTTGCTGCTAGCCCTTGTTTCCTCTGTCTTCCAAGTGTTGCTTTCTATTTTTTTGTCTTTCATTTTTACATTTGTTTCCTCTTGTGTCTCCCCACTCAGAACTCACCTGCCACCTCTTGTTGTCTTATCCTTTCATAATAAGAGGAAAGGTTGAGCTGATTGGGCCTATACTCACTGGAGTTCAGAAGAATGAGAGATGATTGACGTGTTGGGTATGCTGGGTCTGCGAGGACTGCGTTTACCATAGCAGTGAGAGAGACAGGCTTCCAACACTTGGAGAAATGCAACTCTATTTTATTGAACTCTTAACTATTAAACATACTTGAACTGTGGGTTGACACTATGCTGAGTTGAATGGAGACCTGAGGCTAACCTGACCAGACTATCTTACTACCACGTGGTGGATGTTCTAGTTGTTGCTCACAGGCTTTGACTGTCTCAGAGGCTGCATCCCAAGAGAGCGGGAAAACTAGTGCCCTCTGGCTTTATAGTGGCCGTGTCCTGTCTGGTGATTGGCTGCTGCCTTCTGTGTGTTCATTGGTCATCCTGTGTGTCAATCAATGTCTGTCTGTGCACTCTCATATACTTGTGTGTATATTATGACAATGATCTTATTGTATAATCTTGTATATAAGATTTTGAAAGGGCTTGACAGGGTGGATGCTGAGAGAATGTGTCCTCTCCTGGGTGAATCTAGAACTAGGGTGCACTGTCTCAAAATAAAGGGTACTGAATAAAAATGGAAATCAGGAGAAATTTCATCTCCTGATCTTTGCAATTTTCTATTTCAAAGAACAGCGGAGGCTGGATTATCGAATATATTCAAGGCTGAGATAAAAAGATTTTTGATTTAAAGTGAGTCAAGGGTTATGGAAGAAAGTTGACGGTGGCATAGACAGGACATTGAAATTAAGGCCACTGTCAGATCAAGCATGGGGAAACTGATTTGAGGCTAAATGGCTTATCCTGCTCTTATTTCTTACATTAATTAATTTTACTAAAACAGATTATCTGTCATTTTTCTCATAACAACCTGTGGGATCTTGCTGTGCACAAATTACTGGAACATTTCCTTCTATTATAAGCCTGATTTCACTGCTCTAAGTCTCCAATGGCCTGTGCGGAGAAGAAATATTATCTTTTCTGAACATGAATAATGAATGCAAACTTGCCAATGGTGCTTGTCATAATATACATCTATGTAATGGAGAGCAGACAGGCAGTGATTTACACACAGGATGACCAGTAAGCACACAGAATAGAGCAGCCAATCACCAGACAGGACACTACCAGTATAAAGCCAGAGGGCACTAGGTTTCCCGCTCTCTCTGGACCCAGCCACTGAGACAGTCAGAGTTCGTGAGCTAGCCAGTGCAAACACCATGCGGTAGCTAGTAAGTCTGGTCAGGCTAGTACTAGGTCTCCAGTCAAGTCAGCATAGTGTCAACCCACAGTTGAACATGTATAGTAGTTAAGACATTAAATAAAACCGTGTTGCATCTTATCAAGTGTTGGAAGTCTGTCTCTCGCTACACTGCATCAAGTGCAGTCCACGTCGACCCAGCCTGCCTAACACATCTGTGCTGACTTTGGTAACAACTGTTTTTCAAAATTAAGAAAAAGAGATAGGACTGTTACACCAAAGCCAAATACAATTGGCTACAATGCAGATCATTATACTTCTGAGGTTTCCTCTATAAAACGAGAGGTTCAGAAAAAAAGATATTATCTGAGACGTTGGGACATCCTGTTGAACAACCCCTGGATTCACAGAGATAGATTCAGTAAAACGCAGAAAAAGATACAGGGCGTGACCGAACGGCCATGCTGCGCCCAAAAAGCAGCTCGCTGCGGCGCAGCGTGGCCGATGAAAGCCGGGAGACCCTGCTCCTGGGATCTACCCAGCTCGCAATGCCTCGAGAGGGCGGCATGGGAGCACAGTGGTTAGCACAGTTTCTTCACAGCTCCAGGGTCCGAGGTTCGATTCCCGGCTTGGGTCACTGTCTGTGAGGAGTCTGCACCTTCTCCCCGTGTCTGCGTAAGTTTCCTCCGCGTGTTCCGGTTTCCTCCCACAGTCCAAAGATGTGCAGATTCGGAGGATTGACGATTCTAAATTCCTCTTAGTGTCCAAAAAGGTTGGGTGGGGTTACTGGGTTAGGGGGCTAGGGTGGAGGTGTGTGCTGGGGTGGGGTGCTCTTGTCAGTAGCCCGTACAGATTCAATGGGCTGTATGGCCTCCATCTGCACTGTAAATTCTATGACTCTATGACTATCTAACGCAATCTCTTGAGATGTTGCAATATAAATCCTGTCCATTGTGGGCAGGATCACTTTTTAGCAAATCTGCAGACTATCGCACAGCTAGTTTCACTTTAATGTGTAGATTCCCGAGGTACCCAAGACATGGGATCAATCTTGTTCACCTCAGAGACCTTGGTTGATTGCTGTTCAATACTGTTCTCCAGAAGCTGGGACTAGATGGAATGGCACTCATGGAGGTCTCCCAGGGGATTGGAGGCCACCAGGTGCATACCCTGGCACTGCTTGTGCCACCTGGGCATTCTGGCACTACCATCCTAGCACCCTGACTGTGCCATCTGGGTGCAAACCTGCACTGCCAAGGTGCTCAGTTGGCAGGGGCACTGCCATGGTGCCAGGTTAGCACTGCCAGGCTGGTGTTTTTTGTGTAAAGGTGATCGGGCTGGGGGTGCCCTGTGTGGATGTTTGGGGGGGGGGGGGTGGAGATCCTCCCATTGTGCATTGGAGCTGGGGGCGTCACATCGGGGGCCTTCAGAGATCAGGGAGCCATTTAAAAATGGCATCGCAATCTCTCGATGAGCTGAGGAGTTCAGGGTGCTGGCTTGGCAGCTCTGGTCAGTGGCCAAGGCGTAGCTCTCAGTGTCATGATATGCACTCGTGCACATAATGAGATACAGGCAGTGACAGACACCCAGTACAGCCAATCATCACACAGGACAGAACACAACCAATCCACCAGACAGAACACTAGAGGGGGGTTGCCCACTATAAAACACACGAGGCATCAGCACTCTGCCTCTTTCCACTGTTGACAACTGTAGTGACAATCAGGGTGTATATATCAGTCAGCACCTTCTACACGTGGCTCAGAGCTAGGCTGGTCTAGTTAGTTACAGTTTGCACACTTAGATTAGTAGAGTGTCAACCCACAGCCAGCTGTGTGCAGTGCTACAGAAGTTCAATAAAACGTATTGAACTAACGTCTAAGTTTGGAGTCTACTTTCAAGTACAATTGCATCCAGTTGCATTCTGTGTCACCCCAGGGTGATTAAGGACATGGTACCAGTAGTCTACTATCTCTAAGTGGTTTACCTCGAGTGATTCCGTGATGACCAGCAAGTGCCTTCCAGTGGCATGGAGAAGATCCAGGTCCCTCCACAGCTACGGATCTCTGGCAATCTCAGCGCCAACTGGCGGGTCTTCAAGCAAAGGTTCCTTCTCTACATTGAGGCCTAAGGCCTTGAGGATGTGTCCAATGCCCGAAAAACAGCACTGCTCCTATCAACTGTGGGGGACCAAGCCATCCAGATTTTCAACTCGCTTAACTTTACCGATGGCCAGGACAAGACCAAATTCAAGACCGTTTTGGAGAAGTCCGACAGTCGCTGTGAAGTCGAAACAAAGGAGAGCTTTGAGCACTATATCTTCCAGCAACGCCTTCAAGGTAAGGATGAACCTTTCCAATCCTTTTTAACTCATCTCCGTATATTAGTGCAGTCCTGAAATTATGGTGCAACCATTGATTCCATCATCAGGGATCAGATCGTGTTTGGAGTGCACTCAGATTCCTTGCGGGAGCATCTCCTCAAAATTAAGCACATGACCCTGCCAGTCGCAATCGAGACGTTTATAGTGCATGAGCATGCGAGAAATCGGTACTCTCGTTTCAAATACGAAAAACGTGCCTTCCATGAGGCAGAGAGTGTACAGGCCATTGCCCGGATGCAGTGCCTCAGGACCGATGAAAGCGGCCATTTCGTGCGCTTTTCCCGGGGCCCCACGAACGCGCAACATAAACGGGAGAACGAAGCGGCCAAAAACCGAACTGCGTAGGTGCGAACGTCGGCTGACCGCACTGCGCATGTGCAACGACGTACAGAGCGTAACGACGTCAACGTCATGACATGCCCGAACTGCGGTACTGCCCACTGAAAGCTGTAATGCCCTGCAAAAGGCAGGCAATGTTTAAACTGCGGGAAGCCTGGACATTATGCAGCCTTGTGCAGGTCTGCACCACCAGTCAAGAGCCAGCGATCCCCATTCCAATGCAAGCGCGTTCGATGTGTACAGCAAGGTTTACTGGATTCTGATCCTGGTAGCACGACGGATCCAGAGGACGACTGCCTGGAGTCCCCCTATCGTGTGGGCATCATCACTACATGTGAGTATGCCTCCTCAAATTCAGCAAGACGCCTATCTATCCTCAATGTGGATTCCGCGGACGAATGGCGTGCTGTCATACACGTAAATCAATGCAGCATACAGTTCAAGCTGGACACTGGTGCTTCTGCCAATCTCATCTCTCAAGCTGATTTTGACCGCATTAAAAAGCAACCCAAAATTCTTCCACCAGCCTGCCAGCTCCTCAATTATAATGGCAATGCCATAACTGCACTAGGATCTTGTCATCTATTCGTCTCCAACAAGACCATCAATGGCACACTGCGATTCGAAATCATCAAGCCTGATAAGGCATCCGTGCTCAGTGTCCATGCATGCAACCTACTGAACCTCGTACAGCGAGTCCATGCCATGTCTTCTTCCAATGTGGATCTTCAAGCTGACATTGATGACATCCTTGCTCAATATCCGGATGTGTTTGATGGAATGGGCACTCTGCCACACTGCTGCAAGATCCTACTCAGGCCTGATACCACGCCTGTAATCCATGCACCACGCCGGGTGCCGGCTCCTCTGAAGGAACGTTTAAAGGCACAGCTACAGGAGCTCCAAGACCAGGGCATCATCTCCAAAGTGACGGAACCGACTGACTGGGTCAGCTCGATGGTCTGTGTGAAGATGCCTCAGGGTAATTGTGGATATGCATAGATCCCAAAGATCTTAACCAGGACATAATGCAGGAACGCTACCCGATCCCGAAGCGGGGGGAACTGACCAGTGAGATGGCACATGCCAAATTCTTCACAAAGCTAGATTCATCATGAGGTTTCTGGCAGATACAACTGGATGAGCCCAGCAGGAAGCTCTGCACGTTCAACACACCATTTGGCAGGTACTGTTATAACCGTATGTCATTCGGCATTGTCTCAGCCTCTGAAATCTTCCACAGGATCATGGAGCAGATGATGGAGGGCATTGAGGGTGTGCCTGTCTACGTAGATGATGTAATCATATGGTCCACGACCCCTGAAGAACAATTATCTCATCTCAAACAAGACTTTCGACGTGTCCATGCAAACAGCCTCAAGCTGAACAAGGCCAAGTGCTCCTTTGGCCTGTCAACCATCAAGTTCTTGGGCGACCAGATATCCCAGCATGGTGTGCAACCAGATTCAGACAAGGTCAAGGCCATTAACGCCATGAAGAACCAGGAAGACAAGAAGGCGGTACTACGCTTCCTCGGAATGGTGAACTTCTTGGGAAAATTCATTCCCAACATGGCCTCATGCACCACGGCTCTCAGGCATCTGGTGAAGAAGTCCACTGTATTCCAGTGGCTACCCACACATCAAGCAGAGTGGCTCGAGCTCGAAGCAACACTCACTACTGCTCCGGTTCTAGCATTTTTTGACCCGGACAGGGAAACAAAAATCTCCACGGACGCAAGCCAGGACGGCATTGGTGCGGTGCTCCTCCAGAGGGATGACTCTTTGTCCTGGGCTCCAGTGGCTTATGCTTCAATGGCCATGACTCATACTGAATAGAGGTACGTCCAAATAGCAAAAGAGTGCCTGGGCCTTCTAACCGGCATTGTAAAGTTCCATGAATACGTCTACGGTCTACCTACATTCACAGTGGAGACTGACCACAGACCCTTGGTCCATATCATTTATAAGGACTTGAATGACACGGCACCCAGGCTTCAGTGCATTCTCCTTTGACTCCGAAGGTACGATTTTGAGTTAGTATACACACCAGGCAAGGAGCTGATAATTGTGGATGCCCTGTCCCGCTCCATCACCTTGCCCTGTGAACAGGCTGACTTCATCCGCCAGATTGAGGCACAGGTGCAGCTGGGTGCCATCAACCTCCCGGCCTCAGATGAAAGAGTAATCAGCATTCGTGAAGATATTGCCAAAGACCACCTTCTGCAGCGTGTAATGCACCACCTTGAAAATGGCTGGCAAAAAGGGCAATGCCCTCACTTCTTCAATGTGAAGGACGGCCTGACGGTCGTCGAGGGGAACCTCCTCAAGCTTGATCGTATCGTTATTCCTTACAGTCTGCAGCGTTTAGTGCTCAAACAAATCCACGAGGGACACCTAGGTGTCATAAAGTGCAGGCGCAGGGCCAGGCAGGCTTTCTATTGGCCTGGAATCAGCCAGGACATATCCAACATGGTCCTCAATTGTGCGAGCTGCCAGCGTTTCCAGTTTGCTCAAACAAAAGAAACACTCCAGCAACACGAGATTGTGACCTCTCCATAGTCCAAGGTGGGAATCGACCTTTTTCATGTTGATGGGCGTGACTATGTGCTCATCATAGATTACTTCTCAAATTACCCGGAAGTTGTGAAGCTGTCAGACCTCACATCAAGGACAGTAATCAAGGCCTGCAAGGAGACATTTGACAGGCATGGTATTCCGCTTGCTGTCATAGGTGACAATGGTCCCTGCTTCCACAGCCAAGAGTGGTCCAATTTCGCCAAGTTGTACCAATTCAACCACATTACCTCAAGCCCACACTAACTGCAGTCCAATGGGAAGGTTGAGAAAGGGGTCCATATAGTGAAACGACTGCTCTGCAAGGCTGCGGACTCTACTTCTGACTTCAACCTTGCGCTGATGCCGTACAGGGCAACCCCTTTGTCCACCGGTATGTCTCCGGCTCAACTCCTCATGAATAGAGACATGCGGACGACTGTTCCAGCCATACACTTACCAGACCTGGATCACCTCCCAGTGCTGCAAAAGGTGCAGCAACTCAGGAACCGGCAAAAGCTGACGTACGATGCTCATGCTACCGATTTGCCTGTGCTATCGCCGGAAGATGCTGTTCGGATCAAGCTACCTGATGGAGGCTGGTCAGCTCCAGCTGTTGTTGTTCGACAGGCTGCTCCCAGATCGTTTGTAGTTCATATGGCTGATGGCTCCATTGTCAGGCGCAATAGAAGGGCACTGCGTAAAGTTGCCTGCCCACCACCAGATCCTACTTTTCCATATGTGCCTCCTCTGGACACTTTGTACCACAAGGCCACCAATCTGGCAGCAATCCCGCCTGTCAAGGTGCCAACGTCCCCACCTCCACCTCTCAGGCGTTCGACAAGGATCAGACACAAGCCCCAAAGATTGGATTTATAGACATTTATCTTGTAAATTTTGTTCTGTATCTATACGCTAGACACCTCTTATGTATATATTCATCCACTTGTCATTTAATGTAAATAGTTCTACATGTAAATACAGCCGCATGTGCTCCAAGCAACCAACATCTTTTTTTTAAAAAAGGGGAGATGTCATGATATGCACTCATGCACATAATGAGATACAGACAGGCAGTGACAGACACTCAGTACAGCCAATCAACACACAGGACAGAACACAACCAGTCACCAGTCGGAACTCTAGAAGGCGGTCTCCCGCTATTAAACACAAGAAGCATCAACATTCTGCCTCTTTCCACTGGTGACAACTGTAGTGACAGTCAGGGTGTATATATCAGTTAGTACCTTCTACATGTGGCTCAGAACTAGTCTGGTCTAGTTAGTTATAGTAAGCATGCTCAGATTAGTAGAGTGTCAAACCCACAGCGAACTGTGTGCACTGCTTAACAAGTTCAATAAAACGTATTGAATTAACATCAAAGTTTGGAGTCTACTTTCAAGTACAACTGCATCCAGTTGCAGTCCATGTTGCCCCAGGGTGATTAACACGACACTCAGAACCTGGGTCCACTATCGGTAAATGTTCAATCACCCTGTTTTGACAGGGTGAGTACTGATTCCACTTGGAACCTTATGTTGATGTCTTTGTAGATGGCAACACATGCTGGTGCACAGGGGTGTGAATGCAAAGCGTAATGTGGCAATTAATCATGTGCCTTAATAATCATGGCTGACATGTATGTCAGGGTGATGTGTGACAATGTGACGGGCAATTGTACCTGCATCTTTTTTTGGGGGAAAGGAGAGGTTGCAATATCCTGGCTTGTTGAAGGGGGCCAATTAAAACACTTTTTCCCTCACAGGAATAAAGGAGTCACACTGTGCTGGAGCGAGGACAGATGGGTAGATGGGTCCCAAACCTTTTTATCCTCAGTCAGGCAGAGGAGCAGGCATTGGAAATGGCCTGTGAATGAGGAGCCAGTTTTCCAGGTCACAGAAAGGCAGGGATGTTGGATGAGGGTAAGAGTTCAATGGAGACAGGGAGATTTTTGTAGGGTATGTGAGATATACGGCTGTGGTTATAAGACTGACATGTGAAATGTCGTTATTCCTGTTGCTCATCTTTTCAGAAATATTTGCTCAACCAGATGTCCCTTCTGAGTATAAACCAGACTGCTTGTGTTCTTCATAGTGATATTCTATACTGGCTGGGTAGGGGACACTAAGACATAGCACTCGCAAAAGGGATTTTAAGTCACAATGATCATGTACGATGTTTGATATTTCATTGGCACATGTTACTGTTCCACTTTTATCTTTGCCTTCATTATAAAAATGTTAGATAATGTGGCCTTAGGGAAGTGGCCCGGGAATCATGTGCCACATACGGAAAGGGCTGCAAAGTTTATTTCAAAGGTCGGGATTTGATTTAAGCGTGACAGGAGTGCCTCATCAAGTACAATCAGAAAGATAGCATTTCCCTTGCCATGACCATGACTCCTTGCTTTAGATTTCAAGCTGAAAGTCCTTTGAATCAAGGCCTCACTTGTCTCTCCTAAGGATCCTCACATCTGCATCCTGCTTCTCACCCTGGGGCTCCTCCTCAAACTTAGCATTTAAAAATCATCCCCTGTGGCCTGTGGATTGCTGTCTTCATCCTCCACTGGATCCCCCTTTGACAGAGCCAGATTGTGCAGGGTGCAGCAGACAACAACAATAAGGATATTGAAGTGATTCCACTGAGCGGTCCAGGCAGCAAAACCTAACATTGAGTAGGCCCATGGTCATAGATTTACATAGAATTTACAGTGCAGAAGGAGGCCATTTGGCCCATCGAGCCTGCACCAGCTCTTGGAAAGAGCACCCTACCCAAGGTCAACACCTCCACCCTATCCCGATAACTCAGTAACCCCACCCAACACTAAGGGCAATTTATCCTGGCCAATCCACCTAACCCGCACATCTTTGGACTGTGAGAGGAAACCGGAGCACCCAGAGGAAACCCACGCACACACGGGGAGGATGTGCAGACTCCGCACAGACAGTGACCCAAGCCGGAATCGAACCTGGGACCCTGGAGCTGTGAAGCGATTGTGCTATCCACAATGCTACCGTGCTGCTGGTCCTTTCGATTACTGCCCTTTTGGAGGCATAACTGCGATTGTAGCTCTCTTCAGCTGCAGTCCTTGGATGTTTCAATGCTGCCACCAGCAACCTTTTCAACTCATGGTGTAGGGGTAACATATTGGTATGGATTGAAGATAGGCTAGCTCACTAACAGGAAACAGAGTTGGCACATATGGGTCTTTTGCTGGTTGAAGAGTGAAATGCCACAGGGATAAGAGCTGGGGCCTCAACTTTTTGCAATTTTTCTAAATGATTTGGATGAATAGACTGAAGGTATGTTTGTTACATTTGCTGATGACACAAAGATTTGAAGGAAAGTAAATTGTGAAGAGGTCATAAGGAAGCTAATAATAATCTTTGTGAGTGTCACAAGTAGGCTTACATTAACACTGCAATGAAGTAACTGTGAAAATCGCCTATTCACCACACTCTGGCACCTGTTCAGGTACACTGAGGAAGAATTTAGAATGTGCAATTCACCTAACAAACACCTCTTTTGGGAATTATGGGAGGAAACTGGAGCACCCGGAGGAAACTCACGCAGACACAAGGAGAACATGCAGACTCTGCACAGATAGTGACCCAAGCCGGGAATTGAACCCGGGCCCCTGACGCTGTGAAACAACAGTGCTAACAACTGTACTACTGTGCCGCCCATAATGGAGAGTTACGTGAACGGGCAAAGAACTGGCAAATGGAGTATAATGTGAACAAATGTGAAATTGTCTGTTTTGACAGGAAGAAGCTTATTATGTAAATGGTGAAAAATTGCAAAGCTCTGAGGTGCCGACGGATCTGGGTGTCCCAGTGCATGATTCACAAAAGGGTAGAATGCAGGTAATTAGGAAAGCTAGGAATGTTTTCATTGAGGGGAATTGAATACAAATGTAAGGAGGTTATGCTTCAGTTGTACAGGGCAGTATTGTGTACCATATTGGCCTCCTTATTCAAGGAAATATGTTAAATGCATGAGAAGCAGTTCAAAGAAGGTTTGCTGGACTAATACCCGGAATGAGCGGTTGTCCTCTGTGGAGAGATTGGGGAGTTTTGGAAGAGTAAAGTAAGAGGTGATTTGATCAAAACCTTCAAGATCTTGAGGGGCATTGACAGGGTGGGTGTGAAGAGGATGTTTCCACTTTTCAGCGAATCTAGAACTAGGAGTCATAGTTTAAAAATAAGGGGGTACTCATTTGAGACGGATATGAGGAGAAATTTGTTTCTCTCAGAGGGTCATGAATCTCTGAAACTCTTCCTCAAAGGGCAGTTGAGGCAGAATCCTTGAATATTTCAACGGCAGAGATGGATAGATTTTTGATTAACAAGGGGGTGAAAAGTTTTCAGTGGGCAGCAATGTGGGGTTGAGGTTACAATCAAATCAGCCATAATCTTATTGAATGGTGGAGCAAGCTCGAGGGGCCAAGTGGCCTATTCCTGTTCCTAACTTGGATGTTTGTCTTTAGGATAGCCTTTGTCTCCAGGTGCCAACCATCCAACCGAGCTGGAGCAACAACGGTTCTTGGCACCTGGGAATGAGGGAAAATGTAGGCATCATGACAGCTTCCTGGATATCTGGCACAAACCTGCAATACCTCATTCCTGTGGTCACACACAGTCTGGGCGTTTTGAAATTGGAAACCCTGCCTGTGACAAAGGTACCTAACTCCCATGCTGGCACCTTTATGAGCAGATTGGTGCAGTCAATTGCTTCCTGAATTCAGGAAATCCTGCAATTGCAGCAAAGACTTTGCCCACCCTAGCTGGTCTGAAGTGAATGAAGGTACTGACCCTCCGAAATAATACATCAGTGACCAACTTGATGCAGTCCTGGGCAGCCAATTGGGAAATAGAATGTAGATCTCCCACTGACCCCTGGAAAGAACTTGAGATGTAAATGTTCATGGCAACATTAACATTAAGAATCGCCGATAGAGAGTAGCTACTTACACAGTTGGAGGTGATTTTGGGACTGATTATGTTGCATATGGAGGTACCAGCCTCTCTGGAGAGGCAGACCCTTCTTCAGCATTGAACCTCTGACATGTCGAGGTAGTACGATCACTGACTGTAGACTCTGCCTGCTGGGTAATGGTGCCTTCTCTGCACTCCTCTACTTTGCACTTTCTGTTGGCCCTGTACCCTTTCTGGCCGTGCCTGTTGCTCCACAGGTGTCTAGGATGGTGCCTGCAAGCAGCTGGCCTCTTCTTCATTTGAGCCCTCCCTTTCTTTGAGCCCTCCCTTCCTTTGAGTCCTCCCCTCCTCTTCTGTGGAGGAACCTCCAGCAGAGTACACAATCCTCATTTTGGTATGATGTTTCCATATGTTTCTGCACTGAAGGCGATTATTGACAGAAGGCCTCTGAAAATGCTAAGAAATCAGAAAGTTCACCAGAACAACAAAAAATGCCAGAAACCATCTATACACCAGTTCCCAACCACTCACAGGTAAACTTCTCACTAGTCACCTTTGCATATGCCAATGGAGCTTTTATTTGTCCTGGATATAGGATGCATGAAAATGTGAAGGCTGCCTGTAGCCCATACGCCAAGTGTAAAAGCACACAAACCACTCAAAATCACTGTCAATTGCCCTTTAAATGACCTTAATAATAATAATAATCTTTATTGTCACAAGTAGGCTTACATTAACACTGCAATGAAGTTACTGTGAAAAAACCCTAGTCGCCACATTCCGGCACCTGTTTGGGTACACAGAGGGACAATTCAGAATGTCCAAATTACCTAATAGCATGTCTTTCGGGACTTCTGGGAGGAAACCGGAGCACCCGGAGGAAACCCACACAGACACGGGGAGAACGTGCAGACTCCGCACAGACAGCGACCCAGCAGGGAATCGAACCTGGGACCCTGGCACTGTGAAGCCACAGTGCTAGCCACTTGTGCTACCGTGCTGATAGCTGAACATCCCAGTGTATAGAAGCATCAGGCATGATAAAGGAGGCAGTTAAAGAGGAGAAAGAATTGCATTATTAATTAGAGAGAATATCACAACAATACTCAGGGATGATATCTTAGTCGGTTTCTCAAATGAAGCCACATTGGTAGAACTTAGTATTAAAAAGGGGGAAATCACATTGCTGGGATTCAGGGAGAGATAGAACGGCAGATATGTAGGCACATCTCTGACAATTGTAAGAACAATCAAGTAATAATGGTGAGTGATTTCAACTTCCCCAACGTTAACTGGGACAGTCAAAGAATGAAAGGCTTAGAGGGGACAGAATTTTTAAAATGCATTCCGGAGAGCTTTTAATGCCAATAGGTAGAAAGCCCAATAAGGAAGGGGGCAGTGCTGGATCTAGTTTTAGGAAATGAAGCTTAGCAAGTCAACAAAGTTTAAGTGGAGGAGCATTTTGAAAACAGTGACCATAACTCAGTTTTTGGAAAGGGACAAAGATAGACCATGAATTGAGGTTATTAATTGGGGGAGGGACAATTTTAATAAAATAAGATAGGATTCGTCCAAAGTTAACTGGGAGAAGCTACTTGTAGGAAAATCTACATTAGAGCAGTGGGATTCATCCAAAAAGGAAATAGAGTACATGGCCAACATGTTCCCATGATAGTGAAGGTTGGGAGTAATAAGTCCAGAGAAACCTGGATATCAAGGGATACTGAGGGTTGGATAAGGGAAAAAGGAAGGTTTATGGCAGGTACCAAGGGCTCAAACAGCAGAAGCCCTAGAGGAATATAAGAAAGAAATTAGGAGGGTGAAGAGGGTGCATGAAAAAGCACTTGTGGATAAAATAATCGAAAATCCAATGATGTTTTATCCGTATATTAAGGGCAGGATGTTGGCCAAGAGTAGGGCCCATTAAAGACCAATGTCAAAATCTGTTTGTGGAACCAGAAGACATAGGTGAGGTTTTAAATGAATACTTTGCATCTGTGTTCACTAAGGAGAAGAATGATGTTGGTGTAGAAATCAGGGAGGCACATTGTGATTTAATTGAATGACTTAACATTAAGAGGGAGGAAGTATTAACAGTTTTAAAGGGCGTAAAAGTGGATAAACCCCCAGGGCCAGATGAGGTGTATCCCAGGTTTCGGTGGGAGGCAAGGGAGGAGGTTGCAGTGGTTGTGACAAACATTTTAAAGCCTTGTCTGGTCATAGGGCTGGAGGACAATTAATGTGGTGCCATTATTCAAGACGTAGGGATGGAATTACAGGCCTGTGAGTCTAACTTCAGTGGGAGGGAAGCTATTGGAAAAAGTTCTGAGGGACAGAATTAATCTCCACTTGGAAAGGCAATGATTAATCAAGGATTGTTGGCATGGTTTTGTCAGAGGGAGATCATGGGCGCGATTTAATGGAAATGTAGAGTCCTGTTTTGGGCTGTTTAGTGGGGTCATTCCCAGTGCCAGTGCATGAAGAGATGAGGGCACCATTTAAAAATGGCACCCTGATCTCTCGACACCGGTTGGGGAATCCTTGAGCTCCACCTCATATGGACAGGAACCCCCGGGCCCATCCCTAGCATGGGCAAAAACCTTTGCACTGCCTGTCTGGCACCCCGACAGTTCCCGTACCAGCCTGGCAGTGTCACCTGGGCTCCCTGGCAGTGGTGTGGTGCGGGCGGGGTGGGGGTGAGAGGACCTCCTTATAAGCGAATCTGTGGGTCGCGTTGGGTGGGGGGGGACAAGAGATCAGGGTGCCTTTTAAAAATGATGTTGTGATCTCTTTCTACACTGAGGAGTTCTGGTGAGCAGAGCTCCTTCAGTGCAAGAAAAGGGACTAAGTGCAGCCTCGATGGGGCATTCTCCGCTGAGGTGCTGGATTGCAACAAAGTCCCATTCGATAGCGTGGTCTTTCTCGGCGCTGCGAGCGACGGGAAACACCCGGCTAAACATGCTCGACATGGGACGCTGTTGCAATTTGGTTAGATCGCACCCTTATAAAGTCTTTCTCTAAGACTTGAGATTTTTCTGTACCCTTACAGGAACCAATTAACCATTCTTTAACCCCAAAATCATTTTTAAAATCAGCCAAAGCTAACAGTTCCTAGGTGGTTATTCTCACCATATGTGAGGACCTGTAGGGCTATATCTATAACTTTTTCAGAATTACACCAAGATGTCTTTGTCCTCAAAAGAGAGGAGACAAACTATGCCATGAAAAGCACAAACACAGAATGTCCTTTCTGCATTCTAGCCCTTTCTATTGAGACTTAATCCTCACACTCTCTTCCCAGCATTGGCATGACTCATATTGATCATGATCAGATCAAAGGAGGCCATAAAAGATGTACCTCTATTATAAATGTCCCAATGTAAAGAAAGGAAGAAGGATATACTTCACACAGCCATAGTGTCATACAACCATTCTCCTTAATTGGAAGGAACACGCTGAGGAGTAACTTTCTTCAAAGACAGATGGAAGTCTCTGCCACTCTTAAGATAAAAATTCACTATGGTGTTCAATTGCTAAATCATCCCTGTCAGAATGAAAAATACCAGCATAGAATCCGTAAAGAATTACATTAACAAGGGATAGATTTTGGATTATACAGTGAACTTCATTCAGCATCTTCCTCCAAATTATTGCCTTCCATGGAGTTCACAAAAGCCAAGAAATTAGCCAGAGTGTCAAACATCTTTATAGATGTCACCCTCCATGTAGCAAGATACAATAGAGCACTTTGCACTCCAATAGCCTTCAGGAATCTTCCAACCTCATCAAAGCCCCTATGCCTCTGATCAAACCCCATGTCTCTCTGGTCAAACCCCATGGACGGGATTCTCTCAGCACGGGGCCGGACTGGAGAATCGCCGCAACCGGTGGGAATCGCGCCATGCTGCGCCGACGCAGGAGCGTGATTCTCCGCAGAGTGGAGAATCGGCGCCATTGGCGCGGTTGCTGCAGCGCCGGCTGGCGGCCACTCTACGGGGCCTCCCCCGGTGATTCTCTGCTCAGGATGGGCCGAACGGCCGTACCGAAAAACCCAAGTCTCACCGGCGCCGTTCTAACCTGGTCGTAACCAGTGGGAGGGACCTCAGCGTGGATGGATCCGGGGGTGGTCTATGGGGGGCGTCCGACCCCGGGGGGGAGGAGGCTCCGCAGTGGCCTGGCCCGGCATCGGGGCCCACCATTTGGCAGGGCCGGCTTCTCAGGCTGGGGGCCTCCTTTATTCCGCGTCGGCCCTGGTAGCCCTACGCCATGTTGCGTCAGGGCCGGCGCAGAGAAGGGAGATACCGTGCATGCGCGGAAATCGCACCAGTTGGCGGCGCGTTGGCGCCAGTGCCACTACGCCATGCGCGGACCCCACAGAGCCCAGTTGACACTGGGATCGGCAGCTGGAGCGGCGTAGGTTGCTCCAGTGCCGTGCTGGCCACCTGTAGCAGCCAGAATTGCTGATCCTGAGGCCATGTTGACGCCATCGAGAAACGTGATCAAAGCCCATGTGTCTCTAATCAGAACCCATGTGTCTCTGATGTATTGCCATCAAGATATCTTGAACAAAATCACCTTCACTCCCTCATAGAGCAAGGCTCCATAACGTCTAGCTGCCTCCTCTTTGACGATCCTTGAGGTTATGAAAATGGGTAATTACGGGCTGGGGTGATTGGATGTCACTAGGCCTCTGAGATGGAATATGATGTGCCCTTTCTAATTTAATATGCCCACCTTTCATTTCTAAATTAAAAAGATGAGGTAGCCAGCTCGCAAAGAATTTAACTAGCTTACCCTTAGCTCCTTTTGGCAAACCGACAATCCGGACATTCTTCCTCCAGCCTCGGTTTTCCAGGTCTTCAAGGAATTCTGACACACCATGTATCTGCTTTTCCACAGCTGTAAGCAGGCCTCTACCGAGGAAGTTGCATTTTCCACAGTACTAATTCTCTCCTACGCTTCGTCAAGCCTTTTCTGCAGCTCTATTGTATGAGCACTGATATTTTGTTCTCGTCAGTGACTTGAATAATATCAGCTATCATCAGTTGTAATGCCTTTGAGAATGCCGGATCGAGAGCCTGCTCATTGACTGAGTCGCCATGTTGAGGACGCGGCTCCTCGCCCGTTACTTCTGACTGCTCTTTTTTATCGACGATTTTCTAAATATTTTCAGCATTTTGTCACCAAAGTTCAGACCAAAATCTTCCAGGGACACAATATGGAATTCTCACTCCTGGATTCATTAAGCATGAGCTGTGTAAGCATGATAAATTAAAGAATTATAGGCTGAGTAGTGCCAGAGCTCATGGAAACAAAGCTATTCCCACACTCGCATCGCGTGACTCCTGGTGGTCAGCAATTTAGTGGGAATATGTTTGAGGGAGTAGGAAGAGGACCTCAGGGGGAAGATGAGTTCAGAGAGGGTATGAGGGGAGAGAAACTAGAGGAAAGTATGGCGTTTAGGGCTAGGTCAGGGGGGAACATGGGGGAAGATTGAGAACTGCGAAGTCAATGCAGACCAGGGGGTTGGAAACTCCAGTCGAGGCTCCCTTTTTTTGCCCAGGCCAAGAATTGAAATACAGCTTTTTAAAAATGTATTCCGTAAGCCGTCTTATTTATGATACTGCACCATCCAATAATAATTGCGTGCTGAGGTTATCTTTTCTTATTCTGCTTTGTTATGTTCTTTTTTTCCAAATCCCTTCACCTTCCCTCATGAATCTTCCCAGAGGCAATTTGCTGATCAGGAATTGCATGGCTGCCTCTCAGTCAAGTGTGGCAAAGGATGAACTGAAAAATGGAAAAGGACTGCATTAGAAAGACATATAGACAAATGACTAAAGATATGATTAAACTGATTCAACAGCTGCCAGATTAAGTACAGAACTGGAAGCTGGCTTGGCTGCAGGCAGCAGAGCATTTTTAGTCACAGTTATCATTCCTCATGAACTTTGTTCAAGCACTTGACGAAATATTCTGAGAAACCGCACAATGTCAGCATCATATATTGGTCAAAGGACAGATTTGAACATTTATGACATTACAATAATGATCTGACCGTGCTCTTCAACATTTCCACAATAGTCCACACCCAGAGCAACATCAAGTCTGATGCCATTTTATCAGAAGATAAAACGCGAATGGTAATTGATGGCAGCTCTGAACATTCTTAAAATTTGACTTTGTCCTCATCCCTGTAATTCATCAATAAAACCTCCCAGCAATTAGATAGTAAGGCCAGCAGTAAATTATATATTTACTCATTTACTCATTCTTTCATTTCATTTCATACTGTTTTTAAACTATATCATTCCTTTATATGAAATGGCCCATCAGGCCCACATGCCCATTTAATCCTGAATACTGGTGGCTGAAATGCTTCCTTCCACCATTTTGTCGGAGGCTTTACACTGTTTATAATAAATGCCATAACAACTCTGCAAAAATTATTGACATAAGAACTTTACATAACAAAGCATTGGTATTTGTTGGTCCTTGGCACTAATGGAGGTTTGCTCAGCTGGTGCAGGTGTGGTGGAGCAGAACCTCAGGTCGCCTGCAATTAGGCCACAGACCCAGCACTAATCTGCTGAGGCAAGGCCATTTATATAACAAGGGCAGTCTCGCAGGAAGGATGTCTATCCCTCTCCACCCTTTGTTTTCAAAGTGCCGCCTGTGGCTCTTCCTGGGCTGGTATTCTTGCTCCGGTTGCATTTATCTGAATGGTAATTGATCCTCTCTGTGTTTGATTTTCTTGCAAACCCGTGAGGTCCTTCATTGGGTCTCAACAGTAAAAAGTGCAGCTCACGACTGGCATGTGTTTCCAGAGGCTTTACATGAGCACAATGAGTATCATTTGCAGCAGAAGCCTGGGCATTCCCACAGACCCAGGCCAATGAAATTAGACTCCATAACGTCACTGGCACTGGTACAATAAAATCCCAAATGTGCAGAAATGTCGGTTGGACATTTCCAGCTATGTCCAGCATGGCATGTATGGTGCACCCTAACTGTAAGACTGCAAGCTTGGGAGTCCCATGTAAATGTTGGCAACGTACAAAATGGACAGATTGTAATGTCGAATATCGTCCAATGCAAAATTGGATCATGATTTGTTATTTTGAACCATACAGGTCCAGGTACTGCCCATCTTAATCCCTTTCAGGAGAACATATAAGTCACTGTATGATGAGGGGCCCCAACTCCACACCATCTACCCTCCCCCCACCCCCACACTCCACACAAGTAGCATTGTTTAATGGGTAACAACTCTTTACCCATCCAACTCACAGCTGAGATGCTTTTCACTTTCTATGGGTGATTGCAGTGTTGTGGAAATAATGCGCTGAGTGTTTTTGGAGGAGTTCTGAAAACATTTTGCAGTTCCAACTGCAAGGCACTGGATATTGACAAGGAAGTCATAGGGGTTGTGAGGTGATGTGTTAGGCAGGTTGGTTCGATGTGGACTGCACCTGATGCAGTGTAGCGAGAGACAGACCTCTAACACTGGAGAAGATCCAACACGATTTTATTCAACGTTGTAACTAATATACATGCTCAGCTGTGGGTTGACACTATATTGAATTTACTGGAGACCTCGTACTAGCCTGACCAGACTTACTAGCTACCGCATGGTGTTTGAACTCATGGACTCTGACTGTCTCAGTGGCTGGGTCCAGAGAGAGCGAGAAACCTAGTGCCCTCTGGCTTTATAGTGGTAGTGTCCTGTCTGGTGATTGGCTGCTCTGTGCTGTGTGCTGACTGGTCATCCTGTGTGTCAATCACTGCCTGTCTGCACTTCATTATATACATGGATGGATAGTATGACAGGAGGCATTTCAAGAGAAAGCCTGTTTCATTAACACAGTTTACAGTTACAGCACCTCTTGAATTATAGCATGAGTTAGAAACGGGGCAGAGAGGGGAGGCTGTATTCGATGGCGGAGGAGGGCTCGCAATAGAAAGCCATGCACAACAACGGGTCTTTAGAGATCATTTTGTCTGTCCCCACATCAGCCAAGAGAAAAGTCTTGGCAACTATGATTCACCAAGGAAATGGTCCCCGAATTGTGGTACCTCCTGCAACTAAACTGCCGTCGCACAACAGGGGAAGGATGGTGTCAGCAGTGGCCTTGAGGATCATTGTGGCCATATACCCCAGTGGGTTCTTCCTTCCAGACAACAGTAGGATACATTAGTACATTCTCACAGTTTGTCATTCATTACTGCATCACTGAGGGGGATAACAGATGTAAAAGGAGAGGAGAATTCATTATCTTCTCATTTACCAGAGAGAGGAAGTAGGACGAGAGAGTTTGCCAGGCTGACAGGATTTCCAATGATGCAGGGTTGCAAATGCCTGCATGTGGCTCCGTCGGCCCCACAGATCAACGGGGAGATGCAGACATAGAGCGAGTGATTCCATTCTATTAATGTTCAGGTGGCCTCCCCAGCAGATCCTCTCAGTGAATGCCCACTGTACAGGCAGCAGCCATGATTTTTCACACATGTTGTAGTTAGCCACACTCGCTTCAGTGACCACAGAGGAGTCCAAAATGAGAGGCATGAAAAAAAGTATTTTATTTCAAAGTAAACTATTCAGGCAGTACACTTCAGGTACCAGCCGGGACTACTCATATTTGGCTCCAATCTGGTTCGGCTTTCATGACAGAGACCATTACTCCACTGGTGGGTCCCCTCCACTCAACCGGAAAGCTCGTATTCTATGAGGTTCATGGGAAGGCTAATCGGACCATCCTGGTGGGTCTTCTGCAGATTACAACACACGCCATTTTTGGCCCACCATGAAGAACTAGAGGGCAAGCTGCTGATTTATGTAGATTAACCAGCTGGCTCATGAATCTCATACCTGGCCATTTGTGGGCAGCACATTTACAGCAAGGACCATGCTGCATATAGAAACATCATGGAGCAAACCATTGGCTTTCTGAAGCAATGGTTCAATTGCCTGGAATGCTCCAGGGAAGCCCAATAGTCAGTGAATCACATTGTTAAGTCTGTAGTGGTCTGCTGTGTTCTCCAAAACGTTTCTCTCATTAAGGTGCAACGCAGGCAGCACGGTGGCTCAGTGGGTTAGCCCCATTGCCTCACGGCTCTGAGGTCCCAGGTTCGATCCCGGCTCTGGGTCACTGTCCGTGTGGAGTTTGCACATTCTCCCCGTGTTTGCGTGGGTTTCGCCCCCACAACCCAAAGATGTGCAGGGTAGGTGAATTGGCCACTCTAAATTGCCCCTTAATTGGAAAAAATGAATTGAGTACACTAATTAAGGTGCAACGCTTTCCACCAGGCCTTTGGAGGCAATCTTGGGAGGAGGAAGGAGGAGGAGGGGAAAGGAGAAGAGGAAGGGAGAAGGGATCAGTGATCCTTTTGCTCACAATGAACTGTCCATGAGTGGGTACTCAGATTTTGAAATGTCATCCCAATCTCACAGTTGCTCCTCATTTCCCATCTTTTCAATCCATTTACAATATACCATCACAACACTCTTTGGGCCATAATTCTGACATGCAACTTTATCCAACAATACATCCAAAAATACATACACAACGGAACTATTCACCTTTGTACATTTCCTCAGTACATATCTTACTGCTGCCGTTGCCTATCCGAGAGGTCCCCTACATTGCAACCCAAATAGCTGATGGAAGGTTGCTGACTTTTGTTGGGAAAGACTGCAAATGGCCTCCGACATCTCTGGTCCTTGTGGGTACATTTTCAGACTGCACCACCTCACCTCCTTTGCACCAAGGGCAAAACCCCTAGTTTTTTCAACGGAAGCTTGTAGCTAAAATCTCCCATCCCTGGAACCATCTGTAAATCCATCTGCACACTTTTAAAAATGTTAATAATAAAAATAATCTTTATTAGTATCTGTGGATAGCACAATCGCTTCTCAGCTCCAGGGTCCCAGGTTCGATTCCAGCTTGAGTCACTGTCTGTGTGGAGTCTGCACATCCACCCCGTGTGTGCGTGGGTTTCCTCCGGGTGCTCCGGTTTCCTCCCACAGTCCAAAGATGTGCAGGTTACGTGGATTGGCCATGATAAATTGCCCTTAGTGTCCAAAATTGCCCTTAGTGTTGGGTGGGGTTACTGGGTTATGGGGATAGGGTGGAGGTGTTAACCTTGGGTAAGGTGCTCTTTCCAGGAGCCGGTGCAGACTCGATGGGCCGAATGGCCTCCTTCTGTACTGTAAATTCTATAAAAGTAGGCTTACATTAACACTGCAGTGAAGTTACTGTGAAAATCCCCCAGTCGCCACACTATGGCACCTGTTCGGGTACACTGAGGTAGAATTCAGAATGTCCAATTCACCCAACAACCACATCTTTCGGGACTTAATAATAACAACCGCTTATTGTCACAAGTAGGCTTCAATGAAGTTACCGTGAAAACCTCCAGTCACCACATTCCGCCACCTGTTCGGGGTGGCCGGTACAGGAATTGAACCCACGCTGCTGGCTTCATTCTGCAATACAAGCAAACTGTTTAGCCCACTGTGCTAAACCAGCCCCTATTCAGTGGCTCTATTTATGAAGCCCAAGATCCCATATGCTTGGCCAGGCACTCTCTCAATATGTCCTGCCATCTTCATAGATCGATGCAGGTGCACCCCCCAGGTCCCTCTATTCCTGCACACTATTCAGAACTTTGACTTTAAGTTTATTGCTTCTCCCCAATCCTTCTGCCAAAATACATCACCAAGACTTCTCTGCGTTAAATTGCACCTGCCACTTGTCTGACCATTCAACTGTCCTGCATATATTTCCTGTTGCGATTGATAAGTATCATGGTAACTGTTTGCCATACCTCCAAGAATGGTTTCATCAGAAAAATTGAAATTTTACTTTGTATTCCAATATTCAAGTCATTTATATACATCAGAAATGCAATGGCCCTAACACTGGCGCGAAGGGAACGCTACTATCTACCACTTTCCAGTCAGAAAACGATTTATGACAATTCATTGTTTACTGTTCTTAAACTAATTTTTTCTGTCCAACTTGACACTGATCCCTTTATTCCATCAATGACAGTTTTGTACATCAGTCTTTTCTGTGGTACCTTGGCAAATACTTTCCCGAAATCCATATACACAACATCCACTGTCTTCCCTTCATCAATCTTGTCAGTTATTTCATCAAAAAATTCAATTAGACTAGTCAAGGATAATCGTAAAGGAGATCTTCCCTACATTCCCAATTTTACCCTCTTCTTCTTTGATGGAGGAAGTGTTGATGGTTTTGGAGATAGAAGAGAGAGATACCTCTGCTATTTATAGAAAAATAATGGAAGCAATATCAGAATCTCTGGATAGGGTTGAGGACAAACGGGAGGAGGAATTAGGGGAGATGTTGAAAGAGCTTACAGAAGGGCTTTGGTGTGGAATTTTATGGAGGAAAGTGCATTGACCTTGTGTGTGAGGTTGGCACTCATGCAATTGAAGGTAGTTCACAAAACACATTTGACAAGGTCGAGAATGAGTTATATGTTTGAAGGGGTTGAAGACATTTGTGACAGATGCGAGAAGGGGCTGGCCAATCATGCGCACATGTTTTGGTGGTGCCTGAAAATTAGGAAATTCTGGAACACTTTCTTTCATACCATTTGAAATATCTTTGGCTAACAGGGTTAAGGAAAATCCCAAAGCCTTTTATTCATATGTAAGGAGCAAGAGGGTAACTAGAGAAAGGATTGACCCACTCAAAGACAAAAGAGGGAATTTACGCGTGGACTCAGAGGAAATGGGTGAGATTCTTAATGAGTACTTTGCATCGGTATTCACAAAGGAGAGGGACAAGACGGATGTTGAGGTTAGGGATGGATGTTTAAATACTCTAGGTCAAGTTGTCATACGGAAAGGGGAAGTTTTGGGTATTCTAAAAGACATTAAGGTGGACAAGTCCCCAGGACCGGATGGGATCTGTCCCAGGTTACTGAGGGAAGCGAGGGTCGAAATAGCTGGGGCCTTAACAGATATCTTGGCAGCATCCTTGAGCACGGGTGAGGTCCCGGAGAACTGGAGAATTGCTAATGTTGTCCCTTTGTTTAAGAAAGGTAGCAGGGAAAATCCAGGGAATTACAGACCTGTGAGCTTGACGTCAGTGGTAGGCAAACTGTTGGAGAAGATACTGAGGGATAGGATCTATTCACATCTGGAAGAAAATAGACTTATCAGTGATAGGCAGCGTGGTTTTGTGCAGGGAAGGTCATGTCTTACAAACCTAATAGAATTCTTTGAGGAAATGACAAAGTTAATTGATGAGGGAAGGGCTGTAGATGTCATATACATGGGCTAAAAGGGGTCATGAAATATCTTTGGCTAACAGGGTTAAGGAAAATCCCAAAGCCTTTTATTCGTATGTAAGGAGCAAGACGGTAACTAGGGAAAGGATTGGCCCACTCAAAGGCAAGAGAGGGAATTTATGCGTGGACTCAGAGGAAATGGGTGAGATTTTTAATGAGTACTTTGCATCGGTATTCACAAAGGAGAGGGACAAGACGGATGTTGAGGCTAGGGATGGATGTTTAAATACTCTAGGTCAAGTTGTCATACGGAAGGGGGAAGTTTTGGGTATTCTAAAAGACATTAAGGTGGACAAGTCCCCAGGACCGGATGGGATCTATCCCAGGTTTCTGAGGGAAGCGAGGGTTGAAATAGCTGGGGCCTTAACAGACATCTTTGCAGCATCCTTGAGCACGGGTGAGGTCCCGGAGGACTGGAGAATTGCTAATGTTGTCCCTTTGTTTAAGAAGGGTAGCAGGGATAATCCAGGGAATTATAGGCCTGTGAGCTTAACGTCAGTGGTAGGCAAACTGTTGGAGATGATCCTGAGGGATAGGATCTATTCACATCTGGAAGAAAATAGACTTATCAGTGATAGGCAGCGTGGTTTCGTGCAGGGAAGGTCATGTCTTACAAACCGACCAGCCTCCCCGGACAGGCGCCGGAATGTGGCGACTAGGGGCTTTTCACAGTAACTTCATTTGAAGCCTACTCGTGACAATAAGCGATTTTCATTTCATAATAGAATTCTTTGAGTAAGTGACAAAGTTAATTAATGAGGGAAGGGCTGTAGATGTCATATACGTGGACTTTAGTAAGGCGTTTGATAAGGTTTCCCATGGCAGGTTGATGGAAAAAGTGAAGTCGTATGGGGTTCAGGGTGTACTAGCTAGATGGATAAAGAACTGGCTGGGCAACAGGAGACAGAGAGTAGTGGTGGAAGGGAGTGTCTCAAAATGGAGAAGGGTGACCAGTGGTGTTCCACCAGGATCGGTGCTCGGACCACTGCTGTTTGTGGTCTACATAAATGACCTGGAGGAAGGTATAGGTGGTCTGATTAGCAAGTTTGCAGATGATACTAAGTATTGGTGGAGTTGCAGATAGCGAGGAGGACTGTCAGAGAATACAACAAAATATAGATAGATTGGAGAGTTGGGCAGAGAAATGGCAGATGGAATTCAATCCAGGCAAATGCGAGGTGATGCATTTTGGAAGATCAAATTCAAGAGCGGACTATATGGTCAATGGAAGGGTCTTGGGGAAAATTGATGTACAGAGAGATCTGGGAGTTCAGGTCCATTGTACCCTGAAGGTGGCAATGCAGGTTGATAGAGTGGTCAAGAAGGCATAAAGCATGCTTGCCTTCATCGGACGGGGTATTGAGTACAACCGTTGGCAGATCATGTTACAGTTGTATAGGACTTTGGTTTGGCCACATTTGGAATACTGTGTGCAGTTCTGGTCGCCACATTACCAGAAGGATGTGGATGCTTTGGAGAGGGTGCAGAGGAGGTTCACTCGGATGTTGCCTGGTATGGAGGGTGCTAGCTATGAAGAAAGGTTGAGTAGATTAGGATTGTTTTTGTTGGAAAGACGGAGGTTGAGGGGGGACCTGATTGAGGTCTACAAAATTATGAGCGGTATGGACAGGGTGGATAGCAGCAAGCTTTTCCCAAGAGTGGGGGTGTCAGTTACAAGGGGTCACGATTTCAAGGTGAGAGGGGGAAAGTTTAAGGGAAATGTGCGTGGAAAGTTTTTTACGCAGAGGGTGGTGTGTGCCTGGAACGCTTTACCAGCGGAGGTGGTAGAGGCGGGCACGATAGCATCATTTAAGAGGCATCTAGACAGGTATATGAACGGGCGGGAACGGAGGGAAATAGACCTTGTAAAATAGGAGATAGGTTTAGAGAAAAGATCTGATCGGCGCAGGCTGGGAGGGCCGAAGGACCTGTTCCTGTGCTGTAATTTTCTTTGTTCTTTGTTCTCTATTTCGGCAGTGTTACCGTTGGAACTAGAAACCAGTTTCCGGGAGCCACATTCGGGTGCCTGACTTGCCGGAGCTCCAGACAGGGCTAATGACACACATTAGGACTCGACGCTTACACCAGGCGAAGCAAAGCCGCCGATGCTGAAAGTTTTTAAAAAATAGATCTGGGGCGGGTACTCTCCGTTAGCCGACGGCGAAACCGGGAAAGGCGATTGGGCGGAGAATCGGTTCCAACGCTGAAAAATGGCTGGCACCGATTTGACGCTGAATCGCAATGCTCCAGGATCTCAACAGCGCCGTCAATGCGTTCCAGAATGCACGTACAGTGGACACCTTTTGCATATCATTAGCCGGCCCGGTCCAGTATTCTCTGGGGCCTCTATGATTCTCCGCCTCTGAGTTCCCAACGGCGTGGTTCACTTGTGCTTTTAAAAATCATGAAATCAGCTGCTGCTGAGGAAGAGAGAGGGCATACGGAATGTGTCCAACATCGCCATAGTTTACTGACAGCTTTGTCACTGGCCGGGGGGGTGGGGGGCTTCTTCCAGGGACGGGAGAATAGTGGGGGTGGCCAGGAGGTGGGCTGTTGGGTCGGGTTGGACAGGTATGGAACACCATTGCCGCAGCTGGCAAGGCAGCCATGCAGCGACACACACCGCTAACAGCCCACTTTAAACTTAGTGCCATGAATCATATAGGTGTCCCCAAAGGGCATCCCCCCCCCCCCCCCCCCCCCCCCCCGGGTGCCCTCTGGCCCAGACGATCAATCAGCTGTATGGGCGCGCTCCAGCACAACCAGTGTGCCATCTTTTTGGCTGCGGTAAGTGTGTGGGGAGTGTAATGTATATGTGTGACTGCAGCCTCTCAAGTGTCGATCACGGACCCAGCGAATACCGCACCATTTTTCATGGGAATCGATTGTGTTCCACGTGGCACTGGTGCTAGCCTCTCAGTGGTAGTGGAATCGTTTCAGGTACGGCACCGGTTTTTCTGTCGTTAAAGTCCACGGATTCTGCGTTGGCGTCAACACTTAGTTTCAGAAATGGAGAATCCCGCCCCATGACTGAGTAAGCAGAACAACAGTTCAAAAACTTGCTTGCCGTTGAAAGTGCCGAGTCTGGGCTGCAGGGACTGTGCACATGGCAAAATGAAAAGGTTAGTGCCCACCTGACTCTTGGATGACGTCTCATCTGAGCAACAGCATCATGTATATCCACTTCCTGCTTCACAGCAGGAACTCCTTACAGGTTGTTTTTTATACTGTGGTCGAGATGTATTATTCACACAAGGCATGCCTCCACATCTGTACTGCTTCCGGGGTCAGTGGACCACATCTCCATCCCCATCCCACACACTTCATACCCCACGCTCTCCCAAACTGCAATCCACACACCGTTCCCCCAGTGAAAATAGATATGTCCCCTAGGCCAGATGGGATTTATCCTCGGATTCTCTGGGAAGCTAGGGAGGAGATTGCTGAGCCTTTGGCTTTGATTTTTATGTCGTCATTGTCTACAGGAATAGTGCCAGAAGACTGGAGGACAGCAAATGTTGTCCCCTTGTTCAAGAAGGGGAGTAGAGCCAACCCCAGTAACTATAGACCAGTGAGTCTGACTTCTGTTGTGGGCAAAGTCTTGGAAAGGTTTATAAGAGATAGGATTTATAATCATCTAGAAAGGAATAATTTGATTAGGGATAGTCAACACGGTTTTGTGAAGGGTAGGTCGTGCCTCACAAACTTTATTGAGTTCTTTGAGACTGTGACCAAACAGGTGGACGAGGGTAAAGCAGTTGATGTGTATATGGATTTTAATAAAGCGTTTGATCAGGTTCCCCACAGTAGGCTGTTGCAGGAAATACGGAGACATGGGATTCAGGGTGATTTAGCAGTTTGGATCAGAAGTTGGCTAGCTGTAAGAAGACAGAGGGTGGTGGTTGATGGGAAATGTTCAGCCAGGATTTCAGTTACTAGTGGTGTACCACAAGGATTTGTTTTGGGGCAACTGCTGTTTGTCATTTTTATAAATGACCTGGAGGAGGGCGTAAAAGGATGGGTGAGTAAATTTGCAGATAACACTAAAGTCGATGGAGTTGTGGACAATGCGGAAGGATGTTGCAGGTTACAGAGGGACATAGATAAGCTGCAGAGCTGGGATGAGAGGTGGCAAATGGAGTTTAATGCAGAAAAGTGTGAGGTGATTTATTTTGGAAGGAGTAATAGAAATACAGAGTGCTGGGCTAATGGTAAGATTCTTGGTAGCGTGGATGAGCAGAGAGATCTCGGTGTCCACGTACATAGATCCCTGAAAGTTGCCACCAGGTTGATAGGGTTGTTAAGAAGGCGTACGGAGAGTTAGCTTTTATTGGTAGTGGGATTGAGTTTCGGAGCCATGAGGTCATGTTGCAGCTGTACAAAACTCTGGTGCCGCCGCATTTGGAGTATTGCGTGCCGTTCTGGTCGCTGCATTATAGGAAGGATGTGGAGGAATTGGAAAGGGTGCAGGGGAGATTTACCAGGATGTTGCCTGGTATGGAGGGAAGATCTTATGCGGAAAGGCTGAGGGACTTAAGGCTGTTTTCGTTAGAGAGAAGAAGGTTAAGAGGTGACTTAATTGAGGCATACAAGATGATCAGAGGATTAGATAGGATGGACAGTGAGAGCCTTTTTCCTCGGATGGTGATGTCTAGCACGAGGGGACATAGCTTTAAATTGAGGGGAGATAGATATAGGACAGATGTCAGAGGTAGGTTCTTTACTCAGACAGTAGTAAGGGCGTGGAATGCCCTGCCTGAAACAATAGTGGACTCGCCAACATTAAGGGCATTTAAATGGTCATTGGATAAACATATGGATGATAAGGGAATAGTGTCGATGGGCTTTAGATTGGCACAACATCGAGGGCTGAAGGGCCTGTACTGCGCTGTAATATTCTATGTTCTATGTCCTATGTCTGACTTGAGACACGCCGCAGCCGGTAAATCTTGCGAGAGGCCTCTCACGGAATTTCCCCAGTTCGTTACGCCTCGAGATCGAATGGGCTGTCGTGAGGCGTCATGAACCGGATCCCGCCGACAATGGACAGGATCCAGGTTTGCATATTCAAGTTAGTAATATTAATAATCTTTATTATTGTCACAAGTATGCTTACATTAACACTGCGATGAAGTTGCTTCACAGCTCTATGGTCCCAGATTCGATTCCCGGCTTGGGCCACTGTCTTTGCGGAGTCTGCACGTTCTCCCCGTGTCCTCCGGTTTCCTCCCACAACTCCCGAAAGACGTGTTATTAGGCAATTTGGACATTCTGAATTCTCCCTCTGTACCCGAACAATCATCGGAATGTGACGACTTAGGGATTTTCACAGTAACTTCATTGCAGTGTTAATGTAAGCCTACTTGTGACACTAATAAAGATTATTCTGATTATGAAAAGTTTCTCCAGCTGTTTGAATTCAAGATCAGAATGTCCAAGCTTGTGGAACAGCTGGAGTCTCTGCGGAGCATCAGGCAGCAGAAGGGTCCCTCGGATCCTACGTTCCAGCAGGTGGCCACTCCGCAGGCAGGAAGAGTTCAGGATTGTAGAAGGATGGCCACCCAGAAGAATAGGAAAAGGCAAAAGGTTCAGTTTAATTGGGCCATATGCCACTCCTGAACCTATACTCAACATGTGAAACTGCTCGGAACAACCACATATTGAAGGAATAGAGCCCTGACTATGGCACCAATGGGTAAATGACTGTGCTCCAAAGCAAGGAAATGCAGACATTATAGTTGACTTCATAGTTAGGAATGTAGTGATCTCTATATGTGCATGTACACAAGGGGTTAATGTGTAATCAGTAGCACCACATGATCACTAGAGGGCCGGACCAACAGGAGTATAAAAGGCAACCACATTGGGCCTCTGGGTCTCTCTTGGGTGCACTGTGACCAGGGCAATAGCAGACTAGTTCAGATGGCTAGTGGAGTTACGTATTGTTACTGTAGTTAGATCTTGTTAATCTTATCACTAGTATAAAAGTTAAAGTAAAGAACTCATGCAATTATTGTTATAGTTACTCAATAAACCTTTTGTTACTACTGGACGAGTTTGAGTCTTCTTCATCGAGATTCAGAAGCCCTCATCACTAACCAAGGTTTGAGTAGCACATGTTACCTACCACATAGTTAACAAAACAGCTGTTTCTCCAACTGTTATAGTGAGTCCCGCATGATGTGTTGCCTTCCTGGTAACCAACATCAGGGAAAGGGTGCAGAATATTCTGCAGGGGGAAGGGAGTGAGACAGAAGTTGTGGTACATGTCAGTCCCAACAGTATAGAGAGGCCAGATATTGAGATCCTACGGTCAGATTGTCAAGAGCGAGAGAGGGGGTTAAAAACTAGAACCTCAAAGGTAGTCATCTCTGGATTACTCTGAGTACCAGGCTCCAGTGAAAGTAGAAATAGAAAGGTTCGGAGGATCATTCATAGCTCGAGGCACGGTGGAGGAATGTGGGCTTCAGGTCTGGGCTAATTGGGGCCTTGCAACCAGCCCTGGGGCTGTGGCACCTATTCAAAAGGTGTAAGTTACACTTGAGCAGGATTGGGATCAATATCATCATGGTAAGGTTCCTAGTGTGGCGGAAAGAGTTTAAACTAAATTAGGATGTGCACCAGCATACAGCACAGCGAAAGAGGAATAAATTGCATTGAGGGGCGCAAGTGTTGGATAGTCTTAGAGAAGGAAGCAGTACCATATTAGATAGGAACATATTGAAATGAAAAATGAAAATCGCTTATTGTCACGAATAGGCTTCAAATTAAGTTACTGTGAAAAGCCCCCAGTCACCACATTCCGGCGCCTGTTCGGGGAGGCTGTTACGGGAATCGAACCGTGCTGCTGGCCTGCTTTCAAAGCCAGCGATTTAGCCCTGTGCTATGAGAAATACAAATTCAGGTTTTGAATATGTTTGTGCAAATGCACAAACCATTAAGCTGGAAGTACAAATATCCATGTGGGAATATAATGTCGTGCCAATAATGGAAACTGGATGTTTAATATTCACAGATAGAAAATATTCAGAAAAGCTTTTAAAAAATGTATTCACAGATGTGGGCGTCACTGGCTGGGCCATTTAAGATTCAATCACAACACTGTGGATCGAGAGTCACAAACTAGGTAATTCCCTCTCTAAGCAACGTGAGTCATCATACAGATGTTTGTTTATTGCATTCAAATTTCGCCATCTACCATGGTGGGACTTGAAGTCAGGTCCCCAGATCTTGTCCTGTGCCTCTGGATTACTGTGAGAAGACCACTATGCCACCTCTGCTTCTTGAACTTATGGTATTGGAGAGCGAGGGTGTCCCAGAGAGTACAAGGGCAGAATCTTTTTGGCGAGAGTTGAGAAGCCATAAAGGTCTGATCACACTTTTGGGGTATTCTATAGGCCACCAAATAGTGACAAAGAGATAGAGGCAACACCACATGGAAATCACAGTTGAGCAAGAACTATAGAATGGTGATGTTAGGGGAATTTAATTACCCAAATATCAATTGGCATTGTTTTAAATTAAAGTGAAAGTTGGAGAAGGAGTTTCTGAAATGGGGAAGGAACTAGAGGTTTAGAAAGTAGCAGATGTGACATTCTTATTGAAGAAAGAGTGTAAGGCATTCCTAGTGGGCAGCATGGTAGCATAGTGGTTAGCATTATGGCTTCACAGCACCGGGGTCCTGGGTTCAATTCCCGGTTTGGGTCACTGTCTGTGCGGAGTCTGCATGTTCTCCCCGTGTCTGCCTGGGTTTCTTCAGGCGCACCGGTTTCCTCCCACAAGTCCCGAAAGATGTGCTGTTAGGTAATTTGGACATTCTGAATTCTCTCTCTGTGTACCCGAAAATGTGGCGACTGGGGGCTTTTCACAGTAACTTCATTGCAGTGTTGATGTAAGCCTCCTTGTGACAATGAAGATTATTATTATTAGTAGTAGTAACTACAGGCTGGTTAGTTTAACATCGGTGGTGGATAAATCTTCAAAAACTTTAATAAAGGAAAAACTTCACATGCACTTGGAGTGGATTGAGTTAATTCAGCAGAGCTAGCCTGAATTTGAGAGATTGTGTTTGACTCATCTAATTGAATTCTTTTGATGGAGCAACAGAAAATATTGATCAAGGGAATGCAGTAAATGTTGTCTGTATAGTTTTTGACAAAGTAAACAGTGAACCGGGGCAAATAGCTGTTTTGCCATGTGGACACATATGTTCCCCAAGGTCAGTGCTGGCACCACTGTGTATATAAATAATGTTAATATTGAAACACAAAGTAACATTTCAAAATTTGCCAAGGATAGCAAATTTGAGGGTATAACAAACAGTGACAATGATTCCAATCAACTGCAATGGGATGTAAATAGGCCGAAGAATGGATAGCCAAGTGACAGCTTCAGTTTAATATAGTGAAGTATGAGGTGATGCAATTTGACAGAAAGGATAATGAACATAGACTGAATGGCACTGTTCTAAAGAGAGTGCAGAGACAGAGGGTGCATGCACCTTTACATGTACCTTTGAAGGTGGCAGAATATATTGAGAGCGTAGTCAGTAATCCCAATTCTCTTCACACACCTAGTGGTGCATGAGGCAAACTGTCATTTGTTTCCCAAGTTAGTAATTCCTGTAACATGTCACTAATCTGTCATCAGGGACTTTTAGCTTGAGGGGCACCACTCCACATCAAGTGTGCATGACCAGGAGTCTCTCCTGCTCGTTCCGCCAGCCATTGGTGTATTGGAAGGATTTGCAGGTTAACACTCAACCTGTTTGACCGCGTTATAAATGCACCATCCTTGGCCATCGAGCCCTGGGTGGAACTTGAACCCTGAGTTCAGAGACAGATCCGCTACCCACTGCACCACAAGACCTGTTTTGGGTAGTTAAAAAAGCACACAGGATCTTGGGCTTGAATGTTCTTGTGAGGTTGCAGAGGAGATTTACCAGAATGATTCCAGGGATGAGGGAATTTAGCTCCAAAATGTGTTTTTTCTCCCAAGAGCAAAGATAATTGGGGGGGGGGGGAGATTTGATAGACGTGGATGTGAGGAAGAGCTTTTTTATGCAGCAAGCAGTAATGGTTTGGAACTCACTGCCCACAGAAGTGGTGGGAGTAGAGATGATCAACAATTATAAAAAGTGGACAGACACTTTATGGAAATAAACTCACAGGGCTATGGGGATAGAAAGGGGTAATAACTGGAATATTTTTCAGAGATCTCGCATGGACTCGATGGGATGAATGGTTTGATTTTATGCCACATTGGCTCAATGGGCTAATTTTCAAAATGGCACCTTTCCAAATGGCACCCAATTTTGAGATTCCTGGACTGACTTCCAGAGGTCCCAATTTTTACTGGCGTGGGAGATGGGGCCAGTTTCAACAAATGAATTAAAGTTCACCTTTTTCTGGCAAACGTATTAACCACTTCCTTTGGTCTAGGCAATTTTTAACATATTTTGTTAACCACAGTTGATTCAACTTACCTGTTGGGTTTTTCAGTCTTCGATGATTGTATATTTGTTGCAAATGTTTTGAATGTCTGGTTGATTGACATTTTTATTGGGTTGTAATCATAGCAACTTTTAAAAGAATGTCTGTTTTTAACCTTTTGCACACATGCCATTGTCACTACAGAGTTCATTGGTTCATTACAGAGTGTATACTGGGTGAATGGACATGGATGTGCCATGGGTTTTCATGGAGGGTATGAGGGGTCATTGGGAATGTATGGGAACATGCATTAACACAGTGTTAGCATGGGGGCTATAAGGGAGCATGGGGATGAATAGGGGATCCATGATTTGACATGAGTTGGTATTAATTCCTCGTGGGGGCTATAAGAGGCCTTGGGGGAGTGGGGATATGGGTTGGCATGGACGGAGGGGGGGGGATGCTGAAGGGATGTGGGAGGTGAGGGTTAGAGGGCCTAATATTGAACAAAACAACTGCATGACGTCCCAGAGAATTGAGGTGAGCCTTTTAATCAGAACACTTTGGCACTGGGAAGGCTCTGTGGCTGTCTCTAAACTGTTTCTGTGAGTGGTAAGCCCCACTCCAGCATCCCCCCATCTCCTGGCAGATGAATTCTGCCTTCTGAGGCACTTATTCCCGAAGTGGACACGGGAGTCAGGAAATTTTCCCACTTCAGGTACTTGCTCTCTGACATGAATATGCAACCCAATGATTTGATGACTGGAAGTCTACGGAAATAATGCAAACATAAGTAAGAGATATGACTGAGATCAATAAAGAGCAACCTGTGTTTATTTATTAATACACTTTTACACCTCATTTTTGACTATTTTTTCACTGTCATTTATCAGCATCACAATAATCTTTATTTATAGAGTGATTTTAATGTAATAAAATGGTCCAAGGTGCTTCATAGAATCTATAGAATCCCTAAGTGCAGAAGAAGGTCATTCAAGTCAAACCTACCATCTGAAAGTGCATCCTACCTAGGCCCACACCTCGCCCCACCTTGTAACCCCACCAAACATGTACATCTTTGGACACTAAGGGGCAATTTAGAATGGTCAATCCACTCAACCTGTACATCTTTGGAGGCATTATAAAACAAAGATGATACCGCGCTACATAAGGAGATACGATGGCAATTAAGCAAAATCTTGGTGAAAGAAGTAGGAGCGACTTAAAGAAGACAAAGAGTAGCAGCAAGGTTTAGGAAGGGAATTGCAGATTTAGGGCCTGAGCAGCTGGCATCCTGTCCTCATGTTCATCTGACAGGAAGACATATGCTGCAGACGTCTTTATTGTCTTTATTGTCACAGCCAATTCCGTCCCATGACAGTTAGATACAGGGATCAATGTGGATTATGTCAATTTCCTTGAAGTAGAATTGGACTATTTCATTTCTGTGTGGTTTTGCAGCATAGCTGATAAGTTGTAAAGCTGAGCAGAGATAAATGAGCTTGAGTTGCAGGCAGTTATGGGACTCAAACTTGTGACCCCCTGGGTAGGAGTTAAGTGCTAAAATGCTTGTGCCACTGGACCAGCTGTCACGAGCCATTAGGAAAGACAGATAGAACATAGAACAGTACAGCACAGAACAGGCCCTTCGGCCCTCAATGTTGTGCCGAGCCATGATCACCCCACTTAAACCCACGTAACCCCGTAACCCAACAATCCCCCCCATTAACCTTACACTACGGGCAATTTAGCATGGCCAATCCACCTAACCCGCACATCTTTGGACTGTGGGAGGAAACCGGAGCACCCGGAGGAAACCCACGCACACACGGGGAGGACGTGCAGACTCCACACAGACAGTGACCCAGCCGGGAATCGAACCTGGGACCCTGGAGCTGTGAAGCATTGATGCTAACCACCATGCTACCGTGAGGCCCGTGATATTATGATCAATTGGGGGTTCGCTGTCTGGATATTTAATTAGCCTAGCTTCAAAACAAAAATGGAGAATAGAGAACTCTTCATGCAAAATAAATGTGATTGAACACTCTCTGCAGTTGCTCACAGGTGAGTTTAGAGGCAGAAAGAACTTGGAAGAAAATCAAAACAGTGAACAGCGAAGCATCAGTCAGAGCAGTGACACAAGCTTAAAGGTAAACTGGATACTCATTTCTAGTCAACAGATTTACTTCATGCTGATTTGCATAATCTGTGAATAGACTTGCAAAAGTCAACCTCAACTGATTACTGAACAGAACAATTGAGAGATTCTGCTAAACAGGGAGCCTGCTTTAATATTCTCATGCCTAAAAGGATTATTAATGATCTCAGTACACTTGTAATGGCTGAAATTTCATGTAAAATGAGGAACATCATTTTTTTGTGACCCATCATTTATATCACGGTAGACAGGAATAATTTGAGGAAACGAATGAACCAACTTCCCTGAAGAAAATTTGAATATCTATTTCTGTAACAACAACAAATTAATATTTATATAGCGGCTTAACATAAAAAAATAGCCCAAGACACTTCACAGAGGCATCATGAAGCAAACCATAACTTCAAGCCACGTAAGAGGTATGAGGTCAGATTTTAGATTATTCATTCAAGGATGTGGTTGGACATCACTGGCTAGGTTAGAATTCAGTGACCATCACTAACTGCCCTTAAGAAGGTGGTGATGCCTTTTTGATCTGCTGCTGTCCATGTGGTGTAGGTACACCCACTATGCTGATAAGGAGAGAATTCCAAGGTTTTGACCCAGCAACAGTGAAGGCAATATATTTCCAAGTCAGGATGGTGAGTGGCTTGGCCACCACCCATAACCCAGTAACTTCACTTAACCGTTTTGGAAACTAAGGGCATTTTAACATGGACAATCCAGCTAACCCGCACATCTTTGGACTGTGGGAGGAAACTGGAGCACCCGGAGGAAACTCACACACACACGGGGAGAACGTGCAGACTCTACACAGACAGTGACCCAAGCCGGGAATCGAACCTGGAACCCTGGAGCTGTGAAGCAACTGTGCTAACCATTGGGTTACTGTGCTGCCGCACAGCTAGTCTAATTTAGTTTCTGCTCAACGGTAAGCTCCAGGATGTTGACAGTGGGTGATTCAGCAACGGTGATGCAATTGAATATCAAGGGACGATGTCTAGATCCTCTCTTATTAGAGATGGCCACTGCTTGACAATTGTGTAGTGTGTATGTTTCTTGCCACTTGCACCCCAAGCCTGGATATTGTCCAGATCTTGTTGCATTTGGACATAGACTGCCTCAGTATCTGAGAAGTTATGAATTGTGTAAACATCTGAACACGTGGTCTTATGATGGGAGAAACTTTTACCGATGAAGCAGCTCAAGATGCCTTAGGAACACCTGCAATGATATCCTGAAGCTGAAATAACTGACACCCAACAGTTACAACTATCTTCCTTTGTGCCAGGTATGACTCCAACCAACAGAGAGTTTTCATCCTGACTCCTATTGACTCCAATTTTTCTCGAGCTTCTTGACAATTAGTCAAATGCTACCTTGAAATCAAGGGCAGTCACTCTCGCCTCTCCTCTTTTATTCAGCTCTTTTGTCCATGTTTGAAGCTGGTTGTATTGAGTCGGGAGCTGAGTGTTCCTGGAAACTAAACTGAGCATCACTAAGCAGGTTATTGCTGAGTATGTGCCACTTAATTGAACTGTTGATGACCCCTTCCATGATGATCGAGAATATTCTGATGGGGCCGTAATTAGACGGGTTGGATTTATTCAGCTTTTTGTGTGTAGGACACGCCTGGGCTATTTTCCACATTGCTGGGTACATGCCAGTGTTGTATCTGTACTGAAACAGCTTGGCTCACCTAGGAATTTGAAGCTGTCAATCATCTCCACCTTGGCCCCATTGATGCAGAGAGGGGTGTGGAGAGTATTTTGATTCCTGAAGTCAATGGCCAGCTCTTTAATTTTGCTGACATTGAGAGATAGATTGTTGTCGTTACACCACTCCACTAGGTTCTCAATCTGTCTCCTGTATTCTGACTCGTCGCTGTTCGAGATCCGACCCACTATGGTCGTGTCATCAGCAAACTTGTAGATGGAGTTGGAGCCAAATTTTGCCACGCAGTCGTGTATGTATAGTGAGTATAGTAGGGGTCTAAGTACGCAGCCTTGCAAGGTCCGGTATTGAGGACTATTGAGGAGGAGGTGTTGTTTATTCTTACTGATTGTGGTTTGTGGTCAGGAAATCGAGGATCCAGTTGTAGAGTGAGGAGCCAAGTCCTAGGTTTTGGAGCTTTGATATGAGCTTGGCTGGGATTTTGGTGTTGAAGGCAGAGCTGTAGTCAATCAATAGGAGTCTGAATTAGGAGTCCTTGTTGTTGAGATGCTCCAGGGATGAGTGGAGGGCCAGGGAGATGGCATCTGCTGTGGACCAGTTGTATCAGTATGCGAATTGCAGTGGATCTAGGCATTCTGGGAGTATGGAGTTGATGTCCCTCATGACCGACCTCTCGAAGCACTTCATTACGATCGATATCAGAGCCACTGGATGGTAGTCATTGAGGCGCGTTGCCTGGTTCTTCTTTGGCACCGGTATGATGGTAGTCTTCTTGAAGCAGGTGGGGATATCGGAATGGGGCAGGGAGAAGTTGAAGATGTCCACAAACACATCTGCCAGCTGGTCCACGCAGGCTCTGAGTGCACAGCCAGACATCCCGTCCAGACCCATCACCTTCCGAGGGTTCACTTTCAGGAAGGCCGAACTGGGGGCAGCATGGTGGCGCATTGGGTTAGCCCTGCAGCCTCACGGTGCCGAGATCCCAAGTTCGATCCCGGCTCTGGGTCACTGTCCGTGTGGAGTTTGCACATTCTCCCAGTGTCTGCGTGGGTTTCGCCCCCACAACCCAAAGATGTGCAGGGTAGGTCGATGGCTACGCAAAATTGCCCCTTAATTGGAAAAAATGAATTGGGTACTCTAAATTTATTTTAAAAAAGGAAGGCCGAACTGACTTCGGAAGCTGTGATGGTGGGTATCGGTGTGTCCGGGGCTGCTGGGGCAGTCGACACAAAATGAAAATGAAAATCGCTTATTGTCACAAGTAGGCTTCAGTGAAGTTACTGTGAAAAGCCCCTAGTCGCCACATTCTGCCGCCTGTTCGGGGAGGCTGGTACGGGAATTGAACCGTGCTGCTGGCCTGCTTGGTCTGCTTTAAAAGCCAGCGATTTAGACCAGTGTGCTAAACCAGCCCCTTAACACAAGTCTTCAGTACTATTGCTGGAATATTGTCAGGGCCCATTGCCTTTGCGTATCCAATGCATTCAGCCATTCCATATCACATGGGGTGAATTGAATTGGCTGAAGTTTGGTATCTGAGATCCTGGGGACCTCAGCAAGAAGCTGAGATGGGTCATCCATTCAACACGTCTGGCTGAAGATTGTTCTGAATGCTTCAGTTTTATCTTTTACACTGATGTGCTGGGCTCCCCAATCATTGAGGATGGGGATAATTGTGGAGCATCCCCCTCTCGTGAATTGTTTAATTGTCCTCTCTCATTCATGGCTGGATGTGGGAGGATCGCAGTGCTTGGATCTGATCTGTTGGTTGTAGAATCACTTAGCCCTGAATATTATTTGCTGCTGATGCTGTTTGGTATGCAAAAACTAGGTCAAGGAAATAGATTTTAAAGAGTGTTTTATAGGAGGAAAGTGAGATTGTGGTGAATGTAACTCTGTAATTCACACTGTGGTATGTATATATATATATGAGACCGTACGATTGTAAGCGCAGTTGCGTTGCCCGACCACTGGGGGAGTAGCTCTGGGAATGCTTAGGAGTTTGTACAGGCCTCCACCCTTGGCTCCGCCCATGGCTCCTCCCCTGGACTGCTGTATAAATATTGATGCCCAGAGCCAGCCGACCAGTTCAGCGAGAGTTCAACGTGTAACAGGCTGGCTCTGTAGTAAGTAGATTAAAACCACTGTTCATATCTCAAAGCACGTGTCTAGTGAATTGATGGTCTCTTCAATTTAATTTACTAAAGCAACAGTCAGGATCAATCATGGAATCAGCCCTCAAGCCTGAGCGACTGGAACTCGACCCACAGGATGCAGAGGCAAAAGAAATGTTTTCTCATTGGCTCTTGTGTTTTAAAGCCTACCTGGCGGAAGCAAGCACAGCCGAAACAATGCAGGAACAGAAACTGAGCCTACTGTACGCGAGGGTGAGCCACAGAATCTCTACTCAACTAAACTGTGCCAGTTCGTATACTGAAGCCCTAGCGCTACTCGACAAAATGTATGTGAGGCCTGTTAATGAAGTCTATGCACGACATGTGTTTACTACTCGCCGCCAGCGGCCTACGGAATCGCTCGCAGAATTCCTGAGAGAGCTTAAAACTTTATCTCGTGACTGTAATTACCAGGCGGTTACCGCGGCAGAACATAGAGAACTTGCTGTAAGCGATGCCTTTGTTGCGGGCCTTAGGTCAAATTACGTGCGCCAGCGACTGCTGGAAAAGGGGGCCCTAAATCTTGAAGCGACTGTTGAACTTGCTACCACTATGGAGGTCTCCTTCCACAGCCTCACCTCGTTTCCCGCGGACCCCGCGATCCCGTCATGGGTCCCCGACCAGCGACTCCCCCAGGCCTGCGCCGTGCGGCCACCCAGCCACTATGCTACTCCAGCCTGCCACTTTTGTGGCCAGCCCCAGCACTCGCAGTAGCACTGCCCGGCCCGCAATGCGACCTGCAGCAGCTGCGGGCGAAAAGGATACTATGCCAGAGTGTGTCTGGCGAAGAAAGCCCCAGCCTCTAACCCTCCCACAGCTCAAAGCACTCGTTCCCTGAATTCTGCAGGCCCCGAAATGCTGCAGCCTGTATGCTGACTCCGCCCCCACCCGACATGTGCGACTCATGTGGGCGGCCATCTTGGCAATCCACCTCCATGTGGCCGGCCATGTGTGACTCATGGGGGCAGCCATCTTGGCAATCTTCCTCCATGCGGCCGGCCATGTGCGACTCATGGGGCCGGCCATCTTGGGATCCATCCACTTCAAACTCTGAAACTCACCTTGACGACTACGAACTCAGAGGGCAGTCATCATGGGGCCACTCCAGCACAGCTGATCGAGCCGCCGACTACCCACAACTCAGCGCAGTCACTCTGGACCAATCGCGCCCGAAGCATCTGCGAAACTTGATGGCGACGGTCCAAATTAACGGGTACAGCACGCCGTGTCTTTTCGACTCCGGGGGCACTGAGAGCTTCGTACACCCAGATCTGGTAAGACGCATGGTCGTAGACTATAGTCAGACCATTAATAGGTTTACGCTCCTCGACGTGTACCCCCTCCCCAGGATTGCAGACATGGTAAATCAGATCGCCCAGTATCGACTCTTTTCCACGGTGGATCTGAAGTCTGCATACCACCAGCTCCCAATCCACCCGGAGGACCGCCACTACACGGCATTCGAGGCCGATGGCCGCCTCTTCCATTTCCTCCAGGTTCCCTTCGGCATCACTAATGGGGTTTCGGTGTTCCAACGAGCAATGGACCGAATGGTGGACCAGTACGGGCTGCGGGCCATGTTCCCGTACTTGGATAACGTTACCATCTGCGGCTTTGACCAGCAGGACCACAATGCCAACCTCTACCGTTTTCTCCAGATGGCTCAGAAACTAAACCTCACCTCTAACAAGGGGAAATGCATTTTCCGCACAACCAGACTAGCCATCCTCGGCTATGTCGTGGAAAACGGAGTCCTGGGTCCTGACCCGGACCGTATGCGCCCTCTCTTAGAACTCCCTCTTCCTCATTGTCCCAAGGCCCTCAAACGGTGCTTGGGATTCTTTTCGTATTACCCCCAGTTGGCCCTCAATATGCGGACAAAGCCCGCCCACTATTTAAGGCCATACTATTTCCCCTGTCAGCTGAGGCGCACCAGGCCTCAAGGAGGACATCGCCAAAGCGGCCATGCGGGCGGTGGATGAATCCACCCCCTTTCAGGTTGAGAGCGACGCCTCAGAGGTAGCTCTAGTAGCCACTTTAAATCAGGCAGGGAGGCCCATTGCATTTTTCTCCTGTACCCTCTCCGCTTCAGAACTCCGACACTCGGCAGTTGAAAAAGAAGCACAAGCCATTGTGGAGGCTATCCGTCACTGGAGGCACTACCTCGCAGGTATGAGCTTCACCCTTATCACCAACCAAAGATCGGTTGCCTTCATGTTTGACAACTCGCAAAGGGGCAAAATTAAAAACGATAAAATTCTGCGGTGGAGGATCGAACTCTCCACCTATAGCTACGATATTAAGTATCGACCGGGGAAGCTTAACGAGCCCCCAGATGCCCTATCCCGCGGGACGTGCGCCAGCGCGCAGAACGACTGCCTGAAAGTCATCCACAACGACATCTGTCACCCGGGGGTCACCCGGCTCGCCCACTACATCAAAGCCCGAAATCTGCCTTTCTCCACTGAGGAGGTAAAAGCTGTCACCAGAGACTGCCCGATCTGCGCGGAGTGCAAACCGCACTTCTATAGACCAGACAGGGCCCACCTGGTCAAGGCTTCTAGGCCCTTTGAACGCCTCGCGCTCGATTTCAAAGGGCCACTCCCCTTCACTAACAGGAACGTTTACTTCCTAAACGTTATAGATGAGTTCTCCCGCTTCCCCTTTGCTATCCCGTGCCCCGATATGACCTCCCACACAGTCATTAGGGCCCTGCATAGTATCTTCACCTTGTTTGGTTTCCCCAGCTACGTACACAGCGACCGGGGTTCGTCCTTCATGAGCGACGAGCTGCGTCAGTACCTGCTCGACATGGGCATTGCCTCGAGCAGGACTACCAGTTACAACCCCAGGGGGAACGAGCAGGTGGAGAGGGAGAATGCGACGGTCTGGAAGACCGTCCTACTGACCCTCCGGTCCAGGAATCTTCCAGTCTCCCATTGGCAGGAAGTCCTCCCAGATGCGCTCCACGCTATTAGGTCACTCTTATACACCGCGACCAACCAGACCCCTCACGAGAGGCTCTTTATCTTTTCTAGGGGCACTACCACGGGGGTCTCACTCCCGGCATGGCTGAAGACACCGGGCCCTGTACTCATGAGGAAGCACGTCAGGACGCACAAAACTGACCCCCTTGTAGAGAAGGTGCGCCTGCTTCACTCAAACCCCCAGTCCACCTTCGTAGAGTTCCCTAACGGCCGTCAGGACACAGTATCCCTCCGGGATCTAGCACCCATTGGATCCAGCATCCCCACTATCACTGCAGAGGTACCCCTCACTCTACACCCCACCCAGCTGCCCCCTCGCACTCCTGAGCCCACTAGCTCGCTACATTTGTTTCGCGCACCCGCACCGGCTAACCCCCAGCGCCCCCAGTCCCCAGTTGAACCAGACGGGTATGGAGCTCGGACGGAATCACCCCCGGAGTTTGCCATCGTACCCCAACCCACAACACCCATCCAGCCACCGCAAGAAGCTGCAACCACGCTGCTCCGCAGATCGCAGCGGACGACTCGACCACTGGACAGACTCAATTTATGAACCACCACCCCCGCCGGACTTGATTTTTTTTGTAGGGGGTGAATGTGGTGAATGTAACTCTGTAATTCACACTGTGATATATACATATGAGACCGTACGATTGTAAGAGCAGTTGCATTGACCGACCACTAGGGGGAGTAGCTCTGGGAATGCTTAGGAGTTTGTACAGGGCTCCACCCTTGGCTCTGCCCACGGCTCCTCCCCCTGGACTGCTGTATAAATATCGATGCCCAGAGCCAGTCGACCAGTTCATCGAGAGTTCAACATGTAACAGGCTGGCTCTGTAGTAAGTAGATTAAAACCACTGTTCATATCTCAAAGCACGTGTCTAGTGAATTGATGGTCTCATCAGAGATAAAGAAACTAAGATGTATCAGGAGGAAGTTCCAAAGCTTATCGCCAAGGAAATTTAAGGCAAGACCGTTAATGGAGTATCAATTAAAATCAGGGATTCTCAAGAGGATTAGATGACAGCAGATATCACAGAATCATGGAAGGGCCATTGAGCCTGTCTTGTCCACACTGCCTAATATGTAGCTATGCACAATTCTCTGGAGGAAGAGGCTCCACAAATCTCCCCATTCTCAATGATGGAGGAGCCCAGCACATATGTGCAAAAGACAATGCTGAAGCATTTGCAAAAATCTTCAACCAGAGATGCCAAGTGGATGATCTATCTCAGTCTCCTCCAGAGGTCCCCAGCATCACAGATGTCAGTCTTCAGCCAATACAATTTACTGCATGAGATATCAAGAAACGACTGAAGGCACTGGATACTACAAAAGCTGTGGGCCCTGACAATAGTCCGGTAATAGTACTGAAGACTTGTGCTCCACAACCTGATGCACCCCGAGCCAAACTGTTCCAGTACAGCTACAACTCAGGCATCTACCCGGCATTATGAAAATTGCCCAGGTGTGTCCTGTACACAAGACACAGGACAAATCCAACCCAGCCAATTGGTGCCCTATCAGTCTACTCTCCATCATCAGCAAAGTGATGAAGGGAGTCATCAACAGTGCTATCAACGGCACTTACTCAACAATAACCTGCTCACGACGCTCAGTTTGGGTTTGCCAGGGTCACTCAGCTCCTGACCTCATTACAGCCATGGTTCAAACATTGCATTGACAAAAGAGCTGAATGCCAAAGGTGAGGTAAGAGTGACTTCCCTTGACATCAAGGCTGCATTTGACCGAGTATGGCATCAAGGAGCCCTAGCTAAACTGGAGTCAATGGGAATCAGGGGGAAAGCTCTCCGCTGGTTGGAGTCATACCTGGCACAATGAAGGTGATTGTCATGGTTGGAAGTTTAATCATCTCAGCTCCAGGACATCACTGTAGGAGTTCCTCAAGGTAGTGACCTAGGCTCAACCATCTTCAGCTGCTTCATCAATTACCTCCCTTCCATCAAAAGGTCATGAGTGGGGTTGTTCGCAGATGACTGCACAATGTTCAGCACCATTGCGACTCCTCAGATAATGAAGCAGTCCATGTCCAAATGCAGCAAGACCTAGACAGTATCCAGGCTTGGGCTGACAAGTGGCAAGTTACTTTTGTGCTACACAAGTGCCAGGCAATGACCATCTCCTACAACAGAGGATCTAACATCAACCCTTGACATTCAATGGCATTACCATCGCTGAATCCCCCACAATCAATATCTTGGGGTTAACCTTGATCAAAAACTGAACTGGACTAGCTATATTAATACTGTGGCTACCAGGACAGGTCAAAGACTAGGAATCCTACAGCGAGTAACTCACTTCCTCGGTACCAAAGCCTGTTCAACATCTACAATGCACAATTCAGCAGTGTAATGGAATACTCTCCACTTGTCTGGATGAGTGCCGCTCCGACAACATTCAAGAAGCTCAACACCATCCAGGACAAAGCAGCCAACTTGATTGCTCCTCCTTCCATAAACATTTAAACCCTCCACTACTGACGAACAATGGCAGTCGTGTGTATACCATCTACAAGATGCACTGCAGTAACTCGCCAAGTTTCCTTAGGCAGCACCTTCCAAACCCACGATCACTGCATTCTAGAAGGACAAGAGCAGCAGATACCTGAGAACCCCATCACCTGAAGGTTCCCCTCCAGGTTACTCACCATCCTGACTTGGAAATATATCGCCGTTCCTTCACTGTCGCTGGGGCAAAATCCTGGAACTCACTCCCTAACAGCACAGTGGGTGTATCTACACCTGAGGGACTGCAGAGGTTCAAGAACACCACTCGCCACCACCTACTGAGGGGCAACTAGGGATGGTCAGTAAATGCTGGCCTAACCAGCGATGCCCAGATCCCGTAATTAATTTTTAAAAAACATAATCCCTTTCCAACTCTTTGTCAGTTCACGGGACTTCAAACACATATCCAAACACTTTTTTTTTGTTTTTAAATTTAGATTATCCAATTTTCTTTTTCCAATTAAGGGGCAATTTATGGTGGCCAATCCACCTAGCCTGCACATCTTTTGGGTTGCGGGGATGAGACCCACACAGACACGAGGAGACTGTGCAAACTCCACACGGACAGTGACCCAGGGACGGGATCGAACCTGGGACCTTGGCGGCGTGAGACAGCAGTGCTAAATCCAAATACTTTTAAAATGTTGTGAGGACGTTTGCCATGACTGTCTTCCAGACCCAACAACTTTCTGTATGAAAAGATTTCCCCTCGAATCCCCATGAAGCTTCTTACCTCTTACCCTAAATTTATTCCTCCAGCTATGGACTCCTCAACCAAGGTTAATAGGGTCTTTTACCCATTTCATCTAGACCACTTATAATCTGATGCACTTCCATTATGTCACCCCTCAGCCTCCTCTTTTCCAAATGTCAGGACACCTTGGTCTAGAGTGTGCTCAATTCCAGCCCCACATGCCCCGGAGGCACAACTCAAGTGAATGAACCAATAATTCTTATAAAAATTCCCAAAATGTTTAGCCCTTGACTCAACAGTTACAGCCACCAGGTTTGTAAGTTTGAACACAATTACTGTTTATTTATAACAAGAACAAATATGAGACATGCAGGAAAAAACAATTAATTAACGACAATACCTGACTCCCCTTTAACTGCCCCACCCTCTACCCACACACACAAGGCAAACAAATGTAGAGGGATGGAACGGGGTAAAAATAATAAGGATTAAGGCCAAAAGTTAAAGGTCTTTGCTTCTGATGGTGCATTTTCTTCACCGTATGCTTACAAATTAGATTCTTTCATTTTCAGCTGGTAATGGTCTTTTTGTAGAATCATTCTATTTCTACATTCTATAGGGGCTGGTTTCGCACAGGGCTAAAGAGCTGGCTTTTAAAGCACACCAAGGCAGGCCAGCAGCATGGTTTAATCCCATACAAGCCTCCCCGAACAGGCGCCGGAATGTGGCGACTAGGGGCTTTTCACAGTAACTTCATTTGAAGCCTACTTGTGACAATATGCGATTTTCATTTTCATTCAATCATAATCCTGATACTTTAGGAAATCTCTTCATCACAAGCAGCAGATTTTCTGGAGTCCCCTGAGTTTTCATCAAGCTGGGCCTGCAGTTCCAGGTTTGCATCCATGTTTCTTTATTCCTGTAGAAACACTTGATTTTGTATCAAACCCTGCTTTCATCTTGTGGTCTGACTTTCTGCTTCTGCAGTTCCAAAAGAACCATGCCCAGATTTGCGAGAGAGTGAGAAGAGCTCTTGCATTGGTTTCTTGAGATACTTCATCAGATCTTTGAGAGAGATAGTTAGAACACCTCCATCCCAGCTTCAGAGTCAAAGGTGAAATGTGAAAACCAGCCTTGTGACACTGAAAAGCACATCAATGTAACCAGATCCAATCACCACCTGTCACTAGGCAGAGAACAGGCTTTTAGGGCCAATTCATTACACACCAGCCAAGTCACTCAAACTGAGTCACAGCCCATCTCTATCATTGGCCAATCTTCAGTTTAAACCAGCACAGACTTCTGCTCGAATTAAAGGCACAGGTCCATTAGTCTTCCATGGATCAAAATTGTAATAGCAAAAACAAAAGAAAGGGGAAATAAGGGAATAAACAGGGAATAAACAGGAACAAGCAGGAAGGACCCTTGCACAAGGTAGATAATGCTGCCAAGTTTTCACCCACCTAACTAATCCATTGGTATCTCAGCGGATTATGAAAATGGAGATATGATGAAAACAGCTTTTTTCAGAAACATCTTTCCATACTCATGTAAGGCAGTTGAGGTATTGAAAGATCCAGTTTCCAATGTCCAGTTTCCAACCTCCGGATCAAATCCTTTGGCAGTCTTGGACCCTTTTCTATCATCATCAACCATTTGGATTGGATTGGTTTTGATTGATTGTCACGGGTACTGATGCACAGTGAAAAGTATTGTTCTTCATCCAGTCCAGACGGATCGTTCCATACATGAAAAAACATAGAATATACATAAATACACAATGTAACTACATAGACACAGGCATTGGGTGAGCATACGGAGTGTAATAATACTCTGTAGAGAAGATGTGTGAAGAGATCAGTTCAGTCCATAGGAGGATCATTCAGAAATCTGGTAACAGCAGGGAAGAAGCTGTTTTTGAACTGTTAGTGCGTATTCTCAGGCTTTTGATTCTTCTGCCTGATGAAAGAATTTGGAAGAAGGAAATAACGCAGATGGGAGGGGTATTTGATTATACTGCCCACTTTTCTAAGGCAGCGGGAGGTGTGGACAGAGTCAATGGATGGGAGGCAGGTGAATGTGATGGAATTGGCTATGTTCACAACTCTCTGTAGTTTCTTATGGTCTTGGGCCGAGCAATTGCCATACCAGGCTGTGCTGCAGCCAGATAGGATGCTTTCAATGATCCATCTGTAAAAATTGGTAGAAGTGAATGTGGACATGCCGAATTTCCTTAGTTTCCTGACGAAGTAAAAGGCGCCTTTGTGCTTTCTTGGCCGTAGTGTCAATCAGCACAGATTGTTCGTGATGTGCACACCTAGGAATTTGAAGCTGTCAACCATCTCCACCTCGGCCCCGTTGATGCTGACAGGGGTGCGTATGATACTTCGCTTTCTGAAGTCAATGACCAGCTCTTTAGTTTTGCTGATGTTGAGGGAGAGATTATTGTTGTTACACCACATCACTATCTCCCTCCTGTATTCTAACTCATTGTTTCCTGATCAGTGAAGCTGATACACTGAGGCCAGTGTGAAGGGTTTGAACAACCCTTGATTGTGAGTAATGCATAAGCTGGTAGAAACTCATAGAGGAATGTATAATGAAATAAAAGCAAAATACTGCAGACTCTTCAAATCTGAAATAAAAACAGAAAATTCTGTTATGGCTCAAAGGGTCTGGCAGCATCTGTGAAGAGAGAAACAGAGTTAATGTTTTGAGTCCATATGACTCTTCTTCAGCAGTGTTTAGTAAAATAGACAAAGAACCAAATTAATAAAAAGCTAAACTGTGAATAGGAAATACCTGACAGTCTTGGCACAAGTGCTGAAGACTTGGGCTCCAGCAGTAACTAAACTTTACAACACAGCTACAAGACTGGCATAACCCTGGCTAAGTGGTAAATTGTCCAGGTTTGTTCTGTCATTAAAAATCAGGGCAAATCTAATTCAGCCCCATCATTCTATTCTCAAGACTCATCAAAGCAATGGAAGGTGTCATTAACAGTGCTTTCGGGCGGAACATTAACAATCTGTTCATTAATATTCAGTTTTGGCTCTTCTGGAACCTCTCAACACTTGACTTTATTACTGTTATATGTGTACTTGTGGTAGTTGTGTTCAATGCCACTTTAAAAAGGCAGTCATGTGACATGTGTGACGTCATTGGCTACTTTGGGGGGTTTTGCCCTGAGCGGAGCTTCAACATTTTTACAGTGAAAACTTACCTCATAAACCTCTGTTAATCTTGCATTCAACCCACATGCATCAGTAATCTCTTTTTTTGTACTGTTAGTCCAATGATACAACAGTTCATGAAAAGAAAGAAAAATATTTTTCAGAAGAAAGAAAAAAAGAGAAAGAGAAAAAAACAAAGTTTGACCGTCAATGTAAAAGAGTTGAGCTGCTTCAATCGATCAAGCAAATTAACAGAAGGTCAGAAATTGTATCTGGCATTGGAACCATTAAGTGTTTTGGGGCAAAAAACACAAAGGAAGGGTTTATATCGATTTTGAACCAGCACTCCATGGAGTTCAGGCTGCAGAGATCACCACGCGTAGTATTGTAATACTCAGAGCTTAAGTGGGGCAGAGAACTGTGGTGATATGCATCACTGTGAATACACAAGGGGTTAATGTAAATACATGTAGACTAGATAGACACTAGAGGAGCACCAGAGACATGACACACAGACATTCAACCAATAGGTCAGTAAGATAGGACACGACCAATGGGCATTCAAGACACACACAGAGGTGACACTACCACAGGAGGGCATTACATATATATTCTCAAGACTCATCAAAGCAATGGAAGGTGTCATGAACAGTGATTTCGGGCAGCACATTAACAATCTGTTCATTAATATTCAGTTTTGGCTCTTCTGGAACCTCTCAACACCTGATTTTATTACTGTTATATGTGTGCTTGTGGTAGTTGTGTTCAACACCACTTTAAGGACATATATATAAGGACACAGCACACATGATCTTTCTCTTTCCAGTGGAGACACTTAGTGAGTACACAGGGTTGATTTGAAACACATCACACCCACCACTTGGATTGTAGCAGACTGGTTCGTCAGTCTGAGTAGCTATAGCAGGATTAACAGGAGAGTCGAATCCAAGTGGGAGAATCGTTAACAGTTTAATAAATGTGTTAAAGCTATCTCCAAGTCTGAACCTTCCTTTGTCAGAGTGTACATCAAGGAAGCAGCTTATGCGACATCAAGAGCATAGCAAAACAAGAACAAAAGATTCTAACAGCTTGTGATGTGATTTAAAGCTGTTAAGAATTGGTAATTCTGCTGTATTTAACAATACCATGAAGTTAAGGAAATTCAGGAGAACAGTCCGATATCTTTGAAAAAGGCAAGAAATTTTGACGCAATTACCTCATTTGATGAAGACTCAGAGAACTGAAATCATACTCAGAAAGATTCCACTGTTATATCCTAGCCAATAAGATTTCAGAATATACTCCGGTCCCTGCATTCCTGAGTACAATTGAAAGCAAAACTTTCAATTTGGTAAGAAGCTTGGTTCAGTCCGAGAAACCTAAGGATAAGACATATCAAGAATTGGTTGAAATATCAGAAGACCATTATGCACCAAAGTTGTTAATTATTGCAGAGAGATTTTGATTTCATCAATGGAATCAGTTGGAAGGTGAAAATATTGCACAGTTCGTTGCAACCCTCAAGCGACTTGCAGAGTTTTGTGAGTTTGGTGGCTTGGTAGATGACACAATTAGGGATCGTTTGACGTGTGGTTTGAAAAATGAGGCCATTCAGAGAAGATCAGTAATGGAAAAAAATCTAAGTCTGAAGATTAGATATTACTGTTTCACTGTTGTTCGGCTAAGGAAGCTTCTCAGCTTGGAGCAAACCCGAGGATCCATAAACTGGCTGCCGCCCAGAAGAAGTCTACCCAGCAACAGGCGTGTCACCCTTGTGCAAAATTGAGCCATTCACAGGCTGATTGTCTATATTTGCTCCAGCAATGTAAACATTGTGGCAGAACTGGCCACACAGCAATATCTTGCTGGAGTAAAACAATGTCTCCAGCGAAACAACACTCAAAGAACAACGAACAAAGAAAATTACAGCACAGGAACAGGCCCTTCGGCCCTCCCAGCCTGCGCCGATCCAGATCCTTTATCTAAACCTGTCTCCTATTTTCCAAGGTCTATTTCCCTCTGTTCCCGCCCATTCATATACCTGTCTAGATGCTTCTTAAATGATGCTATCGTGCCCGCCTCTACCACCTCCGCTGGTAGACACCAAAGGAAGACACAGATTCAAATTCCTAGGGGGGCACATCACCAAAAATCTGTCCTTGTCCATCCACGTCGATGCTAGCACCAAGAAAGCATAACAGCGCCTATACTTCCTCAGGAAATTTGGCATGTCCACACTGACTCTTACCAACCTTAACAGATGCACCACAGAAATAATCCTATCTGACTGCATCACAGCCTGGTATGGCAACTGCTCGGCCCAAGGCCGCAAGAAACTTCAGAGACTCGTGAATACCGCCCAGTCCATCACACAAACCATCCATTGACTCTATCTACACTTCCCGCTGCCTGGGGAAAGCAGGCAGCATAATCAAAGACCCCTCCCATCCGGCTTACTCTTCCAATTTCTTCCATCGGGCAGGAGATACAAAAGTCTGAGACAGACATGAACAGATTCAAAAATAGCTTCTTCCCCAATGTTACCAGACTTCCAAATGGCCCTCTTATGAACTGACTTGATTAATACTACATTCCTGTGTGCTTCACCCGATGCTGGTGGCTTGCCCTATTATGTATTTTCTTTTTATTTTCTTTTATTTTCATGTAATAAACGATCTTTTTGAACTGCTTGCAGAAAAATACTTTTCACTGTACCTCGGTACACGTGACAATAAACAAATCCAAATCCAACTCATTCAAAAGATGAAACAAAACAAATTCAACTAAGAAAATTCGCAATGTGGAAGAAAAGAACAACAACCTCATTCTGATTAAGAACTGAAGCTGAGTGTACTCAGTCCAGGATGGTCACACTGTTTTTGGGTAGTGCAAAAACTGAATGGACAACCTATCAAAATGGAGGTCAATACGGGAGCTGCCTTCTCCCTAATTCCTGAGACCATCTACAAACGGAAACTTAATCAGCTGCCTTTGAAACCAGAAGGTGTGATATTGAGGACCTATACTGAGGAAATAGTGGGCTGGATTCTCCACCGGCAGGATGCTCCATTTTGCCGGCAGCCTGAGGGTTTCCCGATGGTGTGAGGCTGCCTCACAACGGGAAACCCCATTGAACAGCCGACGTAACGGAGCATCCCATCAGCGTGCTGAAGCAGAAATGTGGCGCGGCGGGACGGAGAATCCAGCCCAGTGTCTCTAAGAGGTTACATCACTGTCAAGGTTGAGCTAAGTGGACACACTGCAGACCTACCACTTGGTGTGGTCAGAGGAAGTCTTCCAACGCTCTTTGGTCACTCTTGGCTGGAAAGGATTGAACTGAACTGGAGTAAAAAGTTTAGTTGACTCAAAGTCAGACTTATAGACCATAATGGAAATATATACCACAGTGTTTTTGAAGACACACCGGGATCCATGAAAGGAGTACAGATGTCCCTGAGGGAAAGTAGCCTGCCAAAATGTCTCGAGGTTGGAGCGGTACACGATACTATATGTCCAAAGATAGAATCTGAACTACTGAGACATGTGGAAACAGATGTCTTGGAACCCGTCACTACTAATGGCTGGGCAATCCCGATTGCATCTATCATGAAGCAAGCTGGTACAATTTGTATCTGCAGAGATTTTAAGACAACAATCAATCCAAGTTCTATGCATGGATCAATACCTGCTACCATTGATTGAAGATTTGTTTGCAGGCCGAGCAGGAGGATAGAATTTCAGCAAGATTGACCTATCACAGGCCTACCTGCAAATGAATCTGGCAGCTGAATCTCAACACCTGCACACCATCATTACCCACAAAGGCCTTTTCCACGACAAGAGGTTACCTTTGAAATAGCATCAGTATCAGCTTTACTTCAATGATCAATGGACCAGATCCTTAGTGACTTACAGGGGGTACAGTGTTACCGAGATGATATATGAATAATCGGCACAAATGAACAAGAACACCTAAGACACCCAAATGCAAGGGCTTTGTGTCAGAAAAGAAAACTATGGTTTATTTCAGACACCCATGTACTATCTAGGATATGTAATTGACATGGTTGCACACTCAAAGTGACCTGATGAGGTCCTTATGAAGTAATCCACTGTGGAACAATCATTGAGAAACTTTACGATATTTTTATGAGATTCGAAAAGTCAGAGCAGCTCGTGAGCGACAATGGGCCACGGTTTACAGCCGTAGAGCTCAAAGACGAGTTAAATATTTGTGGAGTTCAACATATAAAGTCAGAACCTACCACCCATCCACAAATGGTTTCGTCAAACAGTTAGTCCAGTCCTTGAAATATGCACTGAAAGCTTCCAAGGACCAAGGTTCACCACATTGCCATGTAAACATGTTTTTAGCAGAATACCGTAAAGCGACACATGCAACTATATAAAGTTCACCAGCTTTGCTGTTAATGAAAAGGAAGTTGAGGACTACCCTTGATTTACTCTGCCAGAGGAGACATCTGACATAGTAGAGCAAAATGAATAGTCACAGATTTTGAGACAAGAAAGCAACTCAAGGAAACGCAAGTAACCAGGAGAACAAGTGTTCACGCGCAGCCACACCACGAGTGAGAGGTGAGTCCCTGCGACGGTATTGGCTCAGACTGGTCCAGTATCTTACACGGTTCAAACAACAGATGAACTTGTGTGGAGACATCATCCAGATCAATTATTGTCAACACGTATTAGTTTGCCAGTGCCAGGACTACCTCAAGAGGTAACGGTCTCCGTTCCATCTGACTGTGTAACTTATCTATTTATAGGTGAAGAGATTGCACCACAAGTACCTGCGACTACAAGTCTTCACTCAGAAAAAGAGATTGTAATGCCTTCCAGGGTACGGACATCTTCTGGGGAACCTGAAAATGCATCTAACGTGGAGAAGAGCAAAGTCCCGGAAGTGCGCAGGCAACCAGTGAGAAATAGACACTCACCTGATTGTCTATCTAATTGACTGTGTCATTACAATGCAATAATTTGATGCCTACATTTGTGATATATGTAAACGACTATGTTAAAATATTAGTTATTGGTTGTGTTGATCTTAGAAATAAAGGGGGAGCGATGGGGGTGGCACAGTGGTTAGCACTGCTGATCACAGCTATCGGGACCTGGGTTTGATTCCGGCCTTGGGTGACTGTGTGGAGTTTGCACATTCAATGCGTGGGTTTCCTCCAGGTGCTCCGGTTTCCTTCCACAGTCCAAAGATGTGCAGGTTAGGTGGATTGGCCATGGTCAATGCACGGGGTTGCAGGGATAGGGCGGGTGAGTGGGCCGAGTTAGAATCCTCTTTCAGAGGTTCGGTACATATCTGATGGGCCAAATGGCCTCCTTCTGCACTGTAGGAATTCTATGGATTCTCTGGATGTTATAAATGTGGATTATTTTATTTGTGCAATGTCTCTTTAAGAGGAGTCATGTGACATGTATGACATCAATGGCTACTTCACGTGCTCTTCCCCCACGTCCTTTGCCAATCTTTGTACAGTGAAGACCTTTTCAATAAACCTCTGTTGACCTTGCACTCAACCCATGTGCATCAGTATTCTATTTCGTTTGTACCATTAGCCCCAAGACATAACAGTTACTGCCTAGGTCCAAACATGGAAAAAAGAGCTGAGTTCGAGGCATAGTTAAAGAAGCTGCACTAGACATCAACGCAGCATTTAGAAAACTGCCTCTTTTCTGCAATTTTCCATTGCATTGTTGTTAGTTGTTTATCTTTGGGCCACTCTCAAACATGGTTCCATCATCATTGGCGGGTTGGGAGGTTCACCCAGTAGCTTTGCCAAGGCTTCAGAGCTGTCAACAGCTGACTGGACTGGCAGTATCAGGAACCTGCTCACCATCGTTAATTGATGGGTGCCAATTAAGAAGCTACCCAAGGTAAAATTGCCACGGCAGTTTTGCTGTCAGCAAGTACGTGCTGTGCATCAACATTTTTCACTTGGATATCAGATCCTGACTCCCGTGGTGAAATTCATGCCCTACTGTCATTGCAGCACAGAAGAAACTGTTTGGCCTTTTGAGTCTCTGCCAGCTCTCTGTAGAGCAATCTAGCAGTCTCAATTCCTTGCTCTATCCTGTAGCCCTGAATATTTATTTCCCTCAAGTGCTTATCCAATTTCATTTTGAAATCATTGACTGCTTCCAAATCCAGCATCCTCATGGGCAATGACGTTCCAGGTCAGTAACACACACTTTGCAGAAAAGCTCTTCTTTACATCTCCCCTCTTCGCAAAAGTCTTAAATTTATGTCCACTAGTCCTTTTACCATCACCTAATGAAAGCAGCTTTCTGTTGACTTATTTTTCTAAACCTGCCATGATGTTGCACACCTCTATCAAATTACCTCTCAATCTCCTCTGCTCCCAAGTTTTTACAACCTAACCTAGTCAATAAATTCCCTCATCCCTGGAGTCTGATAAATCCCCTCTTTTCCTAAAGTGTGGTCACCAGGAAAGTATCCAGTACTCTAGTTGGGGCTTTCAAAGATTCAGCTCAACTTCTCTGCTTTTGTATTTGTAGTATACAGGGTTAATTTTAACTACGTGTATATTCTACATTATCTTTTCACAGTAATTTCATTGCAATGTAAGCCTACTTGTGACAATAAAGATTATAATTAAATTATTATTATTGCATGACATTAGAGCATGGAGAGAGATAGTTCCATGTACAGCCTCCTTCAGAGACTACCTTGTAAACAGTTTGCATAATGTTAAATAAAATATATAATTTTTTGACAGTCTGGCATCCAATCTTGCCTATAAATCCAGGATGGTGACAACTGCATAAAAGACCAAAAACAACAACAACAGATGTTGGCAATAGTTAAACACTATAAAGGAGCAACAAGTGAAAAGCCCAGCAACTGGAAGAACCGACAAGAGAACGGATGGCAAGACAAATTCAGAATGGGTAAATCTTCAAACACACTCCAAAAGAAGCAACACTAAAAGGAAGAGATGAAAAATGTCCGACATTTACCAAAGTGCTTTGACCACATAGGAGGTCTGGATCAAGGCAAGAAGTGACAGAATTGGTGTTGAAGGCTGAGCTGGTACAGAACAAATTGAGGTAGGAACTTATAGCCATTACAGAGATGTGGTTGCAAGGAGATCAAAGCTGGGAGCTAAACATTTAGGGGTCTGTGATTTTTCATTAGGATGGGAAGGAAGGAAAAGATGTAGCTTTGTTAGTACAAAATGGAATAAGTACCACAGCAAGAAATTATCTTGGATCAGAAGATGTGGAGGAAGAAATAACAAGGGGAAGAAGGCACTGGTGAGAGTATTGTAGAGGCCCCTTAACAGTAGTTGTACTGTAGAATGGAGAATATATCAGGAGATAATGAGGGCATGTAACAAAGGCAGCACATTAATTATGGGTGACTTGAATCGTCATGCAGATTGGGAAATTCAAGCTGGCAGAGGTAGCCATGAGGAAGAATTCCTAAAGTGTACTTGGGTCAGTTCCTTAGAATATCTTCTGGATCCAACCAGAGATCAGGCTATTTTGCATTTGGTAATATATAATGAGGCAGGTTTAGTAAACAATCAGTGTTAAAGATCCCCTTGGAAACAATGGCCGTAACATTGTAGAATTTAGCATTTGGTTTGAGAGTAAAAAACTTGGGTCAGCAACAACAGTGCCAAACTTAAATAAGGGTAATTACAAAGGAATAAGGGCAGAGTGACTGGAGTGGATAGGGAAAGGAGCTTAGCAGGGCGAATAAGAGGGTCGATCAGTAATGGCAGTGAAGAAGAAGGATTCTAGGAAGGGAATAAATTAACTATAGTTAACCAAGGAATGTAAGGATAGTATTGAACTGAAAGGAAAAAACATACAATGTGGCAAAGATTAGTGGTAAACCAGAGAATTGGAAATGTTTTAAAAAACAATAAAAGATGAGAAAAATATTGAAAAAGGAGAAAGTAAACTATTAGGGTAAACTTACAAGTAACATAAAAATGGATAGCAATAGCTTCTTTAAAATTATATAAAAGGAGAGAGAGAGAGGCCAAAGTGAACAGAGGCTCCTTAGAGAATGAGACAGGGGAAATAATAATGGGGAACCAGGAAATGACAGAAGAGTTCAACAAATACTTTGGATCAATTTTCATGGTGGAAGAAACTAACAACAATTCAAAAATAAATAATTCAGTGACAAAAAGAGGTGAGGAAATAAGTACAACAAATATCACTGGAGAAAAATTCTAGGGAAACTAATGGGGCTAAAGGCTAATAAGCCCCCTGGACCTGATTGGTTGTATCCTAGGATATTAAAAGAAGTAACTAAACGGAGGTAGTGGATGCACTGGTAATAATCTTTCAAGAATCCTTAAGTTTTGGAGAAATCCCAGGGGATTGGGAAACTGCCAATGTAAATATACTTGTTCAACAAGGGAGGGAGATAAAAAGCAGGTAACTATAGGCCAGTAAACTTAACATCTGTCTCTGGAAAAATATTAGCGTCCATTATAAAGGATGTAACATTTAGAAATACATAATATAATCAAGAAAAGTCAGCATGTCTTCATGAAGAGGAAATCATTCTTGACAAATTTATTGAAATTCTTTGAGATGGTAACGAGCAGGATAGATTAAGGGGAACCAGTAGATGTAAAATACTTGGATTTCCAAAAAATGATAATGTACCATACAAAAGGCTACTTAAGAGCCCATAATTGTAGGGGTAGTATGCTCACGTGGATAGTGGATTGGCTAATTGATAGAAGCCTTACAGCACCAGGTTAAAGTCCGACAGTTTTGTTTCTAATCACTTGCTTTCGGAGCGCAGCTCCTTCATCTGGTGAGTCTTCTTACTGTTCCCACTCCAGTCCAACACCGGCATCTCCACATCATAACTGATAGAAGGAGTTGGGACAAGAGGGGCATTTTCAGAGTGGCAAACTGTAACCAGTGGAGTGTAACAGGGATCAGTGCTGTGGCCACAATGATTTACAATGTAAACTTGTATGAGGGAAGTGAATATACTACTGTCAAGCTTGAGGATAACAGAAAAATAGGTGGAAGCGAAGTGGTGAAGAAGACAGAGTTTACAGAGAGATACAGCCAGGTTACATGAATGGGCAGATGGAATATAATGCAGAAAAATGTGAAGTTATGCACTTTGGTAGGACGAATAAAGGAACTGAATAGTATTTTGATGGAGAAAGACTGCAGAAAGCTGCAACACAGATGGATTTGGTGGTACTCATGCATAAATCGCAAAGAGCTAGCATGCCAGTTCAGGTGATAGGGAAGGCAAATGGAATGTTGGCCTTTGTTTCAAAGGGAATGGAGTATAAAAATAGGGAAGTCTTGCTTAACTATACAAAGCACTCGTTAATCCTCACCTGGAATACTGTGAACAGTTTTGGTCTGCTTATCTAAGGAAAGATATACTGGCATTGGAGGTAATCCCGGGTATGGAGGGATTTTCTTATAAGATGAGGCTAAGTAGGTGGGACCTGTACTGAATGGAGTTTAAAAGAATGAGAGTCAGGATGTTGAGTGACTTGGAAGGGAATGAGAGGTTGTTTTATTGAGGATAAAGGATTCTCAGGGGCCTTGACAGAGTAGATGCTGAAAGGTTGTTTCCCCTTGTGGGTGAGTCTGGGACCAGACTGCAGCATCTCAGTGTAAGGGGTCGCTCATTTAACACCGACGCGAGGAGCAATTTCTTCTCAGAAAGGTACTGAATCTATGGAATTTTATTGCAGAGAGCTGCAGAGGCTAAGTCATCAAATATTTTCAAGAATGAGATTTTCAATCAGTAAGGAGTCAAAGGTTATGGAATAAGATAGGAAAGTTTAGTTGAAGATTATCACATCAAATCAGCCTTGATCTCATTGAGTGATGGAGCAGACTCGATGGGCCGAATGGCCTACTTCTGTTCCTACATCTTATGGTTTTACCAGCATTTAGACTAGCAGAGAGGACTAACAAGGAGTAGGTTAACACATTATATGCCATAGGCAGCAGTGAAGACAACATTATGGTCAGACAGGGCATATGTGCAGGCAGGGCATCATATGAAAAAGTTATTAAAGTCTTTAATACTTCTTTTAATGTTCTGAAAAACACCATTATAGAGTGGGAAATTTTTAATAGGCTGGCGCAAAGATTTGAAGCAAGCTAAGATTCCTTTATTAATATCTATTAGCAGAAAATTGTAAATCTGAACGTTAGCACAGGGCTAAATCGCTGGTTTTGAAGGCAGACCAAGGCAGGCCAGCAGCACGGTTCAATTCCCGTACCAGCCTCCCCGAACAGGCACCGGAATGTGGCGACTAGGGGCTTTTCACAGTAACTTCATTTGAAGCCTACTCGTGACAATAAGCGATTTTCATTTTCATTTTTCATTGAAGGACAAATTAATTAGAGATTGCATTGTCGTGGGAGTCTCAGAAGAGACGCGCTCTGATTTTGTTTTCAACCATGGCAAGACGTGTTCCTATTGAAAGCAGTACGGAGAATGATGCAGGCAGAAGATAGAAAGAAAAACAAAATTTTACTTCAGATGAAAAATAAATATCATGGATCAAACTCGTGGACACAGGCCAGCTTATCGCGCTAGGATAATGCAGAGCACCTAACCCCAAGATAATAAAAAGGGAAGGCAAAATGGCTCCCACTGTTCAGTGTTCTAGGTGTGGCGAGATGAGGCTACATCTGTGTGAAGAATGCCCCACCAAATTGCAGACTGCCATTCCTACAAGAAAATAAATAATTTTAAATCAGTTCATTGCAGCAAAGAACTTTAAAATAAACAATAAAAGGAGAAACAACCAAGGTCATGCACCATTCATCAGGTTACAGACATGCAAGAAATTGAGGGAAAACAAGAGGAATACAATTCTTGTCAAGTCACAAATTCGTGTGTCAATATTATTTATAGTGAAGCTGGTTTTGCTCAGTGGGCTAGACAGCTGGTTTGTAGTGCAGAACGAAGCCAGCAGCGTGGGTTCAATTCCCGAACCAGCTTACCCAAATAGGTGCCGGAATGTGGCGAGTAGGGGTATTTCACAGTAACTTCATACTTGTGACAATAAAAGATTATTATTATCATTATAGTCAACTGACATAAAACAAACTTCAAATTAGTCATTGGAGCAGGTGTTTCAATTCTGTCAGATTCAGAGACATGGTTAACATCAGAGATACTTCACCAATGGCCCTTAGATTGCATGGTCCAGGAGGCATTCAGCTGAAAGTGAAGGGACAGTTAACTGCAAAACTCCAGTGGAAAACAATATAAATCACCTAAGGAAGGAGCTGCGCTCTGAAAGCTAGTGATTCAAACCCGTTGGACTTTAACCTGGTGTTTTAGGACTTCTTACTGTTCCTTTTAGAAGGTGGTGATGAGCTGCCTTCTTGAACTGCTGCAATCCATGTCGTTCAGTCTTGTAGGGAGGGAGTTTCAGGATTTTGACCAAGAGCCAGTGAAGGAACAGTAATATGGTTCCAAGTCAGGATGTTGAGTGACCTGGAAGGGAATTTCCAGGTGGTGGTGTTCCCATGTGTCTGATACCCTTGTCCTTCTAGATGATAGCAGTCATGGGTTTGGAAGGTGCTGGCTAAGGAGACTTGGTGAGTTCCGGCAGTGCATCTTGCAGATGGTGCAGACTGCTGCCACTCTGTGTTGATGGTGGAGGGAGCGGCAGAATGTTTGTTGAAGGAGTAGCAATCAATTGGGCTGCTTTGCCTTCGATAGTTTCAAGCTTCTTGAGTGTTGTTAGAGTTCCACTCATCCAGGCAAGCCTAGAGTATTCCACCACATACCTGAGCCGTAGATGGTCAGGCGTTAGTGAGTCAGGAGGTGAGTTACTCATCACAGGATTCCTACCTTTGACCTCCTCTTATAGGCTTAGGGGTTGCAATTCTCCAGCCGCTGGGATTCTCTTTTCCCGTGAGCAGCGCACCCCTGCCCGTGGGTTTCCTGGCAGCGTGTAGTGCCTTCAATGGGAAAGCCCATTGACAAGTGGTAGGAATTGAGAATCCCCCCATCAGCGAATGGTGCACCATCGAGCAACACGGAGCTGGAGGACCAGAGAATCCGGCCCAGTATTTCTATGGTTAGTCCTGTTCAGTTTCTGGTCAATGTAAACCCCTAGGATTTTGATAGTAGGCAATTTAGTGATGGCAATACCATTGAATGTCATGGGGTAATGGTTAGATTCTTTCTCTTGTTGGAGATGGTCATCGCCTGGCACTTCTGTGGTGCAAATGTTACTACTGATCACATTTCTCATCGCTTCAGGAAGTGGTGTTTCAATCGCCTAATTTTTGGAATCATACCAGCTCCAGAGATTATCTATCAGCAGAAAATTGTGAATCTGATGCCCTGATGTAAGATCATACAGTAATAGAGCATATAGAACAATAGTTCCACGGAGAGCTTCATGTAGAGACTGCTTTGAAAATAGTTATCAAAATGCTCAACAAAAGATAGACTTTGCTGATAGCATTGTCTCCAGTCTTATCAGTAAGTCTGGGAAAATGACTAACACATGTGAGACCAAAAACAATAATAACGCAGTACCGATGCCTTGATTTATGAAGCCCAAGATCTCATGCTTTGTTAACTACCCTGTCAATATGTCCTACTACTTTCAAAAGACTATGTGCATGAGCCCTCAGGTCTCTCTCTCCCTGCATACGTTTTAGAACTGTGTCATTAAGTCTATAGGACCTCTACCTATCCCTTCAGCCAAAATGCATCACCTTACATTTCTCTGCATTAAATTCCATCTGCCAACACTCTTAACCATTCTGTCAGCCTATTGTTGTGTTGTGTTGCAATGGATTTCTATCATCCTTTCTGTTTGCCACTCCAACAGATTTGGTATCATTGGCAACTTATCAGGTACCCTTGGGAAACACCACTATCTATCGTCCTTCAGTATAAAACATAATGATTATTTACTATTAATCTAATGTTTTATACAAGCTGACACTGATGCACTTATTGCAGGAGCTTTAATTTTGTTAACAAGTCTCTTATGTAGTACTTTGTCAAATTGTTTCTTATCGACAGCATTCGCTGCATTTCTTTTATCAATCTTCGTTGAAACTTCATCAAAAAATTTCAATTAGATTAGTCATATGCAGGATCTGCCTTTTACAAATCCATGCCGGCTCTCCTTAATTAACTCAAAACTCTCCAAATATGTGTTGACTTTTTTCTTCAGATTATTATTTCTAAAACGTTGCCCACCATTGATGTTAAACCAACTGGTCTATAGCCACTCAGCAAATCTTTACTCCCTCTTTTGAACTTGGGTGTTACATTTGCCACTTTTCAATTCTCTGGCTCCTGCTCCCATATCTAGGGAAGATACTTGCAGTACTTCTTGTCAGTCAATTTTCATCCCATTCCATTACCTCTACCATCTCTGCTTCAAAAAATGTTTTGTCAGCATCCTCTTTCTTAGTAAGCACTACAATGTAATCATTAAGCATTCTAGCTTTGCTCGTTGCCTCGAAGTACATAACATCTTCTATGTTCCTAATAGACTCCACACTGCCTCTTACTATCTACAGACTGAGAGAGGATTTTTACATTAATTGCCATTCTGTTCTTCGTAGAATCATGGAATTTACAGTGCAGAAGGAGACCATTCGGTCCAGCGAGTCTGCACCGGCCCTTGGAAACAGCACCCTACCTAAGCCCATGCCTCCACTCTAGCCCCACACCTCCACCCTATCCCCATAACCCCACCTAACCTTTTTAGGACACAAAGGGTGTTGCCCTGTTTACTTGCTATAAATATGGCAGTTAATAAGGTCGCCTTTCTTAATCCTAATTATGAGTATACTTTCAGAGTCGCCAGGTATCTCTCGATACCGCCACAAGATTCAACCCGAATGCTGATCAAAGAGCCAATCCACCAGTTAGTTAGTTCAAAGTCAATACTACTTTATTTACACACAGTATGATCTACTCATGCACAATAACACTACAGGCTAAACTATATCTATCACTAACACCTATACTTAACTTCGGGTGCCACTTAGGTCAGAGGAACAATGGCCGTTGTTCGGATCTGAGGCTGTTGGGTTCGAAGAGATAACAGGAGTACAGCTAAGGTCATCCGTCTGGTAGCGAGCGTTGACCTTGAACTTACTTGCTTCTGGTGATGCTGGTGGAAGGGTCTCTTCGCTTGAGAGCAGAATCCAAGAGGCTGAATCTTTGGCGGGGGTTCCTTCTTATACTTGGAGGGGCTTCGCGCGCTTTTAGGCAGGCCTTAAACTTGGTTCCAATTAATTGGGCAGCTTCTTGATCATTGTCATCAATCTAAACCAATAAAGGGGCGGGTGCCTTGATGGCTGGGCGTATCCTAGGTGGCCGTTGGCCCTGCTTTGTTTGTGTCTTCTGTTTGGGGTAGTGGCGCCGAGATGTCTGACACAGTATCGGGTACCTGAGTATTAGTCCTTTGTTCCTTGGAGATGGGCCACCAATATGTAAATTGACCCAGTTTCGATTCCGTCTGCAAACTGCCTTCCAAATATACATTCAGGCTCTGTGCCTGCTTCTTGCTTAGTATTGTCCATATTTCCCTATAGGCTCTGCGAGTGTCCATTTTATATACTGAAAGTGGCAATCCCAGATGGCTACAAGGGTAATTTAGCATAGCCAATCCATCTAACCTGCACATCTTTGGACTGTGGGAGGAAACTGGAGCACCCGGAGGAAACCCACGCAGACACGGGGAGAACGTGCCGACTCCGCACAGACAGTGATCCAAGCTGGGAATCGAACCTGGGACCCTGGAGCTGTGAAGCAACTGTGCTAACCACTGTGCTACCGTGCTTATATTCTCTCTTTGACTGAATTATTTTCATATTCTAAGAATTCATTAATCCATGACCTGCTGAGATCATGGATACAGCCTTATGTTATTCATGATACTACTCATAAAATTCACAATACATGGGACAATTATAGAATATTTGCTCCTCCTCTCGCTGTTAGTGCTAAAGGATTTATTCATTGCACCATAGGGATGAAGGTAGATAAATCATCCGCGAAATGAATTGTTCAGCAGCACTCCCTTCTGTCCCATTTTCTGCACCTTCGGCCTACTATGACTAATAGTGGCTTGTTCAGTTCTATCATTCCTCAACACTTACTGCAGCATTGCAGTACAGAAGATGTTTCTGATGTGCTTGTGTCATTTCTCAAAGTTCATTTATGGCAGTCTAGGTGACTATTATTGCTCATGAGTGATCCAGCTGCTCCAATGGAAACAATGCAGAGGCATTTAATAAGCAAATGTAAATAATTCTGAATAAAGGTCACTGAACTGAAAAGTTAATTCTCTTTCCACAGATGCTGCCTGATGTGCTGAATATTTCAACAGCAACAACTCATATTTGCATAGCACCTGTAACATAATAAAATGTCCCAAGGTGTTTCACAGAAGCGTTACCACATACAACTTGACACCAAGTTAATGATTTTAGGGCGGATGACCAAACGTTTGCTCACAGCGGTCGGTTTTAAAGAGCATCTTAAAGGTGGAAAGAAAGGTCACAATATGGCAGAGTGATTGAGGGGGGAACAGAACTTAGGGCTACAGTCACTGAAGGGGCAGCCACTAATAATGGAATGATTAAAAGTGAGGATATTAAGGGGCCAGATATAACAGAGCTCAGGTATCTGGAGGGCTGTGGGGCTAGATGAGAAGACAGAATGGGGGGGATGAGGCCATGGCGATGTTTAAAAAATATATTTTCTGTATTTAGTTTCCATGATCTGCACTATTTTGCTTTTCTCTTAGTCCTTTCCCATGGTCTTCTACTTTGATAGATACTTTTATGCCATGTGACAGATCCCAGGCCTCTGAAATGCTCCAGTGATGCCCAACGCAAACTGGAAGAACAACACCTCATTTTCCAATTAGGCACATTGCAGACTTCTGGACTCAACACTGTGTACAACAACTTTAGCCAGTAAACGCCCATCTTAAACCCATCCCCATTTTTGTAGTTTTTCAGCTCCCTGATCTCTCCAAAACAACCCCACCCCTCCCCCACATGGCCATCTGTCCCTGCCTGTTCAGTTGCTCCCATTAACACATTCTGCTATCTCACCTTCTGCCACTATTAGCACTCTTCATCCCTTAATGACACCATTAATACAGCCTTATGTGCATGACAAATTTGGCAATACCTCCTTTGTCCTGACCTGTCAATGTTCTTCTATTCTGTCCAAGTCCTCCACCCCCTTTCCAACAATATAATTCTTCATATTTCTACCTTTCTTCATGTGGCGCTAACAATTGTACACAAAAGACTCGATACGGTACAAGAGAGGCTTTATTACAGTGAGATGCTATTCCTTCGTCTGCAGCTGTAGAATGGCATCTCAGGGAAACTTATGAATATTTATACTGCTCCCTGTGGGCAGAGCTAGCGGCAGGGGCTTACCGGAAAACCTGTAATACAGGTACTGTCATACATCCCCTAATGCAAGCACACACATATATACAGTGGTAGAGATCGCCACACTTCAGTTCTATAGAATGGTCATTTCGATCCGAAACGTTAACTCTGTTTCTCTCGAGGGCAACACGTTGGCGCAATGGGTAGCACTGCTGCCTCACGAGGTCCCAGGTTCGATCCTGGCTCTGGGTCACAGCCTGTGTGGAGTTTGCACATTCTCCACGTGTTTGCGTGGGTTTTGCCCCCACAACCCAAAAGATGTGCAGAGTAGGTGGATTGGCCATGCTAAATTGCCCCTTAATTGGGAAAAAATGAATTGGGCACTCTAAAAAAAAAAACCCCTGTTTCTCTCCACAGATGCTGAGTTTATCCAACATTTTCTGTTTTTATTTCAGATTTCCAGCATCCTCAATATTTTGCTTTTATTATTATAACGATGATGACTCTTCATTGTCACTTGAAGCATAAATAGCAAACCATTCTGCTCTGGACAAATTGTGGAATCTGTGCTGTACTGTGTGCCAGACTATGTGTCATTATCCAAATGAAATGATCGGTCTCAGTGCTGTATCTAATAACAATGTGTGACCTTTTTTGTAACTCAGGAAATACATCTAATCTGCCTCACTCTCATGTTATCATACTGCCTCAGGTTACAGATACAAGGCAGCATGGTGGCGCAGTGGTTAGCATTTTTGCCTCACAATGCTGAGGCACCAGGTTCGATTCCGGCTCTGGGTCACTGTCCGTGTGGAGTTTGCACATTCTCCCCATGTTTGGGTGGGTTTCACCCCCACAACCCAAAAGATGTGCAGGTTAGGTGGATTGGCCACGTTAAATTGCCCCTTAATTGGAAAAAGTGAATTGGGCACTCTAAATTTATTTTAAAAAAGGTTACAGATGCAAACAACATTCAGCCAGAAATGGGGTTTAGCCCCTTAGATTAGACTCACTGTTACCAGCCAGTGAAACTGTGTTGCGACAATGGCTTTGTTTCCTCCTGATCTCTTCACACATCCTCTCTACTGAGTAGTACTACACTCCTGTATGCTTCACCCAATACCTGTGTCTACGTATAAATACATTGTGTATTTTATGTTTCCCCTATGTATTATATTTATTTATTTTTTATAAATTTAGAGTACCCAATTCATTTTTCCAATGAAGGGGCAATTTAGCATGTTCAATCCACCTATCCTTGCACATCTTTTGGGTTGTGGGGGCGAAACCCACGCAAACACGGGGAGAATATGCAAACTCCACATGGACAGTGACCCAGAGCCGGGATCGAACCTGGGACCTCAGCGCTGTGAGACTGCAATGCTACCACTGCACTACCGTGCTGCCCTCCCCTATGTATTTTCTTTTCATGTACAGAATTATCTGTCTGAGCTGTACGTAGAACAATATTTTTCACTGTACCTCAGTACACGTGACAATAAACTAATCCAATCTAATTAAAATGCACTTTCTTACCTTCTTTGATATAATGGCAAATGCGTCTTGCAATTCTGTTCTGGATGTATGCAAGACAATAAAAATATTCTCACCATATTTGTCCGATCAATGATGACTTTGCTATATTTGTTGAAAGATTGATTCAAATGCCAATTTGCACCTAGCAGTATTTCTTGACGTATTCAAAGTGCAGGTTGCTTTAAGGGAGATTTGAATTGCTTGCCAGTGATGAGATTTCCAAATCACTAGGCAATGATGGAGGGAAAATAACCTTTCATAAAATTGAGCATTGCGCAGAAAGGCATAAATCCAGCCTATTTGCTATTGCAACACAATTCCATTATCAAATGCTACTGTGCGGTAAAATAACTCTCAGATATGCTGCTGTGTACATTTTATTAAATACTGCAAAACTACCACGACAATGGGCTGAATTCTCCGGACCCCCAGCTTAGTGTTTCTCAGCCGCGCACCGTTCGCAGGCGACGGGATTCTATCTTCCTGCTGTTTGTCAATGGATTTACCATTGAAACCACCCAACTCCACCCTGAAACTAGATGGCAAGGGAGCCCTGCCAGACTTTGGCATGAAGTACAGATTGGTCCACCAGCCAATGATGCTAAGTGGGAGCTGGATGGTTTTGCCAGTCGAGCATTATTTATATACAGCAGACGAGCTGCCTTGGGACAGTTTATTATGTGAAAGAAAAGTTGTTGCCATCATTAATCACACTGCTTATGAGAATATTACCATTTAAGAAGGTGGAAAATCTGCTACACATCATTGCCAAAATAACACAGCAGATATCAACAGCAGGAAAATGTTATGAACACACTCAACAACAAGGAAACAATCTTATACAAGCCTTTTAGCCTCAATCTCTCATGAGACTGATAAAACAAATGAGTGCTAAACCAGGCACCGGCTTTCCTCAACTTGAGCTAAGAATCACTTTAATAGTTTTGTACTGGCAACCTTCCAATGTGTACTATACCAGTGGTTGGTGGGTGGGCTGAGAATATGTAACAATGCCAATTGACATGAAAATGGCATGGGAAGGCCAGGAAGCTTGAGTTGATCACAATTTGATTATTTTCATTACATTGGATCTTAATGTTAATGAGAAAAGTTGGACAAGCAGCATGTTGACAGTTTTGGTTCGATTTTCATTTACTATCACATCCTTTATTGACAATGGGGCAATAGCAAAACAAAAATTACTTCATAGGTGTTGGCTAAGATGTTTTACAAAAATCTCTATCTGTCAAAGTTCAAATCATTGTCAGAGAATCGCTTGCAATGGCTACGCTTCCCACTCCCATATCGTTACCTCGGGTATCCCCCAAGTATCGATCTTTATTTCTCACCTGAACTTCGGAGGCATCATCTGAAAGCAAAGCATCATATCCCTCATATATGTACCTCAGCACTACCTTTCCATATCTGTCCACTGTCTCCAGATTGTCAGGCTGCTTGTCGAACATCATTATTGGATGAACAGAAATTTCCACCAAATAAACATTGGAATACTGAAGCAATTGTCTGTGACCCTGTTACAAACTCCATTCCTAATGACTCCATCCCCCCTTGCTAAAGCTGAACAATGTTGATATCTCTGAGATGAGCTTCCAACTATATATCTGCACCACGAAGATCAGGGGCGGGATTCTCTGTTAGTCGACACCAAAATCAGGAAAGGCGATTGGGCAGAGAATCGGTTTCGATGCTGAAATCGCGGCAGATGTCGATTTGACGCCAAATCGTAATGCTCCAGCAACTCAAAAAAAGCGTCAATGCATTCCTGAACGCACTTATAGTAGACACCGTTTGCATATCATTAGCGGGCCTGACCCATTATTCTCCAGGGCCTCCGCGATTTTCCGCCTCCGATGGGCCGAGTTCCCAACAGCGTAATTCACTTGTGCTTTTAAAAATTGTGAAACTGGTGTAGCGGCTGCTGAGGGTGCGAGAGGGAGTGCGGATAGTGTCCAACATCGCTATAGTTTGCTGACAGTTGTGCCGCTGGTCGGGGGACTTCTGTCAGGGCCAGGAGCAATAGTCGGGGGTAGCCAAGAGGTGGGCTGTGGGGTTGGGATGGATGGGCATGGAACACCATTGCCACAGAACGTAAGGCAGCCATGCAGCTGCGCACACTGCCAACAGGACACTTTGAACCTAGTGCCACAGGTCGTATAGATGTCCTCCCAGTACAGCCCCCTGGGTACCCTTTGACCCCCGCTGATCCATCAGCTGTATGGGCACGCTCCAGCACAATCATTGCCATCTTTTTGGTTGGCATAAGTGTGTGTGGAGAGTGTAATGTGTATGTGCGGCTGCAGCTTGTCAGCCTCTCAAGTATCGATCATGGACCCGGCGAATCCCGCACCGTTTTTCATCGGAATCAACTGTGTTCCACGCCATACTGCTGCTAGCCCCTCAATGGTAGCGGAATCGGTCCAGGTGCCGCACTGACTTTTCAGTTGTAAAAGTCCATGGATTCTGCATTGGCATCAACATTTAGACTCAGAAATGGAGAATCCCACCCCATTTACTTCCATCTCCAAAGCATCGCCCCTCTCCCCCCATGTCCAAGCTGATCCATTGCTGAAACTCTGTTTTTAACTTCTAGACTTGTCTTTGCCAACACTCTCCTGGCCAACCTCCCACATTCAACCCTACGTAAATTTGATGTCATCCAAAACTCTATTGTCCTTGTCCTTACTAGTGCCAGGTCCCATTTACCAGTTGGCCATGTGCGCAGTGACTTATGATGGCTCTTGGTTAAGTGAAGCCTCCCTTTCAAAGTTTTCATCTTTTCAAGCCTCTGAGAAGTCGGCACTTTGAGAAACCTTGTCTTTTGAGGCATTCCCAACTTTACTCACCATGCCTTCAGGTGTCAAGGTCTTGTATCTGGAACTCCCTCCCTAAACCTTTCTGCCTCTCTCTCTTTCTCTTTCCTTTAAGGTCTCCTTAGGAACTACCTCTTTGACCAAACCTTCAATCACCTGCTGTCAGGTCTCTTTAGGCTCAGTGTCAAGTTTTACTTTATAAAACTCCTGTGAAGCATCTTGGGGATGTGTTATTATGTTAAGGTACTATATAAATGAATGTGTTGTGGTTGTTAAATCACACTTTCACAGTTTGTATTCAGGCAGGTTTTGGATTTCTTGCATTTAAGGATTAGATTCTAAATTTGCATGCCAGAAACAAATCTCCAAATTTTCCAAAGTGGCATTATTTTAATGTCAATGTTAAGCTGTTCAAAAGGAATGAGTTAACGTTCACATTATAATAGTGTCGAGTAGGAATGCTAGCTATAGTTCTCTTGGTGATAAATGTCATAAATGTAGTGGGGTAAGCTGCTGAAAGGATTATTCAAGTCTCTGCTCAATCAAAGTGGGTCTGATTGTGATTTGCATGAAGGATTGGTTTATGGAGAGGAGAATGGCTGGTCTGGGAAGTAATGTCAGGCTGGAGAGATTAGTAGGAAGTAATTTAAAATTTTATCATCAGACAACAAATAGGTGCTCACGAATCAGCAACCCATTTACAGCTCACCTATTTCATTTTACATTGATTTAAAATTACCCTGAATGAGTGCCTCAGAGATCAGTCTTGGGTTTCCTATTGTTCTTAATCCGCATAGATGATCTAGATTCAGGAACAAAATTCAATTTGGCCTGAATAACAAATGATATTAGGTTAGAAGGCAGCTACAGAATTTTAAAAGAATCTGCACAAAATTTGTTTGCAGAAGTATGGCTGGTATAATTCAATTTGGACAATGGAAAAAAAATAAAAGGAGCCCTGGTCACTTGATGATCTGGTATGAAATGAGCTAGTTTTAATGAAAACTGGGAGTGATAGAATGTTCAACATGTCTAGTCAATGCAAAGCAGCAATCAATAAAGTTAACAGAATGGTGAGGTAAAAGATCAGATTTTGATCTTCCCAAACATGGAGAAGAAGACAAAAGGGTAAAGACCTGCTAAGTCATGACCTCTTGTCCCATTTGTCCCACGAGGATTTCTTGCCCATTTCTCTTTTGGTATAATTGGTTCTGCAGAGGGTGCAAGCCCAGAGTTCCCATGACAATGAGACAGGAGGAGACATCTCTGATCTTTGTATACTCTGCATGGAGACACATGAAGAAAGCTGGCTTACAGGATGCCGAGAGATTGGAATATCCCTGGGTGAGGTGGTCATGAGGATTGGTTTATAAAGATTGGTTTATAAGGAGAGTCTGAATAGACTGGGACTATGCTCATTGGAATTTAGAAGAATGAGGGGGGTCTTATACAAACATATAAAATTATGAAGGGAATAGATAAGATAAAAGCAGGGAGGTTGTTTTCACTGGTGGGTAAAACTAGAACTAGGGGGCTTAGCTTCAAAATAAGAAGGAGCAGATTTAGGACTGAATTGAGAAGGAACGACTTCACCCAAAGCGTTGTAAATCTGTGGCACTTCCTTCCCAGTGAAGTAATTGAGGCTACCTCATTGAATGTTTTTAAGGCAAAGTTAGATAGATTTTTGAACAGTAGAGGAATTAACGATTATGGTGAGCAAGCGGGTAAGTGGAGCTGAGTCCACAAAAAGATCAGCCACGATCTTATTGAATGGTGGAGCAGGCTCGAGGGGCCAGATGGCCTAATCTTGCTCCTAGTTCTTACGTTCTTATGTTCACCAAGAAAAGTCACATTGGTATGTCAAATCAATAAAATACAAGTCTGAAACTGTCAAAATAAATCTTTACAAAGCTCTGGTAAGCCATATCTTAAGCACCGCATTCCATTTTGTCACTGAGAGACAAGTGCATTATCATGGACCTTCGGGAAAATGTGGCCCTGGATTTTCACGATGGCAAGTGCTTGGCACCCCTCTGACTCTGACAGGCCTGCCTCCATTTTATGGTCAATTGACCATTAATTAGCGGCAGACGGGACTTCCGTCCGCACTCTCCAGCCCCTCCGGGCGCAGTAGTATAGTGGCCAGAAGAGTTACTGCAGCACTGTCCCTCAGACTAAGGGTTACAATTTACAGCTCTTCCCGCCAGCAGGAACCTTCAGTCCCGCTGATGGCAGCCCCTCACGGCAGATTCCCTGGTGGCAGACCCGGCGAACAATACAAAATGCTATTGATATCGGTGGGACTGGAAGATACCGCCACTGGCCAACAGTGGGCCACCTCCATTTGTGGAGGGGGTGGGGAGGGGGATGTTGGGGAAGTGTAAAATTCTGGCCATGGAGACAAACGTTAAATCTTAACTCCGAGTAGTACTGAGGTTTGAGAGAATACGTAAAAATTTAGACTCTTCAGCCTTTTAAGGGAATGAGTACCAAAATAACCTACAGAGCCAAGTAACATACTAAAGCTGCATCAGGATAATCTAGAATGCTATTCTGAAAGGAAAAAAAAGGTTGTATTCATATACCACGGGCGGGATCTCGGACCCCCCGCCAGGTGGGGGAATCGCCGGGGGTCAGCGTGAACCCAAAAATGTGCAGGATAGGTGGATTGGCCACACTAAAATTGCCCCTTAAAAGGAAAAAATGAATTGGGTACTCTAAATTTATTTTAAAAATACAGACATAGATATAACATGACAAAAATAAAGTTTAGACCTAATGTCAGAAAGTCCTTCTTCACACAAGAGATAATTAAATGCTTTCCCAGGTAGGGTAGATAGTGGAAAATGTTCAGAGACAGTCAAAGGGTGATCAGATGTTGTGATGCCTGGAACATAAAGCAGGGATAATCCACTGCAATACCAAATAGATTAGGAGCAGACAGGGAAAGGAAATTGTCCAAGTTATCTGTTTCATTAACTCTCATGGCTCACCTTCTCTTCCAGGAATGGATGCTAAATTAACTGGGGATGGATTCAGAGACAGTTGAGTATTTTCTGCAGAGAAAAAGAGCACTTAACTGGCTTTGATGTGATAAGAGAGCTGTCAATCATAGCAGGATGTTTGTAAACATTATGGTTAGCTTCACAGCTGACTACCTGACAGCCACTCAAGCCTGAAGGGAGATGAATTAAACAATCCAGACAGCTGTGTGCATGTGTAAGTTGTCATTTGCAGCCTGGTTAAAGCAATTATACGTAGATATAAATGAAAGGCTTGGAGATCAAAGATGTGAGAGGGTTTTAAACCCAGCTGACTGGTTTTATCTTTCCAGGAATTTGTAGGACTGCTTCCTCTGCCTGAGCCAGCAGGTGTATGCACAGGTGATTTTTAAAGTAGCAATTTTTTTTTCACTGTCTCTGTCTGGAATGCTGTCCAGCTTTTAGGAAGGGGTCCCTCGTATGGAGGACCGCAAAGCAGGTGTCTCTCTTTTGGGGGGCTTGCAGCAGGAGCTCCTCTTATGTTTGGGTCTCTGGTGGAGGTCTCTGGTAGGGGTCTCTGTAATGAGGGCGTCTCTGGTTGGGGTCTCTATAATTGGGGGGTCTCGGGTGGGGATCTCTTTTATGGGTATCTCTGTGAAGGGTGGTGGGGGTGTCAGGTGATCCTCGTGCTGTGGTACTGTCGGTGACCAAGAAAATCCTGGGAGAAGCGGAATGCATTATGGAGGCAAGCTGCCGAACCTCACTATCGGGCCGCCTATTCAAACTGGCAGCCCAAAAGAGGGATTCACGAGGGAATCCCTTGCAACTCCTGCCATGCATGCATTTGTGAATGAGTAATTTCAGTAGGTGGACTCACCCTAATTCTAATCCCTGAAATTGTTACTATCCCTATAGAGACCGATAACTTTAAACAAGAGATTTACATTTCCATAACATTTCTTTTTGATCAGACTTTTATAATAATAATAATCTTTATTGTCACAAGTAGGCTTACATTACAGACTGCAATGAAGTTACTGAGAAAAGCCCCTAGTCACCACATTCCGCCGCCTGTTCGAGTACACAGAGGGAGAATTCAAAATGTCCAAATTACCTAACAGCATGTCTTTCAGGACTTGTCGGAGGAAACCAGATCACCCGGAGGAAACCCACACATACAGGGGGAGAATGTGCAAACTCCATACAGACTGTGATCCAAACCGGGAATCGAACCTGGGACCCTGGAGCTGTGAAGCAACAGTGCTAACCACTGTGCTACCGTGCCGCCTATACTATAACCAACTTTTACTATAACCAACCAACTATAAGCAACACTGATGAGCATTATATACTAAGCATACTCTGAATTCAGAGAAGTTAACCCTTATTAATGCTTCACTGCAACTGATAATTCGATACCACATACTGTGGTGATATGCCTGTGAATAGTATTGTACATATTTAGCAATGCAACCTCCAAACAGCTGGTAGTGTCAGACATCAGTCACGTGACATGGGACACTCGCCAGTTGTAGTAAGGCGTACAACAGGACATAGAACACAGAACATAGAACATACAGTGCAGAAGGAGGCTATTCGGCCCATCGAGTCTGCACCGACCCACTTAAGCCCTCACTTCCAACCTATCCCCGTAACCCAATAACCCCTCCTAACCTTATTTGGTCACTAAGGGTCATTTATCATGGCCAATCCACCTAGCCTGCATGTCTTTGGGCTGTGGGAGGAAACCGGAGCACCCGGAGGAAACCCACGCAGACACAGGGAGAACATGCAGACTCTGCACAGACAGTGACCCAGCAGGAAATCGAACCTGGGACCCTGGCGCTATGAAGCCACAGTGCTAATCACTTGTGCTACCGTGCTATCCAGTCGCACATAGTTCACGGAACTCAAATACTAACCTAGTCTGTATAGTATTCTATTTGTTATCTTTCCACGTGTTAATCAATAAATCATCATTCCCGTAAATTTACCAGATGTTCTGTGTGCATCATTGCAATGTTGAGTTCACAGAACACAACATGGTACCAGGCGTGTTGAACATTTAAAGGCAACAGCAAAAAGATGAGCCAAAACCAGCAGAAGACCGAAAACCAGAAGATTTACCGACCTGGTGAACTACAACCATTGTCGGCTCAACTCAATAAATGATGGTGAAGTTTGGGATGGAAGATTTAAAGGGACCCCACTAGCTTCAAGTCTTGGGTAACATAGATGAAAATTGGCGTGTTTTCAAACAGCAATTTAAGCTCTATATTTCAGCACTTGGCTCGCAGGCACAGCTTGGCGAGAGGCGCATTGCGTTGCTTCTCATGGTGGAAGGTTCACAATCAATCAAAATCTACAATATCTTCACTTTTGACAGCAGAGGAAAACAAAAGCTACGATAAGATGATAAAGCACTTCAATTGGCATTGTTCTCAGAAAAAATATGAAACAACAGAAAGATATATTTTTCGCATGCATATCCAGAAACTGGGCAAATCTTTTGACAGCTGTGTAACCAACTTGAGGCTGAAGGCCCAGTCCTGCAATTTTAGTGATCTAAATTCATCGCTGATCCGCGAGCAAATAGTATTTGACTTATCGAATGATAAGCTCTGTGAGAGGTTGGTTGAAAATGAGGTTAAGATTTTCCATGCGAGTGCGTTGGCTGCACAGCAGATCAGTACACTGAGTTTGAAACATTTTGGCGCCAAGAAGAAGACACCAGGGCCATCAGCACTGTGATGCACTTCAATGAAAAACATGGGGCGAAATTCTCCGCCCCCCACGACGGGTGGGAGAATAGCGGGAGGGCCTTCCCGACATTTTTGCCGCGCTCCCGCTATTCTCCCCCCCCCCCCCCCCCCGCCGAAGTCCCGACCCGAATCGCTGCCGCCGTTTTTTTACGGCCGGCAGCGATTCTCAGCTGTTAGATGGGCCGAAGTCCCAGCCCTTTCCGCCGTTTTCACGAACGGCAAACACACCTGGTCTTGCCGTTCGTAAAAACGGCGTCACCAACTCGCTTTTTATAACCATGGCACCGATTGGCACGGCAGTACCACGGCCGTGCCAAGGGTGCCATGGGCCCGCGATCGGTGGGCACCGATCGCGGGCAGCGGGCCCGATGCCCGCGCACTACTTGTCCTTCCGCCGCCCCGCAGTATCCATTCGCGGGGCGGCTGAGGGGCAACCCGGCCCGCGCATGCGCGGGTTTCGCGCAAAAACGCGATGACGTCACCCGCGCATGCGCGGGTTGGAGTCTTCCAAACTGCGCATGCGCGGCTGACGTCATATGATGCGTCAGCCGGCGCTAACTCCGGTAAGCGGGCTTAACGATTTTCGTTAAGCCCGTCTTGCCGGAGCCTACGGCGTCGGGCTGCTAGCCCCGACCGGGGACCAGAATCGGTCCCCCGTCGGGAAGGGGCGCGCTGCCGTAAAACCCGCCCGGGTTTTACGGCAGCTTTACGATTTCTCCCGTTTTGGGAGAATCTCGCCCATGGTTTTAGTGCAGGTGGCCATTTTAAGTGGCTGACTGGAGCCGCTATCTTATGCCAGAAATGTGGCAATCGACATGGCCCATGGTATTGTCCAGTTTATAGAAAAGTATGTTCCAGGCGTGGCCGTACAAATAATTTTGCAAAACAATGTTTTTTGCGTCCTACATTGGATCAAACAGGGTCAATCAATGCAATCGATGAGATGCCCTTGAAGAATTATTTTTCATTGATCTAATTTCAAACAAGGACACGATGAGTCCGAATATAAAAAAGGAAGAAGGCTTAATGACCAGTTGGGGTAACAGTGATGGTCCAACTGATACCGTTGAAAACAGATGGACAATTCCATTATGCTGAATGACACACTGATAAAATGGAAGCTCAACAAGGGAGCCAGGAAAATCCTCCTCAGTCTATGTGATTTGCATGGGTTCCATCGAAAGTCGTAAATCAACCAAGACTGCCGATAGACTACAGTGGGAACGAGATTGAGACGCTGGGGAAATGTGAACTTGAAGCATGGGAACACAACAGAAGTCACATTGTGCCATTTTACATTGTGGACATGAAATGGGAATCCATCCTAGAGGACGCCCTGAACCTAGTTGAGCGGCTGTATGTCCCAGTCAGTGAGGCAACAGAAGATTACTGCAACTCGCACCTTGATACAGTGGCACAATTATCCAGTGAGATACAAATGATAGTGAAAGTGGTGGAAGATCAACCAGAGTCAGAGATGGAGGATCCAAAGGATACTTCAAATTTCTGCTTAGCGGTCTTCAAAAATGAGAATATGCTCAGTGACATGATACAGGAGCATGATGAGCCCATCCTGCAGCATCTACAAAAAGTTGCTGTAAAGTTCTCAGATCCGGGAGCTTCACTCTGGAGTTCAAGTTTGAACCGAATGAGTACTCCACAAATGAGGTGCTCGCAAAAACATACCAGATGGGGTCGCGGCCTGATGAGTCAGGCTTCTTCATATCTACAATCACGGGGTGCACAGGCTGCCACATCGACTGGAAGAAAGAAAATAAATGTCACACTGAGAACCATTAAAATGAAGCAGCCGCATAAGGGTCAGCCTGCTCGTAAAGCAGTTACAAAACTGTACTAAATGACTCTTTTTGCAACTTCTTCACTCCTCCTGAGGTTCCAGAGCATGGAGTGTTAGATGGAAGTTCTGCAACAAGTCTCGCTGCTGATTTGAAAATCGTTCAATTCCTGCATGGACACATAATTCCACGAGCAGTGTTATACTTTACGGAAGACGATGGTGATGAGTAGGATGGCATTGACTCCGACGATGAGGCCTACGATGATATTTACGAAGACCATGAATACGATGAAGAAGGTAAAGAAGAAGGTTCCCGTACCAGCCTCACCGAACAGGCGCCGGAATGTGGCGACTAGGGGCTTTTCACAGTAACTTCATTGAGGCCTACTTGTGACAATAAGCGATTTTCATTTTAATTTTTCATTTCGTAAAGGCTTGGCGGGTGAGCCAGATGAGGATGACTATGAAACGCTAATAAGGTTGTTGCACGAGAGTGGTAAGCTAGATGAGGAAGCCTGAGAAGCACTACTCCGGTGGTTTGGCGGGAATTATGAGGTGATCACAAGGGATGCCCAGTCTGAGAAGTGTGAAAGATCTGAGATGGCGCACATAGTGATGGAAAGTCAGATTGCGATAGCAGAGACCTCGGAGGAAAACGACTCAGCTGCGAACAAACTAATAACAGAAAATATAATACCCATTCTGGAGAAACTGGCTCCAGAGGCAGACAGTGAATCATCTCAGGCCTATGAAATTGTTCCAGTAGTGGACTCCCAATACTCAGTGCCATTCCACTGAAAGATGAGTTAGAGGAGAAAATGGCTGTATCAGTATGCAGCTCCAAAACAACATGGTACTTACACCATGTTACTCGACTGTATCTGTGTGCAGTGCTACGATGGCGAATGATACATATATAATATCACAAGACAAGGATGAGCCATAAATTGGTTCTTCAGGAAAAAATGACTTATGCATTGTAATTTTGAGTGACAAGGAGACATCACTCGTGGCTCATGCATAGGATGTAGGTACAGCACCCAATATGGGGGATGTGGGTCGAGCCCAGACACCAGAGTGAGAGGCTCTGAAGCCGCCCATTGAAGGTGCAGACTTGACCTCGACCGCACAGTCCCTCGCAACACGAGATGTCTCAGCAGATGATCCACAAATAACTGCTCTCATAGCGCAGGCCACCGGCAAGATGGGTGCTACCAAAGCCAAGCGAAAAAAGAGGAGCAGTCACAAAACCAGTCACAAAGTTGCTCTCAAAACAAAAAAGAGGAAGAGAAGGCGAATGGGGCATACCGTGAGTCCCACTGATGACAACAAGCAAGAAGACATCGGCAATGTGGCCGACAGACCAGAGAATACACAATGCACAACAGCAAAAAGCATCGCGTAAAGAAACAAAAGAAGCTGGTGACTCAAAAGCTGATGACGCAGGCATGGGCAGCAAGATACCGGCCTTCAGGATGCATTGTGACAAAAGGTTAAGGCACAAAAGAACGGCATAGAAACCAGTTTTTCAGAAGCAAATGCGACGTCGGAAAGTTGACACGAGCCCACATGATCAGTGTGGTGATCCTGTCGGAGATGCACAATGAGCTGTGCACAAGTGACACATTTAGCAGGCATATCATGTTAATTGGAGCATTGTTGAATCTGTATATACTTATGCTACATGTGTTAAATGATAATATAAATCATGTTTCTGTATATAAATGTTGACATCACCAAAGGAAGGAGGATGTGGTTACGTGCCTGTGAATAATATTGTACATAGTTAGCAATGTCACCTCCAACCAGCTGGTGGCATCAGACATTGGTCTCATGGCATGGGACACTCACCAGTTGGTAGTAAGGCGTACAACAGGACAGTCGCTCATTGGGTAGTTCGAGGAACGTTCACGGAACTCAAATAGTAACCTAGTCTGTATAGTATTCTGTATGTTATCTTTCCACTTGTTAATCAATAAATCATTATTCCAGTAAAGTCAGCAGATGTTTTGTGTGCATCATTGCAATGTCAAGGTCACAGAACACAACATGTACATATACATTACAACATACCCTCCACAAGATTATAATCTTTATAGGAGAGAGTATTCTACTGCAGCCACTTCTGGCTTCCAATGGATTCGCCTCTCCCCATTTTGCTTAGTTGTAATTTCAAATGATCATTAAAAGGTCCTCAGTTTTTGGAGAATTCCCAAACCGACCACGGTCAATATGATCCACTCTGGTTATTTCTCCTAACCTTGTCAGGGCAAATTGTCCAGAGTCTTTAGATTGCCCTAGGTGCGTCTCTTCAATCAGAGACAGTTGTCCCTCCTGCATTTTGCCTGGTAACTTAGAGACAAATTTCTGCTTTCCTCTACTTGACCACATCAGCTGCAGCTTTTGTCTCTCTGTGACCTTCTCTGGCCCCTCCCCCCTTTCTTTTACTGTCCAAAGATTAGGAGACCTGCGGCGGGATGCCCCGCCACGCCACATTTCTGCCTCACCCCGCCGGCGAGATGCTCCGTTACGCCGGCCGGTCAATGGGGTCTCCCATTGTGGGGCAGGAAACCCCCAGGCTGCCGGCAAAATGGAGCATCCCGCCGGCGAAGAATCCCGTCCCAGAAGTTTGATTGCTTCTGTTTTTGTTTTCAGGTGCAAACATTTTGCATATTGCACCCAGCACAGTGGTTGGCAATGTTGCTTCACAGCGCCAGGGTCCCAGTTTTGATTCCCGGCTTGGGTCACTGTGTGCAGAGTCTGCACATTTTCCCCGTATCTGCATGGGTTTTCCTCTGGGCGTTCCGGTTTCCTCCCACAAGTCCCGAAAGACATGTTGTTAGGTGAATTGGATAGTCTGAATTCTCCCTCTGTGTACCCGAACAGATGCCGGAATGTGGCGACTAGGTTTTTTTTACAGTAACTTCATTGCAGTGTTAATGTAAGCTTACTTGTGACAGCAAAGATTATTAATATATTATAAAGTCTCAAAGCCGGGTTCCCCTGTCTCCATGGTAACCAAGCCACCCAAGTTTGTTGTTGGGCCAATTTGAAAGCTGATCGCATTTCACCTTTCATTCCTCCATTTTGCCTTGAATTAAAGAGACAGTTCCAAAACGTAATCATCTTCTAAAACCTCACATGCATAACACAATGCACTATTCAACATTGGCAAGAGGGGTTAAAATCTATCGAGGTTCACTGCTGAAAAATTCTTAATTGGGTGAAGAATCTCAAGGTTTTTAATTGCCTTTGCAATCGACAGGAGAGAAGAGAGAAACAGATAGAAATTCAGCAAAGAAAGCAGATTATTGCGAGCATATTTAGAAGGATTTCAAGCAGTTAACCGTGTGTATTTATATTCCTGTTGGGATACAAAAAAGAGAATTTGTGTTTTGAGAGGACAAGCACAACAAAGTGGGAGATATATTTGACTGGAAAGAATAGGCTCAAGGGCTTTACTAAAAATAGTCTCTAGTGTGTTGCGGCAGCAAGTCACAGGCAACGTTGACAGTAGACCATATGCCTGCCCTCTTGGTTACTGATATCAGATGACGTAAACAAAAAAGGAACAAAGAAGGTTTAAAATTGGAGCACATTTACTGAAATGTCGCATAAGATAGTTATTTTTAAAAATCCAAGGCAGAAAGAAAAGCAATAAATGTATAATCGCTAAAGAAACAGGCACAGACATAACAGTGATATGTTGTCTAGCAAAGCTAATATTCTGCACCTATTTATTGATATCAAAACTGCTGAATAGTAATGCTACTTCCATAAGGGAAGAAATTGGCTAAGCCACTGAAAACCGATGTGGGGATTGTGGTATGCAATTAACCTACATATGTTCATTAGGTTGCAGGCAGCGTGTTATATTTTTTGTTGCCTGCTCTTTTACATGATTTCTGCATGCAGCCAGTGTGACACTCATCATTCATTGGTTGCACACTCAGTAGAAAGTTCATTATTGCAAGTGGCTGGTGCTATTAAAATGCAACCTACACATTTTAAATGGGAGGTGTATTGTGTCTGCAAGGCGTACTGGGATTATTTTGAAAAAAGTAGTCTGACTGTAATATTTTGAACACTGGCTGAACACGCGAGGCAAATGAGCACCAAGGTTTCCTCACAATTCACTAGACATAGAAACATCGAAAATAGGAGCAGGAGGAGGCCATTCAGCCTTGGAGCCTGCTCCACCATTCATTATGATCATGGCTGATCATCCAACTCAGTGACCTATACCAGTTTCCCCCCATATCCTTTGGTTCCTATAGCTCCAAGAGCTATGTCTAACTCCCTCTGAAAACATGTTTTGCCCTCAACTCCTTTCTGTGGTAGCAAATTCCACAGGCTCATCACACTATCGGTGAAGAGATTTCTCTTCATCTCAGTCCTAAATGGTTTACACCATGGCCGGGATTCTCCCCTACCCGGCAGGGCGGGGAGGTCCCGGCGTTGTGGAGTGGCGATAACGACTCCGGCATCGGGCCTCCCCAAAGGTGCGGAATTCTCCGCACCTTTAGGGGCTAGGCCCACGCCAGAGTGGCTCCCGCTCCACCGGCCGGCGCGAACAGCCGGGGCCGAAAGGCCTTCGCCGGCCGGCGGAAGTCCGCGCATGCGCCGTGCATCTGCGGCTGCTGACGTCATACCGGCGCATGCGCAGGGGAGGGGATCTCTTCCGCCCCCGCCATGGTAAAGGCTATGGTGGGGTGGAAGAAAAAGAGTGCCCCCCCCACGGCACAGGCCTGCCCGCCGATCGGTGGGCTGAAGAATCGCAGCGGGGGGCCCGCCGACCGACGCAGCGCGATTCCCACCCCCGCCGATTCTCGGGGTGGCGGAGAATTCGGGCCACGCCGGGAGCGGGATTGACGCCGGCCCCGGGCAATTCTCCGACGGGCGGGGGTCAGAGAATTCCACCCCATATTCTTAGATTGTGAGCACTGGTTCTGGACTTGCCCACCATCGGGAACATCCTTCCTGCATTGACCCTGTCTAGTCCTTTTAGAATTTTACAGGTTTCTATGAAATCCCCGTCATTCCTTTAAACTTCAGTGAACATAATCCTAACTGACTCAATGAAGACAATGGTAGTGGCTGTCAGTGAGGGCAGCGTGACAGCTGTACAATGTAGGAAGAAGGCCAATGATCTCCACCGAGCTGCAAGGGTAGGTTACCACCTCTCTCTTGCCATCAGTTCTGCCTGACACCCCTCAAATTCCCAACACCATCCTACAAATCATTGGCTGACACCTCGCACCCTCCCCACATCGGGGGCGGAATTCTCCAAACCCCCACAGGGTCGGGGAATTGCCCAGGGCCTTAGTAAATCCCGCCCCCGCCGTGGCCGGAATTCTCCGCCGCCCTGGAATCGGCAGGGGCGGGAATTGTGCCCCGCCGGTCGGCGGGCCCCCGCGGCGATTCTCCGGCCCGCGATGGGCCGAAGTCCCGCAGCTGTCAGGCCTCTCCCGCCGACGTGGTTTAAACCACCTCTGTGCCGGCAGGAGCAGGTGGCTCGAGCGGGCCCCGGGGTCCTGGGGGGGGGGGGGGGGGGGGGGGCGCCGGGCGATCTGACCGCTGGGGGTGCCCCCACGGTGGCCTGGCCCGCGATCGGGGCCCACCGATCAGCGGGTGGGCCTGTGCCATGGGGGCACTCCTTTTCTTCCGCTGCCGCCATGGCCTACACCTCATGAAGGAAGAATATACGAGCGATGAAGAAACATCATTACCTGTAGCCATCAACTAAGATACTGACGCGGAATGTATTTCAGAGGTGAGGAAAGAGAAGATATCAACATTTGGTGGAACAGGACCAAAGGTTGGGGGAGGGCAGCACAGGTGCCAGCTGACTGGAGGGCAAGGTTGCATACCAGATGTGGTGTGGAGGAGACATATGAAGCGGGATTCTCCCGAAGCCCCGCAATGGCCCGACGCCGACGTAAAAGGTGGCGAGAACCACTCCGGCGTTGGGTCGACCGGAAGTTGCGGAATCCTCTGCATTTCCGGGGACTAGGCTGGCGCTGGAGGGGTTTGCGCCGTGCCAACCGGCGCCGAAGGGCCGGTGCCAGTTAGCATGCGCAGACCGGCTGGCGTATTCCAGCACATGCGCAGGGGGGTGTCTTCTGCGCACCCGCCATGGCAATTGCCGGGGGGACCGCTGCCAATAGCCCCAACCGGCGGGGCGTGATCCCCACCCCCACCCGAAAACCGATGCCAGAGAATACGGCAGACGGTGTAGGAGTGGGGGGGCGAGATTCATGCTGCCCCCCAGGGATTCTCCGACCCGGCAAGAGGTCGGAGAATCCCGCCCATAATGGCCTCTTCGATGGTGAAGCCTACAGAAGAAGGCTGATGGCTGATACACAATTGAACGTTTGGGACATTGGAATGCCTGTCAAAATACCTGCACTCAATGTGAAAGAGCATGTCAGAGCCTAACAATAATGTGAAACATGACATCGTATAAAGCTTTGAGCCCATCCATTTTAACATTGAAAGAATAGTCACCATTGGCTCACCTATAAAACCCATTTTGAAGCAGTGCCTGATGGATGATGTCACAGTTTCTGTTGCAGAACAAGTAACTTCCACCAAAGGCATGGATGCTGCAGTGGAAGATCAGATCTGCTCCCATGCAAGTTCAGGCTGCTTACATCATGCCTCTGCATACTACCATTCAATGGGGTTTGCAGGGAGTCACAGCAGTCCTTCAAACTATTCAATTTATTATCCAAGAGATCAGTAGGATTGCCGAGGTGCTGATTTGCCAGAGTGGCAGTGGTTCTATGAAGGATGAATCTGGCCTCTCTCAGCGTAACTGTGCATCTGTTCCTAACCTTGTCACTTCCCTTTAAGAACTTCCTTTGCTGTTGTTGCCTGTCTGCCATCCCACACGATCTTCTACAGCCCAGGCCGAGAAGATCCACAGCAGCACAAGGTCTCCTTCAAGGATATCCACAGCCTCCACAATAAGAGGCCATCAGCCTTCCACCACCCATACTGCAGCCACTTGCGTTATATTCCCTGTAGAGACATATAACTATTGAAAAGAGATTTGAACGTCTGCTTGTCAACTGAAAGAATTACATGACAAGATTTCAAGTTTTAAAACATTCACTGCAACAAATAATGAGAAGTACTAGTGACTGAACAGTACTTGATTTTTGTAGCCAATTTATGCTTTAAACTGCAGAGAGGAATATTCTCCGTTAATACCACATACCACAATGGAATTATAATGTCCATGGAGTTACTCCCAACAACCAATCAGTTCTCAAATCCCTGCCTCAGCAAGTAGCAACTTTGATTGATGATTTCCAGGCACATCCTTCAGTTTTCCGGGAGTTCTTTCAATCCACTACCAATAGTAAGACTTTTCTTGATTATTCTTCTTCCCCATCCATCCCCGCTTAGCCCTCTCGTAGCGCTTCCGGTTTCCACCTTTACAGCACTCACGATCCCCAATCAGTATCCATTGTCACCTGCTTTGCCCACTCACTGTCTCCAACTTACCCCACTCATAGCCCCTCTGCTTTCCCCACTCACAGAGGAATGGTGCAGGAGGGAGGGCTTTAGATCCTTGGATCATTGGGATTGCTTACGGGGAAGATGGGATGAGTATAGTGGGATGGGTTGCACCTAAATTGGAGGGAGACAAATATCCCCACAGGGAGGTGTGTTAATGTTACTGGGCAGTGTTTAAACTAAGTTTGATGGGGATGTGACCCAAAGTAACAATACAGTGGGTGAGAAGGTGGAGTCAAATATAGAGGATAAACCAGGCAATGTTCAGTGGGAAGAGCAGATAGGGGTATGATCAGGCACTTGGGAGAACTGGTAGACTAAACTGCATTTATTTCAATGCAAGGAGCCTGACTAGTAAGACTGATGAACTCAGAGTGTTGATCAGCACATGGAATTATGTCATCATTGCAATCACAGAAACTTAGTTGAAAGAAGGGCAGGACTGGCAGCTGAATGACCCAGGATATAGATGTTTCAGGCATGATAGAGGGGGAAGTAAAAGAGGAGGAGGAATTGCATTATCGATTAGGGAGAACATCAGAGCAGTACGCAGGGAAGATATCTTAGTAGATTCCTCAAATTAAGCCATATCGGTAGAATCTAATAACAAAAAGGGGCGATCACATTGCTGGGAGCGTACTATATGTCCCCCAAACAGCCCGGGGGAGATAAATGGGCAGATATGTAGGCAAATCTCTGAGAATTTTAAGAAAAATCTATTAATAATAGGAGGAGATTTCGACTTCCACAATATTAACTGGGATAGTCATAGTGTGAAGGGCAGAAACCTTAAAATGCATCCAGGAGAACGTTTTATGCCAAAAGGTCCTACAAGGGAGGAGGCGGTGCTCGATCTAGTTTTAGGAAATGAAGCTTGGCAAGTGGACAAAGTTTCAGTGAGGGAGTATTAGGGAAATAGTGATCATAACTCAGTAGAATTTAAGTAGTTATGGAAAGGGACAAAGATGAAAACTGCTATTGTCACAAGTAGACTTCAATGAAGTTACTGTGAAAAGCCCCTAGTCGCCACATTCCGGCGCCTGTCCGGGGAGGCTGGTACGGGAATCGAACCGTGCTGCTGGCCTGCTTGGTCTGCTTTAAAAGCCAGCGATTTAGTCCAGTGAGCTAAACCAGCCCCTTAACACAAGTCTTCAGTACTATTGCCGGAATATTGTCAGGGCCCATTGCCTTTGCGTATCCAATGCATTCAGCCATTCCATATCACATGGGGTGAATTGAATTGGCTGAAGTTTGGTATGTGAGATCCTGGGGACCTCAGCAAGAAGCTGAGATGGGTCATCCGTTCAACACGTCTGGCTGAAGATTGTTCTGAATGCTTCAGTTTTATCTTTTACACTGATGTGCTGGGCTCCCCAATCATTGAGGATGGGGATACTGTACTTGTGGAGCATCCCTCTCTCATGAATTGTTCAATTGTCCTCTCTCATTCATGGCTGGATGTGGCAGGATCGCAGTGCTTGGATCTGATCTGTTGGTTGTAGAATCACTTAGCCCTGAATAGACCATAAATTAAGGTTCTTAATCAGGGGAGGGCCAAATTTAATAAAATAAGACACAAACTGTCCAAAATGATTGGGAGCAGCTACATCAGAGTTGTGAGATTCAGTCAAAAAGGAAATAGAGCGAGTACAGGGCCAACTTGTTCCCATTATAGTGAAAGGTGGGAGCAATAAGTCCAGAGAACCGTGGGTGTCAAGGGATATCCAGGGTTGGATAATGGAAAAAGGAAGGTTTATGGCAGACACCGAGGACTCAAAACAGCAGAAGCCTAGAGGAATATAAGAAATAAATTAGGAGAGTAAAGAGGGGGCATGAAAAAGCCCTGGCGGGTAAATAAAGGAAAATCCAATGATGTTTTATAGGTATATTAAGGGCAGGAGCTTGACCAGGGTTAGAGTAGGGCCTATTAAGGACTAATGTGGAAATTTTGTGTGGAACCAGAAGACATAATTGAGGTTTTATATGAATACTTTGCATCTGTGTTCACCAAGGAGAAGGATGATGTAGGTATAGAAATCAGGTAGGTGCACTGAAAGGGGGGTCGTGGTGGAAACCTTCACAACTTTTAAGAAGTATTTAGACTAGAACTTAAAATGCCATTGCATAACAGGCAATGGACCAAGTGCTGGGAAAATGGGATTAGAATAGATAGGTCCTTGATGGCCAGTGCAGATGTGATGGGTGGAATGGTCTCTTTCTGTGCTGTAAAAGTCTATGAGATGATGCTGGATTTCTGGATGATGCAAAAAAATGATGGAGTGGTAAATATTGAGGAGGATAGCCTTTGATCACAGGAGGACATAGGCAGGCTGGTCAGATGAAATGATCTGTGGAAAATGGAATTCAATCCGACTAAATGTGAGGCGTTGCACTTGGGCAGGACAAATAAGGCAGGGGAATACATGATATTTGGCAGGATTCTGGGAGATACAGAAGATCAGAGGAATCTTGGTGTGCATGTATACCGGTTCCTTAAGGCAGCATAGCAAGTAGATACACTGGTTAAGAAGGCATATGGGGCGGGAATCTCTCAGCCCAGGCTGGGCCGGCCAATCGCCTCGCCGGGCGCGAATCGCGTGACACTGCCCCAACGCCAGTCAGCTGATTCCCCTGAAAACGGAGAATCGGCGCCATTGGCGCTAGCTGCCAGTTTGGGGCCACTCTACGCGGCACCCCTGGCCGATTCTCCGCCCAGGATGGGCCGAACGGCTGCATAATAAATCCGAGTCACGCTGGCGTCATCCACGTGTGGTCTTACCCGGTGGGACCTCGGCATCCGGGGGCGGCCTGGTGGGGGAGTAGTGGTGTCCGACCCTGCGGGGGGGGGGGGGGGGGGCCTCTGCTGTGGCCTGGTTCATGATTGGGGCCTACCGATTGCCGGGCTGGCCTCTCGGGCTGGGGCCTCTTGTGTTCCGCGCCGGCCCCTGTAGCTCTATGCTATGTTGCGTTGGGGCAGGCGCAGAGAAGGGAGCCACTACGCATGCGCAGACCCGCAGGACACATCCAACGCCGACATCGGCAGCTGGAACAGCGTGGGTTGCTCCAGTGCCATGCTGGCCCCCTGTCGGGGTCAGAATTGCTGCTCCTGAGGGCATGTTGACGCCGTCGTGAAACGCGACGGTATTTATGGCGCCGCCAGCTCTTAGCCTCATGATCAGAGAATCCCGCCCATGGTATATTTGCCTTTATTAGCCAAGGGATAGAGTTTAAGAGCAGGCTGGTTATGCTGGAAGTGTATAAAATGTTGGTTAGGCCATAGCTAGAATACTGTGTGCAGTTCTCAAATCTACATTATAGGAGAGATGTGCAAGCACTGGAAAGGATGCAGAGATTTACCAGGATGTTGTAAGGGCTGGAGAGTTTTTTTATGAAGAAAGGGGTTGGATAGACTTGGGTTTTTTTCCTTGGAGCAGAGGAGACTGAGGGGGGGGCATAATTGGGAGGTATAACATGAGAGGCACAGATAGACAGGAAAAAGCCCTTCCCCTTGGTGGAGAGATCAATGACCAGGGGACTTAGATTTAAGGTAAGGAGCAGGAGGTTCAAAGAAATATGAGGGAAAACCTTTTTACCCAGTGGGTGATGAGAGATTGGAACTTGCTGCCTGAAAGTGCGGTGGAGGCAGAGACCCTCATAACATTTCAGAGGTATTTAAATGTTCACTTCCGATGCCAAGGCATTCAAGGCTATGGACCAAGTGCTGCAAAGTGGGATTAAAATACTTAGGTGGTTGTTTTTGGTTAACACAGGTGCCATGGGCCAAAGGGCATATTCTGTGCTGTGGGACTCTATGGGCCGGATCCCCCGACCCCCCCGCTGGGTCGGAGAATCCTCGGGAGGTGGCGTGAATCCTACCCCGCCGCTCCGATGCCAGCTGCCGTTTTCTCCGGCGCCGGTTTTTGCCCCCCCCCAGCAACTCCCCAGGCCCCGATGGGCTGAGCAGCCGTCGGTTCTGGCCAGTCCCGCCGGTGTGGATTGGACATGGTCCCACATGGCGGGACCTGGCTGGTGGGCCGGTGTGGTCCTTGGGGGGGGGGGGGGCGGGGCGCGGAGGGATCCGGCCATGGTGGAGGGCGCCATGGCCAGCGCATGTGCTAGAATACGCCGGCCAGTCTGCGCATGCGCGGAACCACGCAGGCGGTTCTGCGCATGCGCTAACTGGCACCAGCCCTTCAGTGCCAGTTGGCGTGGTGCCAACCCCTCTGCCGCTGGCCTAGCCCCCGGAGGTGCAGAGAATTCCACAAATTCTGGTCGGCCCGGCGCCAGAGTGGTTTGCGCCGCTTTTTACGTCGGCATCGCACCATCGCGGGGAGTCGGGAGGATCCTGCTGAAAGATTCTATGACCAGCCTGCCATTCCGGTAAGCCCTCAACATATGCAGGCCACATTAGTCTTGTTGTGTTTTGAACCGGCGGAATCTCCCACCGGTGGCTCAGTTGATAGGCCGCAGTGGGGGGGGGGGGTTGAATTCTGGCCAGGTGCTCGTTTCAATCCCCTTAAATGTTTTATCACACTCTTCCACAGGAAAAGCGATGCTCCATTATCCTGCCATGGCAGTCGGCACCGCAAATTCCCGATGTCAATTCCTACCATTGGGAAACCGAGGGCTGGATTCTCCGATTTTGAGGGTATGTAGGAGCATATGTCTAGTCTTATGACCAAAAAGTTGGCATGTCCCCTGCACCGATGCTCCACCCCGTGGGGGGCTAGCAGCTGTGCCACGTAAAGCCTCGCTGAGCCAGTTTTTCCTTCAATTTCCCGAGGCTTCCTCTACCATGACCCCTTCTCCAAAATTATGGCACATTTACATCACATAAACACCCTTGTGTATTGAAAAGTGAATCACTGATATCCCTCTTGCCAACACTGTAAATATGAAAGCTACTGATGCTCTCCTGGAACTATTTCATCTAAATCTGACTTGATAGAAAGCAATCATTGGCAAATGGTATGGCTTTGCACTATTTTCATCAGCCTCCTGACCTCCTGATTTGTGCGGCTGGCAGGTGAAGCATGGTGCTGGAATGTTTAGCAACGGAAAAAAACCTACATCGCCTTCAAAACAAATCTTTAAAGAGACAAACTAACATATGGAGAAGTAGTGGTAATGCTGGTGCTTCAGCTTTGCCTGAAAGTATTGCAATTTGTGGTGACAGGGCTATTGTTCAGTAAAATTGCATTCTGACAATTTCCCCCAAATTTGTTACATTACAATGGAGTTAGAATGTCCAGGTGATTTACACGAGCCTGACTAATGCACAGAAACTTGACGCTTTAACTAACATCATTATTTATGTTCGCTTGGCTCAATATATATTTCCTGCTCCTGTGTCAATGATCTGTGTGTTCACAGCACATATTCTTGTGCTTTATTATTGAATGCGCTACCTTTCAAAGAACATATTAAGCCAAGACCATGAAAATGTAAGGAGCAGAATATTCCCCACTGGAGAAGAAGGGCGAGATCTAGTGACTCCATTTAATGCAGGCGCAAATCCCATAATGGCCACTAAATCTTCCGAGTGCCCATAAATGGGATTTGCGCTGGCAAGATCTAAGAATGTGGGTTGGGATTCTCCGTTTCTGAGACTATGTGTTGACCCAATGCACTATCTGTGGACTTTTACAACAGAAAAACCAGCGTTGTACCTGGACCTATTCCGCTACCGTTGAAGGGCTAGCACTGGTGCTCCATGGAACACAAAAGGTTCCAATGAAAAACAGTGCGGGGTTTGTCGAGTCCGTGATCGACACATGGCTGACGGGTCAGCCGGGACCAAAGGGCATCCAGGGGGATGCCCTGGGGGACACCTACATGACCCGTGGCACTAGGTTCAAAGTAGGCAGTTAGCGGTGTGCGGAGCTGCATGGATGCCTTGCCGGCAGTGGTAATGATGTTCCATGCCTGTCCACCACTGCCCCACAGCCCACCCCCTGGCCACCCTCCACTACTCCCCCCCCGGCCAACAGCACAACTGTCAGCAAACTATGGCAATGGGAACCCTTCCATACCTCGGGCGGGATTCTCCGACCCCCCGCTGGGTCAGAGAATAGCCGGGGGATGGCGTGAATCCCGCCCCGCTCTGCGACGCTGGCTGCCGAATTCTCCGGTGCTAGTTTTCGGGCGGGGGCAGGGATCGCGCCGCACTGGCCCCGGCAATTCTCAGGGCCGCGATGGGCTGAGCGGCCGCCCATTTTCGGCCAGTCCCGCCTGCATCAAATGGACATGATCCATCGGCGGGACCTGACTTGTAGGCCGGCTAGGTGAAGCCTCGGGGTGGCGTGCGGGGATCTGGCCCGGGGGGGCGGGGGCCCACGCCGGCCTCTGTCGGGTTCCACCATGGCTGGCGCGGAGAAGAACCCCCCCCTGTGCATGCGCAGGGACACACCAGCCGGTCTGCACATGTGCGGAACAATGCCGCCGGTTCTGTGCATGCGGCAACTCGTGCTGGCCCTTCGCCGCCAGTTGGCTGGCGCCAACCCCTTCGCCGCCAGCCTAGCCCCCAGAAGAGGATTCTGAACCTTCCGGTCGGCCCGATGCGGGAGTGGTTCGCGCCGCTCTTGGAGCCAGAGTTGGGCCATCCGGCCAGTTGCAGGAGAATCCCCCCCCCCCCCCCCCCCCGTCTCTCTCACACAGCACCCACCATGCTGGTGTTACGATTTTTAAAAGCACAAGTGAACCACGTCGTCGGGAATTTGGCCCATTGGAGACGGAGAATCGCGGAGTCCCCGGAGAATACCAGGTCGCACCTGCTAAGGATATGCAAATGGTGTCTACTGTACATGTGTTCCGATGTGCATTGAATGCCGCTGTCGAAGTGCTGGAGCATTGCGATTTGGCGTCAAATTGACGCCTGCTGCGATTTTGACTTTGGAACCAAGTCTCCAGTCAATCGCCTATCCTGATTTTGACGTCAGCTAACGGAGTAACCCGCCCGTGATCTTTCCAGCCCCACTATAATGTTGCGACCAGGTTCATACTCAGGAACATCACCTTCTGAAGGGCAACTAGGGATGGGCAATAAATGCTAGCCTAACCAGCGATGCCCAAATCCTGTAAATTAATATTAAAAAAAGAATGCATTAACGTGTACTTAGCGGCTTTAACGCTGTTCCTTCTGCTCCCAACTAAGCTTCCCACCTGTCACGCTGGCATGAATCACTACTCTTTAAAAATGGGAATCTGGCACCATGAGGGAGGAAGGAGCTGAGGAGCACCGTCTCCTCTGAGCACCAGGAGACAGAGGCAACTGGGTATCTCGGAGTATTTGGGTAGGGGGTATTCGGGGGTACGGTGGGGGGGTTGTCAGGGTTCCGGGGGACAACGAGGTTGATATACCATCAGTTCACTGCGAGACTGTGAGAACGAGTGAACATAAGGCTTTATTATCCAGGAAATTGCCTGCCAGTGTCTGCTGTACAAATGAATGCCACCCACAGGTGGCTGGTCTATATATCGCCCCGGGGAGGGCGGAGCCAGAGGAGAAGCCGACCGGGGTTCCAGTACAATACCTGGAAGTAGACCGTATTATCATTTCCTGGTCATAGGTCACAGTACTATACAGACAGTTCATATTCAGGTGAATACATTCACCACAGAGGTAAAGCTGTTGAGTGTCAGTGTCTTTACTCTCGGGAGTGGGGCAGCAATATTGTCCGTAGTCTGGCAGATGGCCGTCTGTGTGCTGTGTGAATCTACTCTCTGTGTGCTGTGTGAGTATGTTCTCAATGGGCTGTGTGAGTCTGATCTTTCTGTGCTGTGTGAGTCTGATCTCCGTTCTGTGGCCGGGGGTCGTGCGTTCCTGTGTGGTTGCCCCCGAGCTCACCCCATTAAAGGGGCCACGCTACCACACATGTGCTTTCTAATGAATGCGACATTTTCAATGGGTGGGGAATGTTACAAATTATACCGTGTACCTGAAAAATGGACCGATTGGATTTTGTAAGCTAATTCTCTTTCCACAGATTCTGGCTGACCTGCTTGGAGCAATTTGTTTTCTGAGTCCAAGGTATTATTGTGCGTGTTAAGTGTGTTCTGTATCATGCTTCTTTATCACTTCATATCGTTATGTTTTGTATTTGATTAATATCATTTCCTTACCCTAGTGGTGAACTGCAATAATTCATGACATAGGAAACTCTAATGAACAAAAGCTTTTTATAAATAATGTTGAAGGAGAAACTAATTAACATGAAATTCAATTAAAAAGGCATCTTGGGAAAGACTGATAACGATGACCAGGTCAGACTGAGTGCCATTGTTCGAACAGTGAAAATGAGCACAATTATCTGCTCTGAAAAAGAACAGATAAGAGTGGTGTACTGGCAAAACTTTCTGATAAATAACTAGAACATATATGGTGCTATCCATTCGCCTGCCAATGCCAGGTTCTGGACCTCCTAGGAGAAGAAATATCAATATAACATGTTGTAGCCTATGAGATGAATGAACGAGAGAAGGAAAACTTTCAATTAAACTATCAAGACTTTTTTCAAACATATGCGAGGTTGGTCTAAACTAGGTTAAAATAGTTTGCAGAGAGATCTCCAGATAAAGACAAAGGGAAACATTGGGCGCGATCTAACCAATAAAAAAAGAGTCTGATCTGGGCGGGATTAGTGGAATTGCTCCTGGCAAAGTATTGCTGGGAAAGACCCTGCTATCTAACAGAGCTCCTCAGTGCAGGAAGAGATCCTGTGACCCCCAGATTTCCCCAACTCACATGTTGGGGGGTCCTGGAGCCCCCCCCCCCCACCTCTCATCACATGGGCAGGACACCCCGGGGCCCGATCTGCATCATGGGCAAAATGCCACCTGAACCCCCAGGCATTGCCAGCCTTGCATCCTGTCCGTGCTGCCTGGACACCTGGGCAGTGCCAGGCTGTCACATGGGTGGCAATGCCAGGTTGCCCAGGTGGTACTTCCAGGGTGTAAGGCTGGCAGTGCCAAGGTGCTCAGGTGGCATCAAAAATGTCAGGGTACCACCCTTCCCAGAGGTTGACTATCTTCAGACCTCCGATCGCCTGCAAGACCCCTGCCAAATGCTGTTACGCCTGGTCACCGTTAATGGCACTGGCTCGGGGCCTCCTTGGTGTGGCCGATAGATCCCGGAAGCGGTTCAACCTGGTGAAGGTGAGTATTTAAACTCACTTAACTCTGTGAGTCTGCATCCTGCCTTTTGTGGGCAGGATCCAAATCGTAATCTGTCACGAGATTGCATTAGATTTCGCCAGGTTTCCTAGAAGAAGCCTCTTCCTAGATCTACCGGCCGCGTCACTTCCTGATTCTAGCGGGATGCTGCTGGTAAATTGCGCCCTTTATTTCTGATTAAACCAGTGCAGTTGTGACGTGTTTATATAAAAAAAAAAGACACTTTTATATAGCACTTCTGGCTGAAATACAGCTAATGAAGTATTTTTGAAGTGTAGTCACTGTTGTAATGTAGGAAATGTGACAGCCAATTCTAACACAGGAATCTACCACAAATAGCAAAATGCTGGTGACCAGATTTTGTGATGTCGTTTGAAGGATAAAGGTTGGTCTGGACACCACGAGTGGGAGATGGAGTAATTTCATGGTAACAACGACATCAAAAGCAGAGGTGAAGGGTGGGTAAGTCAATGGAGGCTGTGGTGTTGTGTGCGTTGAGGACGAAGTAGCACCATAGACTCTTTTATATTCACCTGAGAGGGTAGCTAGGATCTCAGTTTAACTCTCATCTAAAAAACAACAGGCGGGATTCTCCAGTCGCCGACGCCTAAAACATGTTCGCCGATCGGCCGAAGGATCCCTGTTCACGACCAAATCGGAGGCGGCACCGCTTTCGCGATGCTTGGCTCCCTCCAAATCAGCGTACTCGGAGAGTACAGCACGCGCCATACCGATGGCCTCAGGACGTTGCCTGAGGACCACCCGCAATGCTCCGCCCCCGACCGGCTGAGTTCCCGACGGCGTCAGTCATGTGTGGTCTTATCCCTCGGGAACCTGGCAAGATGGCTGCGGACTTAGTCCCACAGTCAGGGGAAGGGGGGCTTTAGCAGGGTCTGGGGGCACTGTTGGGGGTGTGGTCCGAGGCTCGCGAGCCGACCAAAGGTGGGGCACTATTTTGCAGGCCGGGTCCACGAGCGGCTGCGCCATGTTGCACGCCGCGGCCGCTGCAGGCCGCCACCATGCGCACGCGCGGCCACGGACCCGGCAATTCTCCGGGCATGCTAGCCCCCAGCAACACGGAGAATCGGTGGCCATTTTGCGCTGAAATTTCTGGCGTAAAACGCCACTGTTCCCATAGCGGTATGAGGATGTAGCCTCACAAGCGGAGAATCCAGCCCCATATCTCTAATAGCACAGCACTCCATCAGTCTGCAAGTGAGTGTCAAGTCCTGGAATGGGAATTGAACACACAACCTTATGACTGGGAGGGAACCAATTGAGCCTCAACAGCACAAAGCTGATGCACGAACTGGGGGAATGCCTATCATATTATTTCGGAAGCCATCCATAATCAAATACAATTGTTTCTGAGCAGAAATAGAAAAACTGGGAATATTTCAGTTTCAAGACTGGCCACACCGTAATGAGCAATTCAGTGGCTTTTTGAAACAATCTGAGGAAGATATACTTTATTCAAAATTGACAAATGAAAAGCAATTCAAGTTGATAGTGTCGTCACAGCAGACTGCGATTCTCTCGTCGCTCTTTATGTTCCTTTTTTACTTTGGTAATCCCAACATGTTCATATGTGTCAACCCCCCGTAAGCAAAGAGTTGCTACATTTTGATAGCACACGGCCATGTACTGATATCAATATATTTGTAATTGAATGATCATTACAGAGGAAAAGGAAAATCCTTCTATGTTTCTGTCACGTCTATTCTCAGGATACTCTTTTGAAAGCCTTTATAAATAGCGGGCCTGTACTACGTTTGTAACAAAGTTACGCAGAGTGCACAGCAGTACCTTTGCAGATTGGCCAGTTAACCAAGTTCAGCAATGGAATCTGGTAGGGTATCTCTTTCACTGGAAAACTCCTGATTCTGCTCCAGATAAACTTGCAGACCCATGCATAATGACAATGGAGAATCTAATGGGACAAGCAATAGAGGCTGAGCAGCGCTCTGTGCACCAGTGTATTCACATTTAGACGTGTAACCTGGGCTTTCGCCATTCTCTGCTTCGCCTTCAGACCTTCAGCAATTATGGTCTGACATTAATGGAGGTTGGGGGGGGGGGTGCAGGTTGTGGGGATTGGGGGCAGTTATTTGTTGCGGAGGATGCTGGACAGTGCACATTCCTTAACGGATGTGCATAGTTTCTGCAAAGTGAATATTCCTTCGTTCATTTTCAGTTTGTAGATGTCATGGGCAAGGCCAGTATTTTTCACAAGTCCCTAATCCTGAGATAGTGGCGATGGGCTTTCTTGATGAAACTGAAGTCGCTTACTGCTTCAGAGGGGTAAGGGTCAACCCCATTAGCTTCTTCCTTAAAAGACACTGATGAATCAGTTGGCTTTTTACTGCATCCACACACCTTCATGATCACTTTCGACTTATGCTTCCAGATTTTAAAAAACAAATTCAAATTCTCAAACTGCCATCATGCAATTTTGTTGAACTCACGTTCCCTGAATTACTGGCCCAATACACAGTGATTTTGAAACACTTAGATCTCAAGGCCAATCAAAAACAAAGCCTGCGGACGCTTAATCATTATTGAGGAAATGTACAAAGGTGTCTGAGACCCAAGTAGTAAATACAATTCAAATTGAGATAAATTGTATCCAAATGTGAATTAGAAATAATGCAGTCACTTGGTACAGCTTCAGATCTTATTAATTGTGCTGCCATTCTTCATTATATTTCCCTCACTGCCAAGTTGTAGTTATTTTTTTGCCACTGAATAATTATCCACAACTCTGTAACGTACAATAACTGCTAAAGGAGAAAGGAAAAGTACATTGATTACTTTGTTCTTGCATACTGTGTGATAAGGAAAAATACATTTGAGCTCTATGTAAAGTTCAGTAACAATCTGGAAATGCTTAACATATATCGGGGACTATGAATAGCCGATATGAGATATAAACCAGTTCATTCCGTGGTATAAGTATGTCCTGAAGTATCATGGATATACAGATTGCTATCAATTTTTGCATTTCATACTGCTCAAAATTGCTTTTATGAGGCAGAATTTTATTGCCTCACGCCTACAGTTTGCAGGCAAGAGGTCTGTAAAATTCTCCAGGTGGCCTTCCAACACCCTCCCGTCTGCCCCAACCTGTTCTCAATTTTATTTGAGGACGAGGACCAATTAAAGCCCTTAAATGGCCAATTAATGGCAGATCACTAAAGACTGGTGAAGGTTTTTGACAGCAGCAACATGTCGGATCACAGTAAAACTGGAGGCCAAGGCCGTGGCCCATTCCTCCAGGGCCAGCCTGCAGTTTCCCCATTTGCCACATTCACCAGCTGCTGCGCAATGGCCACTATGCTGTGTGGTTGGGCACTCGAGCCTGCATCTACCTTACTGTCATGCTGGAGTACCTGATCGCTGAGCCCCTCAAGCTAGCTGACAATGCGGCCTGGGGCAACAAGACGATCCGTATCACCCTCGATTACCTACAACTCACCATCCGCAATGATGTGGTGATGTGTAGCTGAACCAGCTGCTGGTGGGGGCACGGGGTGTGTGAGGAGGGGGGGGGGGGGTTGTTGGTCACCATCATCCAGGAAGGATCCTGCCCAACATCAAGCTGCGTTGCTGCCCAAGAAAACTGGGCACCCCAGCAAGATTTATGCCTGAATAGAGAAAGAAAAATCAACTCTGAACATGACACTGACCATTTCCATTGGGAAGGAGCTGGGGTGCAGAGATTGGAGCAGAGCATAGCTCACACAGTTGATGCAAGCAATAACACATTTAAAAGTGCAGCTGCCGGACTCAGAGGCAATTTTTGACAATCATGTTTCTTGAACATGACTTGTAGGTTTTAGACATTTGAGGACACTGTCGAAGCTTACTGGAGTTCATTGGAGCCCAGATACTCTTTGGATGAGCTCAAGCATCCTTTGGGCAAGGTCAAAGCATCACTTTGGGATTAGTAGGCATTAATGTGTGCAAAAAGTGGATAAGCTCTGTGGAACTGTCAACCCATTTAAATCCGCTGTCCTGTAATTTTTTCAATAATAGACAGTCTGCTATGACTCTTTGTTGAAAACAAATAAGTGATTGCAATTTCAGTAGATGTTTGTTGCCATAAGCCTGAGGACGATCATTATAGGATTACTTCCACAACCTCTCATTATCATAGCGGAGGTCTGCAAGTTCAACATTTGATTGACAGGTCCAAGTGGTTATAAAGGGATTGGGAGTCTTTAATGTGAGGCTATGAATACAAATGATTGTTTTGATTGTAGATTAAGACGTTGAAATAATTTTAATGTATTGAATTGGCTTTTATAAATGAGGGCATTATTTTAAATAGTGAAGTCTATAGGAGATACTTACAATGGCTCCTGAAGTTTGTCCAGGGTATACACTGGGTGAGTGGCTTTATTTAAGATTAAGCAGTTGAAGGAATTTAAATATATTGAATTGGCTTTTATCAATGAGACTATTATTTTAAAGAGTGAAGTCCATAATAGATATTTACAGCTTTATTTTATTTAATCTCAGCATGGCTCCTGAGGTTTGCCCATGGTGTATACTAGGTGAGCGGCATGGAGGTGCAAAGGATGATTGATGGGGGGGGGGGGGGGGGCATATGTTGGAACTAAGTTGACACAGGGAATAGTTATAGCTAGATTTTTGATCAGCACTTGAGTCAAGGGTTATGCTGGAAGACAGAAAAGTGGAGGCCACGATCAGATCTGCCATGATATTATTGAATACTGGAGAAGGTTTGAGGGGACAAAGTGCTTACTCCTGCTCCTAATTTGTATGTTCTTATGTTCTTCTAGGGCCTATAAGGGTCATGGGGATTAGGGGGCTCTCAAGTGTTGACGAGAGTTGGCACTAAAATGGTATGGGGCTATAGGAGGCTATGAGTTGAGTGGAAGGGCATGGGTTGATATGGAAAGCTTGAGGTGACAGTGGGGGTGGTTAGGAGCACAGATTGGCATGAGTTGGTGATGGGGAGTGAATGGGAGGGGGTGCGGGGATGTGACCAGTGACGGCCAGAGGGTCTAATATGCAGCCACACAACTGGAACAAATTCCCAGAGTACTATGGCAGGCCTTTTAACAAGCTCACCTCAGCACTCAGCAGCCCCTGTGGCTGCCTCCGAACTGTTTCTGGGGACACCTCCTGATTATTCAGGAATTTTCTTCCCCGGAGTTGGGTGCGGTGAGCTGTAAAATTTCCCAACTCTCCCCACTCACCTCGGGAGTGAATCTCCAGGCCCAGGTTGTCAATCAAGCTGAAAAGTCAGCAAATAGTTACTCAGAAGGGGCTTTGCCATTAAAATTGGGAAGGCTGCCATGTCCCTGACTTTAATGAGTTTGGTTTCCCTGCCCCCCCCCCCCCCACCCTCTATAGGGCTCCCAATGCATTCTTCTACTTCCACTCCAATGCCTTTGTACAAATCAAACCTGTTATTCAAAACCAAGGAAAATTAAAACCAATATGGGTACTTCTGCAATCCGACAATATTTGGGGGGTAATTGTGCTGAGGTGAAGCTGCCTCAGATAACTGGAGCTGCCTGTTAAATTTGCAGCTGTGATGGGAAAAGATCTTGGGAAGAAATTAATACAATTGAATAGTGTTGTGTGCATCATGCAAGTAGTGCCAGGTTTGTACCTCCCCCACCGGCACCCCCCCCCCCCCACCCCCCCCCCCCCCCCCACCCCCACCCCCCCCCCCCCCCCCCACCCCCACCACGAGCCACCTTCTCCCCTCACACCCAGGAAATCAAAGTAAATCTGGATTTCTCTCCATAATAGGTTTCAGCTGGCCAAGTACATGTTCACGTACAATAATACTCCTCACCCCCCCCCCCCCCTCCACATGCCCCCCTCCCCCAACATCACCCCCGCCCACCCACAGACGCTGAATAAGTTACTAGTACTGTCCATGAAAATCTGGCACAGAAGGCCAGATCTACAGCAAACCTGACTGGGAAGCATAACATTTGGCAACACAACATCTCTTACAGGATTAACTCGTTATTAAAGGGAAAATTATAGCGCTGACAGTAAAGTGCATTAATAATAATACAGCAGAGTCATGTGAATGGTGCAGCACCCTTTGACGCTGAAAAGCTGGAAATTCTGCTATGAGAGAGCACGTCTATATTTGGGGCTGAAGGTCACCCTCCAGTGAAAGCACAGATGCTAGCTGCATGAAGATGAGGTTGCTGACAGAGTCATTGCTTTCACCCAGGTTTCCCAAACCTGTCTGCAAATGAGCAGGAGGTTTCCCAAGATCAAGCGAAAGAAAATTACAATCCTTCCTTTTTGCAAACATTCGTTCGTGGCCAATCATCTATGATTTTTAATCGCAAACTACCAAACCGGCCAGGAGGTACCATAGAACATAGAACATAGAACAGTACAGCACAGAACAGGCCCTTCGGCCCTCAATGTTGTGCCGAGCCATGATCACCCTACTCAACCCACGTATCCACCCTATACCCGTAACCCAACAACCCCCCCCTTAACCTTACTTTTATTAGGACACTACGGGCAATTTAGCATGGCCAATCCACCTAACCCGCACATCTTTGGACTGTGGGAGGAAACCGGAGCACCCGGAGGAAACCCACGCACACAGGGGGAGGACGTGCAGACTCCACACAGACAGTGACCCAGCCGGGAATCGAACCTGGGACCCTGGAGCTGTGAAGCATTTATGCTAACCACCATGCTACCCTGCCGCCCCATTACCACTTTAGGTAATCCACAAAACTGTTGCTGCTTAGTATACACTGCAGGAATTTATGCCCCACAGGCCAACTGAAGCCTTTGGTGGTCAACTCATGGCCCCTTAAAGGAATCTTCCTGCCACTGCTGGTATTTTAGCAATGGCCAATGTGCACTTTGTTACCGGAGGAGGCTGTGCAGTGAACCTAATGCCACCCTCCGAGTTTATAAAGGGGAGATGGGGTCCCTTCTAACCAGGCACCTTATGGCCCATAGAGTGCTCCAACTTCTTAGCATCTAGTGCCATCCCCACTGTAAGGCCCTTCAGCCCTCATGATCAAACTGCCCCTCACCACGTCCAGGCCTACCTGATTGTCCCGGTAAAACCCTCACACCACTTACCTGCACTCCGGGCTTCCTCAATTGTGGCACTCCTAGACCTGATGATCTGCCAGCCTTTGACTGGTCAGCATGATCTTGGAGGCAGATCATCTTCCCTTAGAGGGGATGAAACCAATTAATTACATGAGGACCATAACATACGGTCATTACGTCCAGGGCTGACAGAGGTGGATTTGTTCAGTGAACTGGGCCACAACCTCTGCATAAAATCCCAGTCGTTCCGTCATAATACCAAAGCTGAGCAGAATCCTCTCTTTGCTCGTGATGATGTCAAAGACATCACAGCAACAGAAGCTCTATCTTCCACTCCATGGTATCCCTCTGCTCTCACCGGATCAACTATCACAGGCACGGGAATAACCTTGATCTCCTACGAGGGATTGCTGAAAGTTCCTATTCCTTCCAAAACTGCAGGTGTTGCGCACTGCTGCATGATATGGATGTATTTTGGATGATGGCTATTGATGGGTCTAATGAAGCTTAATGAAGGTGCTGCCCCTTGCAAAAATAGCAGTTGTCACTTAACTGAAACAAATTGCACCGCAGACTGCCTAATATGCCAGTTGTCCTCTAGGTGGCTCAGAACGATCTGGTGTGTGAAAGCTTTACGCCACGTTAACCTCCATTTCTGTGGAGAGTGCCAACCCTGTTTCAGAGGTGGTCTGTAACTTCCCCTCCAGCAGATGGCCGAACTCTGTGGCAAGTTTGTCTCAAAAAGTGGGAATGATAAAGACAGGCATATTTTAACATGTTCCTTTACATGTGGAAGGGGTCTATAAAAGTGAAGATGGATAAGACGTTTCCATTACTGTTAAAACTGCAGTCAAAATCCTTTTCTTCATCTAAATTAAGCAGTATGTTTTGAACCCTTCAAGGGAATTTTCATTCTCACCAACTGTCCACACAAACAGTGACCCAAGCCGGGAATCGAACCTGGGACCCTGGAGATGTGAAGCAACTGTACTAACCACTATGCTACCATGCTGCCACGACTAAACTGTAATTTATGTGACTAAAATAAATGTAATTCTCCTTTATCAGCAACAGCATTTTGCAATAATATAGCACTAATAACATAGGAAAATGTCCCAAGGAGCTGCACAGGAGTGTAATCAGACACAAACTGGATACCGAGCTGAATAAGGAGTTAAGAACAGGGTCCTAAAGCTTGTTTCATGAGGTATCTTTCAAGTAAGGCCTTAAATGAGGAGAGAGATTGAAGGGTTTAGGGAAGGAATTCGATAGCTAAGGACCTAAATAGCTAAAGTCACGCTGCCAATGGTGGACGAAAGAAAGTCTGAGATGCACAATAGGTCAGATTTAGAGGAAGGTGCATTTCTTAGAGGGCTGTAGGGCTGGGAGGAGGCTATGGAGATAGGATGGAAGGATTAAACATGAGATCATGGATTTTTAAATTGAGGTTTTGGAAGACTAGAAGCCACTGTAGCAATGTAGATGAGCAATCAGAGGAATGACAGATGAATGAGATTTGCTGCTGTTATAATAGCAACGTTTTGAAGAATCTCACAAGGGGTAAAAGCCAGCCAGGTGAGCAATGGAATGAGAAGAAAAGCATGGATGAAGGCTGCAACAGCTGGGACAGGAGTGGTCAGGCAATTTGCCATGGGACTGAAAGGAAGGAAAGTTTTTCTGATAGAGATGATATAGGATCAGAAGCTCAGTTGAAAATCAAATAGAGTGCCAAGGTTGCAAGACTGGTCCAGCAAGTTCAAACAGTGGCCAAGAAGGATGAGAAAATTTGCAATGGGGACCAAAGAAAATGGCTTTCCAATGTTTAATTGGAGAAAATTGCAACTTATGCAAACAGGACATCGGATAAAGATTCTGGCAACATAGAGGCAGTGGAGGGGTCATAAAGGTGGTGGTGAGGTAACGTGAGTTGTCATCAGAGCAAATATTACATAAAATATCATGGCTTCTGTTAATGTTGCTGATCTAGATGCCAAGTAGACGGCGACGAAGGATAAAACCTTGGACTCCAGGGATATTTGGATGGAGATGAAAAGAGAAGCTAATGCATGATATTCTCTGTCCACAACGAGCCAGCTAAGAGCGGAATGGCAAAAACTCTGCACCAGTCGGTCATCTCTCAGGACTCTATTTTTTTATGTGGGAAAAATCTTGACTGAAGATATTCAAATTGATGTGGGACCTGATTTTTAATCGATGTAAATGAAGGCCATATGGCCTCATTAATTTGCTGCAAATCCCGCATGAATCTTCTGGACTCCACCTGCCATCGGTTGAGACCCTGAATTGCTGGAGGGTCTGAACAAAATAGGTCATTCTATTTCTAAACAAATTTGCTTTTCCTCATTGCAATAGTAATCTTAAAAGAAATCAACCTACCTTGTTTGCATTTTGGCTGTCAAAATTATGAGATTTAAAAGACGAAGTTCTGTGCCGAGGATGAAAGATATTGAATAAATAGAAGATAGCATTGTGCCTGAAAAACACAAAGATGAAAAACAACTTCTCAACAATGCTTCGGTAAAAGAGTTCCTGTTTCATGAGGTGTGACATTGTATTGCACCCCATACCTTCTGTTCAATCTGTTCTCAATGTGACTGTCCATCTGTTGGTTCTCGTCACCATAGGGGCATTCAAGTTTAGTTTCTCCAATTAGGTGGGGAGTGTGCCCTAGGAATTCAGTGCTTAAAGCACAGATTATCAGACATTTTTGTATGCATGTTGGTTTTATGCCAACCAAACTATCTGCAAGAAGCAGTCAACTATTCAAAGTGACTTTGATGTGCTCTATGGATTGATGCACAAACAGTTTTATGGGATTAAAGAGCTGCAAAAACAAATTCTGCGAATCAGTCTTATCCCAGAAGATGCTTGAAACAGTATTGATTTTTAACACCACCTAACAATGGCAATATCAATTTTATAAGTTAGCATACTCTAAAAAGGAAGCTTTGCATAAAGAGAATAAATATTGGGATTCAGTGATGCCGGTGTGCAAACTACAACACTCATCCATTCCTTAGAGAGAGCTATCCCATAATATTTACTTTTGGTTTCTTAGTAGAACCTACCAATCATGCAGTACGATGTACAAGGAACAAGTGGCCTAATACTTTCAGAAATACTCGAGACAAACACTTCAAACCACCTTCCAGAAGATCATATCACAAAAGCATCAAACAGGATGTATAAGGGAGTAATATTATTTTAATTGAAAATTATGGTTATTGTTTATAAGGCTATGCCATGCAGAAGCATGAATAGTGTTGTGTTCTGTGGACCACCATTGATACAAATTCACACAGAACATAACCGGCAGGAGCGGGAGAAGATTGGAAGTTAACCTCTGGACCTACAGCTCCTGACCATGTCAGAGCACAGGGCCATGGACGTGGTTGGCGGCCTGGAAGAAAGGGAGGCCGCCGGGGTGGAGTTCGGCTGCGGGCAAGGAAGTGAGAACCAGCTGAGTTGCAGTTCCCCATAATACGTGTGTCAAACCCCCCCCCCCCCACACCACCTTCACACTACCCTCACCCCATACCGCCATTACCATTACCCTCACTTTCACCTCAACAACACCCTCACCACCCCCTCATGCCCTCTCTCACCCTCAGCCCCACCCTCACAATCCCTGCATCCCCACCCTCACCAGCCACTCATGCCCAACCTCACCCCCACCTTCACCACCCCCGCACCCCCACCCCAAACCCCACCCTCGCCCCTCCACCACCCTTACCCCCACCCTCACCTGACCTTCACCACCCCCTCACTCTAACCCTCAGCCCCACACACTCACCCCCACCCTCACCACCGCACCCTCACTCTGACCCTCACCCCTATCCTCACCACCCCCTCACTCTAACCCTCATCCCCACACACTCACCCCCACCCTCATCACCCCACCCTCACTCTGACCCTCACCCCTATCCTCACCACCCCCTCACTCTCACCCTCACCACCTTCTCAACACCACCCTCACTACCCCTCGGCATGCGGTCTAATCAGGCATCTTGTCTTGTGTTTTGCAGGACCTGCTGGTTTGATGCAGGCCCATCTGGTGTCCCACAACCCCAGCATCTTGGGTCAACGGCTGCCGTCAGAGATTCTATCATCGTCGGTGATTGGCTCACGGGACCGCAGCCCTTGACCCGAGATGCAGGACACCCCAGAGCTCGGGTCTGAGGATGACACTGATTTCCCGTCACAGCTTTCTCCAACACCCTCACCATTCGAAAGACACCTCAACTTGGTTGGGCACTTTAGTGAAGAGGCTCCTGGGACACCACACAGCTTCGCCGGTACAGCAGATGGAGGTAGGAACTCCCGAGGGGACGAACGATCAGAGGGCAGGCTACATCAGCATTCTGTGCAGGCGCTAGCCGAGACCCAGGACAGTGGACCCTGGAAATCGCAGTGGTGCTCCTGAGCATGTCCCAGTGTCAATAGGCCATGGCTTGGAACGTCGGCGGCATTGCCCAGGCACTGGCCGATGTGGTGCAGACACAGAGGGAGGTGGACCAGTCCCAGAGGGAGATGGCGCAGTCATAATCTGATGTGACACAACTCAGAAGACGGTGGCACAGTCAATGAGTGATGTGGAACAATCCCAGATGCCGAAAGACGTGCTGTTAGGTAATTCGGACATTTTGAATTCTCCCTCAGTGTACCCGAACAGGCGTCGGAGCGACTAGGGGATTTTCACAATAACTTCATTGCAGTGTTAATGTAAGTCTACTTATGATACTAATAAAGATTATTAGATTAACATTTTTCAAACTTTGGTGAGATATTAAAGAGCTGTGACAGTCATTTTAAACTCCAAGTTGTGGAGAGCACATCCCCAATAAAGCACCATGGGAAATAAAGAGAGAGGGCAACAGAAAATTCCAGCAGCGAGTGGAAGCTAAAAGACCACAAAACAAGGGAGACAAAATACTCCAGAATAACAGACTAAATATTCAAATAAACCACAAAATGGTTGCTGGCCATGCCAATGAATTGCAAGAGCCAAAGTGTTTAGTCCAAAGAAATAATTGGCTGAGAAGAGACGAAAAGAATTAAAAATAGAGTTTTTTGTTAATGCTGACACAATATCCAAACTGCTGCAACAGATGGCAGTGCAGAATGATTAGGTAGCTGTGAATGAAGGAATGCTATCTGAGGTAACTAAAAAGAAGCAAAATGTGCCAAAGGAAAATGTTTGCATTAAAGCTGAACTGGAAGATTTGAAATGTAAGATTCAGGCTGAGCAGTTGCCTTTGAAATGTATGATACACTGAAGTATGAAACAAACAAATTTCAGAGATAACGCAAAGTTACGTGGAGGAAATAACAGCCATCAATTCGACAGTTGGTAAATCAAATAAGGAGTTGGGAAACCTCAACCAGATCTTCAGCCAGGAAAAACAGCAGACAAAAAAGACATGCAAAGAAGATGTAACTCTGAAAGACTCCATGAATAATCAATATGCAGCCATGGACAAACATGAGGGGCTCAAAAGGACATTGACTATTACTTCAGAGAAGACGGTGTTGGAACTATCAGTTGCAGCAAAATGATGCACTGAAGTGAGGTGGTAAGATGGCAACAGGAAAATAAACAGTTGAAAGAACAGTTCATTGTTCTTCAAGATCAAATGCAAAAATAATGCATTACCTTTCGGCAGCATGAAGAAATGAAGATTGTTTTAAACAGCAGCATGGAAGAACAGCAGAGAAAATGCAATGAGATTCTGCTGAATTACAGGATAAAACTCAAGGTGAAGCAAACGAGCTTTGCAAGGAATAGAAAATCCGATTGAAAGACCTTCACACAGTACAAGGATCCCTCAGGCTAATGTTTGTTCCTTTGGAAAATTGCAACAAACACAGTGATGAATTTAATGTCACTCTGAACAAACTTGAGAACCAGTTAGCAAAGAAAACTCAGAAATGCTCCATATTTCAGAATGAAAAAACTGAGCACCAGCTAAATGAAAAAGAGGAGGCAGTGAAAGGAAAAGCCATTGAACTCTCCAATCTGTGTGCAGATAATGAAACCGTGAATAGTACAATTACAGAACCAAAACAGGTTAAGACTTTGCTGGAGACAGGCCCGGCCAACAGTGAAACCAAATGAAGGACAAAATTCAGTTACAGACAGAGAAGGGAAAATCAGAAATGAGAGCGGCAAATGGAAGGAAGGCTCTGAACGGAATTCAATGATCAGATGAAGTTGTTAAATGTGTATAAGGGTCCTGCAGATAACTCTGAAACAAATAGAACTGCACTCACCTAAGTAGTTACTGAGCTGAAAGGGAAGACTTCTAAGCTTGCAAAACGATTTGAAAATAATATATCAAACAAATGTTTGCCTAAGATTGTGAAGCTATTGAAAATGATGGAAGTGATTCAGCAGACAAATGTTAAAGTCCGCTTTTGAGCGCATTTAGAAAGGGTCTTTCTGGGTGGCTGAAGCGCTGAGAAACATCCTGCTTTCCAACTGCATTTTGCTGCTTTTTTAGGCCCCAGGGAGGTTCTCCCTGCCGAGGCAGCACTCTACATAGAACATACAGTGAATAAGGAGACCATTCGGCCCATCGAGTCTGCACCAACCCACTTAAGCCCTCACTTCCACCCTATCCTCGTAACCCAATAACCCCATCTAACCTTTTTAGTTACTAAGGGCAATTTATCAGGGCCAATTCATAACCTGCACGGCTTTGGACTGCAGGAGGAAACCGGAGGACCCGGAGGAAACACACACAGATACGAGAAGAACGTGCAGACTCAGCACAGGCAATGACCCAGCGGGGAATTGAATCTGCGACCCTGGCGCTGTGAAGCCACAGTGCTATCCACTTGTGCTACCGTGCTGCCCTCACGGTATCCCCTTAATGGGATTTCCTGCTGACAAGTTGATCTCGCCAGCAGGAACAGCTGTTCGCAGACTGGGCGCCAATTTGATCAGCCACCCTGATCTCCGTCACTCCTCCCTTTTCAGCCCTCCTCCCTCCAATTGGTAAGACTCCCCCCCGGGCACATATACCTGAGCCTGCTGAGGCTGGGAGACTGCTAGCTTTGGGTGCACAGAAGGGTCAAATGTGCAAATATGATGAACAGTTTAACCTGGTTCTATAAGGGGCAGGGGCGGGTTGTGGGGGTGCACAGCCCTGGTATGGTGTCGCAGGTAGAAGCTGAATTGACCTTTATCCATTTGGAGAAGAGAAGCCATAATGCCGCTGAGTGCACAAGAATTGCCAGTGGCGAGGCCAACCTGGTCACCAAGAGCAAATGTTAGATGGATGGTCCAGAGCTCAAATACAGAGAGGCAGTCTCTTGGAGGAAGGTCAGAGTCCTGTGGTCAGATGGGGCGAGGCAGAGATTGCAAATAATGTTGGGTCTTCTAATCTCAAAAGATAATTTTGAAGCAGTAGTCCCTCATGATCCAGCAATGATGCTGCCATCATGATGCTGTCATCCATAGTCTCACCAGGCCACCTAGTACGCAGATTGACGATGCAATGATTGACATCACTGGCTTACGTCTTTCTCCCTCAGATGCACCATCCTCCAGAGGCACCCAGGACTGTGAAGTCCCTTCATTGACACCGGAGGAGCAGCCACCCACATTACACCCTCCCTCACTACCTGGCACCAGCTCAGAGACAAGATGCTAGTGGGCTTTAGCACATTGGCTCAGATGGTTGAGAACTGTGTGGGGGGCAGAGCACACTCGGTTGAGGAGATGGTGAAGGCAGAGAGTGCCAAAGGTGCTGGCTATCAGAGGACTGTTGGGAACCAGGGCCATGCTTAGTCGAAGGCAAATGATGGGCCTCTGGTGTTGTCCACCAGGTGGTAAATGCTGGACGTCCAGCGGGATGCACAGGAAGATCTGACGGAGATCCCTGAGGGTCGACGTGTCATAGTCTCTGCCAAGGATGAGTTCATGCCGAGTTTGAGTGCTGTGGTGACCCTGAACAGCAAGCGCACAGCCTTCTCCACTGACAGAGTGGCAATTCTTATGGAGGGGCTGCTCCAGTAACAGAATTAGGGTTCCTAGATTAATGATTGGACTGTAATCCAACACACTGGCTGTAACTTCTGCCACTGAGAGCCGAATGAGGCACCTGAGCCGGGATTCTCCCCTACCACTCCGGCGCCAGGCCGCCCCATAGGTGCAGAAGTCTCCGCACATTTAGGGGCCAAGCCCTCACATTGAGGAGCTAGGCCCGTGTCGGAGTGGTTCCTATTCCGCTGGCTGGCGTGAACGGCCTTTGGCGCCACGCCAGCCGGAGCCGAAAGGACTTCGCCAGCCGGCGTAAGTCCGCGCATGCGCCGGATCATCAGCGGCTGCTAACGTCATACCAGCGCATGCGCAGGGGAGGGGGTCTCTTCCGCCTCCACCATGGTGAAGGCCATGGTGAAGGTGGAAGAAAAAGAGTTCCCCCATGACACAGGCCCGCCCGCCGATCGGTAGGCCCCGATTGCGTGCCAGGTCACCGTGGGGGCACATCCCGGGTCAGATCGCCCCATGCCCCCCCCCCCCCCCCCCCCGGACCCCGGCGCCCGCCTGTGCCGCCAATCCCGCCGGTAAGAGAGGTGGTTTAATCCACGGTGGTGGGGGAGGCTAGTCAGCGGCGGGACTTCGGCCCATCGTGGGCCAGAGAATCGCCGCGGGGGGCCCGCCGAACGGTGCGACACGATTCCCACCCCCGCCAAATCTCGGGGGGCGGAGAATTCGGGACACGGCGGGGGCGGGATTGACGCCGGCCCCGGGTGATTCTCCGACCTGGCGGGGGTCGGAGAATCCCGTCTCAGGTCTCTCCGCTGGGTGCCTTTCCATCAATTGTGAACAAGGAGGTCCAGCCATGCCTTACACTGATGAACATGCCGCCTGTCATCTTTGCAGGCTTCCATACAATACTCCAGATAAGGGTAGCAGATCCTCCACATCTCTGTCAGTAACCATGGCAGCTTTCGAGGCCATGACGACTGTCCAGCCATGTCGCAGGTCACACCCTTCCAGGCAGAGCCTGCTCAGGCCCTGTCAACATGAGGGTGACCACCAAAGTAATCAGGGCTGACACGACAACAGAGTCAGCAATCCACCTCCAATGCCGCTGCAGTGGGGCACCAGGATGTAGCACTCACAAGCGTAAGTGTAAGACACTACAAGCACAGGATTGGGTTATCACAGGAACATTCTTTCACTTCATCAGTGTTATGTATTGTTTCTGTGTGGCAGTAGCAACCATTTTCTGTTATGCTCCTTGTTGGCCACTGGTAAAGATATAAATCAAGGTGTGGCACTGTGTTGCAGTGGTTAGCACTACTGCCTCATGGCGCCGATGACCCAGGTTCGATCCTGGTCCTGGGTCACTGTCCGTGTGGAGTTTGCACATCGTCCCCGTATCTACGTGGGTCTCAAGCGTTGGCCAAACGAAAAATGCAGGAGTGTGTTTTGAGGTTCCCGGTTTTAGGTGATCTTAGGCACTTGAAACTCATAGTTTCATGCGTCCTATGCAAATTTATGTGATGGGGTTTCAAGCACAGGAGGTTTTAGAATTTTCTTTTTTGGGGAACAATGGTAAATGTTGCCCTCTTGTGTGGGAAACAAAGAAAATAAGGAGAGTGGTCAAAAGCACTTTGGCTGCTGAGACATTAAGCCTTGTAGAGGTGGTGGATATGGCCTTTTCTATATCTCAGATATTCACAGAAATTTTGGGATTAGGGGATTTGGGTAATATACCCATTGACTGCCACATTGACAATACATCCCTGTGGGAAAATGTGAACTCTACAAAAAGAGTCAATGAAAAAAGGTTAAGGATAGACATCACATGTTTGAAGCAGATGTTGGACAGAGGGGAAATAGCAAAAATTAAATGGGTCGACAGTAGTTATCAATTGTCAGACTTATTTACAAAAAGAGGAGCTAGTTCATAGAAACCTTTGGATATTGTTAATGAAGGGTGCCTGTTTCTGTGACTGTTTCTGTGACTGATAGATCAGTCTGAAGGAGAGTTGTTTAGGAGTCTTGTAGTTGTGGGTAAGAAGTTATTCCTATGTCTGGATGTGCGGGTCTTCAGACTTCTGTATCTCCTGCCTGATAGAAGGGTCTGGAAGAGGGCAAAGCCTGGGTGTGAGGGGTCATTAACAACGCTGTCTGCCTTCCTGAGGCAGCGGGAGGTGTAGACAGAGTCAAAGAGACGTTGGCAAGCTTGTGTGATGCATTGGGCTGAGTTCACCACACTGCAGTTTCATGCGATCTTGGTACAAGCAGTTGCCATACCAGGCTGTGATGCAGCTGGATAGTATGCTCTCTATGGCATATCTGTAGATTTTTGTGAGAGTTGATGCAGACATGCCAAATTTATTTTGCTTGTAGTAGGCTGCAGAATCATAGTTGGGCTTTCATGACTGTTGCATCAACGTGAGTGGACCAGGACAGACTGTTGGTGATGGTGACCCCAAGGAACTTAAAGCTACCGACTGTCTCCACTTCGGAGCCATTGGAGATGGTTGATAGCGATCAGCCATGAACTAATTAAATTGAGGGAATGAATGGTTTTCCCTTGTTCCTGTGTTCGTATGGTTCTACTGAGAAACATAATTCACACATTCTTACAGCTTCGGAACTGGGAGAACAATTTCTCTTAATATTAACTTTGCATTTATCTAAACGGATCAAATAAAATTCTGCAAATTATTTTTCCTATTGTTAATTAAGAGAAAACCCAACAGCATCAATAGCGTTCTCTTTTCAGAAAATAGGTTACAAGTGGAAACTTACAATAGAAAATGAGGAATTGCTCACGCAAACTAGGTCTCAAAATCCCATGGTTAGATAGTCCTACTCTAATGGATTTATTCTATTAGTATTGGAACCTTGAGGTTAAAGCAAATCTAACAATAGCACAATTCAGATCAGGCAAAGAATTCTACCAAGCCATACAAGATTAAAAGCTTGAATGAGCAAAGATTGCTCACCCCATATAAAGTGTTTTTTTTCACAGATTGTAACGTCTGTTTCTTCTATTCTCAATGTCAAATGGAACAGAATTGCTGACACCCATTTAACCTTACATCATATATTATATATTCCTGACCAGTTACAGTCCTTCATAGCATGCTTAGAAGGGCACCTGCCTTCTATTTGATAGAGTTTCTGATTACATCATAAACGCTGGAATTCCCACGGCATTTGCCGATGGTGGGATTTTCTGGTCCCCCGCCCATGGGTTTCACGGTGGTGTGCATGGTTTCAATATACACTAAATGCCTTTGATATAGCATTAATGAGCCCACCCCAGTATTCTCCTGTCCTCCATTGATGTTGCACCTCCAACAGCAGGAATTACCGATGGCGAGATTCACTTGTGGAATATAAAATCAGGAAGCAGGCGCCATGGCTGCTGAGGGAGAGGGAGGAGTTAGGATATGTTCCCAAAGGCGCAGCCATGGGCTGCCAGTGCTGCCGCTGACAGGGGAGGGCATCTGTCCGGGCTGGGGGAATGGTGCAGGGTGACCAGGAGCTGAACCATGGTGGTCAAGATAAGCCTCCGGGACCAGGGGGTCCAGCCAAGGGCCATCATTGCCGTAGCCTGCAATGCAGCCACCTTGCTGCACACCCCACTGACCGCCCATGATAGCTTGTAGCTGCACAGAGCCACACCAGGTCTATGGGTGCCTCCCTCCTCCTCCCCACACACCCTCATCCCGGTGCCACTTTGCTGGCGGGTCATCACGGTAGCACAGTGGTTATCACAGTTGCTCACAGGGTCCCAGGTTTGATTCCTGGCTTGGGTCATTGTCTGTGCGGAGTCTGCACGTTCTCCCCGTTTCCTCCGGGTTCTCCGGTTTCCTCCCACAGTCTAAAGATGTGCGGATTAGGTCGATTGGCCATGCTAAATTGCCCTCAGTGTCCAAAAACAAAAGGTTAAGTGGGGTTACTGGGTTACGGGGATCGGGTGAAGACGTGGGCTTGAGTAGGGTTCTCTTTCCAAGGGCCGGTGCAGACTCGATGGGCCGAATGGCCTTCTTCTGCACTGTAAATTCTATGATACTATGATACTGTAAACTCACAAAAGGAGGACACTCACAGAAAATCACACAGGAGGGTGCCGGACCTGGGCCGCAGAGCATACAGCTGGCATGTGTAGTGCCAGCCACCCTGCCGGCAGGGACAGGTGCCGGGGCCAGAGTCTCTGCTCCCAGTGCTGGGCACTGACGGGGCCAGTGGTGCGGTGCGGAGGGCAGAGTGCCAGGGGGAATGGTCGGGTGTGTGGGGGTGGTACAGCATGGGAGGATGGGTGGAGGACATGCGTGGGCAGGGGCCTGCGATGGGCCTGATCGGGCGCGGGGGTACCCACCATGCTAACATGTCCGCACTTTACCCCCTGCAGACAATGGCTTTTAGTATCCAACCAGGCATGGTTGCCATTAACCTGGCTGCAGCAGCCCTGCCGGATGCACTGAAGCTGGAAGAGCAGGAACTGCTCGGGGAGGGCCCTGCAGAACCGGAGCTTGCCCCTGAGGAATAGGGCCAGCTGGTCGAGATGGCGAGCCGGCTGCCCAACAGGCCAAGGAAGAGGTGGGAAGGAGTCACCATATCAAGCCTCATGTAGACTGGCAGCGCCAGTCATTCAAGGACCTGCCGGACTGGGCATGTCGCCGAAGACCCGGGCTGAGCAGGGGGACAGTGCAACATCTTTGCCAGATCATGCCGCATCTGGAACTGTGGGCGTATGGAGGAGTACACCCGCTCCGAGTGGCCGGCAAGGTGAAGGCTGCCCTGAACCTTTATGCCATAGGGACCTTCCAAGGCGAGGAGTGGTGATCTGTTCGGAATCTCACAGACCTCGGTGCACAGGTGCATCGGTGGCCCTATATGCCGCATTGGCACAATATATTACCCTTGGCATGGACCGAGCCCACCAGGTGGGCCGGGCAGTGACATTCGCCACCATCTCTGGAATGGGGCTCTTGGAGGGGCCTCCAGTATAACGCGAGGAGAGTTCCCCACATCGCGGTGGCCTGCTGTGTCCTCTACAACATCACGCAGAAAGGGGGTGAAGTGCTGGACGAGGGGGATGAATGCCAGGCCTGTTTGACAAGGAGGATGCGGAGGAAGCCAGGTTGGCAGAAAAAGTGGGTCTGGTCCATGGGATGTAGGATGATGACAACCCGCTCTGCGATGAGGTTGGTGCTCAGCATCATCTGACAATGTCTGACTCCTGCCCGCGGTCGCACGTTACGCCGTCCACCTGGGTGATTCCTGCATGCGAGCTGGCCATTCCATCACACGGTCCCACCGAACACTTGGGGTGGCAGAGGTGGGGACTGGGGTGGGGGTTGGTGTTGAGAGGGATGGGAGAGACAGAGTAACAGGCCAATGGACGGTGTCTGACCTTATGAGCCACGGCACGTGCCCACATCCAAAGTCGGCCCATCTCCCATCCCTGCGCCCCCTCTGCAGCCAGCCCAGCCTAGTCCATCCCACACACACTTCTGAAAAAGCACTGAGACATCTTGGCACTTTTATGCTTTGGTGTTTATTCTGAACATAACAGGTGAGCATCTCTATAACAGTTTGTGCCCAAGCCCCCAATATTTTCCTTTTTATAAAAATTTAGAGTACCCAGTTCATTTTTTCCAATTAAGGGATTGGATTGGATTTGTTTATTGTCACATGTACCGAGGTACAGTAAAAAGTATTTTTCTGCGACCTGCTCAACAGATCATTTAGTACATAAAAATACAATAAAATAAAAAGAAAGTATATAATAGGACAACACAAGATACACCATGTAACTACATAGATACGGCATCAGGTGAAGCATACAGGAGTGTAATATTAATCAGGTCATTCCATAAGAGGGTCGTTTAGGAGTCCGGTAACAGCGGGGAAGAAGCTGTTTTTGAATCTGTTTGTGCATGTTTTCAGACTTTTATATCTCCTGCCCGATGGAAGAACTTGGAAGAATGAGTAAGTCGGGTGTGAGGGGTCTTTGATTACGCTGCCCACTTAGCCCAGGCAGCGGGAGGTATAGATAGAGTCAATGGATCAGAGGCAGTTTTGTGTTCACGACTCTCTGAAGTTTCATACAGTCTTGGGTCGAGCAGTTGCCATACCAGGCTGTGATGCAGTCAAATAGGATACTTTCTATGGTGGCCAATCCAGCTACCCTACACATCTTTGTGGGGGCGAAACCCACGCAAACACGGGGAGAATGTGCAAACAGTCAGTGACCCAGAGCCAGGATCGAATCTGGGACCTCAGCGCCACGAGGCAGCTGTTCTAACCACTGCACCACTAGGCTGCCTGCCCCTCACACTATCCTGTGCCCTGCACCCATGGTATCTTTCTGCCTTACCAGCCCAAACGCTACATCTAAGTGGATCCCCAGGCAGTACATCAGGGGTGGAGGTGGCCTGCTGGAATTCCCACTGTCATGTGAGAGTACCTTTAAGAAATGGATGTTTAAGCAATGTACCTTTAAGAAATGAAGCAGCTCATATTACTGAAGTGATGTCAGAGGGGGGAGCTGAGCTGAGATCACTTCTGCTTTTTGGGAGTTTTAGTTTCAGTTTTGAGAAAAGAGCTTGGGTGTGTCTGTGTTTGCAGTAAGCTGGATCTGCTGTGATCTCTGCCAGGAAAGAATATCTCTGAATCATTTGGATGATTTAAACTCATAATAGTAATGTCTTTAACCTGATGTGTTTCTGTTTAAAGGTGTTAAGTCTTTTGGAGGTTTGAAGGAACATTTTGAGGGATTATTTTGGGTTATATTATTTTCGGGGTTATCTTTGAAGTGAGGGTTGTTAAGGGATCCAATGTTTATTTTAAAAGGTTAAGTTGAATTCATGGAATAAACATTGTTTTGTGTTTATAAACCCACGTGTCCATAATTGTAATACCACACCTGGGGAACAAGCCATGTGCTTCAAAAACAACAATACATTAAAGGGAGAGGTTGGTTGAACTCCATGATACATTTTGGGGTTCTGAAGACGCCACTCCCATAACAATTGGGGCTCGTCCAGGATAAAAGTCTATTGGATTGGCTTTTGTGAACTTGAAGACAGTGAAGGATTGTTGCATTTCTGGTGTGGTATTTTAGATTAAGTGGGGAGAGTGTTGTGAACAATGGCTCTTTCTGAGGCTCAGACGTTTTTGGGGGTGGAGAATGTCACACGCAGTACCTTACGGACAGAGAGGAAAAGCAGACTGTTAGATTTGGCAAAAACATTGCAGTTAACATTACCTGACAAAAAGCGAAAAGATGAGGTAATTATGGCGGTGGTTAAGCATTTAAAGTTGCCTGAGATAGAGTCTGACTCATTGGAAATGGCAAAAATTCAGTTGCAAATTAAACAAATGGAACATGAGAAAGAATTAAAGCAGCGTGAATACGAATGAGAGAGAGAGAGAGAGGAAAAAGAGAGAGAGAGGAAAAAGAAAGAGAGAGAGAGAGAGGAAAAAGAAAAGAGAGTGAAGAAAGGAGAAAAGAAAGAATAGCCCTAGCAGAACGAAAAGAAAAAGAAAGGGAGATACAGATCTGGGAAAAAGATAAAGAGAGGGAGTTTGAACTTCAGAAAATGGCCATGAAACATGAAATTCAATTAAAATTGGCAGACATAAAGGGAAATGTACAGTTGGATGATAGTGATGAGGATAGTGAGAAAGAGTGTCATAGTCGAAGGCTTGGTGGGAATCTATTTAAATATGTCCAAGCATTGCCAAGGTTTGACGAGAAGCCTTTTTCATTTCATTTGAGAAGGTAGCTGAGAATGAAATGGCCACAGAACATGTGGGTATTACTGATTCAAACAAAGCTGGTAGGTAGAGCTTGTGAAGTGTTTGCATCATTACCGGAGGAGGTATCTGGAACGAATGAGGAGTGAAGAAATCCATCTTAAGTGCATATGAGCTAGTGCCTGAAGCTTACAGACAAAGGTTTAGAAATTTAAGGAAAGAATTTGGTCAAACATACATGGAGTTTGAAAGGCTCAAACAGAGTAATTTTGATAGGTGGATAAGGGCTTTCAAAATAGATCAAACGTATGAAGCTCTCAGAGAAATTATACTTTGGAGGAGTTTAAAAATTCAATTCCTGATGTAGTGAGAACTCATGTTGAAGAACAGAGGGTTAAAACTGCGAGATTAGCAGCAGAAATGGCAGATGACTATGAATTAATTCATAAATCAAAGATTGGTTTCCGACATCAGTTTCAGCCTCTGAGGGATAGAAACTGGGGACATGAGAAATATTCAAGTGGTAAAGGTAAAGGTGATCTGATGGGAGACAATAAAGAGAGTGTACCTCAGATTGAAAAAGAAATCCAGGAGGGTGGAAAAGAGATGAAAAGTTTCAAATGTTTTCACGCCCTCCCGCTATTCTCCCCCCCCCCCCCACGCCCGACTCCCGACACGAATCGCTGCCGCCGTTTTTTTACGGCCGGCAGCGATTCACAGCTGATGGATGGGCCGAGTTCCCAGCCCTTTACGGCTGTTTTTACGAACGGCAAACACACCTGGTCCGTAAACACTCGCATTTTATAACCATGGCACCGATTGGCACGGCAGTACCACGGCCGTGCCAAGGGTGCCATGGGCCCGCGATCGGTGGGCACCGATCGCGGGCAGCGGGCCCGATGCCCGCGCACTATTTCTCCTTCCGCCGCCCCGCAGTATCCATTCGCCGGGCGGCTGAGGGGCAACCCGGCCCGTGCATGCGCGGTTTTCGCGCAAATGTGCGATGACGTCATCCGCGCATGCGCGGGTTGGAGTCTTCCAATCCGCGCATGCGCGGCTGACGTCATATGACGCGTCAGCCGGCGCTAACTCCGGCAAGCGGGCTTAACGAAATTCGTTAAGCCCGCGATACCGGAGCTTACGGCGTCGGGCTGCTAGCCCCGACCGGGGACCAGAATCGGTTCCCGGTCGGGAAGGGGGGGGGCTGGCGTCAAACCCGCCCGGGTTTGACGCCAGCCTTACGATTTCTCCCCATATGGGAGAATCTCGCCCACAGTGTTGTTGGTTAAAGAAAAGGACTGGAAAGGCTGATGTGGTAAAACAGTATAAGACAGTGGGATTTCTTGGAGTGGTAAAGGAAAGCCCAAGGGAAGCGAAGGAGGTGCAAATGATTGTACAGCCTGTTCAAGAAGTAATTGTTAAGAAGCTGCCAGAGAGGGCAGCACGGTGGCCAAGTGGTTAGCACAACTGCCTCACGGCGCTGAGGTCCCAGGTTCGATCCCGGCTCTGGGTCACTGTCTGTGTGGAGTTTGCACATTCTTCCCGTGTCTGCATGGGTTTCGCCCCCATAACCCAAAAATGTGCAGAGTAGGTGGATTGGCCACGCTAAATTGCCCCTTAATTGGAAAAAATAATTGGGTAATCTAAATTTATTTTTAAAAAAAAGAAGGTGCCAGATGTCTTTCAAGAATTGTGTGGGTAACGTTTACTCATGTGTATCAGGAGGAGCAGGTAAAGAAGTCACAATTTTAAGAGATACAGGGGCTGGTCAATCTTTAATGGTAAGAGATGAGGAATTATGTAGTTTGGAAAGTATGTTGCCAGAAAAAGTGGTGATATGTGGAATTCAGGGTGAGAGGAGTAGCGTTCCATTATATAAGGTAAGGTTGGAAAGTCCAGTGAAGAGTGGTGAAGTGGTCATAGGAGTAATAGAGAAACTATCTTGTCCAGGAATACAGTTTATCTTGGGGAATGATATAGCTGGATCGCAGGTGGGCGTGTTGCCTATTATGGTTGATAAGCCAGTGGAAAATCAGACTACTGAAGTGTTGAAGGACGAATATCCTGGGACTTTTCCGGATTGTGTAGTAACCCACTCGCAAAGTCACAGGTTAAGACAAGAGGAGAAATCAAAGAGTGAAGATGAAGTTGAAGTGCAATTATCAGAAACGATTTTTGATCAGATGGTTGAAAAAGAACAAGAACAGGTGGAGGATGAGGTGGATATTTTTAGTTCAGGAAAATTGGCCGAGTCACAACAGAAAGATGGAGAAATAAAATGGATATATCACAAAGCATAAACGGAAGAGGAATCTGAGAGTATATCAGAGTGTTATTACCGTAAAAATGATGCCTTGATAAGAAAATGGAGACCTGCACATATGCAGGCGGATGAAAAGTGGGATGAAGTTCATCAAGTAGTATTGCCAGTAGGGTATTGAAAGGAGGTGTTACGAGTTGCACATGAGGTACCAGTGGGAGGTCATTTTGGAATAAGGAAAACTCAAGCTAAAATCCAGAAACATTTTTATTGGCCTGGACTACATAAAGATGTCACTAAATTCTGTCAATCATGTCACACATGTCAAGTGATAGGGAAACCTCAAGCAGTGATAAAACCTTAATACCCATTCCAGCATTTGAGGAACCTTTTATGAGGGTCCAAATTGATTGTGTAGGACCACTTCTTAAAACAAAAAGTGGGAATCAATATCTTTTGACTATAATGGATGTGTCTACTAGGTTCCCAGAGGCCATTCCAGGTCGTAATATTACAGCTAAAAGGATTGTGGAGGAGTTACTTAAATTCTTTACTAGATATGGACTACCCACAGAAATTCAATCGGATCAAGGATCAAATTTTACTTCAAAGTTATTCAAAGAAGTTATGGATAGCTTAGGAATAAAACAATTTAAATCAACTGCGTATCACCCAGAATCGCAGGGAATGTTAGAAAGGTGGCATCAGACATTAAAGATAATGTTGAGGGCGTATTGTCAAGATTATCCAGAGGATGGGGATAAAGGAATTCCATTCGTATTGTTTGCAATTAGGAATGCACCTAATGAGTCTACCAAATGTAGTCCTTTTGAACTAGTTTTTGGTCATGAGGTAAGAGGACCACTTAAATTGATTAAGGAAAAATTGGTGGGTCAGAAATCGGAAATTACACTATTGGATTACGTGTCAAATTTTAGGGAACGATTAAATAGAGCAGGTGAATTGGCTAGACAACATTTGAAAGTTGCACAAAATGTGATGAAACGGGTAGCGGACAAGAAATCCAATGTTCGTAGTTTTGTCACTGGGGATAAAGTTTTAGTGTTGTTTCCAGTGGTAGGTGAGCCTTTAAAAGCTAGGTTTTGTGGACCGTATCAGATTGAAAGGAAATTAAGCCAGGTGGTAAAAACACCAGATAGAAGGAAGACTCACCGAGTGTGTCATGTGAATATGCTAAAAGGTACTTTGAAAGGGTAGGAGAGAAAAAGGAAGTTTTAATGATTCTAACTCAAAATGATGAACCAAATCCAGATGACTGTGAATTTGACATACCTCAAATTAAATTAGAAAATGAGGATGTTCTTAAAAATTGGGATGAATTGTTAAGTTACCTTCCAGAGGAAAAACAAACTGACCTGAAAGAGTTATTGATATCACATGGGCAAGTTTGTAGAGATAAATTGGACAGTACTAAAATGGCTATATATGATGTAGATGTGGGAAATGCTGTTCCTATCAAACAACATCCATATAGACTTAATCCTTTAAAATTGGCACAGGTTAACAGAGAGATTGAGAGTATGCTGAAAAATGGCATAATTGACGAGGACCCGTGGGCACAGTCTTAGAATTAGAGGGGGTAAATTCAGAACAGAAATGCGGAGACATTTCTTCAGCCAGAGAGTGGTGGGCCTGTGGAATTCATTGCCGCGGAGTGCAGTGGAGGCCGGGACGCTAAATGGCTTCAAGGCAGAGATAGATAAATTCTTGATGTCGTGTGGAATTAAGGGCTACGGGGAGAATGCTGGTAGGTGGAGTTGAAATGCCCATCAGCCATGATTGAATGGCGGAGTGGACTCGATGGGCCGAATGGCCTTACTTCCACTCCTATGTCTTATGGTCTTATGGTCTTATGGGTTGCAGCCAATGGAGCTCACCCATAGTGATGGTACCTAAACCAGACGATACCCAATGGTTGTGTGTGGACTATCGAAAGGTGAATGCAGTTACACGAACGGACTCTTACCCTATCCCACGTTTGAAGGATTGCATTGAGAAAGTGGGAAAATCTGCTTTTATTTCCAACTTCCAGACGTGGAAAGAACATTTAAAACATCGTATGGAGTTCTTCGATCGACTTCAGGAGGCGGGTTTGCTGATGAACCTAGCCAAAAGTGAATTTGGAGAAGCCCGAATCACTTTCCTTGAGGAGTTTCCGATACCCACAAGACGAAGGGGAATAATCCGATTTTTTAGCATGAGTGGATTTAATTGAACCTTTGTGCAAAAGTTTTGTGGCGTGATCACTCCACTGATGGACTTGTTAAAGAAACGTCAAAAATTTCAATGGACAGCGGACTTTCAACAGGCATGTGACGGCCTGAAAGCTGTGATAACCGATGCTCCTGTATTGGAGAATTGCAAGGGACTCTGTGATCCGATTGAACTGAAGTATCTAACTTTGAAGAGAATTGCTGAGGCGTAGAGGAATGGATGGAACATGCATTGACTATCTTGTTCAAAGAGACTGTCAATCGAGAAGGATTTAGGTTGGAGGAAGAAGAATGGAAAAGATGGATTTTATTATTATGCCTGTTTGTGTGTGTTGTTACAGTGTATGGGACAGAGGTTGGTGCCAGGGGCACGGTGCTGGTTACTCACCCTGGCCGAGTGAGGAGGTCACACAACTTCTTCCATCACTGCTGACAAGTCTTGGCGGTGGGGTCCATGGCATTCAGGGCCTCTGCCACCTGCGCCCAGGCTCGATGGGTGGCAGCCTCCTTCCCACCCTGGGGAACAGGGTGGCCCGCCTCTCCTCCGGGGCATCCAGAAAGGTCTCAAGCTTTGAATCCCCAAACTAGGAAGCCTCCCCCTGTGCTGCCATTTTGTTGGCTGGGATGAGTGTGTGTGGGGAGTGGGTCAGTCTCTTGAGTGGCAATCCCGACCCTGGCGAATCGGACACTGTTTTTTATTGGAATCGATCAAGTTCCGCATGGAGCCGGTGCTAGCCGATTAACGGATCCTGAATTGCTCTGGGACCGCGCAAATTCTGCTTTCATAGAAGTCCACTGACTCAGTCCCGACGACAACATTCTCTGAAACAGAGAATCCGCTCCAGGCACATGCATGATTGATCGAATAGCTCCCTTTTGTGCTGTATCATTCTATGACTCTAGAATCTAATGATTCACCACTGCAGGTTTATGTGTCAATCCAGAAACTAGTTGCCATGCGTGGCACTCTCACTTTACGAAAGTTGACCTAAATGAAACACCCCAAAATGAGAGCTTTCGTCATTTCAGTTAATCTAATCAGATATGTTATAGAGAAAACAGGCCTGAATCACTCCATCGTCTTTCATTTATTCAATTGTTCCCACAAATAAGGGGCGGGATTCTCCGACTCCCCCCGGGAGTCAGCATGAATCCCACACCGCCACTCCGACGCCGGCTGCCGAATTCTCCGGCGCCGGTTTTCAGGCGGGGATCAAGTTGCATCGGTCAGGGGCTGTTGGCAGCGCCCCCCCCCCCCCCCCCCCCCCCGACAATTCTCTGGGCCCCGATGGGCCGAGCGGCCACCCGTTTCCTGGCCAGTCCCGCCGGCGTGAAATTTACATGGGCCATCCCAGTGGGTGGGGGTGGGGGGGGGGGGGGGGGCACGGTGGCCTGGCCCGCGATCGCAGTCCACCGATCTGCGGGCGGGCCTGTGCCGTGGGGGCACTCTTTCCCTCTGCGCTGGTCGCAGTAAGGCTCCGCCATGGCTGTTGCGGCAACAAAACCCCCTGCACATGCGCAGGAAACACATCAGCGGTTCCGCACCTGCACCAGAACGCGATGGCAATCCTGCGCAAGTGCCGACTCGCGCTGGCTGGTGGAGGCCCTTCGGCACCAGTTGGCACGGCACCAACCCCTCCAGCGCCGGCCTAGCTCCTGGAAGTGCGGAGAATTCTACAACTTCCGGGCGGCTCAACACTGGAGTGGTTCGCGCCACTCTTGCCACCGGTACAGGCCGCCCAGCAGATTGCGGGAGAATCCCGCCCAAGGTTTAAATCTGAGTTCAAATGTAATTTGACACTTATACATTTTTGATGTTAAGTCTCAGCCCCTACTTTCTGGGATAATGAGATCTTCAGTTAATTGTCTGACCTTTAATATATCAAACAGACCAACAAGAGAACTATTTTTATTGTTTACAAATCTAGACCTTTGATTATCATTGCTGATGGTTATGGAATTTTCCAAGCAAAATGCTGCTTCTTCAGTCAATCAGTTTGGCACTCTTCATTTGGCACTGCTTTTAAAGTTGCAAAGTCCGGTATCTCTCTCCAGTTTCACCTAAAGGCACTGGGGGAATTTTATTCCATCTGACAGGCTGTAAAGGTTTTGACCTCCCCACTGTGACACTGGGTGGTCACCTTTGAAGGACAAGTCACTTTGTGCGTGAATTGGATGGAAAATAAAAATGTGCACCTCCCGCCACACACTAACCAACCATCCTCTGCATGTTCATCTATTACCCTTAGTTAATTATCGCTCTGCCTTTTTGCAGTTCAGTGGTTCTTTCTGTACAAACTGTTTTCTGTATAGGCCTTCCCGAGCAATGTTCCATTCAGTAAACTAAGCATATCCATTGTAATGCAGTAGTTTGTTTACCTGAGCCTAGAGTTGCAGTACATAACAAATAACTTGGTAATCATTGAAGAAAAGAGGCTTGATAAAGTCTGAATTATCAGATAATCACTAGTAACCATTCACAAAAAAAAATTTCATCTCTTGGCAAACAGCTTGCATATTATTAGCTGAAGTGCTTTTATTACGCACTCTTGCTCTTTTAGTTAATTCCTACAATTCTTTTTTTCTCTTTCAAGTTTTACTGTTTCTATTCTCACTTTCCAATGCTGTTCACCTTAACTCTGCACTTTAATTTGCTTTTTATCTGTCCTCGCTTTTCTCTTTTGCTTTTTCTTCCATCGCTTGCTCCCTTCTTTCAAATCCGGACAGGCCAGGAATAACTTGGAACTGTGACCAAGATAAACACTCAAAGCCCACAGACAGGGCAATCCAGGTGGTCAGGAAACAGTTGGGCATCAACAAGCAGGTCAGAATGCACTTTGGGCTGGCAGGAATTTACCAGGAGGGCAGTTCAAAAATGTCTTGCGGAACCCGAGTGGATAAACAGATAGGCCAACATTTTGGGTGGGAATATGGGCCTGTAGGTCAGGATGCATGTAAAATTCCCAGATCATCAAATAGGCTGAAACACATTCAGACTGAGTGGTGGGGCTTGCAGATCAGTGAGCTGGTGGCCTTGGAAACCCTCAAAGCAGTTTAAGAGAAGAGGTATTGAAGAATGGGTTACCAGTGAGTGAATAAATATATAACATTGGTTGGCTAAGGATAGGCTGAACTGTGAAGAATTTGTTTTTTTTAAAATAATCTTTAGTGTAACTGGCCACTTATGAGCAAAAGCCTGAATGTTCTCCAGATATTGTTACATTTGGACACAGACTGCTTCAGCATCTGAGGAGTCACAAATGGAGCTAAACATTGAACAATCATCAGCGATCAATCCCACTTCTGACCTTATGTTGGAAGGAAGGTCATCGATGGAACAGCTGAAGATGATTGAGCCTTGAACACTACCCTAAGGAACTCCTGAAATTATGGCCTGGGACTGAACTGATTAACTTCTTAAAAATAATTTTTGTGTCACAAGTAGGCTCACATTAACACTGCAATGAAGTTACTGTGAAAAGCCTCTATTCGCCACATTCCGGCCAACATTTTGGGTGGGCATATGGGCCTGTAGGTCAGGATGCATGTGCTACCGGAATTACAGCGTGGACCTGAGAAAACTCTGAGTGTGTGGCCAGACCACAAAGGATTCAAAGCTGATTGAAGCAGGCCAGAAGGACTCCTGGGGAAATGGATATGAATTGAAGTTATGGTTGATTTGAACCCGGGGAATTTGCAGAAAGAAAATGACCAGTAAAAGCCACCCAATCAGACAAGGTCCAAACTGAGCATCCAACTCCTGATGCAGGAAAAGCCTCTTTGGGGACATTTTTGAAAGAGTTACAGCCCTGTACAAGCAACTCTCTGAGGAAGAATAAAATATTTTATGCTCTTCTTAATAGTATAATTTTTCAAACCATATTCCTAAACCTATTTGAATGATTTAATGAGTCACTTTCTGACATTTGTAATCTCAGCCTTGATAACTTTAGAAAAATTACATAATCCAATTGCTCAGACCTTAGTTGCTCATTTGTCCCTTGCTGACAGTGACTGATTATAACCCATCACTAACTTTTGCCTCATTGCTGAGCATTCTTGTTTTCAGATCCCTTTAGTGGCCCTGCACTTCCCCACCAGAACAATCCTACCAAATCTCTGTGCTCCTCCAATTCTGGCCTCTTGTGCAGCCCGGTATTCTTTGCTCCATTATTGCCGGCTGTACCTTCAGACCCTGAGCTCTGAAATCCTCTTGCTAATCGTTTCCACCTTTCCATGCCATGAAACTCGTTAAAATCTTGGAACAAACTTTTAGTCACCTGTCCTGGTGTCTCTTAATGTGACTCAGTGTTAAATTCTGTTTGATAATTGCTTGGGAATGTTTTTCTACATGAGGAGCACTATATAATGTATATTGATGTTGTGGGTAAAGTAGCCATAGTCCCAGATGACCATAGGCTGCTTTACCCTGTGAGGGGGAGAGCTGGCTGGTGGTGGTTTAATCTGACAATCACCACACCTCAGGCGAGGGGCAAGGTTGAGAAGGCCGGTCCTTCATTAATAACTTTAGCTGCTACGGGAACCCGCGCTGTTGGCCTCGCTCTTCATCACAAACCAGCTGTCTAGCCAACTGAGCTAAACCGTTGTTGCAAAGTGCTGACAAATGGCCCAGTGGGGATAAGATCATTTAAAGGTGTAATGAACCAGCAGCATTCCAAACCTAGAGTTTTCACTTTCTGAGCAATCAATGAGCTAGACACAAATTACATTCAAAGTTGTGCTAGTTATAAGAAGATCTTTTATTCATTGTTGTCGTGCGAGGCAAAGCGACGAAGCGGTGTTAAATCAAAATAGTGATTTATTAACAAAATAAGAACAGCATAACACCAACACAGGCACTATCAATTACGACAAGGCGAGAGTAGAGAGTAATCGAGGCTTTATTAAGCAGAGATGTGTTGCTTCCTGCAGCTGCTATCAGAAATGGGAGTAGCTTGGTGTGCACACACATTTATACTCCGCCTACTGGGCGGAGCCAGCAGGCAGGGATCTACCCCCGTACCTGTAGTACAGGAGCCTTACCATATTACCTCCAATGCAAGTACTGTACAAACAGTGGTCGCTACCACATTCACCCTCTGTTAAAAAAAGAGTCAAGCGGGGGTAGTGGAAAACAATTTACTGGTTTGTGAGAATTTAAGGTTTAAAGTCTGGTGAAAATTTACAAATTTATCCGGTCGGGTGCCTTGATGCTCCGCTGTGAGCGCCTCGGTCCCGGTGGTGATGCAGGCGCCGGCTTGGTGGCCTGTGACTCCGTGAGCGTGTTATCCTCATCTTCATCCCTGGGTTCAACCAGTGGAAGGACGGATCGTCCTGGGGCAGGGGCTGTAGTGAGGTGTTCTGGGGGAAGGGTGGGTGGCGCCGGGGCAATCGGAGAGGGGGGTGTCGGGTGGTGTGGGGATCCAGCTGGTGCCAAGTCCCTGAGTGAGACCGTGTCCAGGCGGCCATCGGGGTACGCATGTACTGCGGGTTCGCATGCAGCAGTTGTACCCTCTCGACTAACGGGTCCGTCTTGTGGATCCGCACATGTTTGCAGAGGAGGATGATCCTGGAGCTGCCAGCCACATTGGGAACGAAACCCCAGAGGTGGACCTCCCAGGGAAGGCAAGGAGATGTTCCTGGGAGGCTTCATTAGTTGAAGAGCAGAGTAGTGATCAGATGGAGTGGAGTGCATCGGGGAGGACCTCCTGCCAGTGGGAAACCGAGAAATATTTAGACCGCAGGGCCAGCAGGACGATCTTCCAGACCGTCCCATTCTCCGTCTCCACCTGCCTGTTTCCCCGGGGGTTGTAGCTGGTCGTCCTGCTCGAGGCAATGCCCTTGCTGAGCAGGAACAGACGCAGCTCATCACTCATAAAGGAGGATCCCCGGTCGCTGTGGATGTAAGCGGGGAAACCGAACAGGGCGAAGATAGTGTTGAGCGCTTTAATGACCGTGGCAGACGTCATATCGGGGCATGGGATGGCGGACGGGAATGCTTTGAAGTCCATGCTGAGGCGTTCAAAGGAGCGGGAAGCCTTCACCAGTGCGCTCGGTCTGGCCGGTAGATGTGCGGTTTGCACTCCGAGCAGACCTGACTCTGGTGACAGCCCTGACCTCAGCAATGGAGTAGGGCAGGTTGCGGGAATTATGAAGTGAAAGAACCAGGTGACCCCTGGGTGACAGAGGCCATCGTGTAGAGCCCGGAGTCGGTCCACTTGTGCGCTGGCACATGCATCTCGGGATAGGGCATCGGGGGGCTCGTTGAGCTTCCCGGGGCGATACAAAATCTCGTAGTTGTAGGTGGAGAGCTCAATCCTACACCTCAAGATTTTATCATTTTTGATCTTGCCCCGCTGTGTATTGTTAAACATGAAGGCAACCGACCATTGGTCAGTGAGGAGAGTGAATCTCCTGCCGGCCAGGTAATGCCTCCAATGCCGCACAGCATCTACGAAGACTTGGGCCTCCTTTTCGACAGAGGAGTGCCAAATCTCGGAGGCATGGAGCTTGCGGGAAAAGAATGTCACGGGTCTGCCTGCCTGGTTGAGGGTGGCGGCCAGAGCGACGTCCAATGCATCGCTCTCGATCTGAAAGGGGAGGGTCTCGTCGACCGCATGCATCGTGGCCTTAGTGATGTCAGTTTTGATGCGGTTGATGGCCTAGTGGGCCTCAGCCGTCAGGGGGAAAACTGTGGAGTGGATGAGTGGGCGGGCCTTATCTGCATAGTTTGTGACCCACTGGGCATAATAGGAGAAAAACCCCAGGCATCGTTTCAGGGCCTTGAGGCAGTGGGGGAGTGGGAGTTCCATGAGGGGGCGCAGGCGGTCGGGGTCGGGCCCTAGAACTCGATTTTCCACAACATAGCCAAGGATGGCTAAGCGGTTGGTGCGGAACACGCACTTCTCCTTGAACGTGAGGTTCAGGAGTTTGGCGGTGTGGAGGAATTTGAAAAGGTTAGCGTCATGGTCCTGCTGGTCGTGGCCGCAGATGGTGACATTATCTAGGTATGGGAAGGTGGCCCGCAGCCCGTACCGGTCAACCATTCGGTGCACCTCACGTTGGAAGACTGAGACCCTGTTAGTGACGCCGAAGGGGACCCTAAGTAAGTGGTAAAGGCGGCCGTCTGCTTCGAGCGCAGTGTCTTAGCAGTCTGCCTTGCGGATGGGGAGCTGGTGGTAGGCAGATTTCAGGTCCACTGTTGAAAAGACCCGGTACTGTGCAATCCGATTGACCATATCAGATATGCGTGGGAGGGGGTACGCGTCGAGCTAATGTACCGATTGATGGTTAATGACCATTCTCTGTTTCTCCCCAGTCTTTACCACTACCACTTGGACTCTCCAGGGGCTGTTGCTGGCCTCAATAATGCCTTCCCGCAGCAGCCGCTGGACCTCCGACCTGATGAAGGTCCTGTCCTGGGCACTGTACCGTCTGCTCCTGGTGGCGACGGGTTTGCAATCAGGGTGAGGTTTGCAAACAGGGAAAGTAGATCGACCTTAAGGGTCGTGAGGCTGCATACGGTGAGGGGTGGTAGGGGTCCGCCGGATTTTAGAGTTAGGCTTTGGAGGTTGCACAGGAAGTCCAGGCCGAGTAATAGGGCAGCGTAGAGGTTGGGGAGGATGTAGATCGGAAGTTGTTGAACTCTATGCCCTGGACGGTGAGGGTGACGATGCAGTACCCCCTGATTTCCACGAAATGGGATCCGGAGGCCAGGGAGATTTTCTGGTAACAGGGTGTACCGCGAGGGAGCAGTGGAGGGGTGGATGAAGCTTTCTGTGCTCCTGGAGTCAAGAAGGCAGGATGTCTTGTGCCCATCGACTTTCACCGTTGTTGTCACGGTTGCGAGGTTGTGCGGCCAGGACTGGTCGAACGTGATGGAGGCGAGTTGCGGTGGGTGTTGGTAGGCCCCGGGCTGGTCGGCGGCGGTGGCAGGTGATGAACGGCCCGATGAAGTCCCCGACAAGCAGGGGTCCTCAGGCGCCGTCCAAAATGGCACCGAAGATGGCGGCACCCATGGGGTGCACATGGCGTGCGACGTTAAAAATGGCGGCACCCATGGGCCGCACGTGGTCTGCTGAGAGGAAGATGGTGGAGCCCACGTGTCGCACATGGGGGGTGCAGGAACACTGGGCCTATGTACAGCAGCGATCGACCGGGCCTGGCACACAGCAGCGAAATGTACCTTCTTTCCGCAGGCCTTCCAGGTTGCACTCCGCGCCAGGTAGTGTTGTCGGGGAGTGCTCTGTCTGCCCGCAGAAATAGCACTTGGGCTCCCCGGGGTTGGCTGGCTGCTACACGGCGAAGGCTTGGGGTTGGCTGGGGGCGGCCACTGGTGGGGCCCACGATGTCCATGAGAGCGCTGTGCTGTCGGGGGTGTATGCCGTGCAGTCGGGGGCGTACGACTGTACATTACGGGAGGCTACCGTTAGTGAGTTTGTGAGTTGCCTGGTCGCCACAAGGTCGAGCGTATCCCCTTCTAATAGGCGCTGGTGGATGTACGCCAACTCCATGCCCATAATGAAAGCGTCCCTGATTAAGAGTTCTGTATGTTCCACGGCCGAAAATGCCTAGCAATTGCAGTTCCTCCCCAGGATGTGCAGGGTACGCCAGAAAACGTCTAATGACTCACCGGGGAGTTGCTGCCTCGTGGGTAAGAGGTGCCTGGCATAGAGTTTATTGACCGGCTGGATATAGTGTCCTTTCAGAAGCTCCATAGCTTCAGGGTAAGTGGGCGCATCCCAGATAAGGGAAAAAATCTTGGAGCTCACCCGTGAGTACAGGATCTGAAGCTTCTGTGCATCAGAGGGCTGTTCAGACGCTGATCTGAAGTAGCTTTCGAAGCAAGCTAGCCAGTGATCGAACGCTGATGCGGCATTGTCTGCTTAAGGGTGCAGCTTTTGGCAATCTAGCTTCATGTGTAGTTCCATCGCTGTAATATCTCTGCTTAATAAATTGATGCACTATCAATTACAACGAGACGAGAGTAATCGAGGCTTTATTAAGCAGAATGTGTTGCCTCCTGCAGCTGCTACTAGAAATGGGAGCAGCTCGGTGTGCACACACATTTATACTCCGCCTACTGGGCGGAGCCAGCAGACAGGGATCTTCCCCCGCACCTGTAGTACAGGAGCCTTACCGTATTACCTCTAATACAAGTATTATACAAACAGTGGTGACTACCACAACAGGTCCAGTTCCCACAAGTCCCAGGCTTACTCTGTTGATACCCCGATACCCGGGTCCGCGCCCTGGCGCACGATAGGCTCAGGTTTGCGTGCTCTGTCCCATTGGTCGGGCGAGTCACGTGATCAATGAAGGCTCTCCCCTTAAAGGGGCACACTACCACACTCATGTTATCAGGTAAAATTATATCGATGAACATAAAATCTGTCAAAAAGAAGTACTATTCGGCAATGTTTTAGGACATTATTTTTAAAAGATGCATTGAAAGCTTTTCTTGAACTGTTTCAGAGTGATTATCTGGTGCGGTTTTATTAATACAATTGAAAATGCGTTAATCAAGGGCAGCACGGTGGCCTAGTGGTTAGCACAGCTGCCTCACGGCGCTGAGGTCCCAGGTTCGATCCCGGCTCTGGGTCACTGTCCGTGTGGAGTTTGCACATTCTCCCCGTGTCTGTGTGGGTTTCGCCCCCACAACCCAAAAATTTGCAGAGTAGGTGGATCAGCCACACTAAATTGCCCCTTAATAATTGGGTAATCTAAATTTATTAAAAAAAAAAGAAAATGCGTTAATCACAAAAATAAGAAGCTTTCTCGAGGATCACCTGCAAATTTTAAATAACTGACAATTAATTTTTTTCAAAAACTAATTGTAAGCACTTAAAATAAGAATAAAGAATATTGGAAATATTCCGCAGGTCTGACAGCACTTTTGCAGTGGGAGGCAAGTTTTTTACACAGAGGGTAGTGGGTGCCTGGAACTCGCTGCCAGAGGAGGTGGTGGAAGCTGGGACGATAGTGATGTTTAAGGGCCATCTTGGCAAATACATGAATAGAATGGGAATAGAGGGATACGGACCCAGGAAGTGTAGAAGATTTTAGTTTTGACTGGCAACAAGGTCGGCTCAGGCTTGGAGGGCCAAAGAGCCTGTTCCTGTGCTGTACTTTTCTTTGTTCTTTGGTTTGTCTGATTTTCCGAAATACGGTCGAGGTATGGAGCGGTAGGCACCCTTGATGTTCCTGTATCAGTGGTCAAGAATGTGAGGGCCTCTGGGGGGACAAAGGATGTGTTGGTGGAATTTTGGCAGAGCATTTTTGAGGTTTGCCTGATTGAACTTCCTGGCTATATCTGAACAAGGCCTCCGGGTATTCTGTTTCAAGGCTGTTTATAGCGGTGTACAATTTATCAGGTGGCATGGTGGCACAGTGGTAAGCACTGATGCCTCACATCTCTAGGGACCCAGGTTCAATTCCGGCTTTGGGTGGCTAGCGGTGTGGAGTTTGCACTTTTTCCCCATGTCTGGGTTTCCTCCGGGTGGTCAGGTTTCCTCCCACAGTCCAAAGATGTGCAGGTTAGGTGTATTGGCCATGCTAGATTGCCCCTTAGTGTCCAAAATGCTAAGTGAAGTTACGGGGATAGGATAGAGGCATGGGCTTACATGGGGTTCGCTTTCCAAGGGCTGGTGCAGACTCGATGGGCAGAATGGCCTCCTTCTTCACTGTAGGGATTCTATGATTCTTCACTTCCGCCCGGGGTGAGATGTAGATCGCTATGATGATGGCATAAGTGAACTCCTGTGGAAGGTAGTATGGGCGGCACTTCACAGTCAGGTATTCAGGTCTGGGATGCAGCAGTCTGCCAGGGTTGCCACATCTGAGCACCAGGAGATTTAATGAGGAGGCAAACCCCTCCACCCTTTGCTCTTCCCAAGGGCGCCGTCTGGTACGTCTGGTGAATTGAGAATCCCTCAGGCTTTCTGGCACAGTCCAGTGAGGCAGGAGTAAGCCATGTCTCTGTGAAACAGAGTATACAGCAGCCTCTAACTTCCCTCTGAGAGGTAAGTCTAGCGATAAGTTTGTCTAGCTTGTTTTTGATCGCTTAGACATTTGCCAGGAGCATGCTGGAGAGGAGACTTGAAACCTTGTTATTTTAGTCTCACCAGCAGACCGCCGCTTTTCTAGGTCGTTGGTTGCTTCTGGATGGTCCCGGGATCTGATGAGAGAGGTCTGATATTGTGAAACGTAGGTGGTTGCGTCTGGAGATGTCCTGGGCTCTGATTGCGATGTCAGGGTCACCGAGGGATGGATGGGGGGCATGTTCACGATCGGGTCAGGTCTTCCTTTCAGCATGTTCGGATCCCCACGTGGCGTCTTCGCTGGCTGCTTTCGGGGTGGTTAGCTGGTGTTTGGATCACTGGCAGGGTCTTTCTGGATCAGGTCGGGTCACGTAGACTGAGCCAGTGCCGGGGATCAGATCAGGTACTCCTGAGATTAGGCCTCAATCTGGTCGGGCCTCCATGTTGATCTTTTTTTCCTTCAGTTGAGTTGGGAAGCTGGACGGGCCTCCTCAGGTCGGGTCGGGTGCTGTGGATGCCGGGTTGGGTGCTTCAGATGCCGAGTCTGATGCTCCAGATGCCAGGTTGAGTTTCGGGTGAGGTCAGGTCTCCTCGTCGGGTCAGGTCGCCAGTCATGTGGGTCGGCCTCAGAAGTCAGAGTATCTCCAGACCTGTAAGTAAACATAAAAGAACATGGTTAGTGATTATATTAGTGTTAGAATTAAGATCTGAAAGGTTAAAAAGTTATAGAATATCTTGAGATTTTCTCCACTTTTACCAGCCAGGGCTTTGTCATATCCTGTCCTTGCTCTGCTAATTTCTTTCTGAAGCTCCATTCTGAACTTTCTGTACTTCACTAATGCCTCAACTGATTGTCTCCCCTTGTACTTTTCTTTCTCATCGTATCCTGAAAGTCTCTGGTCATCCATGGTTCTCTTATTACTCCTTCCTGTTACATGTTCGGCCTGTACAATCCCCAAGTAACTCTTTCCAGTTTACCTTGGCCAAATTCTGCCTTATTTTACTTAACTCCACACTTACCCAATCCAAAACCTTTTTTGCAACTTGTCTATTTCTCTGTCCATAACAAACTTAAATTGTACCATGTTGTGGTTGCTATTACCAAAATGCTCCTCCCCACCAACACATCAACCACCTGTCCGGCTTCATTCCCCAGAATAGGATCCAGCACTGCACTGTCCCAAGTTGGACCCTCTACATTTTGAATTAAAAAATTCTCCCGTATACAGTTTAAGAACTCCACTCCATCTAAGCTCTTAACACAATAACCATCCCAATTGATGTTGGGAAAGTTACCCTATTATTATTTTTACACACCTCTACGAATTGGGCACACATTTGCTCCTCCATTTCCCGCTGACTGTCTGGGGGTCTATAATAAACACTGAGCAATGTTGCTGTTCCTTTTTTATTCCTAAACTCTACCCACAAAGCTTAATTTGATGCCCCCTCCAAGATATAGGCTGGGATTCTCCGAGCCCCCGCCGGGGAGGAGAATCAGCGTTGACACCGAAAATTACCACCACGCCGCTCTGACACCGGGACGCAATTTTCCGGCGACCGGAGAATCGCCGGCAGTCGCACGCACGTGGTTGGCATGCCGCTGGTCAGAGGTCATTGAAAGAGGCCCCCACGGCGATTCTCCGCTGTCGACTGGCTGAGTTCCCACCGTGTTCTGTCAAGTCCCGCCGGCGTGGGGTTCAAATATGGTACTACCAGACGGGAGTTCGGACCCGTGGCTGCGGTGGCCGTCCTGGTGGGGGAGCAGGGGTGATCAGATTCTGGGGGGACCTGCATGATGGCCAGGCCCACGATCGGGGGCTACGCCATGTTGCATGGCGCCGCGGCGGAAACGGCCACCACGCACATGCGCAGACCCGTGCCGGCAGTGCAGGGCCACGTATCAGCACCAGAACTGTGTGGAGCACTCCGGCGCCATGCTGGCCCCTGTGGGTCACAGAATCGCTGGGCCAAGACGCCCGTTGACACCGGCGGGAAACACTGTTTATGCCACCGTCAACGCTTAGCCGGGATTTTGGAGAATCCGGACATAATCTCTCTTTACTGCAGTAACTGACACCTTAATTAATAATGCAATGCCTCCTCCTCTTTTACCCCGTCCTCTGTTTCTGCTGAATATCCCGGGATGTTGAGCTGTCAATCCTGGACCTTCCCCAACCACATCTCCGTGCCGTGATGGTTACTATATCACAATTCCATGTGTCAATCCTTGCCCTTAACTCATCCGTTTTACCTGCAATACTCCTATTATTAAAGTAGAGGCCATCCAGCCTTGTCTTTCTCCCTTGAAACCTACTACCGCTGTATTATCTCAGAATTGATTGCTTTTCTGTGTTATGCTACACCCCTATTCTGCTAACAGTCTGCATCCTCTCGCCCTGCCGAATTAGTTTAAACTCCTCCCAACAGCACTAGCAAACCCGACAGCAAGGATATTAGTTCCGCTCAGGTTCAGATGTAGACCCTCCCGCTTGTACAGGTTCCACTTTCCCCAGAAATGGTCTCAGTAGTCCAGGAATCTAAAACCTTCCCTCCTTCACCAACTCTTAAGCCATGCATTCATCAGTGCGATTCTCCTATTTCTGTGCTCACTAGCACATGGCACTGGGGGTAATCAAGAGATTACAACTCAAAAGGTCCTGTTTTTTAGCCTACTTCCTAATTCTTTGAATTCTTGATGGAAGATCTCAATCCTCTTTCTACTACCTATGTCAATGGTACCAACATGTACCATGACCTCTGCCTTATCACCCTCCCCCTTCAGTAGGCCCTGCAGCCGTTCAGTGACATCCCGGAGCCTGGCACAAGGGAAACAACACACCATCTTGGAGTTACATTGACAGCCACAGTAGTGCCTATCTGTTCCCCTGATTATAGAACCTCGTATTACTATTGCTCTTCCTCTCTTTTCCCTCTCCTATACAGACAGACTCCTTTTGGTGCCAGAAGCTTGGCTCTGTCTGCACTCTCTGGAGGAACTGGCCTCATCAGCCTCTAAAATGGCATACCGATTTATGAATAGGACACTCGGGGACTCCTGAACTACCTGCCTGTCTCTCTTGGACTGCTTGGTGGCCACCAATTCTCTTCCTTCCTTAAGTCCATTCAGCTGCAGTGTGACCACTCTCTAAACATACCAGCTACGATGCCCTCAGACGCGCGGATGCTCCACAGTATCACCAGCCACCATGCCAGGTCTGAAACCCAAGCTTCCAGGAGATGCAGCTGGACATATTTCCAGCACAGTTGCTGGCCCCAGGGACTGGAAATGTCCCTGGATTTCCATATGAGGCAAGAGGAGCAAACCATGACTTTGTGCTCTCCTGCCATGCCAAAATCCTTTAAATTTAAAACTTTAGAAGACTTATATTTTAAAAAATAAATCAACAAAGGCCCGACCGAATGGCAACACGGTAGCACAAGGGGATAGCACTGCACCAGGGTCCCAGGTTCGATTCCCGCTGAGTCACTGTCTCTGTGGAGTCTGCACGTTCTCCCCATGTCTGGGTGGGTTTCGTCCGGGTGCTCTGGTTTCCTCCCACAGTCCAAAGACGTGCAGGTTATGTGGATTGGCCATGATAAATTGCCCTTAGTGACCAAAAAGGTTAGGAGGGGTTATTGGGTTACAGGGATAGGATGGAAGTGAGGGCTTAAATGGGTCGGTACAGAATCGATGGGCCGAATGGCCTCCTTCTGTACTGTATGTTCTATGTTTTATGAAACCCACGGAGACAAGGGGAGAATGTGCAAACTTCACACAGTCATCTAAGGCCAGAACGGAACCCTGGACCCTTGCGCTGGGAGGCAACAATGCTAACCACTGTGCCACTGTACAGCGCCTTTGGAGGTTGCTGAACTCCCAGCCATCGAACTGGGCTGGCAGCTCTTAATTGGCTCCCACCAATAAAATGTGACCTCGGCTCTCATTGCTTGCTGAACTGGAAGGATCACTCGCTCCTTGCTTCCAGCTCCTGATCCAGGCCTTTACTGCCTCAACAATATTCCAGCTTTTTCTTCCAATTCACTGGACCAGATCCCTTATTAACTCACTAATGTAAATACTCTACTGGTTAAATATTTTAACGTTTGAATTCTCCTTATCCTTTATCATATCTATTCTAAACTGCAAAGGTTTTCACTCTGAAAAATCTTCTGCTCACTCCAATCATTTCCCAGGACTAGATCCGGCACTGTTTCCTTCCTCAATAGGCTGGAAACACAATGAGAAAGGAAGTTTTCTTGTGCATATTTTAGGAAATCCTCCCTTTTTTTCCCTTGACACTGTTGATAGCCCAGTCTATATTATAAACCATTATCCATATTTAATGTAATTTGCCTCGAAATGTTCTGCTCTGTCTCCTCCCTACTATTGAGTGGCCTATAATATGCGCCAGGTAGTCCATTCTAACAAAATTGAATCTGGGTTTCAGTGTACAAAAGAGCTGGCAGGGTCTCGCACAGTTCAGCAATCTCTCCTCCAAAACATTGCGAGGATTGCTGAGGTTCTCACTGGGGCAATGGCAGTGACCCCATAGAGAACAAACATGCTGTTTTCTCTTTCAGCATGACAGCATTCTGGAAAGTCCTTATTTTTTCCTATCAGCCAGCCATCCTAGGCTGCTGCTGCCCATGTGGGGCAACCTGATGTCAGGCCTTCCAGATAGCAGCCATCCAACTGCTGCACTGCAACCACTGATGCAGGACTTCACTGGAGTATTAGGACAGCTACATGGATGACAGGCACTAAAGGAATGCACAAGGAGGACTAGATAAAGTTTGATAAGTTTTGATAAGTTTATATGCAACAAGGTATGATCTGATTAACAAATTTGATTTGAAATTTTTATCAGAAGTACTAAAATGAATCCCTCGAATCTCAAAAAAGAGAGAATCAAACCATCACACGTTGACATTCAATTTCCTTTACCATCACTGAATCCCCCACAGTCAACATCCTGGGGGTTACCATTGACCAGAAATTGAACTGGACTAGCCTTATCAATATTGTGGCTACAAAGCAAGTCAGAGGCTAGGAATCCAGTGGTGAGTAACTCATCTCCTAGCTCCTCAAAGTCTGTCCACCAACTACAAGTCACAAGTCAGGAGTGTGATGATATACTCCCCACTTGCCTGGATGAATGCAGCTCCAACAACAATCAAGAAGCTTGATATTGTCCAGGCCAAAGCAGTCTGCTTGATTGGCACCGCTTCTCCACCACCGACACACAGTAACAGCATCTACAAGATTTTCTTTTTAAATTTGTCCATGGGATGTGGGCATCGCTGGGTGGGCCAGCATTTATTGCCCATCCCTGGAGACACATGTAGGCCAGACCAGGTAAGGATGGCAAATTTCCTAACCTAAAGGGTATTAGCGAACCAGATGGGTTTTTATAACAATCAACAATGATTTCATGGCCATTATTAGACTTTTAATTCCAATTTTTTTTATTGAATTCAAATTTCACCATCTGCCATGGCAAGATTCGAACCTGGGTCCTCAGAGCATTACTCTGGGTCACTGGATTACTAATCCTGCGCCACTGCCTCCTCGAAAGATGCACTGCAGGGACTCACCAAGGCTCCTCAGACAGCACCATCTAAACCCAAAAACACTACCATCTAGAAGGACAAGGGGAGCAGGTTGATGGGAATGCCACCACCTGGAAGTTCCCCTCCAAGTCACTCTGACTTGGAAATGTATCGCCATTTCTTCACTGTCGCTGGGTCGAAATCCTGGAATTCCCTCCCTAATAGCACAGTGGGTTTACCTCCAGCACATGGACTGCAGCAGTTCAAGACAGCAGCTCACCAAAACCTTCTGAAGGACAATTAGGAATGGGCAACAAATGTTCGCCTAACAGCGAAGCCAACATACCGTAAAAATTATTTTTTAAAATTTGGTTATATATTGAAACAAATTATTTTATTATGTAAGTCATTGATAATGCCACATTTACAAATTTTTTGGCGACTTGCGGCCATTCCGTTTTCAAGAGGCCTTTGGTGTACTGGAAAGGATATGAATAAGTTGGGAAGGTTTGATTTCGAGCTTGGGACTATATATCCAGAAAATGGGATGTGCAGAATGAAATGGATCTTAACAAATATTTAAAAATCATAGGCCAGGATTTTAAAGTCTTGAGAGGCAAACATAAAGTAAAGCTAATCAAATGATTCAAATTAGATTGATCACAGCAAGTCAAGATTATGAGAACACAATTAACAAATCTCAAGTAAGAACCGAGATTAAGTAAGTACTTTTCACGCTGAGTAGGAGTTACTCCATCGTAAAAAAAGTTAATGTTATGTTGATTAAAGAGTCCTGAGTAAATACCTGCTGGGAATGAGATTGAGAGTTATGGAGGTCCTGAAATTCTGCAGGGCGTCCCCTGACCTCCCACCATAACATTGTCAGGAAATTGGTAGAACTCTCAGAGAACTGTTCACATGATGTGACACAGTAAAGTGGTACAACTGGTATCACAATGCAACTCACAAAACACATGTGTTGAGGCTGTATCCTGGGCTGGCAGTCTCCAAGTGAACTTCAATCCATGGCAATTAATTGTGATTCCCTCTCCCAGTCACCTTTCTTCCACTGTTTAAGCTCACCTTGCTCAAATAGTGGCTGTATATTTGCCCGAATAGCAAGTTTGATGCTCGTTTGAAGATACCTGGGTCTACTGTCCATGACCCATGCCTGCCCTTTGTTTTTATCTGTGAGCATTGGATCTTTGCTCAAATTAGTATTTTTTTAAATATTGTACTTCACTGAGCATTAAGCTTCTGAATAATCTTTATTGTGACAAGTAGGCTTTCAGTAACATTGCAATGAAGTAGGGCAGCATGGTGGCGCAGTGGTTATCACTGCTTCCTCACGGCGCCGAGGTTCCAGGTTCGATCCCGGCTCTGGGTCACTGTCCGTGTGGAGTTTGCAAATTCTCCCCGTGGTTGCGTGGGTTTCTCCCCCACAACCCAAAGATGTGTGGGATAGGTGGATTGGACGTGCTAAATTGCCGCTTAATTGGAAAAAATGAATTGGGCACTTTAAATTTGAAAAGAAAACCCACTGCAATGAAGTTACTGTGAAAAGCCCCTAATAACCACAGTCCGGCACCTGTTCGGGTACACGGAGGAAGATAGCACATCGTTCGGGACTTGTGGGAGGAAACCGGAGCACCCGGAGGAAACTCACAAATTCACAGGGAGAACGCACAGACAGTGATGAGCCAAACCAGGAATCAAACCTGGGGCCCTGGCACTGTGAAGCAACAGTGCTAACCACTCTGCCACCATGCTGCCCTCTCCACTGGACTAAACCGTAGCTATATATGCTGTTCAGGTGCCTAAGTTTGAAAGCAATTTTTTGTCTTTCCCACAGCCCAATGCCTACCACTGCTGATATCTTCTGAGTTTTTGATTAGACTTTTTGTCCTATTGGATTCTCAGCTTCAGCCATGGTCTAGTTTCTGGCCAGAAATGGACTCTTCTAGGCCACATACATTATTCAGTCCCATTGGATCTTATTAAGCCCAGAACCTCTGATCTGGGTCCGAATCTCTATTTCCAAGCCAGATCAAACAAAGTTACCTACTTACCTTCCTACAGTTTTTCAGATCCGTTTGAGCATCCTTCCACACTCAGACAATCCTCATAGGGAGAAGCAGAGTGAATCATTGTAGAAACCATGCCCCCCCCCCTTTTACAAAAACAACTTTGAGAAGGTACTGAGAGAAGGTAAGTGGGTGAGAGTGTCGAGTGACAGGTAAATGGGATCGGATGGCAGGTAAGTGGGTGAGGTGGTAGGATGGAAGGTGGATGATGAAGGTGTAGGATGGCAAGCAAGTGGGTGACAGGGTAAGGTGACAGGTAAGTGGGTGAGAGGGCAGGCAGCAGGTAAGTTACTGAGGGGGTAGAGTGGCAGCTGGATAGGAGGTAAAGAGGCAGGTGAGTGGGTGAGGGTGCAGGGTGATGGGTGTGTGAGGGTGACAAGTAGCTAGGGTGTAGGCTGGGTTGGGGTGTTGCGGGTTGGGGGTGTAGGGAGATTGGGGGTGCAGTTTGAGGTCAGGTGGGAAGTCAGGCGGTGGTGGTGTGAGTCAAGGAAGTTCAGTGGGTAGCAGGGGATGGTTGGGGGTGAGTAATATAGCTGCCAGGAAGTTGGTTCTAATCCTTCCAACTGTTCCTGAGTCACTATTTAGGTAACTAAATTGGAAACATCTGAGTTCTCCTTCTCTAACTCTGACTCAGGGAGTCAGTGCTGTTATGGTAATCCCACTAAACTAGTAATCCAGAGGCCTAGGATAATGCCCTGTGGTGAGGTTCAAATCCCACCATGGTAGCTGGCAAAATTTAAATTCAATGAATAAATCTGGAATTATAATGCAAGACTTAGTAATGGTGACCATGAAACTATCAGAGATTGTTGTAAAAACCCACCTGGCTCACTAATTCCCATCTTTACCTCACCTAGTTTACATGTGAATCAACACCCACAGCAATGCGATTGGCTTTTAACTTCCCTCTGAAATGGTCTACTCCTGCTCCTGATTCCTATGGTTGCATGTAAGCCACTCAGTGTAAGGTCAATTGGGGTCGAGCAACAAATGATGGCCTTGATTGTGATCCCCACATTCGACGAAAGAAAAGAGAAACAAAAAGGACTTCTGTGTGATTCTCCAGCACACCTTGAGGGGTGGAGGGATGGGGTGGGCTGATGCAGAGGGGTGGGGGGGGGGGGGGGGAGTCTGACTATCTGGAGATCGGAGGTTCTGAGCCATTGTGACCTCAAGCTTTGCCACAGGTTTTCTTGGCACTTCATCCCTGTGAATACATCTCTAGAGATGGACAATGGTGACATTGGAGAAAAATGGTGTGGCTAAATGTGACGAAGGTTGCTGGCAGGTTTAGAAGAGGAAGAGGGTCTTCATCTTTATCACAGTGCCGTAAGGTGTAGCAGGGAGGAAACCTGATTGGAGGGATTCGATCGTGGAGTTGGAAACGATGAGCAGTGATTTGGGAAGCGGCAACAGGTTCAAGGACTGCTGGAGAGGATTTTGAGGTTAAGCAGTGGTCTACATGAATGATAGGGTCAATGGTTGGTTTGTTGAAGAAATGGGTGATGGCAGCAGATTTTCATTGTCAGGTAACAATATTTACAATATCAGCTCACGCGGATATGACAAAAGATCATCACATTTCTTTCGACATCGCTACTACTCGACTAAATGGATAGATTTCTAGACCCGAGAGGCTTCAAGGGGTATGGGAAGGGTGTCGGAGTTTGACGTTGAGATAGAGGGTCAGCCATGACCATACTGCATGGTGCGACAGGCTTGAAACGCTGAATGACCAACTGCCATTATTTTCTATGCTCCGACGTTAACTGATGACTTCCATCATTTTTTGATTTTATTTCAGTTAACATGCAATGAAGAAGAGAAGTTTGTTCGTCAGCAATTTCGTAGGAATAAGGGCGAGAGAGCAGAGGTTGGGTCTCACCTGGACAAGATGAACTCGGAGAAAGTGTGAGGGGAAATGGGAGGGAAACTTGAGAACAACCCTCACGAACTGTTGGAGGTGAAGCAAGCTGCTAAAAATCTCCACTGCCTTACATTTATTGCTGTTCTATTGTTTCCCATTTTGCTTATAAAGAAAAAAGGTTGTTGCCTAATCCAGTGTGAACTGGCTGTTAAAAAGCCATTTTCCCTGAAATGGGCCTGCTGTTATGGGCCACTTTCTTCCGTTTCACATCATGTAACCCCTGAGAAGGAACCACTCTCTGCTCTTATTAATAATCCTGCACCTGGTCAACACAAGTAAAGACATAATAACTTGCATGACTGATAATGTTACTTGGACTCAAAACACTGAAAAAAATCAATGTACAGCAAAATTGGGAACCAAATTATAAAATATTCGAATATTTTATATTTTAGTTCTGTATTTTGCTCTTTATTGATTTTTTTTCAGTGTTTTTGAGTTGCGCATCCTTAATTTTCCATGAGAGGTCAGAGACAAGTTTCAACAATCTCCACAGTTCTATTCTGCAATCATCGTCTGTAGAGTGGAACCCCTGCCAATGTTCTCTTCTGCTCAGTAAAGCATCTCACCTCAGTCTGTGGCTGTAATTGATTGACTGACAATTCACCTTCTGAAGGAAAATTGTTATCATCTCATTATTCATTGAGAACCATTTTAAATTCTATTCCTTTTGGCCTGCATTTTCTTTTTTATTGAGGTTCAGGCCTTGATTTTAATCAGCAATCGGTTTCAAGCAGGCACAACGGAAACAATAAGCAGTAAACTAAAACAGATGATGTTCCATATTCTTTTGCTACATGTGAGCCATATGGACCAGAATTCCAATTCTGTTCCCACACCTAGTGATTCACTAAGGCAGACTGCTCTCTATTTTCGTAGCTATTAATTCCCCGAGCAGGTTGCTAATCTGTCACTGGGGGCTCACAGCTTGAGGAGCACCATTCCACATTGAGAGTGGCTGACCAGGAGTCTCTCCCGGTCTCACCGCCAGCCATTTGGCATGTTTGGAAAGATGTGCAGATTGATGCACTCAACCTATTACGAACACCTAAGGCCTGGGGACTTGAACCTGCAGCTTCTGACTCAGAGGCAGGGGAACTACCCAATGTGTCACAAGAGCTCTTATTGACCAGAATGGCCCAGGTTCAAAGCTAGTTTGGGTAAGTTAGTTGATATCAGCAATAAAAACACTACAATTGATCTCACTTGCCTAAGAGAGGATCTAAATTCCACCAGGGATCCTAATCGCCATATCAAAGGATGATATTATGTCCATGATGCCCCATGAGAGAACAGCTTGTCAAAACCTATTGCTTAGTGACGTCCATGAGGAATATCCACTTGTGTCAAGTCAGACTAACGGCATCCCTGGAGAGAAAACTGAAGGGACAAAAGGTATTATCTTGTAAAAATCAAAAACTAGGGTGGCACGAGGGTGGGATCAGGGGTGAGCTGGCAAGGTGGATACAGAACTGGCTAGGTCATAGAAGGCAGAGAGTAGCTATGGAAGGGTGCTTTTCTAATTGGAGGGCTGGACTAGTGGTGTTCCGCAGGGATCAGTGCTGGGACCTTTGCTGTTCGTAGTATATATAAATGATTTGGAGGAAAATGTAACTGGTCTGATTATTAACTTTGCAGACGACACAAAGGTTGGTGGAATTGCGGATAACGATGAGGACTGTCAGAGGATACAGCAGGATTTAGATCATTTGGAGACTTGTGCAGAGAGATGGCAGATGGAGTTTAATCTGGAAAAATGTGAGGTAATGCATTTTGGAAGGTCTAATGCAGGTAGGGAATATACAGTGAATGGTAGAACCCTCAAGAGTATTGAAAGTCAGAGAGATCTAGGTATACAGGTCCACAGGTCACTGAAAGGGGCAACACAGGTGGAGAAGGTAGTCAAAAAGGCTTAATGCATGCTTGCCTTTATTGGCCGGGGCATTGAGTATAAGAATTGGCAAGTCATGTTGCAGCTGTATAGAACCTTAGTTAGGCCACACTTGGAGTATAGTGTTCAATTCTGGTCGCCACACTACCAGAAGGATGTGGAGGCTTTAGAGAGGGTGCAGAAGAGATTTACCAGGATGTTGTCTGGTATGGAGGGCATTAGCTATGAGAAGCGGTTGAACAAACTCGGTTTTTTCTCACTGGAACGACGGAGGTTGAGGGGCGACCTGATAGAGGTCTACAAAATTATGAGGGGCATAGACAGAGTGGATAGTCAGAGGCTTTTTCCCAGGGTAGAGGGGACAATTACTAGGGGCATAGGTTTAAGGTGCGAGGGGCAAGGTTTAAAGTAGATGTACGAGGCAAGTTTTTTACACAGAGGGTAGTGGGTGCCTGGAACTCGCTGCCAGAGGAGGTGGTGGAAGCTGGGACGATAGTGACATTTAAGGGGCATCTTGACAAATACATGAATAGGATGGGAATAGAGGGATACGGACCCAGGAAGTGTAGAAGATTGTAGTTTAGTTGGGCAACATGGTTGGCATGGGCTTGGAGGGCCGCAGGGCCTGTTCCAGTGCTGTACTTTTCTTTGTTCTTTATTCTTTGCTTGGCACGTGGTGCTGTGGTTAGCACTGGGACTACGGCGCTAAGGACCTGGGTTTGAATCCCGGCCTTGGGTCACTGTCCGTGAGGAGTTTGCACATTCTTCCCGTGATTGCATGGGTTTCACCCCCACAACCCAATGATGTGCAGGTTAGGTGAATTGGTAACCGTAAATTGCCCCTTAATTGGAAAAAAAAATAATTGGGTATTCTAAATTTAAAAAAAAATCAAAAACCAAAAAGGATTAGTTGATGGCTTAAAATCACAGTCATAATGTGTTGGAATGTTAATTATATAATACAGCTAACCCAGTCTTGAACTGAACTGAAAAAAAAAACAGAAACACATATTGTGCTACAGGTGAGATTGACTGGCCTTGACATCAAGGCAGCATTTGACTGAGTATGGCATCAAGGAGCCTCAGCAAAACTGGAGTCAATGGGAATCAGGGGGAAAACGCATCTGTGGTTGGAGTCATATCTGCTCAGCTCCAGGACATCACTGCAGGAGTTCCTCAGGGTTGTGTCCTCGGCCCAACCATCTTCAACTGCTTTATCAATGACCTCTCTTCCATAATAAGGTCAGAAGTGGGGTTGTTTGCGATGACGGCAATGTTTAGCACCATTCGTGACTCCTCGGACAATGAAGCAGTCCATGTCCAAATGTAGCAAGACCTGGACAGTATCCAGGCTTGGGCTCACAAATGGTAAGTTACATTTACGCCACACAAATGCCAGGCAATGACCATCTCCTACAAGAGAGGATCTAACCATCACCCTTTGACATTCAATGGCATTACCATTTCTGAATCACCCACAATCAACCTCCTGGGGGTACCATTGAGCAGAAACTGAACTGGACTAGCCCCATTAATACTGTGACTACCAGGGCAGGTCAAATGCTAGGAATCCCACGGCATGTAGCTCACCTCCTGACCCCCCTAAAGCCTGTCCACCATCTACAAGGCACAAGTCAGGAGTATAATGGAATAATCTCCATTTGCCTGGATGAGTGCAGCTCCAATAACACTCAAGAAGGTCAACACCATCCAGGACAAAGCAGCTCACTTGATTGCTCCCTCTTCCACAAACATTCAAACCCTCCACCACCACCGAAAAGTAGCAGCCGTATGGACCAACTACAAGATGCACTGCAGTAACTCACCAAGGTTCCTTAGATAGCACGACCACTGCCATCTAGACGGACAACAGCTGCAGAAAACTGGGAACCCCACCACCTGGAGGTTTCCCTCCAAGTCACTCAGCACCCTGACTTAGAAATATATCGCTGTTCCTTCAGTGTGGCTGGGGCAAAATCCTGGAACTTCCTCCCTAACCAGCACAGTGGGTGTACCTACTCCTCAGGGACTGCATTGGTACAAGAAGGCAATTCACCACCACGTTCTGAAGGGCAACTAGGGTTGGGCAATAAATGCTGGCTTAACCAGCAAAGTCAGCATCCTGTAAATAAATTTTAAAAAAGGATTAGCTGGCAGATGAAGTAAAAGCAAAATATTTTCAAACTGAAATGATTTCAGTGTCCCAGGATCAGAAAGCCATGTTATGATTATATCACTCCACACTACAATGACATCCTTTTAAATGTTCCCAAATAAATATTTCTCATGTCACCCTAGAAACTGATAGAGAATTGGACAACTAAAATAATGAGTAAGCGAAGGATGTACAGGACTTGTTTTATTGTCGTTTTACCAAGAAAATTCTTATTCCTGAAATTGATTCACTTACTTGGGATCCGATAACTAATAATTGTATTGCAAAAGCAGTGGCTGCCAAGCTAATACTGGAAAGAATCTCAAACTATAGCTCCATTTATTTAATTGCCTTTAATCTTTAATCAATGCTTTCAGTCTGAATATACTGCACGTCTAAGCATGATAATGAAGTGGCTCTGTGCAGCCACAACTCTTCAAGTAAAATACTTCTCAGTAGGAATGGGTAAATAGTGTGCAAATCACAATTAAGTCAATATAAGGAAGCTGGTACTGTGATACAGATTACAGCTTCTTGATTGCATAAACACAAGGATGAAAGCTCGACAAAGCGGTTTTCCAATTGCGTCACAGTCTGCAAAAGCAGAAGGTTATGTGTCAAAAAGAATTTGCTTTTATGGTTCATCAGAAATAATCCACAATATTTTAGTTAGAATGTCAGTTCCTCCTAAATCTTATGGGCCTGCTGTTCTGGCATATTTGTATTTTTGTTTCTCATCGTGCAACCACTGAGAAGGAACATTACTCTCCTGCTCTACATGGCACTGCACCTGGTCAATGATGGTGTGATATTGTCATATTGTTAGATTATTCAGAAACTAATTGTGTGCATATATATCCTATGGTGTCACATACGCTGCTGCATTTCAATCATGTGTCAAGTCACACAACGCGATTCTCTGGAAAAATTTCTAAGTGTGGTAGCGAGCAGGAATTGCTGTGAGTTTCTCACCGTTCAGCCCAGCGAGGCCGGCAATGCTATTCAACGTTAATTGGTCCACGTAACAAGGCCTCACGGGCCTCTCTCTGCAAATATCGCCTTGCCAGCTGATTCACCGCCAGCACCCTGCTAACAAGGTCGAGCAGCACTTCAGCTGCATTTGCTCAGCCAACTCCAGCCAGCTTGCAATGATGGCGCCCAGCAGGCGAGCCTCGAGATTCGGGGACGCTGACCCAGGGAGGCCAGGAGGATGTCCTGTTCCCCCAAAGGTCCCGGACTGTCAGCCACAAGGCAGTCAGTGCCCTAGGCGGAGGTGGCGGCAGCTGCAAGCTCGGGTACCGTGACCAATAGGACTGGCTTCAAGTGCCGAAAAAAGGTCAACGACCTACACCGGACAGCACGAGAAAGTAGACACCAGAGCATCCACCTCCCCCCCCTCCCCCCAAGGAAGCATCCATCACGCAATTCCCCCTGTGACCCCCAATCCTCCCTCCATCCCCCTCCCCCTTAAAACACCCCAAACCATCCATCTACCCCCCCCCCCCCCCCCGAAGGAAGCATCCACCATGCAACTATCCCTGTGACCCCCAACCCTCCCTCCATCCCCCTACCCCTTAAAATATCCCAAAACGTGTTAGTTATTATTGCGTTACAGACTGACCCGTCCCTCCCACTGACCACATGACCATTCTCCCGTAGGTCCTCCGGCCGATAGCGCCGACCCATACTGGGTGTCACCCTCTCCTGCCTGTCACGAGACCACCTTGGAGGGGGGCTCTGAGGATGCCACCTTTATACTTGCAGAACAGCTGTCATCCCCTGCTGGGCTGCTGGATCCCAGGATCCAGCGGGGTCCCAGCCTGCTGTTGTGTCTGTGGTGCAGAGGTACTCAGAGCTGATGGAGAAGATAGGGTGCAGCCAGGACATTCAGGGGGAGATGTCAGTGTCACTTCAGCAGATCCATAGCCGCTTGGAGGAGTCCCAGAGGCTATGGGCGCAGGAGGTGGCACCGGCAATGTGTGGCACCGAGGCCAACACTGCTAGGTGACCGACAATGGTGACCACCATGGATAGCCTGATGCATAACGTTGGCACCATGAGTGAAGGTGTCCAAGGCATCTGTCAGTCGGTGACTGCCATGGCTCGTGGGGTTCCCAGTTTTCTGTAGAGGGTCTCGGCAGAATGACCGACTTGCTGGGGGATGTCACCCAGAACCAGACCGACCTTGATAGGGTCTTTCGGGACATGACCCACTCTCTGATGGGCATGGCACAGTTACTGCGTAGCTTGTCCTAGTCGCAGGTGGGCATGGCTGAGGCACTGAGGAGCATCACCGAGTACGTCGACACTATGGTGCAGACCATGGAACCACCAGGGCTGGCAGAGCCAGACGATGCAGGGGCAGCTGGGGCTCAAACCAGCTCTCCATCTGTCCCAATGTGAACCCCAGGGCCCTATGGGCGCAGACCGGGAGGAGGGTCTTGACCACAGAAACATCCACCTGTGACTGTGACACGTCCCCAATGAGTTGGACATGCTGCTGAGCTGTTCGCCATGGCCATGCTGCTGATATCCTGTACCAGGATATCCATTGCAGTCGCCGCCCTGGCAGTGTTGGCCTCTGTGCCACACATGTCTGGCTCTATCTCCTGTACTCTTTTCCACTGGGACTCCTCCGATCAGCTATGGACCTGCTAGAGTGTAGCTAATATCCCCTCTGAATATCACGGCCGCACCCTATCGACTGCATCAGCCAGTGAATCCTCACCTCTACGCCGTACGCCAACATCTACGTTGGTGACCGATCTGTCCTTGGCCACCCTCATGGCCCCCAGGATCATTCCCGGTCGCGGGTAGGGACTTTGATGTCCCCTCCACCAGTCTGGGCCCTCTCCCATATGTTGAGGGCCAACTTCTTCTGTGGGGATAGAGAGAGGGCATTGTCAGCTGCACGCTTCGTCCACCATGGAGGGACGGGGGAATGGGTGGTGGGAGGATGGGGGAGGCATGGCGGGCAGGGTGCGGGCGTGGGCAGCACTGCTGGATATGGGTTGACTGGGGCATGGGATGGTGCTGGACAGTAGCGGTGCCAGGTGCCTGGTCATCGGGGAGTGGGGTAGTGGCGGGGGCAGCGCCAGTGCCAGAGGGCCGGTGGAGGTCGTTGATCATCTTACGGCAATGGCTGCCGGTCCTCATGTTGATGCTCCCCGAGCCGACAGCCATTCCACCTCCTCCCAGGCGGCACTGGCTGCCCTGTGGCTTTCGTGTCTGTGTGGGTTTCCTCTGGGTGCTCCAGTTTCCTCCCAGAGTCCAAAAGACGTGCAGGTTAGGTGGATTGGCCATGATAAATTGCCCTTAGTGACCAAAAAGGTTAGGAGGGGTTATGGGGATAGGGTGGAAGTGAGGGCTTAAGCGGGTCGGTGCAGACTCAATGGGCCGAATGGCCTCTTTCTGCACTGTATGTTCGATGTTCTATGTTCTGACCCTCTGAGCCTCTCAGGGGAGCAGCGCATCCCATCTGGACTCGACTGCGTCCAACAATCTGACCAGGTCAACGTCCCCAAATCATGGGGCTGGTCTCCTCGGTAGCATGGCTGCGAGCTGTATGGGGTTTGCTCTGTGGGATTAGTTTAAGAGCTGCCCCCCCCCCCCCCTTGTCGGTGGGGAGCTGGCAGGCACGGTCTCGATGACTCAGCTGGCCGCACCATCATTCATGGTGTGAAGCCTGTAGGTCTCGTTAAGTGGGCAAATTAACGTTTGCTACGCTGGGTCGAGTGTTGGAACGCACGCAGCAGTTCCTGCTCGGTACCACACTTAGAATTATTAAATCGTGCCCTTTGTCATTTTTTAGGCCTTGGGGAGCTTCTCCCCAGTCTAGACCAACGAGGTTGGCTCTTCTAGGGGGGCCTGGTTGACACTTTCAGGGTGCCTGGGTGTCATGGGGAATGCCAGGGTGCTGCTTCTGCCCTGTCCCCAACCACCTCGGGGGCTCTAATGGACTCTGAGATCCACAGAATGGCAATCATGCCTAGTCTCCGCTTGTAGAGGCCAGTGCTAATCGGTGTCCGTGTGAGGCCTCGGCGGTGCGCCCAATAACTACTGGGCACCGGGAGAACGTGGCCTCAAATATTTAAATGAGTGAAATGACTCATTTCAAAATAATTATCTGGTCATGCCCAGTGAGGGCGTAATCCAGATCGCGCCGGGGGTCGGGTGACTCGCATGAGATTTTACGACCGGCGCGAAGCCCGATTTGGGCCTCTCCCGCAATTCACCTGGTGTGCCCGGATTGGCGCTGAGTGCAACATGGCGATAGCATCGGGCCCGTGACTTCACTCTAGGAGAAATTGTGCTTGCAGACAACCTAACTCAGTTGTCACCATGGGAGAAACATGAGATAAAAGAGCTAGGTGTAAAGATCCATCACCTAGTGAATGTAGCACCACTGAAACTGTGTCAGAATAGAGATGAGACCAACAAACATGAAGAGTTACAGATGCTCTCTCAGCAAGTGATCCAGACCTTACCTGAATAGATAAACAAGAATAGCCAGCAATATAGCAGCACCAGTTTATCAGAGATGACATATCATCCGGAAGATTGTCTGCTAGCCGGAGCCAGAACAACCACAAACAAAATGAAGGAGAGAGAACTTTCCCAGAAAATACAAGAAAGCCACCTGGGGACAGAGAAATGTAAGCTCAGATGCTGATCAGCTGCGCACTCGATAGAAATCCTCAAAGAGATCAAAAGAATGAATGCCAGAAGTATAAAAATACACCGCAGAAAGAGAAGATGATAGCTACTGAGGCAGCACCCAGATGATGATTTAACGTGGGAGCTACTGTGTTCACATGTAATCAAGAATGGTACCCCATAGTTGCACACCCAAAGACACCTTTTATTCAAGAAATACGAGCTTTGAGAGTTACAAAAATTACCTCAAGTTCCCTTCATTGAGCAAGGGAACCCTGAAAGAATATTGGGCGGGATTTTCCGACCTCCCACCGGGTCGGAGAATCACCGCGGCGCCGCACGAATTGCGCAAGGCCGGGTTGCCATTCTCCGATGCGTGCCAGAACGGGCGCCCGCATATGGTGCCCAGCTGCATGGAGAATCGCCGAAAACGGCCCTAGCGGCGATTCTCCAATAGAGCACGGATTCTCCGGGCCGGGTGGCACCCACCAGCGGGTAGGTCCATGGCGGCACACACGGCAGTCCTCTGGTGAGGGCAGTGACACCAGCCGGTAGCCCTGGCAGGGTGGATGCCGACAGGTCTCAGGGCACCGAGGGGGCAGGGGTGGGGCGCGTGCTGGCAATCAAGCTGACCATGTAGCCCATGGCACCTGGTTGTGGAGGGGGCTATACCAATGCTGAAACTCTGTCTACTCCCACCCCCTACGGTCGTACAATGTTTAGCCATCTCCCAGTGTTGCTGGCTGCCGTGGCGGGGCCTGCTGCCCTGCATGAGGCCAAGTGGGAGCTGGAGCATGGGTGTGACAGGAAGGTGGCAGAGCCTGTTGTAGAGCAGTAGGCTGCAGTGGGGCACATGCAAGCCGCCCAGGCCGCAGGGCCACACACCCGAGGCGCAGGAGGAGCACCACAACGTGCAGGAGCCACATCATGAGGATAATGAAGAGGAGGAGGAGGAGGATGTGCCACGGCCATGGAGACGCCCGATGCGACAATGTGTGTGCCGGCCCCACATGTCCTTCAAGGACCTCCCGATGCGGGCGGTGTCTGCCAGGTGCTCCGGGTCGGTCAACGCGTGGCCCTGCAATACACAATACACCATCATGTTTAGGCAGGTGGAGGGGGGTGTGCTTCACCGTACGGCGTGAGGGGGGAGTGCTGATGGGACAGTGCTGAGGGGACAGTGCTGAGGGGAAAGGGCTGAGGGGAAAGGGCTGATGGGAAAGGGCAAAGGGGAAAGGGCAGAGGAAGAGTGCTGAGGGAAAAGGGCTGAGGGGAAAGGGCTGAGGATAGAGTGCTGAGGGGATAGTGCTGAGGGGAAAGGGCTGATGGGAAAGGGCAAAGGGGAAAGGGCAGAGGAAGAGTGCTGAGGGGAAAGGGCTGAGGGGAAAGGGCTGAGGGGAGAGTGCTGAGGGGAAAGGGCTGAGGGGAATGGGCAGAGGAAGAGTGCTGAGGGGAAAAGGCTGAGGGGAAAGGGCTGAGGGGGGAAAGGGCTGAGGGGAGAGTGCTGAGGGGAAAGGGCAGAGGGGAGAGTGCTGGGGGAAAGGGCTGAGGGGGGAGTGCTGGGGGGAGAGTGCTGAGGGGAAAGGGCAGAGGGGAGAGTGCTGGGGGGAAAGGGCTGAGGGGGGAGTGCTGGGGGGAGAGTGCTGGGGGGAAAGGGCTGAGGGGGGAGTGCTGGGGGGAGAGTGCTGAGGGGAAAGGGCTGAGGGGAGAGTGCTGAGGGGAAAGGGCTGAGGGGAAAGGGCTGAGGGGAGAGTGCTGAGGGGAAAGGGCTGAGGGGAAAGAGCTGAGGGGAAAGGGCTGAGGGGAAGAGCTGAGGGGAAACGGCTGAGGGGAAGGGCTGAGGGGGAGAGTGCTGAGGGGAGAGTGCTGAGGGGAAAGGGCTGAGGGGAGAGTGCTGAGGGGAGAGTGCTGAGGGGGGAGTGCTGGGGGGAGAGAGCTGAGGGGAAAGGGCTGAGGGAAAAGGGCTGAGGGGAAAGGGTGAGGAGAAAGGGCTGAGGGGAGAGCTCTGAGGGGACAGGGCTGAGGGGAAAGGGCTGAGGGGAGAGTGCTGAGGGGAAAGGGCAGAGGGGAGAGTGCTGAGGGGAAAGGGCTGAGGGGAGAGCGCTGAGGGGACAGGGCTGAGGGGAAAGGGCTGAGGGGAGAGTGCTGAGGGGGGAGTGCTGAGGGGAAAGGTCTGAGGGGAGAGTGCTGAGGGGAAAGGGCAGAGGGGAGAGTGCTGGGGGGAAAGGGCTGAGGGGGGAGTGCTGGGGGGAGAGAGCTGAGGGGAAAGGGCTGAGGGGAGAGTGCTGAGGGGAAAGAGGTCAGAAAAGGGGGGGGGGTTCTCATTTGTTGGCGCCCCCCTGATCTCGGCATGGGCAATCTCCCGGTCCTCGGGTGCACCAGTTATATCCAGTGCCCTCTGCGCATGCACGGTGAGGGGCCGCAAGTCAGTTTCGCCCCCTCTGGTTCGAGCACGCTCTCGTTGGTTATAGGCACTCTTCCCCTGGTGGAGGAGGGGGACGGGGGGACAGGGGGGGGTGGAAATGACAGCATTGTTAGTCGGTCCGATGCATGCCGTTGGATCTATATTTTCATGGGTGCACAGGGCCAACGCGGCTTGCATGGGTGGCTGCAGCCAGGCGGGTCACGGCTGTGGTTGTACCGTCCCCCTGGGAAGGGGGTGGTTGTCACACATGTGGGGGGTAGGGGGGTTGTTGCCATTGGCACATTGCAGGTTACTCACCCTGGCTGCCCTCAGTAGGTCATTGAGCTTTTTGTGGCACTGCTCGCCAGTCCTGGGTGTCACCGCAATGGCACTGATGGCCACACCCACCTCTCTCCCCAGACGCCGGGCCACATTGGGTGGGACCCTCTGGCCGGCTCCAGGGTACAGACACCCCCTATTATCCTCGAGGGCGTCTAGGAGGTCTCCAGGTCGTGGTCGGTGAACTGGGGCGCTGCTCGGCGTGGCGTCGTGTTGCTCCATCGGCGGCCTGTGCGCTCGTGTCGCTTTGTGTGCGATGTTGCGATGCATCGATTGCTTGGCGCCGCGTATCCGACGCTGCTCTGACGCCGCGCCCCCGCGCCTCCCGCCGCGCCCCTGCTAGCCCCCTTGTACGCTGCAGAATGGGGTCCCAGACCGGGCGCCAACCACGGAGTGAAACACTCCCGTTTTGATGCCGACACTTTGCCGTCGGAGCAGAGAATCGTGCCCATTATGTGACAGTGGAATCCAATTCATCACTAGAGAATTGAAGGGATTTACTGAACACAATGGGTTCAATGCCATCATCTCATCACCACACTGCCAAAGGTGACACAGGTTTATAGACAGACACATGTATATGGTCAAGAGACACCTCACAGAATGCCGAGAGACAAAGAAAGATCCAAACCTTGACTTACCTCCCCGGACAGCCGCCGGAATGTGGCGACTAGGGGCTTTTCACAGTAATTTCATTGAAGCCACTCGTGACAATAAGCGATTTTCTTTTTTTTTTCAAACTACACCTTAGAAGCTCAATATGAAATCATTTACAGAGCAGTTGAGTGGAAGAAAAGATAAGTCAACTCTGCCAAGCAAAACTCTGTCCAAGTGACCAGGAGAAAGTTGGACAACTCACTGATGCACAGGTGGAAGGAGGTCAACCTGAGTTGTTGAAAGGACAAACTGTACATGTACAGGGCAATGATGAAAACCTGTTAGAGAAACTGAGACTCTCACTGTGATGGAGGCCGTTAAGGAAATCAGAAGGAACAGAGCTTATATTCGGCATGCATTCACCTGAGTTGGAAAAGCGAAAAATATCATAAACAACATCAGCAACATTATTAACCAGTAAGACAAACATCAATAGCAAGATCAACAATGTCACCAGCAAGCATTAGCAACATCAAACATAACTCCGCTAACACCAGGAGAAAAACATACAATATCGCCTGAACAGCCTGATTTTTCCTCAATGAGACTGATGGATGCCAAATCCATAAGTTGGAGGAGCAACACGGTACCACCTAAGCGATACCCTGAAAATTGTTTTTCAGAGAAAAGAGCAAGCTACAAAGCACTCTTAAAGTGTCTAGTTCAGTAAGAAAATGCGATTGTTAATTTTCTTTAGAAAGAAAAGTTAAGATTGGAACATGATGTGGAGATGCCGGCGTTGGACTGGGGTGAGCACAGTAAGAAGTCTTACAACACCAGGTTAAAGTCCAACAGGTTTGTTTCAAACACGAGTTTGAAACAAACCTGTTGGACTTTAACCTGGTGTTGTAAGACTTCTTACTAAGATTGGAACAGTTATATTTGTTTAGAAGTGCTATATGTTTTCTTAAAAAGAAAGCAAAGTGTTATATTATTTGTAAATGTAGTGGGTTCCTGAATCACCGTCAGCAAGGAATTTCAACAACGAATAGTTTATTAACTATCAGTAGCACAAGTGGATAGCACTGTGGCTTCACAGCGCCAGGGTCCCAGGTTCAATTCCCCGCTGGATCACTGTCTGTGCGGAGTTTGTGCGTGGGTTTCCTCCGAGTGCTCCGGTTTCCTCCCATAGTCCAAGGACGTGCAGGTTAGGTGGATTGGCCATGATAAATTGTCCCTAGTGACCAAAAAGGTTAGGAGGGGTTATTGGGGTATGGGGATAGGGTGAAAGTAAGGGCTTAAGTGAGTTGGTGCAGACTCGATGGGCTGAGTGGCCTCCTTCTGCACTGTATGTTCTATGACTCTATAACTAGCTTGGCAGGCACTTCAACATTTGTGCTCTGCCCACGCTCCCAGTGATAAGTCCCCTGCTCCTGCCATGTAACCTTTTTTGCAGCCAAGTCATGACATTCTCTTGTGACCACTTGGTCTACATCTTTCTATTCAGCTGGAACACCCAATGGCATGAGGTGTAGCAATATGCGCACCAGGAAACTGCGTACAGACTGTTGTGTAACATACAAGTTAAACAGGCTCACAATGCATAGCTGTTTACACATACAGTGTGACACCGAGTAAGCTGTCGCAGCTGCTGCACAGCCCATCGTGTCTCCTTTCTTTCTCCAGCCTCCACCGTTTTTGTAGTAGAAAGCTGAAATTCAAAAGCCAGCTGTAGGTTCAGTGGTAATAAAGCCCTGGAACTTGGTGTTTAGTATGCTCAGGCGCCCTAAGCTTGTGGTTATGCTGGTTGGTGATGTTGTAGCCCATCTCTGGCCAGTGTCCTTAGTGTGGGCAGCCCAGAACATTCCATTAGCATGTACTGCGGGTGCAGGATTCATTGTGTTGGTCTCTGGAACAGTCTGCATGTCTACTGGTGTGGAGGGCCTGTGTTAAATGTCATATGACTGAAGTGCTGTGTCATCTGTTGGTGCTGGCTCTGATCCCTGTGGAAGGTGCTGGTCACTGCCTGACTGTCTGGTTGCATTATTGTTCATTTGTGGAGCATGGCAGTGTACCACTGCCAAATGGCCATGGCCATGTACAGTCTGGCTCCTGACCATTTGACCACATGTTAGAGCGCCGAGTCTGTGAGCATCTCGATCATCGTGCGCTTTGCTTCTCAATCTGCGATGCATGAAGACATCATTCACGTTGGTTTCGGGTTTGGACTGCAGCAGAACCTCAGCAGAAAGCAAAGTTCCTGTTTAACCGGCGCCTAAAGCATCTCAGTGTCAGCGAGTGCCCTTGAAGCAAAGGCTATTGGTCTGTCATTCTGGGTGCAGACCATGCTAAGTCCGAGCTGGAAGGTGTCTACTGATATGACTATGAGTGCCTGAAGGTCAAAGTATTGTAGCATCGATGGAGCTGTGAGTCATTCTTTAAGTTTGTTGAAGACCGTTTGTGATGCTCTTGCCAGCACCATTCGACGTCCTGGTGAAAAATTAACAAAGAGGTCCAGTGACCTCACTATAACACTGAATAAACTTAGAAAGATAGTTTGTCATATGAAGAAAGCTTTGTCAGTCATGCTGGTCCACAGGAATGGTGATCCATCATATAGCCGTTGTCTTCTCTGGATCTGGCTTTACACCATCGGCTGTGAGTAAGTGGCCCACATAAGGAACCTGACTGTCCCTGAATTTGAATTTTGAAGGTTTAAACTTCAACTGTCTGCTCCTGATTCTGCCAAGGACGAGACAAAGATGTGCATCATGTTCTTGCATAGTACATCCCCAAACAAGGTTGTCATCAACAATGATCTTGCAAGGTTGGCCTACAAAGAGTTCCTCCATGCACTGTTTGTAGACCTCGCTGTCAGTGGAGATCCCATAGGGCATGTGAAGAAAACAAAATATCCCCATCAGAGATATAAATGTGGTTAGTTTCGAGGATTCCTCATCAAGGAGGATCTGCCAGAACCCACATATCACATCAAGAATTCTGAACACATTAGCATTTGGCATGTCTTCTATCATCTGTTTCACTGTCTTCATAGGGTGATGAGGTCTGGGCAGTACCTTGTACAAGCACACTGGGTCAATGCATATCCTGACTGCGCCATTTTTCTTTACTGCGGCCGTCATTGATGAAATCCATTCATCTATGGGAGTTATGACAGCCAGTGTCACCATCTGATGCAACTCATTGACTGCTTTCTGCTTCATGGCTATTGGTACCTTTCTCGGAGCACAAGCTGTAGTACTGAGTCATCTCGTCTCATGTGGTACACTACTGGTAGCTTAACACTGATGTCACAGTTGAAACTGTCAACACTGGAACTTGGTGTTTTAGAGCATGCACCTCTGGATCAAGCTGAATGAACCCCAATGTAATGCTGTCACGAAGACCTAGTCCTTTTCTTACACTCAGGTCAATTATATGAAACTTAAAATTACCCTGTGTGCAGCAGAGGGTAGCTACATCTTTGGTGTGGATGATTTCTCTGCCATAAGCCATGAGGAACCTCTGGGTGCTGGAGTCTGGTGCTGAATATGGGTCTAGTTCCTGGAGCACTCGGCTGGGCAATACATTGCACTTTGCTCCAGTGTCAATCGTTACCTTCAGTCTGGCGTTACTACCAATTATGTTGAGGGTGGTAAAGATCTCACACTTTTCTGTTACAAAGTTGACAGTCTCACAATAGAGGTTCAGTAGCTTTGTTATTTTGGGTGAGGTCCAGTTAATTCATCTTACTGATGCTTCTACCCATGGAGGATCAGCCAGCTGCCTTGTTGATGATAGCAGGGAAGGGCTGCTGTGGTTTTGACCTGCAGCACTTAGAAAAGTGATTTTGTTTCCCACATCTTTTACCATATGCAAAACAAACTGTTCCGTCCATAGGGTGCTGGATGCTGCAGTTGGAGTAGGGTGTCCCCTGTACTGCAAATACTTGTGTTTCCCACCTGAAATCTCTGCTTTTTATTTCTGATTCTTCATTTAACATACAGACACTGATGGCTTCTTGTACCGTTTGATCTTTCTCTTGCTGTGGCTGCTTGCGGACGAAATGGCTATGAGTTCCAAAAACTATTCGATCCCCGATTAGTTAATCAGTGAGAGTTCCAAACACATATTTATTTGCCAATATTTTCAGGCTGCCAGTGTAAGATTATATTAATTCACCTGCTCTTTGGTTTGTTGAATTGAATGCATGTCTATTGAGGATTATGGTTTCCACTGGGAGACAGATATTCTCAAACATTTTAAGGATTATTTCAAGGTTCTCTTTTTCTTCCTTCAAACGGAAAAAAAAACCTCAATTCTTTCGACAGCGTCAGGGCCCGCTAACCTGTACCGTTCTGATTTATCAGACAATGCAGCACCACAGTAAATACGCCACTCCTTTTCAAACTTTTCCCAACTATCCACAATATATTTGTCAAAGACGAGTGGGTATAACTTCCACACTCCGGCTATATGGCCCCTTTTGTAGCCATGTCATTACATTCTCCATTGACTCTCAGTCGACAGTATTTTATGTTAGTCATCAAGAGGTAGGAACTTATTGATGTGTGAATATGTATTCCAGGGTGCCACATTCACCACTGCCCTGCAGACTGTAACATAGTCTATCAGTCCACCAGCTACACAGAAAGCAGACATTGATACACTTGATGAAGCTCAAGCATTTTTAAGTTTAAAGTGTACTTAGTTCTAACTTAGGAAACCAGAAGACGTTACAGGTAGCCAAGATACAATAATATGCCCGATAATATTACTTGGACACTAACAACTGTTGGAATATTTTGGGGGCGATTCTCCGAGCCCCGCGTCGGGCAGAAGAATCGCCGCAACCGTGCCACGACACCCGATGCCGGCGTGCGATTCTCTGAGGTGTGGAGAATCGGTGCCATTTGCGCCGGTGCGTTTGGTGTGGCGCGGCCACGGGCTGCTGGAATCGGCGGGGCCAGTGATTCTACAGCCCGGATGGGCCAAGTGGCCGCGCCGATACGCAGAGTCCCGCCGGCGCCGTTCACCCCTGACCGCTGCCGGCGGGAACTATACACGAACGGCTGGGGGCGGGGGGTTGGTGGCCTGTGGGCGGGGGGGGGGGGGGAGCTCCCTCACCGGGGGGGGGCTCCGATGGGGTCTGGCCCATGATCTGGGCCCATCAATCGACGGGCCAGCCTATCTCCCCCAGGGCCTACTTTCTGGCGCAGCCGGCCCCTGAACACCGACACCATGTTGGTCGGGGCCGGCGTGCTAAAGAAGTCCCCGCGCACATGCAGGTTGCCGCAGCCCAACTGCGCATGCGCGGGTTGGCACACCGCCCATTTGGCGCCGTGAAAGGAGGCTGGAGCGGTATGAACCGCTCCAGCGCCGTGCTGGCCCCCTGTGGGGGCCAGAATCGGTCATACCGGGCCCGGTTCACGCCGTCGTGAAACGCGATGGCGTTCACAATGGCGCGAACACTTGGGCTCCATATTGGAGAATCAGCACCCACATATTTTTATTCCTTACTTTTCTGTATATTGATTTCTGCTGTTTTTGAGTTGCGTACCTGACTTTAGAGACTGAAGAGGAGAGTTTCAACAATTTCTGCAGCTCTATTCCACGATGAGTCAGCTTGTGCTTTTTACATATGAACCAAAGTGGAACCCCTGCCAATGTTCTCTTCTTCTTCTTAGCTAAGCATCTCACCTCAGTTTGTAGCTGTCATTGATGGGCTTACAGTTCACCTGCTGAAGGAAAATTGTTATCATTTCATTATTCATCGCTAACATTTTAAATTCTATTCACATTGATGTACATTTTCTTTCTTATAGAGGTCTGGACTTTGATTGTAATCAGTGCTCGGTCTCCTTAAGCAGGCACAGTCCATTAAACAACATACTGCACAAATGTGCTTTAATTACTGATTCCTTTGTGGCACGGTGGAATTGGGAGCACATTTTAATGTGGGTTTTTTGGAGCTACTCCCAAAACATTTTTAGCCCTAGTTCATATTTAGAAAAAGTGGGCAGAATCTTCGGCTCTTAGAAAAGTTTTAGGCACCAATCCTTCACAGGACTGGGGTGGGGTGGAGAGGGCGTCCACACAGGGGACCGCGAACCATTCACAAAATTGCCTGGCACTCTGTTCAACTTTTCCAAATTATAAAGTCTATCCCAGGATACTCAACACGGGCTATTTAAGTAAGTGAAAATGTATGTTATCAAACATTAAAGCAGCTCAGAAATGTATAAAGGCGGTATGGTGGCACAGTGGTTAATACTGCTGCCTCACAGCACCATGGACCCAGGCTCAATTCCGGCCTTGGGTGACTGTCTGCGTGGAATTTTCACGTTCCCCCCATGTTTACAAAGGTTTCCTCCAGGTGCTCTGGTTCCCTCCCACAGTCCAAAGATGTGCCGGTTAAGTGGATTGGCCATGCTAAATTGTCCCTTCGTGTCCAAAAGGTGAGGTTACTGGTGGGGATAGGTTGGGAGTGGGCCTAGCTGTGGTGCTCTTTCAGAGGCTCCCTGCAGACACGACAAGCCAAATGGCCTCCTTCTGCACTGTGATTCTATGATTATCTCTGAAAAGTTAAAGCATAGATTCATATAGGCCAGCATAAAGCAAGCTAATCGGTGCACTGTATAGCTGGACAGATAGCGCAGTGGTTAGCACAGTTGCTTCACAGCACCAGAGTCCCATGTATGATACCCGACTTGGGTCACTGTCTGCGTGGAGTCTACACGTTCTCCCCGTGTCTGTGTGGGTTTCCTCTGGATGCTCCGGTTTCCTCCCACAGTCCAAAGTGCAGGTTAGGTGGGTTGGCCACGTTAAATTGCCCTTAGTGTCCAAGGGGGTCGGATGGGGTTGCAGGCTTATCGGGAAAGGGTTAGATGTGTGGGCTTAGGTGGGGTTCTCTTACATAGAACATAGACATAGAACAGTACAGCACAGAACAGGCCCTTCGGCCCTCAATGTTGTGCCGAGCCATGATCACCCTACTCAAACCCACGTATCCACCCTATACCCGTAACCCTACAACCCCCCCCCCTTAACTTTACTTTTATTAGGACACTACGGGCAATTTAGAATGGCCAATCCACCTAACCCGCACATCTTTGGACTGTGGGAGGAAACCGGAGCACCCGGAGGAAACCCACGCACACAGGGGGAGGACGTGCAGACTCCACACAGACAGTGACCCAGCCGGGAATCGAACCTGGGACCCTGGAGCTGTGAAGCATTTATGCTAACCACCATGCTACCCTGCTGCCCCTTACCAGGGGCTGGTGCAGAATTAATGGGCCGAATGGCCACCTTCTGCACTGTAAATTCCTTGATTCTATGATTCGATGTATCCCTATCCCATAGGATTGTGAATACTCAGTTGTATAGTATCGGTAAGACTGCATTTGATGTGAAGGGAATCAGGGTGGGAAAGTGCAATTGACGTGGAAGGTCCGCCATGCTCTTATTGAATTGGAGAGCAGAGTTGTGGCCTATCTTTTCCTATCTCTTATGCTTTTATATCTTTGGCCTCCCTTCTCTCTGTTGCAGTGAAAGGGGCAGATCTCTTTTCAACTATCAATTCTAAACTTCTTTCTGTGAATAATATCACATGGCTTTATACATATCTGGAAAGTAATGGAACTTTTTGATTATAGTTCTGAGAAATTTTTGTGAATTCTCCACCAGTGGAATTCTCCTCCTACCGACAATGCACCCCCGGCCGTGGGTTTCCTGGCAGCGTGGAGTGGCCACAATGGTAAATCCCATTGACAATCGGCAGGAAGATAGAATCTCGCTGCGAGCGTTTGATGCACGGCTGAGAAAGACATGGCTGGCGGGCCAGAGAATCCTGCCCAATTATTAATTTTCTTACATCAAAAATATTCTTTGATATGTTTAAGAATAGTAACTTGATGCTAATTTTCTGAAACAGTTGAAAATGGGGTTATCACAAAAAATAATCCTTTTTAATTAAAGTGACTAATCCAGCATCTGAGAGTAATCTGTTTTTAAATAATTAAAAATGGCATTTTTAAAAATCATACAGAATTATTTTCTGGTTTCACTGAAACACAGTAGGCAGTTTCTTAGTAAATTAAACATTTGTAAATATTGAAAAGCTTTTAAAATGTATCTCTTGACCTAAAAGTTAGCTTTATGTTAAGGGCCTTCCCAAAGGCCCCAAAATCAGTTGAAACATGATTAATTTGGTCTGGCGAGGATGGTCAGTTTTTGAGAGCATGACTGGCTTCTGCTTGCACTGGTTTGACCAGTTTAGGGAGAATTGTGTTAGAATAACCATTACAACCCAGCGTAAATTGTTCCCTCTTATCCAAAATAGGAACAGGTTTTGTTGAATACTAATTTATATTAACTGCGCTGAGGGAATTTTAATAGGCAACTCCAGGCAAGTTAAATTATGTTACAAATAATAAAGCAAACCAAGACACAAGTTCAGCATTTTAATTTACTGTAAGTTTGAGGTACTAAGGTTGACTATTTATTTCTGAATATCTTGGGCGCAATTCTCCGGTCTCCTCACGCTCTCGCTCAAGTGAAATGAGGCCGGTGAATACCGGGAGAAGCCAAAATCAATAAACGTGCCAGGCGGCAAACAGTACGCGATGCAACCGGCCTGCACGCCTAGGCAAAATCGGGATCTCGCCGATTTCATACAATTAACAAGAGCCACTCCATATCCAACAGCCTTCCGTCATTCATTGGCCTCCGCAGCAAGTGGCCACGCTGGCGCCGATTGGTACTCCTTTTGAAAAATGTGAACCTGGCGGCAGGGCTTCTGTGGGTAGCCGAGGAGGTGAGTAGCCATCTTTACTCACAGGCAAAGAGCCTGGGGGCGCTGGACTTGCCACATGTGCTCGGCGGAGGGGGGGGGGGGGGCTCGGTTGGGGGTGGGGTGGGAGGTTGAGACAGCCCTAGCTGGGGTGAACCACCATAGGAGGAGTGGTGGCCATTAAAGGTATCAGGGGTTATGGGGGGAAGGCAGGAGAATGGGGATGAGAAAATATCAGCCATGATTGAATGGCGGAGCAGACTCGATGGGCCATGTGGCCTAATTCTGCTCCTATGTCTTATGGTGTCTACCGATTCCTCAGCATGAGTGTAGGTCATTCACCGTCCCGCACTGGAGGCCAGTCCTCCTGATCACACTCCCTGGGCTCACAGCCATCGCCAACTCAACCCAGGCAGCATTGACTGCCCTGTGGCTGACCCTCCTGGACCCTCAGGGGAACAGGACATTCCTCCTGGCCTCCACAGCTTCTAGCAGCCACCCCCGGTCAGCGTCCTCGAATCTTGAGACCAGTCTCCTGGGCACCATTGTTGCGAGCTGGCTGGGGTTGACTGAGCAAGTGCAGCTTAAGTGCTGCTCGACCTTGTTAGCAGGGAGATGACGAGTGCAGTGCCGGTGAATCAGCTGTCCAACATTTGTGGTGAGAACCCGTGAGGCCTCGTTAAGTGCACCAATTCACATTGAACAGTGTTGCTGACCTCACTGGGCCGGGAAGCTCACGACAATTCCCGCTCGCTACAACACTTCGAAATCTTTCCGGAGAATCAGGTCCTTTGAGTTGAGATAATACATAGAATCATCATTTGGACCTCTCAATCAGAAACATTAAAACAACTTATTTAAAAGTGCAAAAGGAACATAAAACCTTTGCCAAGATTTGGCTCTGTCCACACTGAGAATGCTTTGGGACGCAGTTCAGCGACCGGGTTGCGCCCAGCGCAGATTGGGGCATGCTGGGTGAATAGCGGGAGAAGGGCAAATCGAGATTTGCATCGGGAGCTAACTATTTTGTGATTCACCAGGCCCATTCCCGATGGTGAGTTCTGGATCACACCCAAACTGGCGAGAATATCTTTAAGCCTCATTTGCATCAATCTCATTAACGAGTTTGAAGTCGATTGCAGTGGCCTCCCGGGAATTACCCGACTCCCCAGCAGGATGTCATGCGGGGTGTTGTCCTTTTCAAAAACAAGAACTAAGCACAATGGCTGCTGAGGGAAAGTGAGGAGATAAGTGTACATTTGCATTTTCTGGCATGCAGCTCAAGGGCACCGGAGCTGCCGCCCCAGGCTCAGGGATGGGGGGATGTTTGGACTTGGATGGGGGGAGGGGCTGAAGCATTCCAGGTCAGGGGTTGGCCTGTAGTGATATGCCTGTAGATAATATTACATGTACTCAGCAGTGTGAGATCCCACCAGCAGGTGGCATCAGACATCAGTCATGTGACATCCAGCTATCAGCAGAAGGTAGTAAAGCGAACATGAGGACAGTCGCACGTAAGGGACGTTCCAGGAGAGTCTAATGTAACTCCATGATAACTTGGTCTGTATAGCACTCTGATCGTTACCTTACCACGTGTAGATCATTCTGGTTAAGTTACCAGTAGTTTTGCAGAATACGTGCAATGACAAGATCATGGAACACAGCATGGTACCTGAAGTCCTGAAGATTTGAGTGTAACATCAGAAAAGGAAAAGTTAAATCGGCTGAACAACCAACCTGACAAACTGCGGCCATTGGCGACTCAACGCAACAAGCAACCTTGAAGTTCGATATGGCAGCTTTAATTCTCGAGTAACGTTAAAAAAAAAGTTGGCATGCTTTTAAGCAGCAATTTGGTTTCTATTTTGTAGCCCTTGGCCTGCAGGCACAGCCTGACGAGAAGCGTATTGCTGCTCACGGTAGCAGGTCCTCAAGCAACAGAACTATACCATACCTTTGCCTGTGACAGTGAAGAGGAGAGCAAGAGCTACGATGAGGTGATAAAGTACCTCGATCAGTGGTGCTCTCTTAAAGAAAAATGAAGCATCTGCACGTGACACATTGAGTACGTGTACCCAGAAAGCCATATTAAGATGTGTCATGCAAAACAGTACACTCACTCTGAAGTATTTTGGCACCGACATGGAAGAGGTCACCAGCGCCATCAGCACTGTGATGCAGGTCAAAAAGAAATTTGGTCTCAGTGTGGGTGGCCATTTTGTGAGCACTGTGACGCAGGTCAAGAAGAAATTTGGTCTCAGTGTGGGTGGCCATTTTGTGAGCACTGTGATGCAGGTCAAGAAGATACGTGGTCTCAGTGAGGGCAGCCAATTTAAGCAGCTGTCCGGAGCCATCATCGTGTGCCAGAAATGTGGCGACCGACACGGCCCACGGCAATGTCCGACCTTTGGAAAAGTATGTTCAGGTGTGACAGTCTTTATCATTTTGCAAAACAGTGTTTTTTGCGTCTACAATGGACCAAATCAGATCAGTCAATGTGGTTGTTGAGATTCCTCCGGACGAACAGTTCTTCATCGATCTCATTGCAACCAAGGACCAGAAGAGTCCGACCCAGAAAGAAGACGATATAATCTCAAAAAATAACGACGTGAGTAAGAACAAACTGGATGCCATCAAAACCAGATGGGAAACGATGGTGTTCTTGAATGACTCATTAGTACGCTGCGACCTTGACATTGGAATGAGGGCCAACCTCCTCAGTCAGTCTGCTTTGCACAAGCTGAACACGCAGCCAAAAGTCGTTCATCGACTGGGATCGGCCCATACGATACGGTAAGAAAAAGATTGAGACGTTGGGTGAATGTGAGCTTGAGTTAGGCGTGCACAACACAAAGTACATGCTACCATTTTATATCAAATCCATCATTGGAGCATATGCATAGAAGTCCCTGAACCTAGTTTAGCGACTGTACATTCCAGAAAGCGGGTGGCCAGCCGAGCTCAACAAATCCCAGCGTGATATGATAGTGCAGTTATTTGATGAGGATGTAACAGAAGTCCAGGAGGAGGACAACAAATCAGATGAAGAGATGGAAGAGCGAAAGGGCATTCCAGACTTCTGGTTAACAGTCTTCAATAAGGTGTATACACTCAGTGGCATGATACAGGAGCATGATGAGCACGCATTGAAGCATCTGCGAGATGTGAATGTTAAATGTTTAGAGTGTGAATAGCCGATTAATTTCACTCTGGAGTTTAAGTTCAAGCCGAATGAGTATTGTACAAATGAGGTGATTACAAATGTATACTGGCTGGAATTGCGGCCTGACAAGGTTGACTGTTGGGTGCACAGGCTGCCAGATCGACTGGAAGAAAAAAGAAATGTCACATTGAAAACAATTAAAACTAAGCCAAAGCACAAAGGTTGAAGTACTCGCAAAACAGTTACGAAAACTGTACCAAATGACTCATTCTTCAATTTCTTCAGTCCTCCTGAAGTTCCACAGCATGGAATATGAGATAAACGTTCTGCAGCAAAACTCGATGCTGACTTTGAAATTGGTTGCCTCCTGCGCAAACACATTATTCCGTGTGCAATGTTGTATTTTACAGGAGAACTTTTTGCAGGAGATACAGACTACGGTGATGAATACTATGAAGATATATATGATGACTGAAAGTGATGTGGAAGGTAGACGTGGAAGGTGAGCCAGATGATGACTATAAAATGTGGGTAAACCTGTTTCGCGGGAGTAATGGCGAGCTTGATGAAGGAGCCAGAGAAGCGCTACTCCGATGGATTGGCGGGAATGATGAGGTGGTCCCAAAGGACGCCCAGACTGCGTAGGGCACCGAAAAGTGCGAGAACTCTGACATGGCACACTCCAAAATGAAAAGTGAGTTTGCAGTGGCCGACACCTCGGAGGAACAGCTCTCGAATAAACTAGTAAACGAAGACATTGTATCAATGTTGGAGAAGCTAGCTCCAAAGGCACATTGTGAATCTGAAATTATTCTGGTAGTTGATTCTATAATGATCGAGGCTACTCCACCAGAAGATGAGTTAGAGGAGCTGATGACCATATTGCTATGTAGTTCAAAAGATCACACATACATACTATCACAGGACCAGGAGAACCCATCGCCTGGATAATCACAGCCAGAGAACATTTGTATCATAAACTCCAATGATGAGGAGCCATCAATAGATGTTTGAACAAGCCAGGAAGGGACAGCACCTGATGTTATAGATGTGACTTCCACCCAGACACCAGAGAGCAAGGTTCTTCAATCTCCAGTTGAGGGTACAGACTTGGGTGTGGCCACACAAGCCCTCGGAACCATGCCGATGCTAGAGGTCCCAACTGAAGATCCGCACACTTCTATGCACAGGGTGAAGACCAGCACTAAGACACGGGTTGCCAAACCCAAACACAAAAAAGAGAAGCACTGGCCAAATGATTATTAAAACAAAACAGAGGAGGAGGAGAAAGGTGGGAGAGCTAGCACATCCCACTGATGAAACAAAAAAGAAGGTGTCGATGTTGTGATTGACAAGCTAGAGACAGAGAACACACAGAAAAGCAGCAAACAGTGTTGTGTGAAGAACGTAAAAAAGAAAAAGCTGGTGATGCAGGTGTGGCCAACATGGATAGATGCCTTCAAAGAGGAGCATCTAAAGGATATGAAGCAAGAGACCGGCACGCAAACCAGTCTTGAAAAAGGCTAGCAACAGCCCAAGTGATCAGAGGGGTGATCCTGTGAGGGAGACACAATGAGCTGAGCGCAAGGGACATACACCAAGCACGCACCTCGTGTCTATGGACACACTAGTTACATTTGTTTATATTGTTTATACATAAACCAAATGTGTAAAGATATTAAACATGTTTCTACATAAACATCAAGATCTCCAAAGGAAGGGGATGTGGTGATATGTCTGTAGATAATATTACATGTACTCAGCAGTGTGACCTCCCACCAGCATGTGGCGTCAGACATCAGTCATGTGACATCCGGCTACCAGCAGAAGGTTGTAAGGCGTATATGAGGACAGTCGCACATAAGGGTAGTTCCAGGAGAGTCTAATGTAACTCTATGATAACTTGGTCTGTATAGCATTCTGATCCTTACTTTACCACATGTACATCAATAAATCATAATTCTGGTTGAGTTACCAGTAGTTGTGTAGAATACTTGGAATGACAGGATTATGGAACACAATAGCCCCTAGGCTGGGTAGTTAGGGACTTTCTATCTGTGAGGCCTTCAAACCATCTTTAAATATTGTGGGGGATCCAGAACAGGGGCAAATACAGCTGCAGCCTGTCTATCCCACCAGACACTCCTAGGACAGAACCCTCTTGAAGCTTCTATCCTGAAAGTCAATTTCAACCCTTTTGACTTTGAGCAACCTCTAGCTTCACAGCTGAAGACTATTTCAAATGAAGAATTAGCCTTCTTAGTTGTGTGAGCACTTCACACCCTTCAACTCTCAATTGCCTCCTCGACGGCACACGTGCCATGTCTCAGAGGATGATTAGTGCATAGCAAACTTTGATGCCTAAACAGTGTGCCAGAACTCTCAGAGCATCAGCATCATAGAGGCAGCTGCCAGTAATCAAACAGTAAAGAGCAGGGTTTCACCAATGAGGATCTTCTTGGGGCCAAAGGGTCAGTATGTGGATGAGCGGAGAGCAGCTGAGCACGGCCTCCCGATGTTCCCGGCAGAGGCCTGGGGTCCAGACTCCTGATATGGCCAGGGGTGAGTGTGCAGAGCAAAGTTTGCCAGCACAGCTGGCTCACTGGATGGCACTCGAAAAGAAAGCGGGAACAGGTAAGGGTGGGGGTAGCTTGGGGGATTTGAGGGTCCTTGGGTGGAAGCCCAAACTGATTATGGGTCTCTCTCCTCCAATTCATTCCAGATAAAACGATGTTTGCTGGAGTTGATCCTGCAGAGGCAGCCCTTATGTTGTTTGTGGCAGCCAAGGCAGACAGACGCTGCAGAAGGCAGCAGCAACAATGCAGGTTGCAGGTGGCACTCCGTGTGCAGGGAGCCGCCATGCCTGAACACCTGGCCACCCATCATGCTAAGAAGGGACCCAGAAGGGGTGACAGCGATGGCCCAAGTTGTTGTTGGTCCTTCAATGAGCTGATGGACCCCATGTGCATCAGAAGACTGTGTCTCAGTAGGGACATGGTACCCATGGAGGTGGGGGCACCCGCTCCCAGTGGCTGTGAAGGGCACTGCAGTCCTAAACATTTATTCCACTGGATCATTCCAGGGCTCGAGTGGGGACCTGAGTGGCATATCCCAATCTTCTGTCCACAGTTGCACCCGGGAGGTGATGGATGCTCCAGCTGGACCAGGCCCACCTAGATACCCGGCTAGAGGATTTGCTTTCATCGCTGGGATGACCCAGGTCCAGGGAGTGAGCAATGGCATACATATCGCCCTCTAAGTAGCTAAACATAAGGGAGTGCTTGATAATAACAGGAAGGGGGTTCCACTCTCTGAATGTTGAGATGGTTTGTGACCACCACCTCAAAATCATGCACGTTTGTGTCTGCTACCCTGGCACCTTGCATGACAGTTACATCTTGAGGTACTCAGAGATCTTTCCGGTATTTTCAAGGACCACAGCAGGATGATGAATTAGCCCACGGGAGACAAGGGATACCTGTTCAGGTCATGGCTGATGATGCCTATGCAGAGGCCTGAGACCAAGGCAGTAACCCATTATAATGAAGTGCATAATGCCACCCATGCTGTCGTTGAGTGGTGCCTAGTTGCCAGTGAGCTGGCATCGCCGTGCCATGCTGTTCTGCCTGCTGCCCTTGAGATGCGCTGGTGTCAGGAGGGGGGGATTCGAAAGAACTGGAGACCGCCGTGGTCTCATTGCATGCAGGACCTGGATTGGCCTCCTGTGCTTCCTCCTCCCTGATGATCCCCAGGAGGAGCAGCTGGAGTGACCTCCAGAGGCCTCTGAGTCACCTGGCGCTGCCAGTCTGGAGGCTGCCCATTGTCTGCATCATGGTGCAACCTTGGGTGACCATCTGTGGCGAGTTTGCAGTTTCTTACCGTGTCTGCGTGGATTCCCTTTGGGTTCTCTGGTTTCCTCCCACAGTCCACAGATGTGCAGGTTAGGTGGATTGGCCATACTGACCTTGGTGTGTCCAAGGGTTAGGTGGGGTTATAGGGTTATCGGAATAGGCAGGGGAGTTGGCCTAGGTGGGGTGCTTTTTCAGAGGGTCGGTGTAGACTCGATGGACTGAATGGTCTTGTTTTGTACTGTAGGGATTCTATAATTCTATGAATTTGCCAATTTAATTTAAAAAAAAGTTTTTTGAAAATCATATTAAACAAAACCATCCAAAACAATTAACCAGAATTACATAACAGAAAAAAGAAACAAACAAGCAAAAATACATATTAACTTTAACCCCAAAAAACTAAACTAAACTCCCTAACAGGTGATGGTGACGAGCCCCTTAAAAGGGGAAGTGAATGGCTGCCATCTTATGGAGAATCCTTCTACCTCCCATGGTGTACTTGACCTTCTCCAAATGTAAAAAAGGCACAAGATCACCCAACCAAGCTAAGGCACGAGGCAAAGTAGCAGACCTCCACTCAAACTGAACACGCCCCTTGGCTATCAATAAGGCGAAGACAAGGATGTCCTCCTTCACCCCCGACTGAAGCACCAGCAAGTCTGATACCCCAAATGTGGCCACCAGCAGCCGCGGATCCAAATCAACATTGAGTATCTCCGACATGGTGTTGAAGAAAGAAGCCCAGAAGCTTACTAACTTGGGAAAAGACCAGAACATATGAATGTGCTTAGCCGGCCTCGAGAGCAAAATTCACACTTGTCCTCCACCCCAGAGAAAAATCCACTCATCCTCGCTTTAGTCAGCTGCGCCCTGTGCACCACATTGAATTGGATCAGACTTAGCCAAGCAAATGAATGTGTGTGATTGACCCTGTGAAGGGCCTGACTCCATACCTCACCATCCAGAATGGGACCGAACTCACTGTCCCATTTCATCCTCACCTCACTCAACGCAGTTGACTTCACTGAGAGAATAGGTCCATTTGTGCCCAAAGTAGCCCCCTCATCAGACCCGGTCAAAGGCAAAATCCTCTTCAACAGGGAAGAGAGTGGTGCCAGGGGAAGAGGAAAAGTCATGCCTGAAAAAGAGCAACTTTGAAAGTATCTGAAGACTGGAACCAGGCAGTTGGAATTTCTCCACCAGCTCGTTAAACCTGCAAACCTCTGCTAAGAACAGGTCTCCAAACCTCTCCAGAGAGAAAGGCAACGATGCAGTAGCTATTGCGCCAAGGCTATAAACAATCCCAGAGCTCGCTTCCATTTGTCCCCATATGGAGTGAGGATGGCTGAACCACAGCAATGGGTGCAATTCTCCTTCTGTTCACGGCAGTGGAATTGTGCAATTCCTCCGCATTGAAGGGCGATTTGACTGAGCGCCAAATTCTCCATCCTCACGAGCAGCGATAGTGGGCCGGGCTCACAACGGAGAATCCCTGCCAATATCTTCTGAATATTGGCTGCCCAATAGTAAAACAATAAGTTGGGTAGAGCCAAGCCCCCTAATTGACTGTCTCTTTGGAGAAAAGCCCCATTGACCCTTGGAGTCTTACCACCCACGCCCCCCCTCCCCCCCCTCGCAAATAAAGGAGGACATTAATTTGCTGACATTGACACAAAAGGACTTAGGGAGATAAATAGGGAGATATTGAAAAAGGAAATAAAAATCTCGGGAGCACATCCATTTGAATAGTCTGGACCCGCAAAGGATAGGGGGATGTTATCCCAACTCTGTAAGTCTGAACTGACACTATCAACCAGATTAGTATAATTTAATTGTTGGCCACCAGGACCTCTAGTTAAGGAAAGGTAGTCTTGGCAAGGCGAAAAGGTAGCGCCCCCAGTTGGGCTCTCCTTCTCTGGGGTTTACTGGAAACACTTATCCAAGTTCAACTTGTACCCAAAGAAAGAGCCAAAAGTCTAAAGCAGCTTCATTATCCCGTCCATAGTGTGTCCTGGATCCTTAATATTGACAAGTAGGTCATCCGTGTAAAACAACACCCGATAGTCCCCCCCCTCCACACTTTATCCCACTCCATCTAACAGAGGACATTAACACTATGGCAAGCAGTTCTATTGCCAAAATAAACAAGAATGAAGACAGTGGACACACCTGTCTTGTGCCCTATTGTCATGTGAGAGTGCCTTTAAGAAATTAGTGTTTATAAATGGGTATGTATATTAATATCTGTAGTGAGAGTACCTCTAAGAAAAGGACCCACTGCCTGAAGGAACCCCCTCCATAGATCTCCCTCCACACACAAACCCCCTCCCACACAGACCACCCCCCCCCCCCCCCCCCCCCCCCCCCCAGAAAAGGGACCCCTGTCTGGAAGCTAGAGAGCAGACCAGACAGTGGCAGTGAGAAGCATTGTAGCTGTAATACTTACCTTGCTGCTCCACATGTCCATTCCTTGAAAGAGAGCAGCTGTGTCTGTGTCTGGTACCCATAGATCCATTATCTGCAAGCCATTCATAGCTTTTGAGTAGTGGTCTGTGATTGACAGCTTATAAAAACCATCTGCAGCTTTGATCGATTCATATCCCTTCACACTTCAGTCGCCCAAGTGGTGAAACCCCAATGTTTGAAAATATTGACTACATCAAAGAGATGTAAGTGCATTCCAAGCACACAAGCAACCCCCCCCCCCCCCCCCCCCCGGTGGCAGGTCTGCTTAGGACAGGAGCCCTGTTAGGGGCCCTCCAATTACAGGTATACCTGGAAGAGGGTCCCCTTTTACAAGTGTCCCGGGGGCCTCCTCCTTGTACAGGGATCCCGGGACGTGCTGGTCCGATCACCCCCATACTTGGGGGGTGAGGGGTGCTGTTGTGTGGTGGTGGAGGGGGGGGGGTGTCGTGCCAATTTGCAGCGTGGGGAGGAGGGCAGTGGCCGGCCGTTGGACCTTGCTATCAGGCAGCCAACTCAAATGGCGGCCCGATAGTGGGATTCCCTAGGAATCCCTCGTGCATAAATTTGCATGGCATGCAACACTGAATTGAATCCCACTTTATGGCCGTAAAGGGATCATAAAACTGATGCAATTCAGCTCCAGTGTCCGCCAAATGGAGAATCCCACCTGAAGGCACCAACTGCTCCATGAACTTCTTATAAAATTCAATGGGGCAGCCAACCGGACCAGGGCTTTACCTATCTTCATCAACCCAATGCATTTTATAATTTCCTCTCGGCAAAATGGGGATTCCAACACATCACTCCTCTTCACCTCCATTGCTGGGATTGATAAGCTGTCCAAAAGGTCAGTCATGACCGATCTCTCAGCTGGAGGCTCCGATCTATACAGACCCCAAAAGAACAATTGAAAAGCCTGAGGAGGGGCGGAAACCAGATTGCTGCTTGAGTTACATACCTGTACCAGCTCCCGGGTAGCCGCCTGCCGTTTAACCTGGTGAGCTAAAAGACAACTGGCCTGCTCCCTATTATATTACTTGGGAGTAATATATGTTACTCATTTGTTTATGCCGAGTTAAACTTAACTTTGATGATGAATACTCAAAGTCGTCCAGTGATAATAAATAATTTATTGAGTAATTAATCAGTTTACTTGTGAGTTTGTTTCTTCAATACTTTTACTAGTAGTGAACTTAAACAAGATAGAAATAGATTAACTATGAATATTATACTATACACTCTGAGCTTCTCTGACTACAACACACCCAAAGAGAGTTCGAAAACAGATTGAGCTTGTTTATATATTCCCTGTTAGTGTTGCCCTCTAGTGATTTGACTATATTGGATTGGATTGGATTGGATTTGTTTATTGTCACGTGTACCGAGGTACAATGAAAAGTATTTTTCTGCAAGCAGCTCAACAGATCATTCAGTACATGGGAAGAAAAGGGAATTAAACAGAATTCAAGAAAATACATGAGAATACATAATAGGGCAACACAATATATACAATGTAACTACATAAGCATTGGCATCGGATGAAGCATACATGGGTGTAGTGTTAATGAGGTCAGTCCATAAGAGGGTCATTTAGGAGTCTGGTGACAGTGGGGAAGGAGCTGTTTTTGAGTCTGTTCGTGCGTGTTCTCAGACTTCTGATTCTCCTGCCCGATGGAAGAAGTTGGAAAAGTGAGTAAGCCGGGTGGGAGGGATCCTTGATTATACTGCCCGCTTTCCCCCAGCAGCGGGAGGTGTAGATGGAATCAGTAGATGGGAGGCAGGTTCGTGTGATGGACTGGGCGGTATTCACGACTCTCTGAAGTTCCTTGCAGTCCTAGGCCGAGCAGTTGCTATACCAGGCTGTGATGCAGCCCGATAGGATGCTCTCTATAGTGCATCTGTAAAAGTTGGTAAGGGTTAATGTGGACATGCCGAATTTCCTTAGTTTCCTGAGGAAGTATAGGCGCTGTTGTGCTTTCTTGGTGATAGCGTCGACGTGAGTGGACCAGGATAGATTTTTGGTGATGTGCACCCCTAGGAATTTGAAACTGCTCACCATCTCTACCTCGGCTCCGTTGATGCTGACAGGGGTGTGTACAGTACTTTGCTTCCTGAAGTCGATGACCAGCTCTTTAGTTTTGCTGGCATTGAGGGAGAGATTGTTGTCGTTACACCACTCCGCTAGGTTCTCTATCTCCCTCCTGTATTCGGACTCGTCGTTATTCGAGATTACTGCTTGCACATTAACCCTTCATGTATTTACATATACAGAGCTCACTACACTCCCCGTATTCATAAAATGTACCCCTCGAGCGTCACAGCTGACCCACCGCCCTGTCTGTTGTCAAGAGCTCAAATTGTGTTTGCAGCTTTTTCCTACTTATCAGCAACTCTGGGCTTGGGGCAGGTGAGTACTGGTGTTCCACCTCAAGAATGCAGTCCACCAGCTTCTGCTGCTCCGTCCTCGCTGTCTTCACCATGCGCACTTTGTAGGAGGTAATCTTCCCCTGAGGATCACCTTAAGGGCTTCCCACAGCATGTATGGTGAGGTTGATTTGCTTTTATTAAATTTTATATAGTCCCAATGGCAGTGGACATGCATTCACAAAACCTCTTGTCTGCTAATAATGTCATGTTCGACCTCCATGTTGGATGCTGGGAGGGACCTGACTCTGGTGCCAAATCAATGAAGAGCAGGGCATGGTCCAAAATCACAATCGCTGAGTACTCAGCGGCCACCACAGCAGGGAGGAGAGACCTAAACACCACAAAAAGACTGATTTGCGTGTGTACCTGATGCACATGTGAGACAAATGAAAACTCCTTGGTACCCGGGTGCAAAAAGCACCAAGGATCCCCCCCCTCCCCTGCCTTCAGTTCCATGAAAAATAGCAAAGCTGTAGCCACCCCGATGGAGTCAGAGATTTGGGCTTGTGCCGATCCAGACTAGGGTTCAGGATACTATTTAAGTCCTCACCTAAAATCAGCTTGTACGAATCTAAATCTGGGAGGGAGGCTAGCAGGTTATTAATAAAATTGGTATTGTCCCAGTTTGGAGCATTGATAGTAACCAAAACCAACGAGTGCCCGCCAGAGGGCCACAGGCAATAACATATCTGCCATTGGGATTGGCAAGATCTTAATTTAACCCTTTTATTAATTAATACTGCCATACCACTGGCTCTACCATCAAAACCCGAATGACATTCTTGTCCCACGCACCCCTTCTGCAGCCTTGTCTGATCACTGACCCGCAAATGAATCGCTTGCAAAAACACCACATCGAAATTTAAACTCTTAAGGTATGCAAATACTCTCGACCTTTTCACTGGTCCATTCACCCCCCTGACGTTCCAGGTTACCAAACGAATTGGGGGTCTCCCATCACATCTCAATCCAGAGGCAGCCGTTTCCACTAAGAGAGATTACCCAACAGATACATGACAGGTACAGCAGCCAGGCCCACCAAAGATGGCAGCCAAACCAAATCACAAGAATAAACAAAGAAAAATCTACAGGTGCCATCAGCAAACTTTCCCCAACCCCTCTCCCCCACTTGCCATCATCCTTGACTACTACCACACCCAATTAAGCATACAAATAGGGGCAAGGCAAACACAAATTATAAACTCTACTTCAAATAAACATAAACCTAAACAGAATAAGAACTCTAGCTTATTATCAAAAAAGCTAATATAATGAGCTGCAACCAACCTGTCAATATCACTCCTGTTAGCTAACTCTTAGGTTAGCAGGGAGGCTCCCAACTAGAGTTAAGAAAAATGGTCACAAACAACAAAATACTAAAACTCTGAATCCATTGCGCTCCAACAGAAGGCTAAATATTTTCAGAACCAATAGAACAGAACGCACATGAAACTAAACCCCAAATCTAAGCCCAAACTGTAAAATTTAAACCCCAACAAGAGCAAGAAAGTGCAAGAATAAACATGGAACATCAACAATGCAATAATTCAACATTCCGTCCCAAAATACTCAATCACATTGCGCCCAACCCGTGCTTCTTAACAAAGGAGTCTGCCACTTCAGGCACATCAAATAAATAGCCTTTTCCATCAAAAGATGAGCCGGGTACACAACACCGAACTAGATTCCACTTTTGTAGAGGGCAACCTTGGCTTTGTTGAATGCAGCCCTCTACTTCACCAGTTCTGCTCCCACATCTTGGTAAAAGATGGTGGCGTGGCCTTCCCATTTGAAGTCTCAATGCTCCTCCACCTCCCCAGAACCCGCTCTTGCTATTTGATGCTATGGAACATCACTATTAGTGTATGGTGGGCTCGGTCCAACTCAGGAGGGGGCGTGAATCCACCCTCCCACAACATCTTCCTGAACATCTCTGCAAAGTACTCCATGGACATTGTGCCTTCCATTCCCTCTGGCAGCCCTACAACTCAAATGTTTTGTACTACTTCCAATTCTACCGATTCTCTAGATCATTTACCTGGGCCCTCAATGGTTTATTCACTTTGTCCTCCAAAGACATCACCACTTCCAGTGAGGCAATCTAATTATTGTGTCTCAAAAGGGCCACTTCCATATCCTTTATTCTGGCACCATGGGCATTCACAGTGTCTCCAGAGCCACTCGGGTGGGGGCCAAGGCCTGCGTTGATTTTCGGAGGTCCTCCAACACAACCCACCAATGGTTACAAATTCCTTCGCAAAGGTAGCTGAAAGCATGCCGGCTGTTAGTGGAGTGGCCGAAGCGCCAGAGGCTGCGTGCGCCATTTTATCTGCCGACAAACCTCAAGGGGCCTCGGATTCTGTCGACGAACCTCTGCTGACCACCTTCTTTCCCCTGACCTTTCTGGATATTTCAATCATATAGAATCTTTATCCCATTAATCATGTGCGTTTTCAAAAGAAAACACCCCTGAAACTGAGAGAAAAGGGCATAAAGTGCAGCAGTTTAACAGGAGCCACTTGTGTGCATCCTCTCCCTACATAACGACACCGGATGTCCTGAACTTGCCAGGACAACCAGACTAAAGCAATTTTGAAGTACTGGATTATGATTTAAATCACTTGCAGAATTTCATCAAGATCAGCATCCAGTCGAGGTAGGCAGAGGCAATTGGATAACAGTCATGCAAATGGGAAATTGAAGCAATGTAACTTTCTTGTAGTAGTAGAATCAACAGACATCATTATGCCTTCTAGACTATCTTTCCAGAAGTGCGTGCGGAATTCATTAAAGGACTCGATGGATGTTGCAAGTTGAAAGCTAAAAGTAGGTCAGGCTTTGAATACCTGCATGCTTGAATGATAAACAGAATATTGGGGAAATGAACTGTGATCCAAGCAATCAACTGGAAGTAATTTAAAATTGATTCACAAGGAAAACACAAATTGAATTCCCCCCCTATTAGTACAATATTTCAGATTTCACATTCGGGTTCGGTTGCATGTCACCTCAGTGTATAAAGCATAACGATGCAAAGCCACATGCTATTGGAAGTAGTACAGAAATTAACTCGTAAAATGTCTGTTATGAGATTCTATAACCTAGATACACATCCCGTCATTAATTAATGAATGCTAAACTATTTAATTTTGCTTATCAAGGAATGCTTATCAAGGTGCACTGTCATTAAAGCAGTAACAGTTGTATATGGTAAGTGGTTAGTTTATGACGAGATTCAGCGTACTTTCGTTTCCTTGAAAGTTTTAATGGAAATCAATAGAAGGGAAGAGGTAGATGTAATTACCAAAACTTTCTAAATTAATAGACTCATTGATTAACTAACAAATTTGTCAGGCAGCAAGTCTGCAGCTTTCCCTGATTGAACACTAGTGTTTTGCTGGCCTGTGCTTTGTACAGAACTATTGTACAGCAATTTGTCTTTTTATAAATTGATACTGAGCACGCAAAGACTTACTTGAATCTGCGTAAATAAATGATAGTGTTCTTGTACAATTATTATATAACATCAGAACTATTGCAATGATAATATTCAATAAATCAAATCAGACGACAGATTTTAACAGCGATGTTTATTGCTAGTGTAGCAACATTGAAAGTGTGAGTATACGTTTGAGTGGCCACTGACGGAGGTCAAGAATGCTGGTCCCCAGACCAACAGTGCTGCAGCATGGGGAGAACGATGTCCGCACCCCTGCATACTATAATGTCATCACAGGTTTCCCATCCATTGACCTTCCACAAAATAATAATGCAAGTTTCCCTCCAAATCACTCACCATCCTCACTTGGAACTATATCACTATTCCTTTACTGTCACTGGACCAAATTCTTGGAACTTCCTCCCTAACTGCAGTGTGCACGTGTGGTAGTCATATTGTATATATGGGTTTTACAGTAAGGTCCCTGTACTACAGGTACGGGGGTAGATCCCTGCCTGCTTCCTCCGCCCAGTAGGTGGAGTATAAATATGTGTGCTCTCCGTACAGCAGCCATTTTGTCAGCTACTGTAGGAGGCCACACATCTCTGTGTAATAAAGCCTCGATTACATTCTACTCTCGTCTCGTTGTAATTGATAGTGCATCAGTAGTTCAAGAATGCAGCTCACCATCACCTTCTCAAGGAAATTAGGAACGGGCAGCAATTGCTGACTGAGCCAAAAATGCCCACATCCTGTGAAATTTTTTTTAAAAAACGACCATGCAACCCAATGAGGCAAGGAGCAAACAGAGGCCACTACTGGTGACTCACTGTGGAAGAGAAATCAGTGACAGGGACGATCCTGCAATGACCATTTATATTGTTAATGACCCCAAAATAAAACACTGGACATAAAGGCATCTGGTGCCAGGTGGTAGACAAGTCAACTAAAAACTAGACTCTCTGGTAGAAAATTAGATGAATGGTCACTCTAGTTGACATAAAAAAAAGAAAAAGCAGGAAAGGTGCACTCCAAAATGTGGACGCTGTTTGCTGGTTATGTTTTCAGAAGCAGTTTCAGATGACTTAGCCTTCTTCCTCAACTAGTGGACTCGTCATATAACACATTGTTTATGGCGATAGTTCTGCTTCGGGGCTGAATTTTACTGACTCCAAGAAAGTGGGTTGGGAGATGAAGGACAGGTAAAATCACGGCGACCCATGTTGGATCAGCTTCCTGACCATGTCGCACTCTAGGTTGGCAATCGTCCAAGATTGGTCTCGAGTGTCCAGGAACTGAAGATCAAGCTCCAGGATATTGCTATATATATTGCTGGAGAAATGTTATAGGGACAGTAAAAAAAGGTTGTGTTTTTTGGTTGCTTTCTTTGAACACTTCTCTTGACAAGATATAAAAATATTCAGGAAAGGAAAAAAGATTGTTTTTTTTAATTAATTCATGTTGGCCAGCATTTGTTGCCCATCCCTAATTTCCTTTGAACTGAACGGCTTGTGAGGCCATTTCACAGGACATTTTAAGAGTCAACCCATTTCTGTTGTAGAATGTGTATTCATGTATTGCCATGATCTGTACACAGGAAGTGATGTGTCGATCGTGTGGGAGTGCTGGGGAATCCCGGCTCTGGATCACTGTCCGTGTGGAGTTTGCACATTCTCCCCGTGTTTGCGTGGGTTTCACCCCCACAACCCAAAGATGTGCAGGGTAGGTGAATTGGCCACACTAAATTGCCCCTTAATTGGAAAAAAATTAATTGGGTACTCTAAATTTATTTTTTAAAAGGTTAGCACAGCTTCCTATGGCACTGAGGACCCGGATTCAGTCACTGTCCGTGTGAAGTTAGCACATTCGTGGGCCTCAATCCCCACAACCCGAAAATGCGCAGGTGAGGTGGATTGGCCATGCCAAATTGTCCCTTCATTGGTAAAAAAATAATTGGGTACTCTAAATTTATAAGAAAAAAAGAATCCACCAATGTTATATGCTAAATGAGCAGTCCGAGAGGAACACCAAGGAATTAGGGAAAGAAACGGAAGTTTCCTTGGTACAGTCTGCCTGAAATGCAACGGCCAACACCCACAAGAAAGAAGCATGTGCTTCACATTTAATAAATGTTGCAATAACTGTAGCAAATGGAATCACTTTGCCACGAGCTACAGGTCAAAGCCACAGCAACTTGCCATTACCACAAGCCACATTGCAGGTGGCTACCCGACTAAGGTTCGCGAACAAAGTAAATGAGCTGGAGGTAAATGCAAAAACAGAACATCAATCCTCTTAAAACATTCCACTGCAAAAGTGTCGACTTTATCATGGAAAAATGTAACAAATTCACAATATTAGACATTGCTCACAGCAGTGCCAAATGTAAAGTCAAAATTAACGCCAGGGAAAAATGCAACGTATTGTTGAAGCGGCTTCAGTGGGAAATAGAGCCCTGTGCTGAATAGATTCCACCAACAAAGTAAATCTTGTTGCACATGGTGGACAAATCATTTGCACAGAAGGTATAGTCACCCTGCACTGCACGCAGGGCAAGTTCTAGTTCCACGTAGTCGACCAGGACATCAAACCACTGCTGGGTCTCCAGGACAGCATTTCACTGGGGCTAAGCCATTTTGTACACATTCAACAGTCCCAGGCTGAATAGAAAGACCTGTTTGGGAAGCTATTGCCATATAAGCTTGAGGCTGGACGATTCAGTAATGTCCACTGTCTGCTCCTTGCCATGAAACTGAAGGTAGTCAAAAAATTAGACACAATTAAAAGACTGAGTGTCATTGCCCCATACATGAACCACAAAGTGGGTTTCTGCTATGATAGCTACGGCAAAGAACGATGGCATGGTCAGGATTTGCATCAACAAGATAAAACACCTCTCAGACTCCACCACCCTACGAAGACGGATGACCAGGTCCTGGGTGCAAAAAATGGATTTTAGTAAATCCTGCTGGATGAAGAATCTTTGAAGCTCATTATATTCATTTCTTCAATGGGCACATAAAGATTCCTCCGCATCCTCTATGATATCACCACTGGTATTGAAGTCTTTCAATGATCTATGGAACAGGTCTTCACAGGGTTGATGGCACCCTGGTTTGGGGACGTACAATGGAAAAACATAATGCACTTCTTTGTCTCATCCTCAACAGAATCATACAGTTGAAGATCAGCCCTGCTATATGCAGATTCAGGGTCAACCAGATCCTCTACGTGGGTCACCTGCTTTTTATATAATCTTTATTAGTGTCACAAGTAGACTTACATTAAAACTGCAATGAAGTTACTGTGAAAATCCCCTAGCCGCCACACTCTGGCGCCTGTTCGGGTATACAAAGGGAGAATTCCGAATGTCAAATTCACTGAACAAGCACATCTTTTGGGACTTTTGGGAGGAAACCGGAGCACCCGGAGGAAACCCACACAGACACAGGGAGAACATGCAGACTCCACACAGATAGTGACCCAAGCCAAGAATTAAACCTGGGTCCCTGGTGCTGTGAAGCAACAGTGCTAACCACTGTGCTACCATGCTGCCCATTTACTTGTTGCCGATGATGCAAACTCAGACCTGGATAAGATACCAACTATATGGCAAATGTTCATTCCTGAGGACAAATATGCCCTGCATGATGAATTATCAAAGTTATTCCCTGTTACAGTGAGGTAACTAGACCCGTCCACCAACATCACCACTAGGATGATGAATGATGATGGCAGGAGCACCACATACTCAAGGATCAGCTGATGGCCCAGTCAGCATAACAGTACTATCCTTTGACGCCCAAGCACCTGCACTCTTATCAGCAGGTGCCTCTCAGCAGGACTGCGCATCCAGAGTGCCAGACCAGTGGCTTTTGCATCAAGGGCCCTCACGGAAAGTTGCTAAGCCCAGATCGAGAAGGAACTCCTTCCCTAGTTTTCATTATTTCATCTATGGCCGCCAAGCCAATGTTGAAAACCATTCTTAAAAAGCCCTTCCATTCTGCAACACCATGTCTGCAGTGGGTGATGCTCAAGTTCCAAAGCTACAACCTCAGTGTGATCTACAAGCGTGGTAAGGAGCTCTATCTTGCTAATGCCCTCTCAAGTTCTTACTTACCCATCACTGAACATGCAGATCATGAGGTAGACATTGTTATTATGACAATTCAAGTGCTGTCACCCCACAGAATTGAGGAATTTAAAGCTGCCCTACAAGTGGATTACACATGCAGGCCGCACCTTGAGGTCATCATGAAAGTGAATCAAAACCCTGGGCTAGTGCACAGTCCATTCCAGACGCACAGCTCCCAACACAACTGAAGTAACCTATAATTTGTACAAAGTTTCTAAGACCTTAGACCCTTGACTGCTCCAATGATTTGCAGGTACCAGATTTGTAAGTGAAACACAGCAACTATTTATTAATAACAACAATAAAGAGAAGGTATGCAATAATTATATGCGAATAATGGCCAGCTAATCTACTACTTCCTGCCTTTTACCATCCCGCCCGAACACACACAAGACAAACTCACACAAAGGGAAGGGGAGGATAAAAATAGGAGATGATTGATATGAAATGGAAGATAAATGCCCCTGCTTTGGATGATGAAGTTGTTTCTCCAGTTGACTGACCTTCCAGGATGTGAAGTGATTGAGAACTGCTGGTTGAATGGGTCTTCTGGCTGTCACATTCAGGCAGAACTCTCAGGCTGTGGGATCCCCTGTGGGGAGTCACTTTAACTTGTATTTACCCGGGTCTTCACTCAGAAGATCCATCCCAGGTCTGTCTAATTCTGACTTGCTTCCAACTCCACCAGAATAACTATCAGACTCACTGAGATAGAACATAGAACATAGAACGATACAGCGCAGTACAGGCCCTTCGGCCCTCGATGTTGCACCGACATGGAAAAAATCTAAAGGCCATCTAACCTACACTATGCCCTTATCATCCATATGCTTATCCAATAAATTTTTAAATGCCCTCAATGTTGGCGAGTTCACTACTGTTGCAGGTAGGGCATTCCACGGCCTCACCACTCTTTGCGTAAAAAACCCACCTCTGACCTCTGTCCTATATCTATTACCCCTCAATTTAAGGCTATGTCCCCTCGTGCTAGCCACCTCCATCCGCGGGAGAAGGCTCTCGCTGTCCACCCTATCTAACCCTCTGATCATTTTGTATGCCTCTATTAAGTCACCTCTTAACCTTCTTCTCTCTAACGAAAACAACCTCAAGTCCATCAGCCTTTCCTCATAAGATTTTCCCTCCATACCAGGCAACATCCTGGTAAATCTCCTCTGCACCCGTTCCAAAGCTTCCACGTCCTTCCTATAATGAGGCGACCAGAACTGTACGCAATACTCCAAATGCGGCCGTACTAGAGTTTTGTACAACTGCAACATGACCTCATGGCTCCGGAACTCAATCCCTCTACCAATAAAGGCCAACACACCATAGGCCTTCTTCACAACCCTATCAACCTGGGTGGCAACTTTCAGGGATCTATGTACATGGACACCGAGATCCCTCTGCTCATCCACACTACCAAGAATTTTACCATTAGCCAAATATTCCGCATTTCTGTTATTCTTTCCAAAGTGAATCACCTCACACTTCTCCACATTAAACTCCATTTGCCACCTCTCAGCCCAGCTCTGCAGCTTATCTATGTCCCTCTGTAACCTGCAACATCCTTCCGCACTGTCTACAACTCCACCGACTTTAGTGTCGTCTGCAAATTTACTCACCCATCCTTCTGCGCCCTCCTCTAGGTCATTTATAAAAATGACAAACAGCAACGGCCCCAGAACAGATCCTTGTGGTACGCCACTCGTAACTGAACTCCATTCTGAACATTTCCCATCAACTACCACTCTCTGTCTTCTTTCAACTAGCCAATTTCTGATCCACATCTCTAAATCACCCTCAATCCCCAGCCTCCGTATTTTCTGCAATAGACGACCGTGGGGAACCTTATCAAACGCTTTACTGAAATCCATATACACCACATCAACTGCTCTACCCTCGTCTACCTGTTCAGTCACCTTCTCAAAGAACTCGATAAGGTTAAGACTAGAGTTCTCCACACATGATTTCAAAAAGGACTTCTTAAATCACTGACCCTTCTCAGCTCGAGGCTGGATTAGATCCCTAAGACTACTTGTCTCCACTCAAACCCAGCACCCAACTTGGATTTTTAATCTTACTTGGTGTCCAGTTTCCCTGGAACTCAGCTCGGCTGAGGATAAAACTGAGCCTCCAACTGGGATGTTTGAGTGAGTTTTACCCTCTGGGAGAGAAGAATTTTCTTCGGCTCTGTGTACAAAACAAAACAAAAACCATAAGACCATAAGACATAGGAACAGAATTAGGCCACTTGACCCATCGAGTCAGCTCTGCCATTCAATCATGGCTGATATTTTCTCATTCCCATTCTCCTGCCGTCTCCCCATAACCCCTGATCCCCTTATTAATCAAGAACCTATCTCAATCTTAAAGACACTCAGTGATTTGGCCTCCACAGCCTTCTGCTGCAAAGAGTTCCACAGATTCACCACCCTCTGGCTGAAGAAATTCCTCCTCATCTCTGTTTTAAAGGATTATCCCTTTAATCTGAGATGGTGTCCTCTGGTTCTAGCTTTTCCTACAAGTGGGAACATCATCTCCACGTTCACTCTATCCAGGCCTCGCAGTATTCTGTAAGTTTCAATAAGATCCCCTCTCATTCCTCTAAACTCCGAGTACAAACCCAGAGTCCTCAAACATTCCTCATGTGACAAGTTCTTCATTCCAGGGATCATTCTTGTGAACCTCCTCTGGCCTTTTCCAAGGCCAGCACATCCTTCCTTAGATATGGGGCCTAAAACTGCTCACAATACTCCAAATGAGGTCTGATCAGAGCCTTAAACAGCCTCAGATGTACATCCCTCATCTTGTCTTCTAGCCCTCTTGACATGAATGCTAACATTGCATTTGCCTTCTTAACTGCCGCCTGAACCTGCACATTAACCTTCAGAGAATCGTGAAACCTTAGAAACAGTCTCCCAGGCTCTGCAGAGAAAAATATATTTTCTTCAGGTCCTTAATCAGAGGCCATCAACTAAGAGAGAAAGCGATCAGGATGGTGTCCCTCTAGCTTTTTGATTTAAATGAAACTAGACTCCTGAGAATAAACCTGCATTTGCAGAACATTCTGGCATGGCCAGCTCCAATCAGATTTGAGTGTCAGTTAAGATCTGGGAATATAAAGTATCCATTGGCCGGCAGCCAAGTCCATCAAGATGTGTCATCATTGAGATCAGGGAAATAGCACAGCCTGCTGGGGGTTTCCTGGTTTTGAATTAAAGGTGCAGTTCAGCTTAAAGTTACATGTGGGATTTTTGTACAGAAATTATAAAAGCCAAAAGAACAGAAAATAACGAAAAACAAGGGCTGGCAGGATTTGCAGGAGAATCCTCACAAAAGGATAGCCTTTGACATCAAAAAGAGCTTCCCCATGAGCACTGCACATTTACACCATGAAAGAGGAGTTAATCATGCAAGGTGGACAGATGCTGCATGGCCAAAGATTCATCATCCTCAGCTCTCGGCAGAAGTACTACACCCAACAATTCCACCAAAGACTCCCAGGGGTTGAAGCAAGAAAGTGTAGAGGAAAGGACATGTACTGGCCTTCAATGTACAATGACATAGAGAGGGAAGTGTCCAGATGTGCACCATGGCACCTTCATGAGGTCCCAAACCTTCCATAGCCAATCTCCATGACAGATATATTTGAGTGGAATGGGAGGCAGCATAGTCCTTGTTGATTCATTCTCAGCACGGTATGAGGTTGCTTACTTGCCCGACATGAAGAGCACGACAGTAAATGGAAGGCTGAAGAGACAGATTACTGCGCATGGCATTCCACAAAGACTGACAACGCTTGGCAATTTGCTCTCGGGATTTCAAAGACTTTACACACACATGGGACTTTGAACATCGTTACGACACCCTGGGCCAGTAGAAGGTCAATTCCAGCCCCACTTGACCCAAAATCGCAACACAGTTGAAATTAACTTTTATTTTAAAATCTCCTAGGTCTTCAGCTGCTCAATAACTACAGAGACCAGGGGCAAAATTCTTCCCTACCCAGCGGGGCGGGGGGGTCCCCGTGTAGCGGAGTGGCGCCAACCACTCCGGCGTCGGGCCTCCCCAAAGGTGCGGAATTCTCCGCACCTTTGGGGGCCAAGCCTCCACATTGAGGGGCTAGGCCCACGCCGCAGTGGTTGGCACCACACCGACTGGCGCCAAAACTGACAACGGCCTTTGACGCCCGACGCCGGGGCTGGCCGAAAGGCCTTCGCCGGTTCGCGCATGCGCCGGTGCGTCAGCTGCCGCTGACGTCACCACCGGCGCATGCGCGCTGCGGGATTCTCTTCCGCCTCCGCCATCGTGGAAACCGTGGCGGCGGCGGAATAAAAAGAGTGCCCCCACGGCACTGGCCTCCCCCACCGATCGGTGGGCCCCGATCGCGGGCCTGGCCACCGTGGTGGCACCCCCCAGGGTCTGATCACCCAGCGCCCCACCCCCCCCCCCCAGGACCCCGGGGGCCCGCTCGCACCACCGATCCCGCCGGCACAGAGGTGGTTCAAACCATCCGGAGAATAACGGCAGCACAGAAACCCGTAGCCTCCCGCCGGCCCCCGCCATTCTCCGAGGCGGGCGGCGGGATTGGCGGCACGCCGACATTTTGTGGGTGGGAGAATTCTGGACATGGCGAGGGCGGGATTTTCGGCGGCCCCAGGCGATTCTCCGACCCTGCTGGGGGTCGGAGAATTTCGCCCCAGGTTTGTAAATTTAAACACAATTAAAATTTTATTCTCAACAATAACTATTATTAAAATCGGCAACAAATACAACTGGTTAACTACTACCTAAACTCTAACCCCCCACCCCCTGCACTTTTTAACTCACCCCACCCTCTACACACACAGAGACTAACAAACACAGAGGAGGAATAAGGGTGTACAATAATAATGAAAGTAAAAGCCTTTGTTTCAGATGGACATCATCAAGTTAGTTTTTTCTTCAGTCCAAGCTTTCAGGTGGATGTTATATTTTCTTTCTGCTTGTAATGATTTTTGTTGTAGGCTCACAGAAATAGCAGGCACCTAACATTCATGAAGAGAAGAGAGAGACAGCTTCTCCTTTCAGGGTATAGAGCTTCTGCCTTCAGACAGTGGGAAGCAGAGCAGAGAGAGAGCTACTTCCACCTTGAGGGTCCAATGGCTTCCCCTGAGTGTTCTCTAAAAAAACACACCTGACAGGAACCAATTGCTGTTGGTTGCCAGGCAGAATGCTGTCCCAGGTCAATCCAGTAGCCACGAACCAACCAATCAAAATGGACCCCTCCAATTTCTTGAGTGCCATAAGGTCTGGTTATTCTGCCAAAATTACAAAACTTTATAATACAATGAACTGTTTTGACACTTTAAATACCTTACTTCTTTTGTTTGATTTAAAGGTGTGTCTCAATTAACGATCCATGGACCAAAATTGATAAAATCAGAATAAAAGAAATAAGAGCTAAGGGAATCAACCACATATTACAAGCATCCCCGAGACCCAGAATTGAATGGTTTGGCAGAGCATGCAGTACGTTCAAGCAACGCACCTCCTCAAAAAATGCTGCCATGGCAACATAGACCTCTACGTCACACTAGTCTGCATAATTTGTCAAGAACAGGTTTGCCCTCGCCAGCACAGAGAATGTTATCCAGATGCATCAGTGCCATGATGCCTGTTGCCAAAATCCTTTTGCAACCCAAAGTGAAAATGAATATGAGGGAAGCCCTCATAAAACGGTAACAAAGAGGGAAAAGATGCTGTGACCATAACACCTGCAGACTCTGCACTCTGGAGCAGGGCAAGACGGTCAGAATGCAAACTACACATAGCTATGAAAAACCAGCAGTGGTCCAGAGCCATGCCATCCCAACCAAACAGTTATGTGGTCACCTCAGATAGTCCTGTATGTCAGGAACCTGTGGCATCTGTTACAAATACCTAAACCAGCACCACCAATTGCCACAGAGGTTGAAACACTGAGTCTACAATCTGCAACCCTGCACCGATGGAGATAGAGCCCTGTCCTGTTACCAATGCAGCAAGCCCTGCAACCTCTGTGCATACCCCAGATACCCGTGATGCCATCCACCATGTGGACAATACCTGGGTGCACCCCCAGCATTGCCAATTGGTATAATTACCTGCTCAGTGCGGCTGAGCGGACTAAACTCCAACCTCAAGGACTTGGTGTATAATGTGCCATTATTTCTAAAAAGGGAGGGAGAGGCACCTTTAGGTTTTGTACAAATGTCTGTGGCCCATCGAGTCTGCTCAACCATTCAATCATGGCTGATATGTTTCTCATCCCCATTCTCCTACCTTCTCCCCATCACTCTGAACCCCTTTTAATCAACAACCTATTTATCTCTGTCAAAAAGGCACTTCGTTATTTGGCCTTCACAGCCTTCTACGGCAAAGAGTTCCACAGTTTCTCCACCCTCTGGCTGATGAAATTCCTCCTCATCTCGTTTTAAAGGAATAGTTCTTAATTCCAGATTTTCATTAAATTTCAATATCACCATCTGCTATGGTGGGATTTTAACCCAGGTGCCAAGAGCATTGGGCGCGATTCTCCCAAAACGGGAGAAATCGTAAGGCTGGCGTCAAACCCGGGCGGGTTTGACGCCAGCGCGCCCCTTCCCGACCGGGAACCGATTCTGGTTTCCGGTCGGGGCTAGCAGCCCGACGCCGCAAGCTCCGGCATCACGGGCTTAACGAATTTCCCCGCCCCTCACCAGGACAAACCCCGCAGCCAGAATGCAGAGATCCTGGCGGGCAGGACCATGCGCAAACAACGCCTGCGGGACTCAGTGGGCACTCGGCCCGTCAAGCGCAGAGAATTACCAGGGGGTGCGCTTTTGACGGCCCCAGACCGGCGCTGTGGCAACCGTGCCAGCACAATTGCCGCTGATTCTCCGGTTGGCGGAGAATCCTTAGCCCGGCATTGGTGCAGCATGCAGGGATTCGCACGCACCCCCAGCGATTCTCCAACCCGGCGTGGGATCGTAGATTCCTGGCCATGGAATATGAATCTAGTGCTACTCTCTGTGATGGTGAGCATGACTATTATTAATTGTTGTAAAAACCCACCTGATTCTCTAATGTCTTTTAGAGAAGGAAATCTGGAATTCTTTTTCGAGATTGAAGAACCTGGGCCTGTATTCTTTAGAGTTTTGATGATTAAGAAGCGGTGATCCCATTGAACCGTACAAGGTTCTTACAAGGCTCTACAAGGTGGATGTAGGTAAGCTGGATTCTCCGGTCGCTGACGCCGAAATCGTGTTCAGCGACAGGCCGGAGAATCCAAATTCCCAACAGAATCGGGGGCTGCGCTGCGTCCGCGATGTGCCACCCCCTCTGAGTACACCGCGCCACGTATCCATGGCCTCAGGCCCCTGATTCTCCACCCCCTGACCAGCCGAGTTCCCGATGGTGTGGGACACATGTGGTCTCACCCATCGGGAACTCAGTATGGTGGCTGCGGAGTCAGTCCAGTGCCGCTACAGTCAGGGGAGGGCCGATCCGAGGGCAGGGGTGGACATATTCGGCGCTGGGGAAGGGCAGCACGGAGCTGCAGTGCTTACCATTGCTGCCTCATGGCGCCGACGTCGATCCTGGCTCTGGGTCACTGTCTGTGTTGAGTTTGCACATTCTCCCCGTGTTTGTGTGGGTTTCGCCCCCACAACCCAAAGATGTGACGGTAGGTGGATTGGCCAGGCTAAATTGCCCCTTAATTGGAAAATGAATTGGGTACACTAAATTTTTCTTTTAAATTTATTTTTAAATAAATAAATATTCAGGGCTGGGGGTACTGTGGCGGGGTGGCCTGGGGCGTGCGAGCCATCCGAATGGGGGAACTATTTTGCGGGCCGGGTCCACGAGAGACGTCCACCATGAAGCACAACACGACCGTTGCAGGCCACCACCGTGCGCATGCGCGACCACAGACCCGGCAATTCTCCAGGCCGTATGGGCAGCTAGAGCCGGGTACTCTACGTAAACCGCCTCCTTTCCCACGCCGGTGTGGGGACATACTCTCCAAATCGGAGAATCCAGATCAGAGTGTTCCCTGCCTGGTGAGTCTAGAGCTAGATCATCCTGTCTCAGAATCAGAATGAATCTCAGAAATCTCAATTTAAGACTGAGTTGAGAGGAGTTTCTTCAATCCGTGGTTGAGGAGTCTTTGGAGTCTTTGGAATCCCCTATCCTAAGCTTAATCACTGGATTCAAGACAGAAATCAGTGGATTTCTGGATACATCGAGGGCTAATAATAATAATTGCTTATTGTCACAAGTAGGCTTCAATGAAATTACTGTGAAAAGCCCCTAGTCGCCACATTCCAGCACCTGTGGGATAGTGGGAAAACTAGCATAAAAGGTAGATGTTCTGTTTGAGTAGTGAAGCAGGCATGACGGCCCAAGGACCTTCTTCTGCTCCTATTTCCTAGGTTCCTGTCTAATTGAGTACTGAATCATTTTACTTTCCAATTGGCAGAGGGAGGCTGGACGTCACAAGGGTGGGTGTGTTGGCCAACTAATGTCTGGACAAGTCATATGGTGAAACCTCCAGGAATGAAACAAGTCACAGTTGGTAACCCTAGACCCACCACTGGGGAATGTCACCATTTTATGGGGCTGTCAGCATTTTGCTGAAGGCAAATCAGTACCCACCCCTCCCCCTACCAAGTGAGAAAGCCCCCTGGTAATTGGAGGCAGCTTCTCAAGAGCAGTCAATGGGGAAAGATTTTGACGGCAAAGAGGGGGCCAGGGACAGAGAGGACAGCCCTTCAACATTAGGTTCCTCAAAGGTTTGAAGATTTTTCCCGATCTGCTAATGGCAGCAGGTCCCTTTCTTGGCTGAATAGTGATCACTGCTCCTGATGGTGCTGCTGCGGAACTGCCAGGTCCTTTGGTTGGATCAACAAACCTTGGTGGCTGGATGCAGCCCATAAAATTCATGGAGAATTCTTACTGCCCCTGCTACCCCGTGTGTTCCGGTGACACGCATTTACTGCTGATGCCCGACCATGATCCTTAAAATCCTGCCCTATGTCTCTGCCGACTGGTGCTGCAACATACTGATTTATCTCTTCCTTCCTGTGCTTCACCATTTATGGGCGGCACCGTGCACAGTGGGTAACATTGTTGCCTCAGAGTGCCAGGGACCCGGGTTCGATTCCAGCCTTGTCTGTGTGGAACCTGCACGTCCTCCCCATGTGTGCGTGGGTTTCCTCCAGGTGCTCCGGTGTCCTCTCACAGTCCAAATATGTGCAGGTTAGGTGGATTGGCCATGCTAAATCGCCCCTAGGTGGAATTATGGGGCTAGTGCGGGATTTGGGCCATCATGGCGTAAATGTGTGGAGCTCATGGGGAAGCTCTTTTTGATTTCAAGGGCCAGCCCTTTGTAAAGATCGTCCTGTAAATCCTTGGTCTTTCAGAGGGTCGGTTTGGACTCGTTGGGCCGAATTGCCTCCTCCTGCGCTGTAGAGATTCTATGATTCGATTCTATGATTAAACCCCTGCTTCACAATACTCTGGCAGAAAGTGGAAAGAGGTCCAAACATGAACATGAGCTGAAAGAATTAGTGTGATTTTAGAGTGCACGTTATTATGGAACCGTGGGATGCAGTAGGTAAGCATCATTGCTCACTCACCTGTGCAAGCTAGGGGTAAGCTATAATCTAAGTTGAGGCTGGTTGGACAGCTGGTTTGTGATGCAGAGGGAGGCCTACAGCGTGGGTTCAATTCCCATAGTGGCTGGGGTCATGGAGGCCCTGCCTTTTCAACCGTGCCCCTCACCTGAGGTGTGGTGATCCTTAGGTTATCGCACCACCTGTCAGTTCTCCTCCAGCTTATGGTCATCTGGTCTATGGCGAATTTACTTATAATCTAATTGATGGGCTAGAAGTGAACTACCTCTATCACCTCTAAGGCGGATGTTTATCAAAATTATTTCAATCAGATTCATCCAAGTGTCTCATGCCGACAGACCAACAGGACAGGAGCATTAAGAATTGTAAATTAATTAACATCAAACTAATTCAATCTGTTGCGCGGCAAAGATGTTTCAAGTGGTAATTGGTAAACTTTCTACTGTGTGTCACGGACGGTGTGTGGGGTGGGGGGGCAATTGAAACAACCTTGATTGCCCCACTCTCCACTCTCAACCGTCTGTAAATAGAAAGATGCTTTTTTAAAATTCTTATTTCTTATGGTGGCGTATTTTCCCCAACCCCTAAATTTTGAAATGTTTCAATCCTCTGTTAATAACTTGCACAGCAAACTCGAGGTAAGAACATAGAACATAAGAACATAAGAACTAGGAGCAGGAGTAGGCCATCTGGCCCCTCGAGCCTGCTCCGCCATTCAATTAGATCATGGCTGATCTTTTGTGGACTCAGCTCCACTTTCCGGCCCGAACACCATAACCCTTAATCCCTTTATTCTTCAAAAAACTATCTATCTTTACCTTAAAAACATGTAATGAAGGAGCCTCAACTGCTTCACTGGGCAAGGAATTCCATAGATTCACAACCCTTTGGGTGAAGAAGTTCCTCCTAAACTCAGTTCTAAATCTACTTCCCCTTATTTTGAGGCTATGCCCCCTAGTTCTGCTGTCACCCGCCAGTGGAAACAACCTGCCCGCATCTATCCTATCTATTCCCTTCATAATTTTAAATGTTTCTATAAGATCCCCCCCTCATCCTTCTAAATTCCAACGAGTACAGTCCCAGTCTACTCAGCCTCTCCTCATAATCCAACCCCTTCAGCTCTGGGATTAACCTAGTGAATCTCCTCTGCACACCCTCCAGTGCCAGTACGTCCTTTCTCAAGTAAGGAGACCAAAACTGAACACAATACTCCAGGTGTGGCCGCACTAACACCTTATACAATTGCAACATAACCTCCCTAGTCTTAAACTCCATCCCTCTAGCAATGAAGGACAAAATTCCATTTGCCTTCTTAATCACCTGTTGCACTTGTAAACCAACCTTCTGTGACTCATGCACTAGCACACCCAAGTCTCTCTGAACAGCGGCATGCTTTAATATTTTATCGTTTAAATAATAATCCCGTTTGCTGTTATTCCTACCAAAATGGATAACCTCACATTTGTCAACATTGTATTCCATCTGCCAGACCCGAGCCCATTCACTTAACCTATCCAAATCCCTCTGCAGAATTCCAGTATCCTCTGCACTTTTCGCTTTACCACTCATCTTAGTGTCATCTGCAAACTTGGACACATTGCCCTTGGTCCCCAACTCCAAATCATCAATGTAAATTGTGAACAATTGTGGGCCCAACACGGATCCCTGAGGGACACCACTAGCTACTGATTGCCAACCAGAGAAACACCCATTTATCCCAACTCTTTGCTTTCTATTAATTAACCAATCCTCTATCCATGCTACTACTTTACCCTTAATGCCATGCATCTTTATCTTATGCAGCAACCTTTTGTGTGGCACCTTGTCAAAGGCTTTCTGGGAATCCAGATATACCACATCCATCGGCTCCCCGTTATCTACTGCACTGGTAATGTCCTCAAAAAATTCCACTAAATTAGTTAGGCATGACCTGCCTTTAACGAACCCATGCTGCGTCTGCCCAATGGGACAATTTCTATCCAGATGCCTCGCAATTTCTTCCTTGATGATAGATTCCAGCATCTTCCCTATTACCGAAGTTAAACTCACTGGCCTATAATTTCCTGCTTTCTGCCTACCTCCTTTTTTTAAACAGTGGCGTCACGTTTGCTAATTTCCAATCCACCAGGACCACCCCAGAGTCTAGTGAATTTCGGTAAATTATCACTAGTGCATCTGCAATTTCCCTAGCCATCTCTTTTAGCACTCTGGGATGCATTCCATCAGGGCCAGGAGACTTGTCTACCTTTAGCCCCATTAGCTTGCCCATCACTCCCTCCTTAGTGATAACAATCCTCTCAAGGTCCTCACCTGTCATAGCCTCATTTCTATCAGTCGCTGGCATGTTATTTGTGTCTTCCACTGTGAAGACCGACCCAAAAAACCTGTTCAGTTCCTCAGCCATTTCCTCATTTCCCATTATTAAAACTCCCTTCACCCACCATCTCAACCATAATTGAATCATGTGTCATTTCTTGTGTCTTGCAGGATCTCCTGGTGATGAGGCTGGCCCCTCTGGTGTTGCATACCCCCAACATCAACCACAAACCCAATCCCAAGTGTATAGCAGTGAGGAGGAGGACACGGAGAACAACGGGAGCCCTCGATATGCATCCCAAGATACACTGGAGCACCATTCCAGGGATGACACTGACTTCCCGACAAAGCTGTTTCCAACACCCTCCACCATCCCAGAAACACTCAGCTGGTTGGGCACTTTAGTAAAGAGGCTCTGGGGCATCACATATGTGCTGCAGTACAATAGGTGGAGGTCGAAATCCCAGAGAGGGCGGAAGGTCGGAGGTCAATTTGACCCAGGGGAAAGCTGCCAGACAGGATTTGAGCTTCTGAAAAGGGCAGTTCCATCGATAGTGGAGACACAGTTGCAGAGCCAGGAACCACATGAGGGGCTGTCAGCAACCATCCAGTGCCTGCAGGTGCAGTTGGAGAAGTCCAACCGCCTGAAGGAGCAGGAGGTGGTAACGATCATGCGTGCCACCCAGGCCAACACCACATGGGTGGAGTCCGCAGCGGAGACCTTGGGGGCGAAGGTATCAGCTATGGGTCAAGATGTCCAAGGCCTGAGGCACTGTGCGAGTGGTGGCCGAGGCCCAGGACAGAGCTGCCTTGTCACAGGTGCTCCAAAGCATTACCCAGTCACAGCGGGCTGTGGGCCAATATTGCCCAGACGTTGGCTGATGTGGTACAGACCCAGAGGGAGATGGCGCAGTCACTGGCAAATGTAGCACAAACCCAGAAAGTGGTGACACAGTCACAGGGTTGTGTGGCGTTGTCCCAGAAAGAGGTGGCCCTGTGGTCTGGATGGGAGCAGGCCTCCTGGACTGGCAGTGTCAGGTGGTGGGGGAGGCCTCAGGGGTTAGCTCCGCTCGCAACCCCATCCCATGGAGTAGCCCGGAGGCCGTCAGGCACCCTGAGGGAGAAGGAGGTGATGGGGCCCGTGCTGGTGACTCCCACAGAAAAGGTGCCTGAACACCAGAGCACCTCGGACTCCCCTATCCTGTCTCTGGCGCATCTAATGGGCAGCGGGCAGAACAGGGCAGCACCATGCCACCTGGGACACCTGAGCAGCAGCCTGACTCATCCAGGACCGGTCAACCCAGACGACGGCCGCCAATGGGGACCCAGGTCACAGGGCAGGAGTTACAGCAGGCTGTCTCGAATCCCAATGTACCACCGGGGGGATCCACCTAGACATAACATCAGAGCCCGTAAGGCCAGAAAAGTCACCACCAGTTAAGTTGCACTGGCATGGGTGCAGAACACAGTATAGCATTAGGAACTTGGGGGGAGGGGGGAGGCGGTGACGCTCGGGGTGGGCTTAGGCCAAGGACCCCAGTACAGCCAGCGCTCACCCCTCCGGTGCCCCCCAATCCTTCTTCACCCCATCGCCCCCTCCCCTCCCCCCACAGTCCCCAACTCCGCCACCCAAAGGTTTCAGCGGGACCTTTGTGATGGAACGGCCAGTTCACATGCAGGCACCACTCAGGTGGACAGTGAAGTGTGACCGTGGGCAGGAGTCAGACGTCAAACCACACGGAGCACAAGAGCTCATTGCAGAGCAGGTTGACATCATCCTCCATCCCATAGACCAGACCTGCTGTTACTGCCAACCTAGGGCCTGCACCCCATAGTGAGGGAGGTAGAAATCATGGAGGGCATTGCAAGGGTGGGGGTTGGTGCAGGTGGAGGTGTTTACGGGAGACGGTGGTCGGGTGGGGATGCTGTTGGGGTGAGATGGGATGATCATGCCACTAGCCGGTCCCATGATTGGTGAACCTGGAGGTGATTAGAGCATCGTGTGCACATTGGCCCACGTGCACATATTGTGTAGCTTCCTGTGCCTGCTTGGGATCCATGTCCTGCCCATCCTCACCCTCCTCCGCATCCTTTTTGTCGGAGGAGGCCTGGCATTCACCCTCCTCCTCCTGCACATCGCCCCTCTGATGTGCCATGTTGTGGAGGAAGCAGCAGGTCTCCACGCTGTGGGAGACACTTCTAGCGCTTTACTGGAGGGCCCCTCCAGTCACCTGAACTGCATCTTCAGGATGCTGAAGCACCGCTCGATCAGGCCCCGGGTTGCAGCATGGGCATCATTACATGCAGCAGGTCTCCATGTCGGTCTATGACTTCTGGATGGACGTCATCAGCCACGACTGCAACGGGTAGCTCCTGTCACCCAGGAGTTAACCCCGATTGTGTCACAAAGAGATCTGGAACTGTCGTGTGTACCAGGATGAAGGCATCGTGCACACTACCTGGGTATTGGGCGTAGACGTACATGATGTGCAGCTCATGGTCACACATCAGCTCCATATTAATCGAGTAGAACCCCTTTCGGTTTGTGAACACTGGCCTGTCATGAGCCTGTGCTCATAAGCAGATATGCATCCCGTCGATCACCAGGTGGACCTGCGGCATCTCACGTTGGCAGCGAACCCAGTTGCCCGGGCATTCTGGTGGACGTATACAACATTGAATTTGATGTATTGTGCTGACCAGGCATATAGGGCCTCTGTGATGGTGAGGATGCATCTGTGCACTGACGTCTGTGAGATTCTGCACAGGTCCCCACTCAGTGCCTGGAAGGATCCCGTGGCATAAATGTTCAGTGTGAGCGTCACCTTGATAGCCACCGGAAGTGGGTGTCTTCCCCCATACTCCCACACGGTGCCAGGTGCCCATGATCAGGCAAATGTGTCACATTGTCCTCCTGCTCAGCCGGGGTCTTCAATGGCTTGCCTGTCAGGTAGGTCATCGAATGACAAACGCTGCCGGTATACATTTACGGGCAGCATGGTAGCATGGTGGTTAGCATCAATGCTTCACAGCTCCAGGGTCCCAGGTTCGATTCCCGGCTGGGTCACTGTCTGTGCGGAGTCTGCACGTCCTCCCCGTGTGTGCGTGGGTTTCCTCCGGGTGCTCCGGTTTCCTCCCACAGTCCAAAGATGTGCGGGTTAGGTGGATTGGCCATGCTAATTTGCCCGTAGTGTCCTAATAGTAAGGTTAATGGGGGGGGGGGGGGGGGGGAGTTGTTGGGTTACGGGTATAGGGTGGATACGTGGATTTGACTAGGGTGATCATTGCTCGGCACAACATCGAGGGCCGAAGGGCCTGTTCTGTGCTGTACTGTTCTAAATCTGTTCTAAATCTACATTGATGTGTTGGGTAGGCTGGGTCTATGTGGACTGCGTTTGATGCAGTGTAGCGAGAGACAGACTTCCAACACTTGATGAGATGCAACACGATTTTATTTAACATCTAACTATTTTACATGTTCAACTGTGGGTTGACACTATGCTGACATGACTGGAGATCTAGTACTAGCCTGACCAGACTAACTGACTACCACATGGTGTTTGTACTGGCTATGCTCACAAGCTCTGACTGTCTCAGGGGCTGGATCCCGAGAGAGCGGGAAAACTGGTGCCCTCTGGCTTTATAGTGGTCATGTCCTGTCTGGTGATTGGCTGCTGTGTTCTGTGTGCTTACTGGTCATCCTGTGTATCAATGACTGCCTGTCTGCACTCCATTATATACATGGATGTATATTATGACATCTCCCCCCCTTTGTTTTTGAAGTTTGTGTTCAGATAATAAATATTAAGGTGCATGTGCATAAAGATGTATATATGTCCGTGACTATATACAGTATATGCTAAAATGGACTTATATACATAGGAAGGTGTCGCTAGTGCAGATATAGGGCAGATGAAACGGTTAAAAAAAATGATATTTACAGATGTCAAAACGATGAGGCAACAAAATTGTGCAAACATTCAGTCTATAAGTTTAGTCTCTGTGGTGGGCGACGAATTCTGGTTGACCGAATGAGCATTTGGCCCTGTTGAGTCGGAGGCTATGTTCGTAGATCCTCTGGAATACCTGCTTGAGACGATCGATGTGTTCTTGAGGAGTTGTGGACCAGATTATGACATCGTCAACATACACTCACACCCCCTCGATGCCCTCCATCATCTGTTCCATGATTCGGTGAAATACCTCTGAGGCAGAGATGATGCCAAAAGGCATCCGGTTGTAGCAGTAGCGACCGAACGGGGTATTGAATGTGCACAGCTTGCGACTGGATGCGTCCAGCTGTATTTGCCAGAACCCATTGGAGGCGTCCAGCTTCGTAAAGAATTTGGCATGAGCGATCTCGCTGGTCAACTCTTCTCGTTTTGGTATCGGGTAATGTTCCCTCATGATGTTGCAGTTTAAATCTTTGGGGTGGATACAGATTCGAAGCTCCCCTGACAGTTTCTTGACGCAGACCATGGAGCTGACCCAGTCCGTAGATTCTGTGACCTTTGATATGATGCCCTGGTCCTGGAGGTCTTGCAGCTGCTGCTTGAGGCGGTCCTTGAGGGGTGCCGACACCCAACGTGGTGCGTGAACCACAAGGGTGGTGTTTGGTTTCAGCAGGTATTGTATCGGTATGGGAGTGAGCCCATATCGTCGAACACGCTATGGTACTGAGCTATGATGTCATCAATTTGAGCCTGGAAGTTTTCATCAGGTATGGCCGTTGCCTGTGGGGATGACATGGTGTGCACTCACTGAACCAGGTTCAGGAGCTTGCAGGCCTGAGCACCGAGCAGGGATGCTCTGTCAGGTCCTACGATCTCGAACCGCAGCGTCGCTTTAAATGACTTATCGGAAACTCTGAGTTGGCACGAGCCACTGGCAGCAATGGCATTGCCATTGTAGTCAAGGAGCTGGCAGGCCGGTGGAAGAATGCTTGGTCTGACGCCGGTGGTGTCGAGATCGGATTTCAAAATGAGGTTCGCTAATGCGCCGGTGTCCAGCTTGAAACGGATGCGAGCCTTGTTAACTGTGAGGACAGAACACCACTCGTCGTCAGGATCCATGCTTAGGATTGGGATGTGTTTCACCATCTTTGAGAAAGGCAGCACATGCTTAGTAAAGATACCCACCCGGAATGGGGATTTGAGGCACTCGGCGTCAGGATCTGTTCGGCTGTCGGGGTCGGAGTCTGGCACAGCTTGCTGTATTGAACGGACGCTTCTGCGCCGTGGGTGGGATCGCTGGATGCTGGGCAGTGGAGCAGATCTGCAAAGGGCTACGTAGTGGCCAGGCTTGCCACACTCTAGACACCACCGTGATTTTGCCGGACATTGCCGCTTTAAATGGGCGGAGCCATAATTCGGACACGTCATGACGCCAACGTCAGCGCATTCCGTGCACCAACGGGCATGCGCAGTGCAGTCGAATGACGTACCCACCTGCGCAGGCTGGTCGTAAGTCTCGTCGTCCCCTCAGTCGTGGTGCGGATGCGCTGGAGCCCGGGAAAAGCGCACAAAATGGCCACTCTCATCAAGACTCAGGCCCTGCATTTGTGCGATGGCCTGCACCCGTTCCGCCTCACGTGGCGTTAACTTTGCCGTTTCTGCCGCCCTGATTTGGGAGTACCGGTTGTTAGCATGCTCGTGGAGAAGACACGTTTCGATGGCGATGGTGAGAGTGAGCTGCTTGACTTTCAGGAGCTGCTGGCGATGTGAATCGGAGTGGACCCCGAAAATGATCTGTTCCCGGATCATGGAATCAGTTGTCGAGTCACAGTTACATGACACTGCGAGGATGTGGTGATGGGTCAAAAAGTTTCATCCTTACCCTGAAGCCTCTGCTGGAAAACGTACCGTTCAAAGCTCTCGTTTACCTCGATGTCACAGTGGCTGTCGAATTTCAGCAGAACTGTTTTCAATTTCATCTTGTCTTCGCCTTCAGCGAATGTAAGGGAGTTTAGATATGGATGGCGTCGTCCCCGGCTGTGGAGAGGAAGAGTGCAATCTTCCTGGCATCCGATGCGGCCTCGAGGTCGGTGGCTTTGAGATAGAGCTGGAACTTTTGTTTGAAGATCTTCCAATTTGCACCAAGGTTGCTGGCGATGCGGAGCTGCGGAGGAGGGTGAACGTTTTCCATGTCAACGGATGGCTATTTGCTGGTTTCAACGCTGATTTAGTCAAGGTAGGTTCGTCAATTTTCAGCATCCATACCTGGTACCATGATGTGTTGGGTAGGCTGGGTCTATGTGGACTGCGTTTGATGCAGTGTAGTGAGAGACAGACTTCCAATACTTGATGAGATGCAACACGATTTTATTTAACATCTAACTATTTTACATGTTCAACTGTGGGTTGACACTATGCTGACTTGACTGGAGACCTGAGGCTAGCCTGACCAGACTAACTGACTACCACATGGTGCTTGCACTGGCTATGCTCATGAGCTCTGACTGTCTCAGAGGCTGGATCCCGAGAGAGTGTGAAAACTGGTGCCCTCTGGCTTTATAGTGGTCGTGTCCTGTCTGGTGATTGGCTGCTGTGTTCTGTGTGCTTACTGGTCATCCTGTGTGTCAATCACTGCCTGTCTGCACTCCATTATATACATGGATGTATATTATGACATACATAAGGCCTAATACAGTGCCTCCTTCCCACCTCCTCCTCGGCCTATTGGGTGGCTGGCTCTTCATCCTCATTGGCTACCTCCTATTCCGCTGGGGCAGGCTCTAATGCTGCAGGGTCCTTCTTGGGTAGCTCCAGCTCATGCAGCCTCAGAGCAGCCCACTGGTTTGCAGAGACCAGGATGAAGGCCAGCATTCCTGGTTGGATTCTGAGGTCCATTATCTGCAGGGGCTGAAAGTCAGACATGTTAGCATGGTATGTACCCCTGTGCCCAAACAGGACCAATAGGCTACATGGAAGCTCCAGGCTGCACTGCAGACCATGCCCCTGCATGTCCCGTTCCCCCCCATCCCCACACCTGGCCGTTTCCCCTGGCACTCTGCCCTCCGCACTTCTGGCCCCATCGGTGCCTGGCACCGTGGAGGGCTCTCACCTTCGTGCTCATCCCTGCTGCTAGGAGTACCGTTGGCTGGCTACCCATGCCAGCAGTACGTTCCAGCGCTCCCACCCAGTGTCCAGCAAGTGGCATTACTGTATATGCAGAGTAGAACGCATTGACATCACAGCCAAGGCACCGGAGCATGGCATTATGGCGGGCGCCTGGTGGCGGCTACGATTTTGGCTTCACAATCGATTCTCCACCCATTCGCCTTTCCCAATTTCGGCATTGACCAATGGAGTATCCCACCCATGGTTCAGTCTGGTTCAAAATAAATACCTCTCTCCCAAAATCTATCTCATGGTAATCAGGTGAAACCTGATTATTGATAGTATTCACTAGTGGTGTTTTCACATTTTTGGCTTAATTGGACTCTATAAAAATATCTATATCGAGGCAGGGTTATAAATCAAGTAAAGTGTTGTAGCTGTTAAATGCAAGCTATTCCTTTGCTGCTATGATGTTTCATTCTGTGTTTCAAGTTTATTTTACCATAAAAGCTGTCTGCTGATCAGTGTTATCACTCCTGTGGTACAGAAACATTTCCTCACGGTTGCACATTAGGGGTTCTGGTCCAAACCAAAATTATGACTGGAATCTCGTGGTTTAATGGGAGTCAGGATTCCTTTTGTTTTTGGAGACACTGGTGTTAGGTTAATTAAGTGAGGCTCCCTTTGTCAAAACCGTTGTGTGAGGACTGCTTTAGCTATTAGCACTATTATGGGACATTGCGACCCCTGAATGTTTTCCTTTGTTCAGAGTTAGCTGGACCAGACTCCCCTGTCCCCGTGGCCTTTATTACCTTGAAACTGCTGCAAGGCATCAAGTGACCGGCTGAACCATGTGTCAGCTCAGCAATTTTCCATTTTTAACAGCACACAAAAAAAATGACTTTATGAAATAGTCCAGCGGATGAATATATATACATTTTTTAAATTTCACATGTCAACTATGACACTTGCCATCAGAGTTAGTTGTGAGAATGATGGGATTAAGGCTTGGCACAGAATCTGGAGAGTTTATAAACTGTAAATAACACATACTATATTTGACTTGGCTGTGCTCAAAACAGAAAACAAAAGGACAATTCTATCTCCAGAGTGCACTAAAGTCAAACAGTGTGAGACCCCTCCAAGGACTCATCTCATTTGGCTTGGCACTGGATAAAGTACGATCAGACCGTGGCTGTAATGTATGCTGTGAACATTCAGTCATCTAATAGTTAAACATTTGACTGTTTTTCTTCATTGAGTTAGGATTCTCGGAACCATTGTCGGAGATAATTTCCAGGATTTGATTAGAGACAGGGCCAGCTTTCTACTTCAGCCTAGGAACAGGAACTCTTGAATCTCAGAACAGGGTGATGATATAAATCAGAAGCAGTATATCAGAGTTGGGAATATCAGTGCATCATGCTAATGACTCACACTGGTATTTTAATGCTTTATAGTCAGATGTGAATTGTTTTATTGACAATAATAATTTAATATGATTTTTTAAAGCTAATATAAGTTTTAACTGTTTACAATTATTTGTATATTATAGACATAATTCTAAATCGTGTCAATATATCTCGCGTTCCTGACGTATTTGTTGAAATACATATAATCTATGGTTTTCACTTTAATATTGCAGAACTCATTATCTGCTACACTATATTTATAGTGTTGTGCAGAATTAATATGTGATCAGTTAATACAGTGCAAAGTTCTTTTCAGCCCAAGCTATGATTAATGATTACATTTTTCTCATAAGTAATCCCCAATCAATAACATATAATTATATTTCTAATGAATAACCTCCAAGCTATATACTTTCTGCACAATAAAACTGAATTAGATCCAAAATAATCCGCAGATGAGTAAAAGAAAGGAATGATTCCCATCCTGCAGACATAAATCTCAATTGGTAACCCCCTTGTTTGTGCCTTGCCTGAAACCCTTTCTGAGATTTTGAACAAAGTGCAGAAGAACAATATCAAAGACTGTGTAGGTATAGATAATATGGGCCATACACTCTTTCATGTGACACTTTAGCATGATTGAGTACTGAGAAAAACATAAATCCAATTTTATCAAGCCAGCACAGAGGAAATTCATATCTAATTAAAATTCATAATTACCAAGCCGTGGTGTAAAATTTAGGCCATTTGTGTTAAGCTGTGCAAAGTGCCCAGAGCAGATAGCTTTTAAAATACAATACACCCATAATTTAACAAAAAGCCAGGTGGTCTATGTGAAGCCTCACACTGGTGCAGAATCTAAGAAGATTTCACCCATAGGGCAGATCATTGTGGAGACTTAATGGCTCGATTTTGCAAATCTGACCAGAAATCCCCTAGATTGGTGATGGTTTGTAAATTAGGGGTGGGATTTTCTATGCCTTCAGACGACCTCCATTGGTCAGTGACAGGATCTTCTGGTCCTGCTGCTGTCAATGGGATTTCCTGTTTTATCCCCCCCCCCCCCCCATTGCCAGAAAACCCATGGCAGGGGTTTGCCATCGGCAGGACCGGAAAATACCACCGGTGGGAAAATGGCTGAAAACTTTCAGCCATTAATTCTCAGTATGTGAACATTGTTGAAAAAGCCTGCATTTATTGCCCAACTCTAGCTGCTTTGATGTGGTGGTGGTGGGTCACCTTGTTGAACTGGTTTGATACAGCTAAGCGTGTGGCCGAGGGCATTAAGAGTCAATTACAGTAGTGTAGGGCTGGAAGCAGAGACAGGCCAGACTGGAGAAGGACAGCAAGTTTCCTTGCCTATAACATGTATCAGCATTTGGCTTCCAGAATTGTGGAAACTAAATTCAAATTCACAAGCTGTAGCACAGTGATTAGCACTATCGTTTCACAGTGGCGTGGACCAGGGGTCGATTCCCGGCTTGGATCATTGTCTGTGCGGAGTCTGCACGCTTTCCCCCTATCCGTGTGGGTTTCCTCTGGGTGCTCCGGTTTCTTCCCACAAGTCCCGAAAGACATGCAGGTTAGGTGAATTGAACATTCTGAATTCTCCCTCAGTGCACCCAAACAGGCGCCGGAGTGTGGCGACTAGAGGATTTTCACAGTAACTTCATGGTAGAGATAATGTCAGCCTACTTGTGACACGAATAAAGATTATTGCCTTGGAATTTGAACTTAGTTTTTGGCTAGAGTATTAGTCCAGGCCTCTGCAATAATAGTTCAAGAAAATAACTTCTATGTGACAATACTTTCCAGTGCAGAAACTCATCTTCAGATGGGGAGAATATAGAAGGAGAGGAGTAGGAGAAGCACGGAGATGAAGGTGAAGCCTCCAGTATCAGGGCAGCCAGTTCCATTGATGCTCAGAATGCCAGGAATATCCTCATATTGTGAAGCATCACCATGTGTGAAACTTAAAGGTGAAATCCTATGGGCGACTCTTTGACTAGTATGAACCCTCATCTGTCCATTCCTCCAACCCCCATCATCCGTTTGCACTGAATACTCCTTCAGCCATCACTCATCCAGCCAATGGTTCACAGCATCTATTCCTTTACAAAAAGTGAAAGGGCATGTTGAGTCCTGGGGCAAAATGATAGGAAAGATGTGGAAATGGTGCATATCATTAAATTTTATGTGGCATTATAAAAAGAAGTAAATTTAACAACATAACGGTTTCTGAAACATTAATCCGCACTCCTTGATGAATTGCAATTCCTTCAACTTCAGCTTCCTGTCACTGTTGCATGATGCACCCCCTATTTGCTGATGACACAAAACTAGTTAGGAATGTGAGTTGTGAGAAGGATGTAAACAGGTTTCAAGGGGATTTAGACACGGTGGCAGATGTTTCCGGGCACCCCTGCATCGTGCTTGGCAGAGGCGGCTTTCCATTGTCGGCAGAGGGATCTTCTGTTGTCAATGGGGTTTCCCATTTTAGAGAACCCCTGTCGCCCGGGTACCCATGGCAGGGGTTCAACGTTGGAAGGACTGGAAGATTCAGCCAGTGGGAATGGCTGAAAACCTTGGCAGGTATGTGAGTGGCAAAGAACATGGCAGATAGAATATAATGTGGAAAAATGTGACGTTATCTGCATTAGCAGACAAAACAGAAACACAGAGTATTCCGTAAATGGTGAGAGATTGGTGAATGTTGATGTCCATAGGGAGTTGAGTACCCTTGTTCACAAGTCGCCGAAAGCTAACATGCAGACGCAGCAAACAGTTAAAAAGGTAAATAGTTTGTTGGCCTTTATTACAAGTGAATTTGAATACAGGAGTAAAAATGTCTTGCTGTAATTGTATAGATTGTTAGTGAGACTGCATTAGAGTATTGTGTACAGTTTTGGTCTCCTTGTGTAAGGAACAATATTCTTTTCATAGAGTGAAGGCAACAAAGTTTCACCAGACTGCAGGACTACTTGCGTGCCAACCAGCATAAGCAGCTTGCGGATAGACAGAGCTAAGGGATCGCACAACCAATGGATCAGATCTAAGTTCTGCAGTCCTGCCACACTTAATTGTGAATGGTTGTGGACAATTAAATAATTCACTGGAAAAGGAGGCTCAACAAATATCCCCATCCTCAATGATAGTGGAGCATTGCATGTCAGTGCAAAGGATAAGGTATTTGCAATAAGCTTCAGCTAGAAATGTCAAGGGATGATCCACCACAGCCTTCTCTGGAGGTCCCAGCATCACAGATTCCAGTCATCAGCTAATTCAATTCACTCCATGTGATTTCAAGAACAGCTGAAGGCACTGGATATTGCAAATAATATTCTGGCAATAGTACTGCTGATTTGTGTTCAAGAACTTGTCAGTCCGCTAACCAAGCTGCTCCAGTACAACTACAATACTGTCACCTAACCAGCAATGTGAAAAATTACCCATGTTTGTCCTATACCCAAAAAAAAGGACAAATCCAACCAGACTTATTACCGCCCCATTAATCTACTCTCAATCATTTGTAAAGTAAAGGAAGGGGTCATCAACAACCCTAAAGAATGGCACTTGTTTAGCAATAACCTGCATACTGCCACTCAGTTTGCGGTCCCATTCCCATCACTGCATCCTCCACTATCAACATCCCGGGGTTGATCATTAACCAGAAACTTAAACTAGCCATGTAAATACTATGACTACAAGAGCAGGTGAGAGACTAGGAACCCCGCAGTGAATGACTCACCTCCTGACTCCCCAAAGCCTGTCCAGCATCTACAAGGCACAAGTCAGGAGTGTAATGGAATACGCTTCACTTGCCTGGATGAGTGCAGGTCCAACAATACTCAAGAAGCTCGACACCATCCAAGACAAAACAGCCACCTTGATTGACACCCGATCCACAAGCATTCACTCCCTTCATCACTAGTGCACAGTGGCAGCAGCATGTATCATGTACAAGATGCATAATAGGAACTCACCAAGGCTCTATTGACTACACCTTCCAAACCCTTGACCACAATCATCTAGAAGGACAAGGGCAGCATATACATGGGGACATGACCTATTGGAAGTTTCCCTCCGAGCCACTCACCATTCTGTCTTGGAATATTTCGCCGTTCCTTAACTGTCACTGGGTCAAAATCCGGGAACTCCCTCTCTGTGGGTTACCTACACCACATGGACCGTAGTGGTTCAAGAAGGCTGTTCACCACCACCGTCTCAAGGGAAATTGGGAATGAGAAGTAAATGTTGGCCTAGCCAGTGACACCCACTTCCCACATCCCACAAACAAATAAAAAAGAAGTTCCAGGCAGCACACTGGCACAGTGGTTAGCACTGCATCCTGACGGCGCCGAGGTCCCAGGTTCGATCTGGGCTCTGGGCCACTGTCCATGTGGAGTTTGCATATTCTCCCCGTGTTTGCATGGGTTTCACCCCCACAACACAAAAAAAGATGTGCAGGATAGGTAAATTGGCCACGCTAAATTGCCCCTTAATTGGAAAAAAATGAATTGGGTATTCTAAATTTTTAAAAATAAGAAGTTCCTCCCTACGTAACAGTTGGAGAGAGACTGCTAAAATTCCTGATTGCTGAGATAATTTTGACCTCGGCCCACTGGGATTTGGTGCTCCAAAGGCCTGCCCATACATGGGTAGACATTTCCATCAGAAGATAGGGAGAATTTGGGATATTGGCTGGGGATGGATGGAGAAGATGTGGAAGGGCTGTCAGTGCAGTTCCCCACTTCTATTTCTCCTTTGCCATTATCCCCTCCTGGGTTAATGGCACCCCACTCTGATGACTGCCGTAGATTAGCTTCGTGAAGATCAGTGACATGTTGCATGGTTCTGTATACGGTGCCTCTCATTATGCTTATGGCAGCAAACAAGTTGGCATCTACATTCTTCATGGCCATGGTCATGGCTTGAATGGACTCAATCCAGAGTTGCACTTGATGATCCGTGGAGGTGACCACTTTCTCCACGTCAGACATTCTCGTAATATCTTGTGTCACTAATTCACTGTCAATAGAGTTGGATTCCTCCATACTTTCCATTATTGAGGCAAGTGTGGGTGGCATATCTGTCAGTGCTGCATTAAGAAGCCAAAGCATTTAAAATTCTTCTCAATGTCTGTTTAATATCCATCTCCTCTGAGCAGAGCTTGGAGAGGATTGTACCCTTTGACGTAGACTTTGCCACTGTTTGTGCTACCAGTTTTTGCTTCGGAGCATCCGTGAGGTGTGAATGAGGTGCTGGAAGTCAGGTAACTCATCAACTGGACCTACCGATGTGTAAGTATATGTGGTGGTGCATCGCTATCTGAACTCTGATGCTGCACACTCAGGAGGAATGAGTTCCTCTGAGGAATCATCCTCATGACTGTCCTGTGACATTTGCATGTGTGAAAGTGCTGGACGAAATGGGTATCATTTAGATATGGTAAAGTCACAACATTGACCATCACCACAATCAATCTTTTCATTGTCCAGTCCAGATGAAATGAAGTCAAAAATGTTTCTCATTCTACCTCCAGCCACCTGAAAACTTCCTGCCTCTACCTCTCCAACTGCAAGGTACACAGGTCACAAATAATCTCCATGGAGTCTCCTTTGATTTGACTTACCTTTCCTGGCCTGCTTAGGTTGCTGAGCCACTTCCTGCATTGAAAAACATAAATGGGCAAAACACTCCTGCTGCTTATCTCCTCAGCGACCTTCAACTAAACCTTCTTGGTGAGAGTAGCAGGTTCCTTCCTCCTATCCAGGTGGAAATTACACCTTCCCCTAACCCCAGCAGTAATTCCAGCCATGCATCAGAAAATCTACTGCAACCTTTTCCCTGTATCTACCAGCCATTCTGGAAACTTCCAATTGCCATTGGTCGAGTGTCCTGCGATACACAGATAAAATCGTGTTACGTTGAATATGTCCATTGTGCGGCTTGGAGACATAAAACATGGAACTGAAAATAAATTTGTAAATTTGTATTGAGATCACAAATTCTGACCCCCTAACAAATTCCAGCAGCCACCCCCATTGCAGAGAAGCTGCATTCAGATACCGGGACCAAGAAGACCCCTGCCGAAACTTTAGTTGTGCAGACATGTTTTGGGAAATCTGGGGGAACTCCCAATTGAGGTACCCCTCTCCTTGCCAAGGTCACGCGTTTCCCTTTGTCCTCCACCCTTGGTTGTCTCTAACCTGGCACTGCACCATCCCTTCCCAGCTGGCCAACCCCGGCGATACCCTGGATTTAGCTTAATTCTGAGCTCCTCTTCATCAGGACTGCCTGCAATCGCAGCATTGACCACTGCTCCTGCCTGCCACGAAGGGGATGATAGAGCTGCTGCCAATCTGATTGGCCAGCAACTCTCTAAGACAGGACCTTCTCCTGAAATATGGATGGACGTTTCATCTGAAGAAATTAACACCACTCCCAGTGTTAAATTGCTGAAGGACAGCAGTAAATTCCAGCCTAAAGTTAGTTCCTTTAGTATCTCAAATTTTAACAGCTTGTTTGAGAAAACCCCTGACAGGTGAGCCTAACTCACTGCTTCGTGCTTCTGTCTTAAAGGGCTAGAAATTTGTTGGTGCCATATCCATTGTGCAGACTAAAATGAGCACATAAGGATTTGATGGGATGTGTGGGGAGGCCACCCCGAGTAATTCTCTGACTGTGCTGGCTGCTATATTGGATCAGAATTTGCTGCAGATGTGATGGATACATACTGGAAGCAGTGATTAAAGTATTGAAGTAACTGTTCCATGTTTACTTTAGGAGCCTTTTATGAAATTGGGTTGCCACATCTTCTGAATTATTGATGAGAAACTCACTGAGAAACACATGGCAGTAAAAGGCAGCCAAGGATCCATCAAAAATGTAACATAAAATCTCATCTATTACATGCAGGTTAATTGCTGATTTGTCCTTTCAAGCTATTGGTTATGTTTTGGACATTTTCTCACTTCTATAACTTTTTTCTGACCTCTGAGAACCGTTGCTTTTGTTGCTTGTCTGCATTGCTTTTAGCTGCTTACAAAGCAGTTTTACTGCAGTCATGGTTGACCTACTAGGGCTAAGATGGATAAGGGAGGATGGTCAAGAAGATAAAAAAGAGCATGTCCAGCTAGAACAAGAATAATGTTCTTTGAAGTGTAGAAAATTTTAGTTTAGACGGGCAGCATGGTCGGTGCAGGCTTGGAGGGCCGAAGGACCTGTTCCAAAGCTGTACTTTTCTTTGTTCTTTGAGGGGAGAATTGCACACAAGACCTTACCTAGACAGGGGGGCAGGATTCTGCGAAAACCGGCGGGATGGGCAACTCCAGCGCGAAGGTGTGGCGTGAACCACTCCGGCGTCGGGCCACCCGAAGGTGCAGAATCCTCCGCATCTTCAGGGGCTAGGCCGGCCCCGGAGTGGTTTACCCTGCACCGGCCGGCGCGGAAGGGGCATGGCGCCACTCCAACCGGCGGCGAAGGGCCTCCACTGGACGGCGTGAGTTGTCTCATGCGTGGGAGTGCCAGCGTGTGCTGGCGTCATCCCAGAGCATGCGCAGGGGTGGGTTCGTGTCTGCACCGGCCATGCTGGACCGGTGCACCAGCCCACGCGGAGGAATCGAGTGCCCCCACAGCACAGGCCCGCCCGCGGATCGGTGGGCTCCGATCACGGGCCAGGCCACCATGGGAGCCAGATCCCCCCGCGCCCCCTCGAGGACCTCGGAGGCCGCCCGTGCAGCCAGGTCCCGCCGGTAAGTACCTGTCGTAATATACGCCAGCAGGACCGGCCGGAAACGGGTGGCCACTCAGCCCATCGCGGGCCGGAGAATCGACGGGGGGGGGGGCGCTGCCAATGGTCCCCAACCGGCGAGGCGCGATTCCCGTCCTCGCTAAATCCTTGCCGCCGGAGAATTTGGCAGCCGGCCAGGGAGGGATTCACGCCGTCCCCCCCCCCCCCGCCCCCCCGGATGTTCTCCGACCCGGCGGGGGGTCGGAGAATCCCACCCAGGGTTTTCAAGGAACATTTCTCTCTGGACTTCATTCAAGAGCAATGCCTTGGATGCCTTGTTATGGGTTCAAGTCCTTTTCCAGGGAGTTGAGCACAAAATCTAGGCTGTCACTACTATGCAGTCTAAAGGGAGTGATGAGTTCTCAGAAGTGCAGTCTTTCAGAAGAGACATTAAAGTTACGCTCCATCTAACCTCTCAGGTGCACGCAAAAGGTTTTTTGGCACTATTTTGAAAAAGATCAGTGGAATTCCCTCTCTGCTTTGACCAATATTTAGCCTTCAGCCAACATTACCGAAACAGAATACTGTATATGGTCATTATGACATTTCTATTTGTGGGATCTTACTGTGTGCTATTTGGCTGCCAGTTTCCTACATTTCAATGGTAGTTACTTAATTGCATGTAAAGTACTTTCTGATGTCCTGAGGTCTTTTTTTCATTTATTTCTGAACTATGTCTCCTACTGCAGCAGGAACTCGAGCCTTGTACTAGGCCATGGATTACACTGACTGGGGCCTTGAAAATTGACAACTCAAGCATTAGCAGATTAAAACAAATAAGCTGCAGCTTAGTCCGTAAGTACAGCTAATGTCTCTTTTCCTTGTATTAGAAGGGGAAAAGATTGATGCATGAAATGGTGGAGGGAGAAAATGTTAAAGGCAGAAATTCATGATTCATTTTCAGGGATTGTACATGCTCAGGAAGTTTGCCTTTGCAAATTAAAATGGTTTAGTTTAAGTGCTTTACTATTTTTAAACTAGCTAAGATGAAAAAGGAAGCATATGTAAGATCGAGGCGACTCAAAACTGATGAAGCTTTGGAGGAATATCGGGAAAGTAGGACAAATCTCAAACGCGCAATAAAAAGGGCTAAAAGGGGTCATGAAATATCTTTGGCAAACAGGGTTAAGGAAAATCCCAAAGCCTTTTATTCGTATGTAAGGAGCAAGAGGGTAACTAGGGAAAGGATTGGCCCACTCAAAGACAAGAGAGGGAATTTATGCGTGTACTCAGAGGAAATGGGTGAGATTCTTAATGAGTACTTTGCATCGGTATTCACAAAGGAGAGGGACAAGACGGATGTAGAGGCTAGGGATGGATGTTTAAATACTCTAGGTCAAGTTGTCATACGGAAAGGAGAAGTTTTGGGTATTCTAACAGACATTAAGGTGGACAAGTCCCCAAGGACCGGATGGGGTCTGTCCCAGGTTACTGAGGGAAGCGAGGGTCGAAATAGCTGGGGCTTTAACAGATATCTTTGCAGCATCCTTGAGCACGGGTGAGGTCCCGGAGGACTGGAGAATTGCTAATGTTGTCCCTTTGTTTAAGAAGGGTAGCAGGGAAAATCCAGGGAATTACAGACCTGTGAGCTTGACGTCAGTGGTAGGCAAACTGTTGGAGAAGATACTGAGGGATAGGATCTATTCACATCTGGAAGAAAATAGACTTATGAGTGATAGGCAGCATGGTTTTGTGCAGGGAAGATCATGTCTTACAAACCTAATAGAATTCTTTGAGGAAATGACAAAGTTAATTGATGAGGGAAGGGCTGTAGATGTCATATACATGGACTTTAGTAAGTCGTTTGATACGGTTTCCCATGGCAGGTTGATGGCAAAAGTGAAGCCGTATGGGTTTCAGGGTGTACTAGCTAGATGGATAAAGAACTCGCTGGGCAACAGGGGACAGAGAGTAGTGGTGGAAGGGTGTCTCAAAATGGAGAAGGGTGACTAGTGGTGTTCCACAGGGATCCGTGCTCGGACCACTGTTGTTTGTGATATACATAAATGACCTGGAGGAAGGTATAGGTGGTCTGATTAGCAAGTTTGCAGATGATACTAAGATTAGTGGAGTTGCAGATAGCGAGGAGGACTGTCAGAGAATACAACAAAATATAGATAGATTGGAGAGTTGGGCAGAGAAATAGCAGATGGAGTTCAATCCAGGCAAATGCGAGGTGATGCATTTTGGAAGATCAAATTCAAGAGCGGACTATATGGTCAATGGAAGTGTCCTGGGGAAAATTGATGTACAGAGAGATCTGGGAGTTCAGGTCCATTGTACCCTGAAGGTGGCAACGCAGGTTGATAGAGTGGTCAAGAAGGCATACAGCATGCTTGCCTTCATCGGACGGGTTTTTGAGTACAAGAGTAGGCAGGTCATGTTACAGTTGTATAGAACTTTGGTGAGGCCACATTTGGAATACTGCGTGCAGTTCTGGTCACCACATTACCAGAAGGATGTGGATGCTTTGGAGAGGGTGCAGAGGAGGTTCACCAGGATGTTGCCTGGTATGGAGGGTGCTAGCTATGAAGAAAGGTTGAGTAGATTAGGATTGTTATCGTTGGAAAGACGGAGGTTGAGGGGGGACCTGATTGAGGTATACAAAATTATGAGAGGTATGGACAGGATGGATTGCAACAAGCTTAGGGGTCACGATTTCAAGGTGAGAGGGTGAAAGTTTAAGGGAGATGTGCGTGGAAAGGTTTTTACGCAGAGGGTGGTGGGTGCCTGGAACGCTTTACCAGCGGACATGGTAGAGGCGGGCACGATAGCATCATTTAAGAGGCATCTAGACAGGTATATGAACGGGCGGCAACAGAGTAGACCTTGGAAAATAGAAGACAGGTTTAGATAAAGGATCTGGATCAGCGCAGGCTGGGAGGGCCGAATGGCCTGTTCCTGTGCTGTAATTTTCTTTGTTCTTTGTTCTAAGCACTTGTTGTTTTGCTTCCTAGACCTGGTGGTGCACAAGGCAGGCTTTCATCTGTCCCCATAGTGAGTTTTTCATGAAGGAACTCAACAAATATTTTGACTTGTTCAAACCAGAATCTTTCATTGAGTCTCATGTGGTAAGATAGCAATCTGATACACAGCACATTATCATGGAGTCTGCTACCTGATCCTCTGGAACTTGCACCGAGCACTGACCATTCCACATGTATGTCTTATTACCCTCTCAACCTTCTTTTCCAGATGGTCGGAAGTGTCTTCCTTTATTTCTAAGTCCCAGGTCACATGACCTTGGTCAGAGACCACATGGTGTGTCTGTACCTCCACCTGCTGGTTGGAGGTTGCACACCATCCAACTATGATATAGCCCATAAACAGATCACCACAGTGGGGTGAGACCCACACAGACACGGGAAGAATGTGCAAACTCCACAGGGTCAGTGACCCAGGGCCGGGATCGAACTGGGTCCTCAGTGCCGTGAGGCAGCAGTGCTAGCCACTGCGCCACCATGCTGCCCCTTGGTTGATACTCAACCTATTGACCACATTATGAACACACCTTCCTTAGCCATCAAGATCTGAAGTGGGACTCGAACCCGGAGCTTCTGTCTCAGGGGCACAGATGCTACCCACTGTACCACAGGACCTCCAACAAGCATTTGTTGGCAGGGTTCAAACAAAACAAAAACACAAGAGGCTAGTGCACCAACAAAAGATATATATCGCAATATTTGTTGCCCCAGTCTCCAGATCAGCTTTTCTTTGGACAAAAGTCAGCACTGTATGGATGGGGGCAACCTCTCTATTCTCCCCGAATGCTCTTTAACTGCTACTACGACTAAATGAGATCCTGTCACTGAATAGTATTCAGAATTATTCTCAGAAGCGCAGTAACTCCTGTCCCTAGTGTACAGCAACAAAATCATTTCCACTGCTTTGTGACTTCTTACTAAGATGTGTTGATGCTTATGGTCAGAAGGTTCTGGACCCAAAACACCCAAAGCCAGAGCAGGAGTTTGGAGTGATTATCTGAATTCACACTCTCAGGCAACACCGAATGAATGCTGTATTGACAAATGTGGATATTTTGGGTAATGGATTAAACTAAGGCCTGAACTTTCACACAGGTTGAGGGGTCTGAAACTGGAAGTCACATCCCAAACCCAGCCCCAACCATTTTAGCGGGGCAGGGAACAGGGGCAGGTTGAACTCTGGTGTTTTAGTGTTAATGGAAGCAGATGGACATGTTAAAGTGCAGTTCCTTTCACCCTAATCTGTTTTTCACAAGGAGTGAGTAGGAAATATGACTTGTGCATGTTGCACTTGGTAGGAGAAGGTCTAAACTTACGGTGTTCTTTGGAGTGATAAAGTACCCTTTTGGAGAGGTCAGGTACCCGTTTCTATATGTTCACAGGAGACATCTGGTGGCTGTTGGGAGAGGTAAGGTGCACTTTGGGAGAGTCAAGGCACCCTTTCGGGTTGTTAAGAGACAGGAATGTGGATAAAAAGTGCATACTGGGGCTGGTTTAGCACAGTGGGCTAAAGAACCGGCTTGTACAGCAGAAAAAGGCCAGCAGCGTGGGTTCAATTCCTGTACCCGCCTCCCCGAACAGGCGTTGGAATGTGGTGACTAGGGGCCTTTCACAGTAATTTCATTTGAAGCCTACTCGTGACAATAAGCGATTTTCATTTCATAAAATCATTGCAAATGTCAAGCTCGTTGGAAATATAACAGGGATTTGTGGAAGGACATTTAAATGTCCCTCCATTAAAATATTTTAAACAGCAGTCTGTGGCATAGAATTTAAAAATCAGTGCTTACCATTTTGACTGTCTGTTGACATAAGCCTGAAGGTCACTAGTGTAGGATTAGTGCTGCTTGGCTGATTTTGCAACCCATCATTACACAGTATGGCAGAGCCCGTCAGTTCACAGTTTGATTGACAGCTTAAAGTGCTCACACAAAGTCTTTTGAAGTAGGACGATGAATGTGAATGCTTGTTCTTATAAGGGATTAGAGGAAGCAGACTGAACAGATGAATGTTTGACTGAGCTCCAAGTATGACTAATGCTCTGTGAGAGGACTATTTACACATTTTCAAAGGGGACTGCTATCTTTCATCAACAGTGTTAATACTTTGTAATAATTCAAACTTTCTTTGAAGTGTTTTTTCAATGCCTTTGTGCTTATTTGGATAGGATTAAAGGTTTATTCAATGGGACTTAGACGGGCTGTGTTTGACAAATTTATGAGGGTTAATTCTTTTCAAGGAAATGTTCTATATCTGATTTATTTTTTATTTCATGAGCATTTTTAAGACTTGCCAGTGTTATTATATGACTCATGAGTTCTGAAGCTGGTGGTTACTTATTGAGTATGGAAGAAGTATGGGTGGGCAAGAGGGGCTAAAAATGATATGAAGGGGTATGGAGGGGCTAGGGCGACATGAGGATGCACGAGGGCATGGACTGGGCATGGAGATTGGGTGGGCAGTGAGGACTAGAGGACCTAACAGCCATGAATAGAATTGGGATGATGTTCCAGTAAAGACCTCGCATACTAGTCTCACCATTCTTGCACTTTGATCAGCAGGCCCACCTACAGCCCATGCCCACCTCCCTGATATAAAAATAGAGCAGGTGGGCTCCTCCAGAATGGAGGTAGGATTGCAAGGTCAGGAAAATTCTCAACTCCAGAAACACATCTCAACTATGAAATGATGGCCCCTCGTGTAGGTAAGTAAGGATAAGAGAGATGGAAGATGATGACTGACAGCAGTTCATGATCTAACATACTCTTATGTTCTTACAACACCAGGTTAAAGTCCAACAGGTTTGTTTCGAATCACTAGCTTTTGGAGCACTGCTCCTTCCTCAGGTAAATGAGCAGTGCTCCGAAAGCTAGTGATTCAAAACATACCTGTTAGACTTTAACCTGGTGTTGTAAGACTTCTTACTGTGCTAATCCCAGTCCAATGCCGGCATCTCCACATCATACTCTTATGTTGGCATATCTGCTGATTGAATATGGGAACTCAGGAGGAGAAGATGGGAAGAATCAATTCTGTTTGTGAAGAATTCATTGGTAATGGCATGGAGGCAGAAATCAATGGACTTAAGAGAAAGTGGGGCTTGAAACTCAAAAAGGAAAAAGTAATACTGGAGTTACCAGGTGGCCAGGTAAAGGAATCTGTAGCAAATGGATGGAATTCATGACTAACACTGAAAATGCAGCTTGATTGATCTTGGGTGAATGCACTATTCATTTTAGATGTGATATTATGCAAGGTCAAGTAAGTAAAGTTCTTGTAGATATTCAGCTTGACACAATAATGTGTACCATTTTGGGTACTCTCCAATCAACCCGACTCCCCTGACTCTCAGTCCTGAATAGCATCCCATTCCCTCATGCAAAGAGTGAGATTACAACAAGAAAGCTCCTGGAGAAGGTTTACATCAAGCCAAATCTGCCGCAACACAAGTACCTTAACAATCCATCTGCTGCTGACCTCCCATCAAGCCAGACAGTATGGCTAAGACCACTGCTGTGGTGGATTCAGGATTGAGAACAAAATGCTCCCCCTTGCAACGCCGCAAACACGATTTGCGATCGGGTGGAGAATCTGACATCTGGCCAAAATTGTGGTCTGTGCCCAGCACCGATTCAGGCGACATGCTCCAGTTCCTCGCTGGTGGTGATGCCGAGGTTTGCTCCACGTGCTGGTGGCGGCATACAAATCAGGCACTTGCATGAATTTAAATGTGATTAGCCGGTTGGACCCTTGCTGGGGGATTGCTGTCTGGGCTGGGTGCAGTAGCAGGTAGTGACTTGATGCGAGGTCTGTGAATTTAGCGTGTCCCTCACGTGATCGGGGTGGCCTGGCACAGACCACCATTGCTGCAGTCTGTCTTTTAAACGCACAGACTGCTGGTTGCTCACACTGCTGAGTGCTGCCTGTGCCCTTTAAATGCTCAGAAGGCCTCAGGTCACCTGGGATCCCACCCAGGTCATCTCTATGGACACCCGCATACCCCAGTTGTATCATCAAGGGCCAAGCTCAATCAGGAGCACAGCAGGTGTTGGCACTTGTCAGATGCACTGCCTCATGACAGATGAAGCATGGGAACAGCAGAGCTCACCCCAACCAGTGGACACCTGTAATGCAGCCTCTGGCGCTCGCTGGTTCTCTGGCACTCTCTGGGCAGAAGACTCACCAGTGACCCCCACCCTTCTGGCTCACTTGCTGTCTCCTCCTGGGTGAGATAGGCAGCGGTGATGCCTCTGTCACCACCTCCCAAGCAGTGTTCAGGAGGTCAGGCTTGAGTCTGTGGCCCATGCTGGGGAAGAGAGTGTCCCTCCACTCCTCACTGGCATGAAACTGTGGGTCCATCTTGGACTCCTGACGTTAGATGGGCATGTCTTTTCTTAGCAATATTGGTCGCTGCAGTGAGTTTGTGGTATTTCGAGTGCTTAAAAACAGCTGCCAGGCTCTCTGGCGCTAACTCCAGCCTCACGGTTAGAACACCCGCTGGACTGGGAATTGCTTGGAATTCACACCAGCAGTGTGCTGGCCCATTAGTCTGTCCTGAATTGCTCTACAAATAGCGCCCCCAACGGGAACGCAAACTGCATGCAATTCAGCCCCGGCATCAACGCTTTTTTGCTCTGATCTTCAGGACTTGGAGTTTCAACCAAAATGTAGAACTTTATTTGGAATATGGTAACATTACAGGCCGTGATGTTGGACTGCCCATTTGCCCGCATGAACGGCCAATGACGTCTGATGACATCATGCAAGGTTTCACTTAAGGTGCCCTGTTCAGCCACCAGGCTGCTTGTGAGGAACCACTAAAAAAGCTATGAACATACCACATTTCCTCCCCCTTTTAATAAAAGGATAATGATACAATAAACAGTGTTACAGTAGCAATCAATTAGCAAAGATGAACTGATAATCAGCAACACTCAAAACGTCAGATATTCCAGAGGTCCTCGTTCTCTATGTGGTTGTCGGCGAACTTCAGGTGTTTGGTTTTGAGTACTTACTGCAACCTGTGGTATCTTTGGCTTGGCGTGAGCGTCGCCAGTGGTTATCTTAACGAGAGTCGACGTATTGCTGCTGCCTCACAACACCAAGGACCTGGATTCAATTCTGGCACATGTGGAGTTTGCACATTCTCCCCGTGTCCGCCTGGGTTTTCTCTGGGTGCTCCGGTTTCCCCCCACAGACCAAAGATGTGCAGGTTAGATGGATTTGCCATGCTAAATTGCACCTTAGTGTCCAAAGGTTGAGTGGGTTTACAGGAATAGGGCAGGGGGTTGGACCTAGGTAGGATCTAAAGAGAGAGCTAAGACGAGCAAGGAGGGGACATGAGAAGTCTTTGGCAGGTAGGATCAAGGAAAACCCAAAAGCTTTCTATAGGTATGTCAGGAATAAAAGAATGACGAGGGTAAGAGTAGGGCCAGTCAAGGACAGTGGTGGGAAGTTGTGTGTGGAGGCTGAGGAGATAAGCGAGATACTAAATAAATACTTTTCGTCAGTATTCACTCAGGAAAAAGATAATGTTGTGGAGGAGAATGCTGAGACCCAGGCTATTAGAATAGATGGCATTGAGGTGTGTAGGGAAGAAGTGTTGGCAATTCTGGACAAGGTGAAAATAGATAAGTCCCCGGGGCCTGATGGGATTTATCCTAGGATTCTCTGGGAAGCCAGGGAAGAGATTGCTGAGCCTTTGGCTTTGATTTTTATGTCATCATTGGCTACAGGAATAGTGCCAGAGGACTGGAGGATAGCAAATGTGGTCCCTTTGTTCAAGAAGGGGAGTAGAGATAACCCCGGTAACTATAGGCCGGTGAGCCTCACGTCTGTTGTGGGTAAAGTCTTGGAGAGGATTATAAGAGATACAATTTATAATCATCTGGATAGGAATAATATGATTAGGGATAGTCAGCATGGTTTTGTGAAGGGTAGGTCATGCCTCACAAAACTTATCGAGTTCTTTGAGAAGGTGACTGAACAGGTAGATGAGGGTAGAGCAGTTGATGTGGTGTATATGGATTTCAGTAAAGCGTTTGATAAGGTTCCCCACGGTCGGCTATTGCAGAAAATACGGAGGCTGGGGATTGAGGGTGATTTAGAGATGTGGATCAGAAATTGGCTAGTTGAAAGAAGACAGAGGGTGGTGGTTGATGGGAAATGTTCAGAATGGAGTTCAGTTACGAGTGGCATACCACAAGGATCTGTTCTGGTGCCGTTGCTGTTTGTCATTTTTATAAATGACCTAGAGGAGGGCGCAGAAGTTTGGGTGAGTAAATTTGCAGACGACACTAAAGTCGGTGGAGTTGTAGACAGTGCGGAAGGATGTTGCAGGTTACAGAGGGACATAGATAAGCTGCAGAGCTGGGCTGAGAGGTGTGAGGTGATTCACTTTGGAAAGAATAACAGGAATGCGGAATTTTTGGCTAATGGTAAAATTCTTGGTAGTGTGGATGAGCAGAGGGATCTCGGTGTCCATGTACATAGATCCCTGAAAGTTGCCACCCAGATTGATAGGGTTGTGAAGAAGGCCTATGGTGTTTTGGCCTTTATTGGTAGAGGGATTGAGTTCCGGAGCCATGAGGTCATGTTGCAGCTGTACAAAACTCTGGTACGGCCGCATTTGGAGTATTGCGTACAGTTCTGGTTGCCTCATTATAGGAAGGACGTGGAAGCTTTGGAACGGGTGCAGAGGAGATTTACCAGGATGTTGCCTGGTATGGAGGGAAAATCTTATGAGGAAAGGCTGATTTACTTGAGGTTTTTTTCGTTAGAGAGAAGAAGGTTAAGAGGTGACTTTATAGAGACATACAAAATGATCAGAGGGTTAGATAGGGTGGACAGTGAGAGTCTTCTCCCGCAGATGGAGGTGGCTAGCACGAGGGGACATAACCTTAAATTGAGGGGTAATAGATATAGGACAGAGGTCAGAGGTAGGTTTTTTACGCAAAGAGTGGTGAGGCCGTGGAATGCCCTACCTGCAACAGTAGTGAACTCGCCAACATTGAGGGCATTTAAAAGTTTATTGGATAAGCATGTGGATGATAATGGCATAGTGTAGGTTAGATGGCCTTTAGTTTTTGACTTCCCATGTCGGTGCAACATCGTGGGCCGAAGGGCCTGTACTGCGCTGTATCGTTCTATGTTCTATGTTCTAGGATGGTCTTTCAAAGGGTCTGTGCACTTGATGGACTGAATGGCTTCTTTCTGAAATGTAGGGATTCTATGAGTCTATGAATACCACAGAGGCCTTGAATAGTTGGTTTAATATATGTTTTCTTAGTAATGGTAGAATGCTGACTCTCATTCCCCAGAGGAAACACCCTGCGTGTACGGATAACTCAAGCCTTCAGGAGGAATATGGCTGTAACTCAGGGATGCTCCTGAAGACTTGCCTCTCAGCACAATGTCCATAATGTCTGACAGTGCTGGATCATTTCTTCGCCTGTCCTGCAATTACAGGAGTGTTATCTATTTGCTCAAAGTAGAAAATGTTTCCACATGAACGGCTTATCGATTAACTATTTGGTAAGGTTAGTTGGAAGAGTCCATCTGCGTTCTCATGAAGGTCTGACTGACGATACGTTATCGTGTATGTGTGTGCTGACAAGAACAATGCCCACCTCTGTATTCTCAGAATTCTATTGTTGCCAGCGATAGAATTCTGGTATGAGGGCTAAATATCGTTGTTAGTGGATGACGGTCCGTCAATAAAGTGAATTTACTCCCATACAGAAATTGGTAGCAACATTTTATTACAAAAATGATTTCTAGAGCTTCTTTCTCTATCTGTGCATAATTACTTTTGGCTTTATTCAAGGTCCTTGATGCATACAGATCCTTTTTTTTCAACAAGGGTGTGATCTGCGTAGCCCAATCACTCATGTAAACAGGTTCAAAGGCTCCCGTTCTGACCACCAATTCCAATTATGCCTGTACCTTAGGTCTAATTGTGCACGGGTGACCTAGCCTTTAACCATCATGCCTGATTTTCTTCCTTGGTTTTCATCTTTACTGAGATATCCTTCATGCTTCCCAGATCACTGTTGAAGACAATGACAGGTTTCTTCAAGATTTTTGGCAGGTGTGATTCGGAATTTGTGATGAGATTCACTTCGACTCAATTTAATCCAATCTTTTACAGCCAGGCTCCTTCCATTAGTGCCGGATAATTTCCATGACTATGTGCAAGGACAAATCTGCCGTCTGTCCATTTGAGTGCACTGTTACATCAATACGGTCCCTCAACAGAATCACTTCTCCAGTATAGGTTTTTAACACTATCTTCGAGGGTTGCAGAACAATATGTCCGAGCTTTTCTTGCTCAACACATGGAACCTGTGAGATGGCTGCTCCAGAGTCCATCTCCATCTTCACCAGCTGGAGTGACCTAATATCAGTTTATTGTACCACAAATGGCTTTTTAATGACGGTTCATTTTCAGACTGGGAATAAAGTTCCTTCTGAAGTCCTTTCAGTACCACATGGACACTGTTCCTTGATTCAACTTGTAATTTGTTTTTTAAAAATATTTTTATTCTCCTCTTTTTTCACATTTTCTCCCAAATTTACACCCATCAACAATAAACAATAATCAGTAACAAATGCAATATCAATCCCCATATCAACAACAACAATCCCATCCTCCCACCAAACCCCCAAACATTAGCCTGCATGTTAACATAAACAAATAACAAAAAGGAATCAGGAATCACCCATAGCCACCATTGACACATACAGTCAGACCCCCTCCCTCCAATCCTCCCAATACCCCCCAACTAATGTTCAATGTAATCCAATTCTCGAAAGTGCATAATGAATAACGCCCATGAATTGTAGAACACATCCATCCTTCCCCTAAGTTCAAATTTGAGCTTCTCTCGAGTCAAGAATTCCAGCAGGTCTTCCCACTACGCCAGGGCACAGATTGGAGAGGTTGATCTCCATCCCAACAGAATCCTACTTCGGGCGATCAACGAGGCGAAGGCTACACCATCTGCCTCCGCACCCATTTCCAACCCTGGCTGGTCCAACAACCCAAATATGGCCTCCCGAGGGCCCGGTCCAGTTTCTTGTGCACCACTTTAGAGATTACCCTAAACACCTCCTTTCTGTAATCATCCAGCTTTGGACACCAAAACGTATGAACATGGTCTGTGGGCCCCCCCGCAACACTCACACACATCTTCTACCCCCTCAAAGAGCCGGGTCATCCTTGCCCTTGTGAGGTGCGCTCTATATTCCACCTTCAGCTGTATCAGCCCCAACCTTGCGCATGAGGTGGAACCGTTCACCCTCTGGAGCACCTCACACCAGAACCGCTCCATCTCCACCCTCTCCCAACTCTTCCTCCCAGTTTGCCTTGATCCCATCCAGCGGTGCCTTCTTCTCTTCCAAAATAGCCCCTGAACCCACCGACACTACCCCCTTCTCCAGTCCCCCTGTTGTCAGCACCTCTTCCAGCAATGTGGAGGCTGGCTCTACCGGGAAGCCCTGTATCTCCTTTCTGGCAAAGTCTTGAATCTGCATGTATCTAAATATTTCCCCCTGCTCCAGCCCATACTTCGCTTCCAGCTCCTTCAATCCTGCAAACCGACCCCCAAGAGACAAATTGTTTTAGTGTCCTAAATCCTTTCTCCTCCCATCTTCAAAGATTTCCATTCTACTGCCCTGGCTCAAATCTATGCTTACCCTGAATCGGCAGTTCCCTTGACCCTGCCCCCAACCCGAAGTGCTGGCAAAAGTGCCTCCAAATTCTCAACGAAGCTATTACTACAGGACTCCCTGAATTTTTCCCCAGGGCCGTCGGGAGTGACGCTGTTACGAATGCCTTCAATCCCGACCCCCTACACAAATTCTCCTCCATTCTGACCCACTGAGAGTCAACCCCTCTGACCCAGCTCCGTACCTTCTCCACATTTGCCACCCAGTAATAATACATCAGGGTCAGAAGACCCAAACTCTCTGCCTGCCTTTCTCTCTGTAGTAGCACCTTTCTAATTCTGGCCACCTTCCCTCCCCATATGAACGATGTAATCATCCCTTCAATCTCTCTAAAAGATGTCATTGGCAGGAAAATCGGCAGGCATTGGAAAATAAACAGAAATTGCAGCAACACATTTGTTTTAACCGGCTGTACCCGTCCCGGCAGTGACAGAGGGAGACTGTCCCACCTTGCCATATCAGCTTTCACCCGCCCCACCAAACCAGAAATGTTGTACCTACAGAGCCCCCCCCCAATCCCGAGAAACCTGCACCCCAGGTATCTAAAGTGAGTCCCTGCCTTACGGAATGGAAGACCTCCCACCCTTGCCCCCAACCCCGGCCGTGACAACACAAAATGTTCACTCTTGTCTAGATTTAATTTGTACCCCGAGAAAGATCCAAACTCCCGAAACAGCTCCAATATTCCCCTATTGACACACTCGGTTCCGACACGTATAACAGCAAGTCATCGGCATACAAGGACACCCTATGCTCTATTCCCCCACCCACACTATCCCTTTCCATACCCTCGAACCTCTTAACACGAGACCAACAGCTCAATACCGAGTGCAAACAATAGGAGGGACATAGGACATCCATGCCTAGTCCCACGGTGGAGAGAAAAGTATGTTGAGCTGATGTTATTTGTGTGGACACTCACCCTTGGCTCCTTATACAGTAGCTTTACCCAGTCCACAAATCTTGGTACAATTCCAAACCGCTCCAGAACTGCCATCAAGTACCCCCATTCTACCCGGTCAAACACTTTCTCGGCGTCCAATGCCACAACTACCTCTGTTTCCTTCCCCTCCGCCGGTGCCATAACCACATTCAATACCCTCCTAATGTTCGAAAAGAGCTGCCTCCCTTTCACAAAACCTGTCTGATCTTCACCTCTCACCTTTGGGAGGCACTCCTCTAGCCTACCTTCCAGTACCTTCGCCAACATCCACGTTTAAAAGTAATATGGGTGTATACGACCCACACTCCATCGGATCCTTATCTCTTTTAAGCAACAGGGAAAACGATGCCTGCCCCAAGGTTTGTGGTAACACCCCCTTCCCTATCACCTCTTCAAACACCCTCACCATCAGCAGTAACAGCTTATCTTTGAATTTTTTATAATATTTCACTGGCAACCCATCCGGCCCTGCCACCTCCCCAAACTGCATCATCCCAATCGCATCTTTTATCTCCTGCTCCACTACCGCAACCTTCTAATGTAGCCCTGTCCCCCTCCCCTGACTTAGGTACTCCAGCCCATCTAGAAATTCTTGCATCTCCCGGCCTCCCCCAGGTGGCTCTGACCTGTACAGAATTCCTTAAAGATCTTGTTAATCTGATCTGCAGCTACCACCAATTTCCCTGCCCTTTCCCGCATCTGACAATTTCCCTTGTTGCAGCCTCCCTCTGGAGCTGACCCGCCAATATACGCCTTCTCTCCATGCTCATAAACTGCACCCCTTGCTCACCTCAGTTGGCGTACCACCTTCCTGGTAGATAGTCGGTCAAAGATTGCCTGTAGTTCCTTCCTCTGTTCCAACTTCCAGCTGGGTCCCCATCTTCTGCATACCTCCTATCTTTTTAAAAATAAATTTAGAGCACCCAATTATTTATTTTTTTCCAATTAAGGACAATTTAGAGTGGCCAATCCATCTAGCCTGCACATTTTTGGGTTGTAGGGTGAAACCAATGAAGACACGGGGAGAATGTGCAAACTCCACACAGACAGTGACCCAGGGTCAGGATTTGAACCCGGATCCTCAGTGCCATAGGCAGCAATGCTTTTTTTAAAATAAATTTTGATCACCCAATTATTTTTTCCAATTAAGGGTCAACTTAGCATGGCCAGTCCACCTACTCTGCACATTTTTGGATTGTGGGGTGAAACCCACACAGACACGGGGAGAATGTGCAAACACGAACAGTGATCCAGAGCCGGGATCGAACCTGGGACCTCAGCGCCGTGAGGCAGCTGTGCTAACCATTAGGCCACCGTGCTGCCTGGGCAGCAATGCTAACCACTGTGCCACATGCCACCCGCATACCTCCTATCTACCTCCAGCATCTCATCTATCGCGCTCTGACGCTCCAACCTCTCCTCTTTGTGAAAGGTATACTCCTTTCCGAGTATACCTTATGGACCACTGAAAAAAATGAGGATTCCCGCTCCCTCAGGTGCAGATGCCTCCAAGGGTCCATCCCTCCCATTTCCACCATTAGCCCAGCCAACACCTTTGCCCCCACTAACGGGATCAGTGAGCACAGCCATGACCTGTCCAACCTTGGCTCCTGCACCAAGTTCCAGTCCCCCCTCCCAACTATCAGTTTGTGCGAGTCGAAGTCGGAGATGGCCCCACACACCTTCCTCGCGAAACCCACATCATCCCAATTGGGACCATATACACTTACCAGCGCCACTTGCCTCCCCACCAGTGCTCCTGTCACAATCATATATCTACCCCCCTGATCAGCAACCACCTTCTCCATCTGAAACCGTACCCTTTTGCTGACCATTACCACTACTCCTCGAGCCCATGCCCTCTTGACTGGACCTCCCAACCCCCTCACGTTCCACGTGGCTATCCTAACTGGGGGTCTCTCCCCCATTCCCCCGCCTTCTTATCCACCATCATCATACCACCGGGCTCTGCCCCATAAACTTGACCCACTCCTATACATTATTCACATCAAACCCCTTCCCCACACTCCCAGAATCCCCCCACACTTCCCCTCGAAAAAATCTCACCCAGTACCGATCCCCCCCCCCCCCTCGCTCGCCTCATAGGCCCATCGAAACCTACTTACCAGGCTCCAATGTCCGCCGCCCTCCTCTCACCTCACCTCTGTTCACTAGCCGACTTTAGTTAGCTAGTGCGCCCCCCCCCCCCCCCCAAGGCATACCGTCCTCTCTCACCCAGTCCCAGAAGAAAAAGAAAAACAATCTAACCCAACCAATTCAATAAAATAACATATAACCGTTGCAACAAGAAAAATGGAACAAAAGTGCTGATCAAACCAAACAAAAATGTAAACTCTGTAACAATGTGAAGTCAAGTAAGTTACAATACAGATCAATGAAAAGAAAGTTACAACATTTATACATTTTCCAGCTTCCCAATCACAGTCCATGATCTCTCTTCCAGCTCCACTCCTCACTTCTGTCCCAAGCCTTCTGCCTTCACGAACGCCTCAGCTACCTCCACCGTTTCAAAATAAAAATCTTTGGTGTTGTACTTCACCCTCAGCTTTGCCGGGTATACCACCAAATCACAGTCCCTTGTTATGCAGTGCCGCCTTCACTCGGCTGAACGCCCCGAGGGGCCTCACGGTAGCATGGTGGTTAGCATCAATGCTTCACAGCTCCAGGGTCCCAGGTTCGATTCCCGGCTGGGTCACTGTCTGTGTGGAGTCTGCACATCCTCCCCCTGTGTGCGTGGGTTTCCTCCGGGTGCTCCGGTTTCCTCCCACAGTCCAAAGATGTGCGGGTTAGGTGGATTGGCCATGCTAAATTGCCCGTAGTGTAAGGTTAATGGGGGGATTGTTGGGTTATGGGTATGTGGGTTTAAGTAGGGTGATCATTGCTCGGCACAACATCGAGGGCTGAAGGGCATGTTCTGTGCTGTACTGTTCTATGTTCTATCTCTTCGCCACCTCCACCATCAAGTCCTGGTAAATCAGAACTCTAACATCATCCCACTGCATCTCCCACTTCTGCTCCGCCCAGCTTAACACCTTCTCCTTCACGTGGTATTTGTGGAAGCAGGTAATTACTGTATTGCTCTTGGCGGCTCATTTACTTTGGGAGCTTGTCATTTGTTTTATGGGACTTTTTGCCTGAAGCTAGTTTCTTTTTCCAACAACCGTGTGCAATGTCGCCCTTTCTGTCACGATTTCTGCACATGATGTCTTTGCACCAACAATCTGCTGTTGATCGTCCGGGTTTTGCACACCTATGGCAAGTGCGAGTCTGTGTTTGCATTCAAGTTTCAGCCCACATCTTGTGAATAATTGTGCTCCAACTCAACTGTTGAGCTTCTTTGGGTGCTAGCTTCTTGGATGCAGCAACTTCCAAAGCTTTCTTTAAGGTCACGTTGCTTTTGGTTAACACCTGCTTTTGAATAGCTTTACTCCTTATACCACAGGTTAATCCGTCTCAGATAATATAATTTAACACATCCCCAAATTCGCAGTGTTCAGCCTGTCTTTTCAGGGTAGCTTGAAACTGTTTAATTGATTCCCCTTCTTCTTGGTTACACGTATGAATAGGGTGGCACGGTGGCGCAGTGCGTATCACTGCTGCCTCACTGTGCTGAGGACCTGGGTTCAATCCCAGGTCACTGTCCATGTGGAGTTTGCACATTCTGCGTGGGTCTCACCCCCGCAACCCAAAAAGATTTGAAGGTTAGGTGAATTGGCCACGCTAAATTGCCCCTTAATTGGGGAAAAAAGAATTGGATACTTTTAATTTTTTTTAAAAGGTTACTCTTATGAAACCTAAACCTTTCTGCAATGACTAAAGGTTTTGGTGAATAGTGGCACTGCAAAATTTCCATCACATGGGTGGCATGGTGTCACAGTGGTTAGCACTGCTGCCTCACAGCGCTAGGGACACATTGCAATTCCAGTCTCGGGTAACTGTCTGTGTTCAGTTTGCACTTTATCCCCGTGTCTGCTTGAGTTTTCTCCGGGTGCTCCGGTTTCCTCCCACAGTCCAAAGATGTGCAAGTTAAGTGGATTGACCATGGTAAAATTGTCACCCGAGCCGGAATTGAACACATGTACCTGGAGCTGTGAGGCAGTAGTGCTAACCACTGTGCCACCATGCCAAACCCGGAATGCAGCTTTGATGCACCCCAATCAATGACTCACACCACTGAAGACTGTCCACTGATAAAATTCAGCAGAGGGCTCAGGGAGCTCCATTTAGCCACTGCGGAAGCTATTGCCTGGTTTGATGATTACTACGCACGCTAAAAAAAAGTAAGTCAAATATCCTATTAAAAATTAACAATCTGCAAGAGATAAGATGACAAAGCAGCTGGAAGAAATAATAAATTTGAACTTGTGTGATTCAAGCAACTAATTGGATTGTTCAAGTCCCTTTAAGAAATGATCAGTCTGAACAGTGGAGATCGGGCGTTTTCATTTCATTGATAGAAACCCAGATTTCGTTTAACTTGATATAGATTGTATCTGTTCAGCTCCATCTTTTTTATGTGGCATTATGTCCTTCTGTGGATGTGCAATGTCAGATTCCATATTGTAATGCAAATGTGTAGAGAACAAAATTACCTTTTATATTTAGAATTCTATCAATATTCTTCTCCATTATAATGCCTTTAGAAGAAATAAAATGTTGGGAGTCCAGCAATCTAACATAATAAACTTCGATTGAAGGTGACAACGTCCTTCTAACAAGTTTGGTTTGCCTCCAACTGAAAATTCACATTATGCTACAAATAACTTTCTTGGGAAAATTGAAGAATGGTCCATTGTTAAGGGTATGTTCATTTCTTAATTATTTCATGGGATATGGACGTCACTGGCAAAGCCAGCATTTTTTGCCCGTTCCAAACATTCCTAAGGTTCAGTCGGCAGTTAGGTAGGCAAATGCAATGTTAGCATTCATGTCGAGAGGGCTAGAATATAAGACCAGGGCTGTACTTCTGAGGCTGTATAAGGCTCTGGTCAGACCCCATTTGGAGTATTGTGAGCAGTTTTGGGCCCCATAGCTAAGGAAGGATGTGCTGGCCTTGGAAAGGGTCCAGAGGAGGGTCACAAGAATGATCCCTGGAATGAAGAACTTGTCGTAAGAGGAGCGGTTGAAGACTCTGTGTCTGTACTGGTTGGAGTTTAGAAGGATGAGGGAGGATCTTATTGAAACTTACAGGATACTGCGAGGCCAAGATAGTGTGGATGTAGAGAGGATGTTTCTACTTGGAGGAAAAACATGAACCAGAGGACATAATCTCAGACTAAAGGGATGGTCCTTCAAAATAGAGAAAAGGAGGAATTTCTTCAGCCAGAGGGTGGTAATTCTGTGGAACTCTTTGCCACAAAAGGCTGTGGAGGCCGAATCACTGAGTGTCTTTAAGACAGAGATAGATAGGTTCTTATTAATAGGGGGATCAGGAATTATGGGGAGACGGCAGGAGAATGGGGATGAGAAAACTATCAGCCCGATGGGCTGAGTGGCCTAATTCTGCTCCTATGTCTTATGGTCTAACTGCAATTGACCTGAATGGTTTGCCATGACATTTCAGAGGGCAGTTAAGAGTCAACCAATTAGCTGTGGGTCTGGAGATATATGTAGGCCAAACCAGAGAAGGGAGGCAGATTTCCTTCCCAAAAGGTCATTAGTGTTAGTGAACCAGATAGCTTTTTATGACAATCGAAGATAGTTGTTATTGTCACCATTACTGAGAGTAGCTTTCAGATCCAGATTTTGTTCACTAATTTTTTTTTTATATTCTTCGTTCATGGTATGTGGGCATTGTTTTCATGCCAGCATTTATTGCACTAATTGCCCTTGAGGGGGAAGTTAAGAGTCAGTCATATTGCTGTGGGTCTGGAGTGATATGTAGGCCAGACGAGGTAAGGACGACAAGTTTTCCTCTGGCACCCGGGTACCTTGGCACTGCCAGGATGCCTTAGCACCAGGTTGGTACGTCCAGATCTTGGGCCTGGGGGAGGTCTTAACAGGTAGAGGGGTGATTGAGGGTGTTCCCGGGGGCCTCCCCAAGGCTGGGAAGGAGGGGGTGGGGTTCACCAGCAGGAATTAACTCAAGTGCAGCCTCAGCGGAGAGAAATTCCCTATGGCCAAAAAATACTGTAAAATGCCAATGAATTTCTCGGCACTGCACCCACAGAGAAACACCCCTGCTAAACACACCTAAAACCGGACATAGATTTTTTCCAATTAAATTGCGGCTTTATTATCTAAAACCTGCACACATATATCTGTGCGCTGCCCAAAGGCAAATGCTTGGTTCATTGTTTGCTGATGTTTCATCCTGAGCCACTTTCTTGGCAGTTATTATCAGTGCCTTTTTCTTTTACTCTCAGGGGCAGGGTGAGGAGGCAGGTCCCGAATCTCAGCCAGAACAGGAATTCACTCCAACCTGTTGACATTATTCTGAACCACATGCTAGCCAGTGTGTGGAACAGGAATTCACTACAACCTGTTGACATTATTCTGAACCACATGCTAGCTATCAAGCCAACTGGGCCCAAGGCCTGCCTGCTGCAATATGTATGCAGGCCTGAAAATGGGCAAGCACACCATCTGCCTCATACAAGTAAAAGGCTGGTTAAATATTAAAACATGTTGTCCAATGCCAGTTAGGGGCTGGATTTAGCACACTGGCCGAAATCGCTGGCTTTTAAAGCAGACCAAGGCAGACCAGCAGCACGGTTCAATTCCCGTACCAGTCTCCCCGAACAGGCGCCGGAATGTGGCAACTAGGGGCTTTTCACAGTAAGTTCATTGAAGCCTACTCGTGACAATAAGCGATTTTCATTTTCATTTCAGTTATAAAATCCAGGTTAAATGGAAAGAGCATTTACAATGGAAATTCTGTTGGCTTGGACAAGGTGTTGAACAAGCTAACCAGCAGTTATTAAACAGACCACGGAGACTGTATTAAGGCACGCAAAATATTTTTAATATACAGCTTTGTTGTGCCCATTATCTCTTGATTTATACTTTTTACTACAGGGCAGCTTCTGTTAGGGGGCCTATAAACTATTGCCACCAGTGAGTGACTTCTTTCCCTTGATGTTTCTTATCTCCTCCCAAACTGATTCTAGATCTTCATTTTCTGAGTCAAGATCTTTTCACATTACTGCTCTGATCTCATCATTTATTAACAGAACTACCTCACTTCTTTCTCCTTTATAATGCCAAATATCCTTGACTATCCAGTTCCCACCATGTTCACCTTGTAACCACTTGTGGGCCCACGATACACAGAACCAGCTATCTTAGGCCCACAAAAAAGAATGGTCTTCAGCAGGGCCTTTCGAGGCTATTGCCCCTGAAAATTGTTTTTGTATCTCCATGTGTGAGTCATTTCAATTTTAAACCTTATTGCCAGGGCAATCTGCAGAATGGTACCTATTAAACGCCTGTAGCTTTAAAATTAGGTTGATTCTTGAATACATTTTACTCTACACGCCAGCACTGATATGGGGTGGAGCAGCTGCTCTGCCGATTTTATGCCTGTTTAAGAAGAAAGTCAAATTTCTTTGCCAATATATTTTTCATGTTGATACAACTTTAATCATGCATTTCATTTAAATAATTACTTCTCTGCGGCAAAGAGCAGATGAACTTCTTGAGTGTTCTAGTCATATGACTGATCACAGAATTGTGTGTATGGAAATGTTGTCATGGTTATAGAGGAAGTATGTTGTGTTCTCAGGGACAGGCTCACAAATCGACATGCCCCCTGAAAAAAAATAAAAAAAGAAAGTTGATACGAGTCTAAAAATTTATTTTATTACCCGTTAGCTAAAATTGTGAGGAATTTCACTCCAATATTGGTAACAATTGGATGTAATTATAGTTTAGTTTTCTCTCTCTAAAAATGCAATGGAAAAATGCCAATTTTTTCTGTCATTTTAATCAGCTGATGAATATTGTGATTGTGATTTTGTTATGTGGAGTAAGAGCAGTCAATTACCATGAATCTATAATAAAGATACTTTAATGGTTCTCAAGTAACCAATAAACCACTTAATCAATATAATTGTCAATATGTTTGTTACTCAACCATGGACTGAATAGAAATCATTTGCAAATGGTACGATGACCAATTGGCCCAAATATTTAAACCCAGGCCTTAAAAATTGTAGCTGTTACAATAATGAAATATGAGTACATATTTGTGACAGAGTTGGCACAGAGCATATGTTTTCTGATTGCAGTCTGCCATTTAGTACATGCCAACAGTAGAGATCATAGTAACACAGGCCAAAGCCATAATTGCAGCATATATGGTCACTCTGCTTGTTGTATAAACATTTTGGTCCATGTGCCAAGTGCATTCACAGCCAATTCAAAGAAGAACAAAGAACAAAGAAAAGTGCAGCACAGGAACAGGCTCTTTGGCCTCCCCAAGCCTGCGCTGACCATGCTGCCCACTAAACTAAAATCTTCTACACTTCTAGGGTCATATCCCTCTATTCCCATCCTATTCATGTATTTGTCAAGATGCTCCTTAAACATCACTATCGTTCCAGCTTCCACCACCTCCTCCGGCAACGAGTTCCAGGTACACACTACCCTCTGTGTAAAAAACTTGCCTCGTACATCTCCTCTAAACCTTGCCCCTCGCACCTTAAACCTATGCCCCCTTGTAATTGACCTCTCGACCCTGGGAAAAAGTCTCTGACTATCCATTCTGTCTATGCCCCTCATAATTTTGCAGACCTCTATCAGGTCGCCCCTCAACCTCCGTCGTTCCAGTGAAAACAAATGGAGTTTATTCAACCTGTCTTCATAGCTAATGCCCTCCATACCAGGCAACATCCTGGTAAATCGCTTCTGCACCCTCTCTAAAGCCTTCACATCTTTCTGGTAGTGTTGCGACCAGAATAGAACATTATACTCCAAGTATGGCCTAACTAAGGTTCTATACAGCTGCAGCATGACTTGCCAATTTTTATACTCAATGCCCTGGCCAATGAAGGCAAGCATGCCGTATGCCTTCTTGACTACCTTCTCCACCTGTGTTGCCCCTTTCAGTGACCTGTGGACCTGTAAACCAAGATATCTCTGACTGTCAATACTCTTGAGGGTTCTACCATTCACTGTATATTCCCTACCTGTGTTACATCTTCCAAAATGCAATACCTCACATTTGTCCAGATTAAACTCCATCTGCCATCTCGCCGCCCAAGTCTCCAAACAATCTTAATCCTGCTGTCACCTCTGACAGTCCTCATCGCTGTCCGCAATTCCACCAACCTTTGTGACGTCCGCAAACTTACTAATCAGACCAGTTACATTTTACTCCAAATCATTTGTATATACTATGGACAGCAAAGGTCCCAGCACTGATCCCTGCAGAACACCACTAGTCACAGCCCTCCAATCAGAAAAGTACCCTTCCATTACTACTTTCTGCCTTCTATGACCTAGCCAGTTCTGTATCCATCTTGCCAGCTCACCTCTGACCCCATGTGACTTCCCCTTTTGTGCCAGTCTGCCATGAGGGACATTGTCAAAGGTCTTACTGAAGCCCATATAGACAAACCCACTGCCCTACCTGCATCAGTCATCTTTGTGACCTCCTCAAAAACTCTATCAAGTTAGTGAGACATGACTTCTCCTTCACAAAACCGTGCTGCCTCTCGCTAATGCGACCCCTTGCTTCCAAATGGGAGTAGATCCTGTCTCGACGAATTCTCTCCAGTAATTTCCCTACCACTGACGTAAGGCTCACCAGCGTGTAGTTCCATGGATTATCCTTGCTACCCTTCTTCAACAAAGGAACAACATCAGCTATTCTCCAGTCCTCCGGGACATCACCTGAAGACAGTGAGGATCCAAAGATTTCTGTCAAGGCCTCAGCAATTTCCTCTCTTGCCTCCTTGAGTATTCTGGGGTAGATCCCATCAGGCCCTGGGGACTTTTTCCCTGAATATTTTTCAAGACGCTATACATTCGCATCCATGAATGTAAACTGATTCACTTGGAGAATAACTGCAAGGGGCTGTTTAGCACAGGGTTAATTCACTGGCTTTGAAAACAGACCAAGCAGGCCAGCAGCACGGTTCAATTCCTGTAACAGCCTCCCGGAATGTGGCGACTAGGGGCTTTTGACAGTAACTTTATTTGAAGCCTACTCGTGACAAAAAGCAATTTTCATTTCAAGGTGGAGAAATTTGAATATATTTTGGATGATCACCATTCTATTCTCAGACAGATCTATCAGCTTTTGAGGAGATGCATTCTGGCATTAGCATGTGTGGAACATGTTACTGGGCTAGTAATCTAGACTGGACTAATAATTTAGTGAATGTGAGACTAAATACCACAATGCCAGTTGAAAATTTAAATTTAGTTTTATTAATTTTTTTTTTTTACAAATTTAGATTAGCCAATTATTTTTTTTCCAATTAAGGGGCAATTTAGCATGGTCAATCCACCTACTTTGCACATTTTTGGGTTGTGGGGGCGAAACCCACGCAGACACGGGGAGAACGTGCAAACTCCACACGGACAGTGACCCAGAGCCGGGATCGAACCTGGGACCTCAGCGCCGTGAGGCGGTTGTGCTAACCACTAGGCCACCGTGCTGCCCTTAGTTTTATTAATTAATCAGACAATAAGAGTTGGCATCAGTACAAGTGACCAAGAGTTGTTGGATTATCTAAAAACTCAACAGATACATTGATGTCCTTTACTGAAGGAAACTTCCCGGGCCGGGTTCTCTGCCCCACCAGCTCCTTTTCTGCCATTGGAGCGACCCCACCGGTAGCGGGATTCTCCGTTCCCAAAACCTGTCAGTGGGGCTTCCCGTTGTGGACACCCCTGAACATTGCGAAACCGGTGGCCGTGGGTGTACTGCGGCCGAAGAGGAGGATCCCGTCGATGGAGAATCCCGCAGCCCATCTTTACCCGGTCCCCTCTATTTATGACTCCAGGCCCACAGCAATATGGTTGACCTCTGCAAGCCACTCCCAGCGGCTCAAAAAAAAAGGCGTAACATCACCTTCTCAATGAGGGTGGGTAATAAATATCAACCTTGTCAGCAAAGAGCATATTCCAAGAAAGAATTATAAATTACAGTCGATTAGCACTAATAGTATACCATTGTTCAGCTGAGCAGTATTTTTAATCTCAATATACAGTATAGTTGAGGGCAAAGATGAACTTCACTACACCTGGCATTGCATTGTAAATCATTGGCTTTCTCTGCATATCTTGGACGATCAATGCTGTCAATGCACATCAGGAACATTCCTTCACATGACTCAGTTCTCACTCCATATAAAACATTCACTTTCAGCTATACATTAGCATCCATAAATGTAAACTGATTTCTCCACAACACGCTGAATCATTCTCAGACCAAAAGAGCTGTCGGGACATATTCTGGTAACAACCACTACAGCTTATAGTAATCGTCATAGCCTATGGCATTGTTGTACTCTGTGCTTTGACCTGGCATTTGCGCTTAGTTGAGTGTATAATGTGTGTCTACCACTTTCTGACCTTGTAGTTGTTCTAAGTGCCCTGCAGAAGGGGACAAATGAGTTGGATTGCTGTTTGATGTTAATACTTGCTATTCAGAGATGTAGATATCACAGTTCCATTTCTGCAGGATCTAAAAATTGCATGGTAAGTGATGTCTCTGCTGCTAGTGATGAAAGTGAATGGGAATGTACAGTTGCTAACCCTGAAGTAGAACAACCATATGTTGAGATGTAACCTTGCTGCGTCACTGCAACGCATTGCATAAATCATGGGCGGAATTTCTCCCAAAAATGACTTAAGGGCAGGATTCCGTGTTCAGGAGACTGAGTTCTCCTGTGAAGTAGAATTGTTACTGATCTGCACTGGTGCTAGGAGCTGGGTCCAGTAGCGATTCCCTCTCCTTTGCCATGTGCATTTATGTCTGGCGGGGAGCACGCAGGAATCCATTTGAATCCTGGTATTGGGCTGCTCTTTTGAACAGATGGCCTGATACTGAGGTTCAGCAGCAGGACCCCCTCCCTTCCCACAATGCAAATCCTGCCTCCCCTCAACAAATAGGGGCTTCCATCCCTCCAGCACCATGGGAATTACAGCTCCCCCTCCCCCCCCCCCCCCCACCGCACAGCAAGCATGCATGACAGTGACCCGATCCCCTCCACCAACAACCCCCCATCAGAGATCCCCTTCAGGCCCTCCCATCAGACCACCAGAGATCCCCATATCAGAGGCCACTATATCAGAGACCTCCCCTTCAGAGATGCCCATATCTGAGACCCCCATCAGAGATCCCCCATCAGAGATCCCCCCCCCCCCACCACCATCAGTCACCCCTGCCTAGGAGCTAAAGAGAAATCCAGGCACAAACAATGGAAAGGCACTGCTTTTTCACTTATCTGTCCCTTACACCTGTTACCTCAGACAGAAGTGTTGAAAGCACAGCTGTTACTGTTGTGACAGGCTTCATCAAAAGCCAATACACATCACAAGGTTTTAAACCCCCTCGATTCCTTTGATCTGCAAGGTTTCTATTCACTTTCAAAGAAAAATAGCTTTTCGAAGGCTGCATTTAACGGGTATTAGTTCCAGACATTGTTTATTTTCATTTCCCTTCACACTTGAATGCATCTCAAGTACCCTGTTTTGAAGCTAATCCCAATGTTTATAATCATATAGGAGATAAATGCTTCCACAGCAATTTTTCTCAGCAGAAAAACTTAACTTCTTTTGATGTGGTACGAAGCTGTGAATCATATCCCCATCCCGAGACGCTGGAACACTCTAGCCTTTCTGAATCCCCTTAGGGTAGGGCAGAGACATCAGTCAGCTGTATAGAATAAAGCCTGGGATGAGGTGACAGAAGCAGTGAGTGCTGGCAGCCTGACCAAGAGGATCAGCAGGCAATGCAGAAAGAAGATGAACGACCTTCTTCGAACTGCTAGGATGAGTAACCAACCATTTGACCATGGTGGCGCACCTGTCCTTGACTTCAGACATCTGCCCCCAAACCCTTATATGCCAGTGACACTCCACCTACCAGCATAACCCTCAAACCCCACACCTAGAGGAACACCCAACACATGCCCTGCTCTCTTTGGTCAGGTGCCTTGACTGCATATGCTACCAGCTTCTGACCAAAACAAAAGTAAAAGCAAAAACAGTCACACAGAGGAAGGAATATTCCAGAGAGAGCAGAACCAATCATTGCCTCATCCTGGAGAAGAACCCAGCTCTTGGGAATGGCTCATAGCCCACCAGCCAAGTCAGTGAGTCTGGGTCATCCTTGATGTCAGACCAAACAGCACATCCTGCTGGAGTTTCCTGTTTTTAAATTAAAGATAAGCGGTTTGGTTTTAAAGGCATTAACCATCCATGGACAAAAAATGGCAATAGCGAACAGGTTAATTAGAAGGAGGAAAGGGGAATAGACAATGATTATACAAAAGGATCTTTACTGTACTGTGCAGGCATGTGGCTCTACGCCATGAAACTGGTGTGCGGGCATGTCCTGCAGATGGCGGTCACTGAGGGATCTGTGTCTTTGCTGGGTGATTGGCTGTCGTGTGATATGGAGCCTGGGTTTAACACAGATGTTGTGACAGGAAGATGTTCAGGTTTCCTGGAAGGATACAGGGTCTATCCCCTTATACTGTGTGATATGAATAGGGCATGGTTGACCTAGAGGGCCTGGAGAAATGACTTGATTCGAGGGGAATTAGCTGATAGTCTCACTAGTGAGGCTGTTACTCTGAGAGGTCTGCGTCCAGTGAGAGTTCCAATGGCCACTGATCCATGTGTCCTTTGTGTGGGGTTAGACCTGTTAATCTCCTGCTTCCTTTGCTGTGCATCTAAGGAGTGCAATGAGGAGTCCCAACTCCAGGTGGTCCAGTGATCAAGCATGGCCACGCCCATCCCCTTGATTGCACTGCTGAAACATGAGGGTTTGATTGCACTGCTGAAACATGAGGGTTTCCAAATGGGCGGGGTAGATGGATCTCCACACGATCAGGAGACCTCAAAGTATTTCCAGTATATTGGCAGCATTCGATAGTTTAAACCAGTGGTTCTCAACCGGAGTCCACATGGACCCCATGGGGGTCCATGTAACATTACTGGGGGTCCACACAAAAAAAATACCGAATTGGGGGTCCACGGTGATATTTTAGTGGTCCATAGAGCAATTCTACTTCAGAACAATTGTTATTACTGAGAATCAAGTAGAAGAAAAAAATGTTTGTTTTCATGATGAATATTGACCTTTCTCTCTCTCTCTCTCTTTAACACAGTAATCACTAGAAACTGTTTATATTTGATATGAATTGGTTATTTTTAGAGTAATTTAATTCAATTTAGTCAGTAAAAAGTTTTTTTCATTACTTTTCATATTAGAATAAGTTTGGCAACGTACGAAAATACCCCTAATCCGTTTCCAACCCTCACGGTAAGGTAGATGGACTTTAGCATTAGTTTACCACGCATATAAGAAGCTTTTTGTTCTGTGGAATGGCTATGGGGGTCCACAAGAAAAAATTAAGAGGAAAAGGGGTCCATGGGTTAAAAAAGGTTGAGAACTCCTGGTTTAAACAGTCAGAAGCCTGTAAGTAACAACTAAGGGGTAAGTTGCTAGTCTTTTACAGCAGCAATGGGAAGTTCAGCCACAGCACCCTGATCCCGAGGGTGACATCCTGAGTCCATACCCTTGCCACCAGGTTGGTCTCCATTGTGCGGCACAGTATGAACCAAGAAAATATGGAGGCTTATAAGAAAGGTACTCCAATGATTGTGGGTGATTTTAATATTCACACAGATTGAACTAATTAAATTGGTGACCAAAGGCTTGGATAAGTCCATAAACTATATTCAGCACTGTTTCTTAGGACAATGCATTGTTGATACAACTAGGGAACAAGCTGTTCCTGATCTGGTGATATATAATGATACAGGATTAATTAATGTTCTCAAAGTAAAAAATTCTCCAGGGAAGAGTGATCATAGAATGAGAGAATTTTATATTCAGTTTCTGGTTAAGAAATTTGGATTTGAAACAAATGTTTTAAATATACATAATAACAATTATGATGGTATGAAGACAGAATTGACTAAAATAGACTCGGAAATAGAGTAAAAGGTAAGACAGTAGAGCAACAGCGGCAGATATTTAAGGAGACATTTCATAACACTTAACAGTAATATATTCCATTGAGGCCGGAAGTCTCTGCAAGAAGGGTAAACCATCTGTGACTAAGGAAGTTAAGGACGGTTTTAAATTGAAAGAAGGAAATTGGGAAACTCAGTAAAGTTTGACTCAAAGATAATATAGGGAGAAATTAGAATATGAAAATAATAAGAAACAAACAGTAAGAGCTTATGCAAGAATATAAAAATGTTCTACAAATGTATAAAAATCAAGAGAACAGCTAAAGTAAACATTTGCCCCTTAGAAGATGCTCATCATGAACTTCTCGAGGACAATTAGCGATGGGCAATAAATGGTGGTCTAGCCAGTGAAGCCTGCACCCAATGAAGGAATTGATGTACCATCAATTGTACGCGAGGCGAGTGATTTACCAAAGTCCGGCTTTAATAGACTAGAACACAGCTCTGCGATCGTCTACAATGGAAAGGACGATCGTCAGGCGTCTGACCATTTATACCTCGTTAATAGAGGCGTGGTTAACTAAACCTCTCGGCCAATCGGTCGAGAGGCACATGACCGACCAGGGTCAATGGTAAGCCGACGTTCTGGCCCAATGGCAGACAGGTATGCAGATCATATCACCACAGGAATATCAAAAAAGTGCTGCGCAAACCGTGGGAGTCTATGATGAATTACTATCGCAAAGAGACGACCTTGTTCTGCACGGGCGCGATTGGTAGGACCTGTCCCATTATCTTAACACCGCATAGCTTTACTATGCTTATAAGACAGCAAAAAAGCATCTTGTCCCTCCAGTCCCCTGGCATTCCCCGGCATGTGGGATGCGTGGACTTTATTAGTTCCACGCATCTTCCTTTTATGCTCCTACTATAGCTGCCTGCCTGTCCCACACAGGGGGCAGGATTCTCCACTCACCGGTGGGCTGGGCCATACCAGCGCCAAGGAGTGGCGTGAACCACTCCGGTGTCGGGCCACCCCAAAGGTGCGGAATCCTCAGCACCTTCGGGGGCTAGGCTGACGCTGGAGTGATTGGCGACACACCAACCGGTGCCAAAGGGCCTCCGCCGGCTGGCGTGAGTTGGCGCATGCGCGGGAGCACCAGCATGTTCTGGCGCATGCGCCGAACCGCTGGTGTGATCCCAGCGCATGTGCAGGGGGTTTCTTCTCCGCGCTGGCCATCGCAGAGGTTCACAGCGGCCGGCGAGGAGGGAAACAGTGCCCCCATGACACAGGTCCGCCCGCTGATCAGCCGATCGCGGGCCAGACCACGGTGGAGCCCTGACCCCCCGTGGGACGGTAAGAAGCCCTATTGGTCCCACCGTGAAAAGGACCAAGAGGGTAGGTGTCACCGTGGTGAATGTACTGTTGAGGAGGAACATAAATCCCTCCTTGGCTCGGAAACATTTAATGGCTCGGTTATTGGTCTGTACGAACTGTGCATACCAACAATTGCGGGGTTGTTTGATTTCCCATTAAAACCTATCAATTAGTAAGAATCGAATGGGTACGCCCAGGCAGTGGAGATTACATGGGTTCCGTTATAGTGGCCGCAAATAAATTGTCTCCCCACTGTGACGTTAAAGCATCTTTCCTTATTGCAAGTACAGGCGAACTGGCCCCGATGTACTCAACAATATTGGTGAGGACACATGTGGAATTTACGCCGATGGGACTGGCCGAAAATGGGCGGCCGCTTGGCCCATCGTGGGCCGCAGAATCGCCGGGGGGGGGGGCCACTGCCAGTGGCCGCTGACCGGTGCAGCGCGATTCCCGCTCCTGCCAAAATCCCGGAGCCGGATAATTCGGCAGCTGCGTCGGGGCCAGATTCACGCTACCCTCCGGCAATTCTCTGACCCGGCGGGGGGTCGGAGAATCCCGCCCAGGGTCTATCCAATGTGTCTGCAGTGTATAGTTGGATGGGGGTCCAATTCGGGGTGACCACAAACAAGGCTTTCCGTACAATCGTATATAAGTTTTCTAAAAAAGCTGGTTTTCCAATCCCATCACCCTTACACCCATGACAATACATATTAACGCAACTACATTCCTTAGAAGACTGGGGAAGCACATCATCTTGCTTCCCATCCTTATCACTATTCACTCCCTTAGCCAAACAACTAGCACAATACAAGGATCCCAATAGATACAAGTTGCATAATCACAAATTGAATAATCTGGGAGATAAATACAAAAGCAGCGTTAGTTCATCATCCATTACTTTGTAGCTTGGCTATCTGATTTAGACATGAGCAACGTGTCCAACCTTTCATCTGCGCATAGCCGGTATGAATGAGAGAAGCCCGATGAGGTCGTTATTTCCTCATTTAATTTTAATTGTGTCCAATGTTTCCACACTCCTTTTCCCCTTATATCCAGGCAGGCACAGGTGTTTCCACTAATTATAATCTCGTAAATCCTGCTCCATTTTGGGGCGAACCCTGGTTTACTGGGCAGGGTTTTAAACCATGACCTTACTACCCACGTAAGCCGCCATCGCGAGCTCTTGTGCCTGGTCCTTATTTTCCTGATTGTCACGAATGTTCTTGCTCATCATTTTGAGTTGTGTACTCATTCCCAAAACGTACCGTTTTAATCTGTCTTTCAGGGGACCCACATCAGCCCCACCTGTTATGATGCCTTCTGGTAATTGCATCGCTCTTCCTGTCATTAGATCATAAGGGGTTAAGCCTCTGGTTCGGTTTTCCGTGGCCCATAGTTTCATTAAGATAATAGGCAATACTTCGGTCCAGGTTTTTCCTGACGTCTGTGTTGCGTTTGCTAGCGCATTTTTAAGAGTTTGATTCATCCGCTCCTCCATTCCCGAGCTTTGGGGATGGTAGGGAATGTGGAATTTCTGCTTTATTTCCATTAATCGGCACCCCATTTTTATAATACTTCCAGTAAAATGGGTGCCCTGGTCTTCCAATAAAATGGGTGCCCTGGTCTGAGTCTATTTGAATAGGCACTCCCCATCGGGGAATTACTTCTTCCGCTAAGACTCTGGCGACTGTCAAAGCGGGACAATTCCGTGTAGGGAAAGCCTCCACCCATCGGGTGAATTGATCGATAATCACTGGGCAGTATGTTTAGCCATGTGATGGTGGCAGGGGACCTGCAAAATCTTTCTGCAAGTGTTCCCATGGAACCCTTGGTCCCATTCTGACTTTAATCTTTGGTCTGCGGCTTGATTCCCCTGGTGATTTATCCAGTCCAAGCCGTTCCAGTCCGGTTCCCTCTGATGTGCCTTAATTTTGATCACTGCTACCTGTTGGGGTTTGTTACTAGCCTGTAAGAGGGTTTCTATTCTCAACTAATGTTTTATAGGATTACCTCCTGTTGTAATAAATCCCCTCCTACCCCAAGCAGTCACGTAGTCATGCACGACTCCAAAAGCGTACCTACTGTCTGTATAAATGTTCATTGTCTTGTTTTCTGATAACTCTAGCGCTTTGGTGAGCGTCATTCCTTATACTCTGCAGCGGATAGGGTATTTTGGCCTCCTGGCGGCTTGCCATGTTTGCTGAAACAGGCAGATTCCAGATGGCCCCATTTATTACAATAGTTACATTGTTTCTCAACCTTCTTGCCCTTACATTCCTTGACGAAGTGGCCCATTTTTCCACAATTGTGGGATGGCCCTTTCTTGGGCTTCGCTTCGGACTCCCACTTGGCCACAGCCGCCACATTTTCCTGTTTTACCTTAACTCTGTCAGTGTCTTCACCAGCGCGCCCATCTACCCCGCACGCCCATTCTACTAATTCATCATAGTTCCTGGCGGTCACTACCCCCAGTTTAATGATGGCCTGATGTTTACTTGACAAGCCGTCCTTGAAGGCTTGTATGAATGCCAGGTCTGTCCTAACAGCGTTGGCTTGGCCCGAACTTTCTTGATAAACCGTAAATAGCTGCTCCCCATATTCTGACGCTCCCTTGCCTTTTCTTTGTTTGGTGGTAGTGATCTTACTCCAGTTTGTGGGTGAATCATCTAAGACTCGTTGGATTTCCGCCTTAAAAAGGGCGAAAGCTGGCTGTTTGACGTCTATCTCAACTGTGAGAGGCACTGCGTGGGACCAGCGTCACCCGCTAAAATCCTGGGCTGCAGCAACTGCCGGACCGCCGGCCACAAGTCGCCACTTGTCCGCCGGACATGCTGCCCTGATTAGTTGGTGAATGTCTCTTAAGTGTACTTGGTGACCCACCCAGAGGGCATTGCGGTCTGTCCAAAAGTTTACATTCTGGCTTTGGGGCTGAAGTTTTCCCAGGATGGTCATAATTTATTGTCTTTCTCCCTGGGTGAATGGTTTGTAACTGCCGATCGGGTTTGCCAAGATACCCCCTCGGCTCACGGGTGCCACATCGACCATCTCCTCAGTCTCCTCACTAAGAGGGGGAGTTGGTTCACTACTATCATATAAGGGCAGGGAGGTCGTGTCCGGACACGACCCCATTCTTCCCTCCTCATACAACTTATACTCTAATTCCTTTATGATTTTGTTTGACATTTCACTCTCGTTTCTAGTTCTGTCTTCTTCTGTCTTACCACATTTACTTGTTCTATTAGTCTTCATGGGCGTCACTGGCTAGACCAAACTTTATTGTCAATCCCTAGCTGCCCTTCAGCAGGTGGTGGTGAGGTACCTTCTTTAACCATTGCAGTCCCTGAGGTGTAGGTACATCCACAGTGTCCTGAGGGTGGGAGTTCTAGGATTTTGACCCAGTGACAGTGAAGGAACGGTGATATATTTCCACGTCAAGATGATGAGTGATTTAGAGGGGATCTTCCAGGTGGTGGTGTTCCCAGGTATCTGCTACCCTTGTACTTCTAGATGGTAGTGGTCATGGGTTTGGAACGTGCTGTCAAAGGAAACTTGGCGACATCCTGCTGTCTATCTTGTGATGGTACACATGGCTGCCACTGTTCGTCAGTGGTGGAAGGGTTGAATGTTTGTGGAAGGGGGAGCAATCAAGCAGACTGCTTTTTCCTGGATGGTGTCAAGCTTCTAGAGTGTTATTGGAGCTGCACTCCCCCAGGGAAGTGGAGAGTGTTCCAATACACTCCTGATTTGTGCCTTGAAGATGGTGGACAGGCTTTGGGGAGTCAGGACTTGAGTTACTCGCCACAGGATTCCCAACCTTTGACCTGCTCTGGTTGTGGGAGTATTTACATGGCTAGCCTAGCTCAGTTTATGGTCCGTCAATGGTGTTGACAACGGTGGATTCAGACATAGTAATACCGTTGAATGCCGAGGGGCAATGGTTATATCCTCTCTTGTTAGAGATGGTCATTGCCTTGCAATGTGTGGCATAAATGTTATTATCACTTTTCAGCCAGAGCCTGGATATTGTCCAGGTCTTTCTGCATTTGAACATGGACTGCTTCAGTATCTGAGGAGTCACGATTGGTATTGAGTACTGTGCAGTCAACAGCAAACATCCCCACATCTGACTTTATGATGGAAGGAAGATCATTGATGAAGCAGCAGAGGTGGTTGGGCCCTGGGCACTGATGAACTCCTGGAACTGAGATCATTGACCTCCAATTACCACAACCATCTTCCAACCAGCAGAGGGGTTTCCTCCTGATTCCCAGCGACTCCAGTTTTGCTTGGGCTCCTTGATGTCACACTCGTTCAAATACTTGCATACTTGATGTCAAGTGACTCTCACCTCACCTCTGGAATTTAGCTCTTTTGTCCATGTTTGAACCAAGGCTGTAACGAGGTTAGGTGGATTGGCCAAAATAAATTGTCCCTTAGTGTACAGGGGTGTGCAGATTAGGTTATGGGGTAATGAGGATAGGGCAGAGTGGACATGGGTCGACTGCTCTTTCAAAGGGCCTATGCAGACTTGATAGACCAAATGTCGTCCTCCTGAACTGTAGGGATTCTATTATTCTCTTCTATAATTCTAGGAGCTGACTAACCCTGACGGAACCCATACTGAGCATCAGTGAGCAGGTCATTGCAAAGTAAGTGCATCTTGATTATGCTGCTGATGACCTTTCCATCACTCGACTGATGATCAAATGTAGACTAATGGAGCAGTGATTGGCTGGGTTGGATTTTTCCTGTTTCTTGCGTATAGGACAGACCTGGATAACTTTCTACATTACCAGGTAGATGCCAGTGTTACAGCTGTACTGGAACAGCTTGGCTGGGAACGTGGCAAGTTGCAGCGCACAAGTCTTCAGTATCATTGGTGGAATATTGGCAGGGATCATAGTCTTTGCAATATTCAGTGCCTTCAGCCATTTCCTGACATCACATAGAGTCAATCAAATTGATTTAAGACTGATAGCTGTGATACTGCGGATTTCCGAAGGAGGTCAAAATGGATCTTCCACTCAGTAGATCAAGCTGAAGATTGTTGCAAATGCCTTTGTACTAATGTGTTGGGCTCCTCCGTTATTGAGACTGGGGATATTTGTGGAGCCTCCTCCTCCAGTGAGTTGTTTAATAGTCCACCACCATTCACGCCTAGATATGGCAGGACTGCAGAGCTTAGATCTAATCCGTTGGTTGTGGGATTGCTTATCTCTGTCAATTACTTACTGATTGTGCTGTTTGACATGCTTTGTTCGAGCTTTTAACCTCATTTTTAGGCATGCCTGATGTTTCTCTTAGCATGATCTCCTGCACTTTTCATTGAACCAGGTTTGATCCCTGATTTGGTGGTAATGGTAAAGTGGGGATTATGCCAGGCCATGAGGTTACAGATTGTAATTGAGTACAATCCTGCTGTTGCTGATGACCCACATGATTTGATTTGATTTGATTTGATTTATTGTCACATGTACTGAAGTACAGTGAAAAGTATTTTTCTGCGGCCGAGGGAACGTACACAGTACATACATAGTAGACACAAGAATAATCAACAGAGAACAGTGACATCTGGTACATCGACAAACAGTGATTGGTTACAGTGCGGAAAAAGGGGGCAAACAAAACAAATACATGAGCATGAGCAGCATAGGGCATCGTGAATAGTGTTCTTACAGAGAACATATCAGTCCTAGGAGGAGTCATTGAGGAGACTTGTTGCTGTGGGGAAGAAGCTGTTCCTATGTCTGGATATGCAAGTCTTCAGACATCTGTACCTTCTGCCTGATGGAAGGGTCTGGAAGAAGGCAATGTCTGGGTGGGAGGGGGTCTCTGATAATGATGTTTGCCATCCTGAGGTAGTGAGAGGCGTATACAGAATCAAGGTGGGAGTGGCAAGTTTGTGTGATGTGTTGGCTGAGTTCACCACACTGCAGTTTCTTGCGATCTTGGACCGAGCAGTTGCCATACCAGGCTGTGATGCAGCCAGATAGGATGCTCCCTATTGCACATCTGTAGAAGTTTGTGAGAGTCAATGCAAACATGCCAAATTTCTTTAGCTTCCATAGGACGCAGAGATGTTGTTGGGCTTTCTTGACTGTTGCATCAACGTGAGTGGACCAGGACAGACTGTTGGAGATGGTGACCTCCAGGAACTTAAAGCTATTGACCATTTCCACTTCAGAGCCATTGATGCAGATGGGAGTGTGTGTCATGCTGCACTTCCTGAAGTCGATGATCAGTTCCTTGGGGCGTGATTCTCCGCACCCGGGAGAAATCGTGAGGCTGGCGTCAAAAACGGGCGGGTTTGACGCCAGCCTCCGCCCCCCCCCCCCCCCCCCCCCCCCCGACCGGGAACTGATTCTGGTCCTCGGTCGGGGCTAGCATCCCGCGGCCGTGAACTCCGGCATCGCGGGCTTAACGAATTTTGTTAAGCCCGCTAGCCAGAGTTAGCGACGGCTGACGCGTCAGATGACGTCAGCCGCGCATGCGCAAATTGGACGACTCCAACCCGCGTATGCGCGGATGACGTCATCACGCATTTGCGTGAAACCCGCGCATGCGCGGGCCGGTATGCCCCTCAGCCGCCCCGCGAATGGATACAGCGGGGCGGCAGAAGGATAAAGAGTGCACGGGGTAAGTACCCGCTGCCCGCGATCGGTGCCCACCGATCACGGGCCCATGGCACCCTTGGCACGGCCGTGGTACTGCCGTGCCAATCGGTGCCATGGTTCCCCAGATCGGGACTTTACGGCCGTTTTTACGAACGGTCAGAACAGGTGTGTTTGACGTTCATAAAAACGGTCGTAAAGGCCTTGGAATTCGGCCCATCGGCTAGCTGAGAATCGCTGCTCGCCGTAAAAAAACGGCGGGCAGCGATTCGTGTCGGGAGGCGGGCGTGGGGGGGGGGGGGGGAGAATAGCGGGAGGGCGTCGGACCAGCCTGGCCGTAAAAATTTACGCCGCCCGCTATTCTCCGCACCGTCGTGAGTGCAGAGAATTGCGCCCTTGGTCTTTCCAACATTTAGAGAGAGGTTGTTTTCGGTACAACATGCAACCAAAAGCAACCTCTCGCTAAATGTTGGAAAGACCAAGGGACTGATCATCGACTTCAGGATCATCTTCTCTTGGATGCCCCGTCTTGAATTGTTGTTCTAAATCTATCCCATTTAACACGGTAGTGGTGCCACACAATCTGATGGATGGTATCCTCAAGGAGAACGGACTTTATCTCCACAAGGACTGTGCAGTGATCACTTCTACCGAAACTGTCATGGACAGATGCCTTATGGGCTGGTTTAGCTCAGCGGGCTAGACAGCTGGTTTGTGATGTAAAACAAGGCCAGCAGTGTGGGTTCAATTCCCATACCAGCTTACCCGAACAGGCACCGGTCACTTCATACTTGTGACAATAAAAGGTTATTATTATTATTATCTGTAGCAGGTAGGTTTCTGGGCTCACCAGCAGGAAATGCGTCTATGTGCGGCCTTTGCAGAAAGAAACTCCTCGAGGCCAAAAGAAATGGCAAAGGTTGAATAGCCGGGTGTTTTCGGCACTGCAGCCACCGAGAAACAGCCCACTAAATGCACCCAAAACCAGGCAGAGATCTTTTCCACTTAAATCGTGCCCTCTATATGCCACCTCTACTCATATTGCTCTGCCTGTAGTCTTTATTACAGGAAAGCAAAAAACTGAGCCAGCCTCCTGCAGTCAGGCTTTCAAAGCCTGGGGACAGAATGAGTTGGCTAATTTTTAGTCTGAAAAGTCTATACCTCTGAAAGGAAATTCCACCCCCACTCAACTGTGGTGTCATGCTGGCACATTTTGCTAATGACCTGACACAGCTTTGTGGGGAAATATCAGATTGTTGCAGCACAGATGTAGCTCGCGAAGACTGTGCTACAATCTTCACAGGTAGGCCAGGCATGTTACTGCAAGGCATTGGAGATTTCTTAAATTAAAGAAAAAGTTGAGATCTACATACTCTTCTTTTACACAACTGCCATTTTTAAGCATTATTTGAAATTTGGATGACTTGTATAGTTTTGGATATTTTGTGAAATGTGCCTTGCATGTGTAGGCAGCACGGTTGCCAGATGGGACAGCGAGAGGAAAGTTAATGGAATCTATTCCCTTTCATTAGTTTTATGCTTTAAATAAAGTTGGCAGCAATTCAGATTCTGTACTTCCCAGAATTTATTGGTTCTGTGGGATTCTAAGTGCATTAGTAAATTTTGCTTTCCTTTGCAAAACATGCTGTATCAACGGTGGGATCTTAAGCCTTTCTTTGTATTTCCTGAAATCGTAATACTTTCTTATGTAAAATAGAACAATACGCATTATATAAGGAAATAAAATTTGGCCTTTATTAAATGGAGTTTACTGAAATCTGAAAGGTTTAATTCTGAAACCACATTACATGAACACATCATTATAACATGTTTTGTTTAATTTATTAAGAAAATAGCCTTGCGCAAATAAACATTTCAATGCCCAATGCTCTTAAATTTCTTTTTCAAAACAAAATTCCTTTTAACATTTCATTTTGTGCATTAGCCCTTAAGTAGTTGCCACATCCAGGAATGACATGACTATGTTCTGGAGCTGAATGTCATTGTGAACCTTCATCCCAGGTACTGTAGTGTTGAAACAAATTACCCATTGCATTAATAAAGCTACTTACATAGAATTTACAGTGCAGAAGGAGGCCATTTGGCCCATTGAGTCTGCACTGGCTCTTGGAAAGAGCACCCTACCCAAGGTCAACACTCCACCCTATCCCCATAACTAAGTAATCCCACCCAACACTAAGGGCAATTTTGGACACTAAGGGCAATTTATCATGGCCAATCCACCTAAACTGCACATCTTTGGATTGTGGGAGGAAACCGGAGCACCCAGAGGAAACCCACGCACACACGGGGAGGATGTGCAGACTCCGCACAGACAGTGACCCAAGCCGGAATCGAATCGGGGACCCTGGAGCTGTGAGGCGATTGTGCTATCCACAATGCTACTGTGCTGCTTAAGAATCAGGAACAATTTTCTTGCTGTGATAATGATGTGGAGATGCCGGCGCTGGACTGGGGTGAGCACAGTAAGAAGTCTGACAACACCAGGTTAAAGTCCAACAGGTTTGTTTTGAATCACGAGCTTTCGGAGCACTGCTCCTTCCTCAGGTGGAGTAGGAAGGAGCAGTGTTGAGGAAGGAGCACCTGAGGAAGGAGCAGTGATCCGAAAGCTAGTGATTTGAAACAAATCTGTTGGACTTTAACCTGGTGTTGTAAGATTTCTTGCTGTGATATTCAGCCCTCACACACCGCTGATCGACCGCCTCAAAATGAATCAGGTCTCTCACCAAGATGGACCAGGGAATCACATTGTCAGCATCCCAGCCCAGCTCTGACCAAGTGAAAATTATCCCTCATATCTTTAATTTCTTCATGCCTTGTTATCCCCTTTCCAATTCCATTCAATCTTCCATCTGGTTCTTCCTTTCGGGTGAATTTTATTTTTTCTTCAATTTTTATGATACTATTTTTCTACTTATATTTCTTTCCCATATTTTTAACTTTAAAAGCTGAATTTTAAAAATATAATTTGTTTATTTTTCCAACTGATGACATCTTTTCAACATCGATTTTAATTGGGTAAAACAAAGATTCAAAAGGGAGAAAGTAATCATGGATAAACATATCAAAGTAAGAAGGGTACAAGCAGATTCATCAATCATAAACCGAGGAATAATGAGTTTTATTTACATTTACATTATTTTATTAATTAAAACCCATTACCATTTTCAGTTCATTAACTTATTTTGTCCAAACTGCTTATAATATAATGAGTGAGTTATGTTGAAAGGCTTCGTTCATTTGCATCCATTGAAACATAATACACCAACGGAGGCCATTCATCCCAGGTGACATCTGCAGCTCAATCGGTACTGATCTCACCCCTGCGGCAGAAATCGTAGCGATCAAATCCCAACCCAGGACTAGAGCAAATAATTCAAAGCTGAGGCACATTGCACTTCTGAAGGAGTGCTACACTGTTGGAAGTGCTGTCCTTTGATGAGATATTAAAAGAGGCCCCATCTGCCCTGTCAGTGAACATAAATGTCCCCGAAACTATTTCAAAGAAGAACAGGGAAGTTGATGCACGATCAATTGCACAAAGACTTGAGTTGGATACAACTGAGGCTTTATTGCTCGAAGATGTGTGGCCTCCCACAGCAGCTGGCGAAATGGTTGCAGCATAGAGGACACACATATTTATACTCAGGGACTACCAACGTACCTGTAGTACAGGTCCTACCATACATCCTCTAATAGAGGTGCAACAGTGGTTTCCCACAGAAGTTATTCCTGACGTCCTGATCAATACAACAGGTTGTCCCCCAGTTCAGCAATGCCCCCCTGATGTTTTCCCACAGACTCCATGGGGACAGCCAGAAGTGTTCTATGTGGACAGGGAGACAAAGATTCTGCTGCCTGATCAAGGAAGCTTGGATGGAGATAGCAGCAGAGGTTATCAGGCAGGGGATCAAGCAGCCTACATGGGTACAGTGTTACAAGCAGTTCAATTACCTCTTTCACACCATTTTTTCACCTGAAGAAGGAGCCGTGCTCCGAAAGCTCGTGTTTGAAACAAACCTGTTGGACTTTAACCTGGTGTTGTAAGACTTCTTACTCTTTCACACCATCAGGGTAAGTGTAACTGAAAGTTGGGAGCCCTGTGAATGTCATGTGGCAAACACACAATTGGTGTCAACACGGGAAGGAATCGGTCAGATGGGTGAAAGAACTTTATATCCAACAGTCTCATGAGGAATCGCACATGTAGACAATAGGCATCTTGCTATTTCTGTCAGCGTTTGCCAAGTCCTGTGAGATCAGGCAAATAGCTGAAATATCCAGAAACTCCCATCAAGTGTCAGAGGAATGCTAGCTGATTAGAGGGTTAGCCGATCATTATGTGGACACTCACTTTCCCCTTCTGTCTGCATGAAAAAAAGGCAAACACCATGTAAGAGAGGGCACAAGTGGGTGGAGGTGTCCCAGACTCCGTACCCTGCCACACACTAGGAAGGAAGCTCTCTAACTGGTTGGAGAATAGAGAATAGAAGAATAGATGTTCTTTGGTGCACTGACTCAATTATTACAATGCACTAGAACGTAACACTTGCCATACCCATGGATATCTCGAGCAAAGACAGTTTGTGAGGAACTAAAACTCCTTGACGGCTCTTGCCTTCTGCAGTTTACTCTTACAATGGATACATCCAAAACATACCCAAGGAACTTGATAATTGACTGCGAGAATCCTAAATTACTGTTGAATGTAAGCCCTGTTTCCTGTAGGCATTGTAGCCCACACATTAGTGTCGTGTTCTGTTCGAGTGGATCCATTGATCAGGAAACTGTCCATGTAACATATGGCTCTATCCAGTCCTTCGAGATGCTTGACATTGTTGTATAGAAGGCCTGTTTCCATGCTGTAAACATCTATGACTATGATTGTATGTGACACTGAAGGGTTATTTAGTAAAGCAAAACCTTTCAAACAGTGTAAAGCAGGTTGTGAAAAGTTTTGATTCTTCATTGAGGAATAATTGTTAAACACTTTGATTTGCATCTAACTTTGTGAAGATGAACGCTTTCCCAATGTTGTTAAATTCACGTCCACAGATGTCAGAGGATGAACTTCACATTCAACTGATTTGTTCAGCTGTGTAAGAGGTACACAAATTCTCATAGATCCATTGGGTATTAGCACAGAGACCATTCCAAGCACTAACTTATTGGTTTTGCCACAGGTGAAATAACCCCTTGCTTCAATATTGAGCGACTTTCCTTCTTCACCTTTGGCAAGTGTGGATGAGAAATTTTTCTGGGTGTAAACAAACACACTGGGAGTGATTCTAATGCACCGTTTCACCCAACACTCCTCCAATATTGCTGGAGAATAGCGAGAGAGCCCCTAAACAGAGTTCGTGGTGGGCACTAAATGGAACGCGATGCTCCTGGCCCGTGGCACCAGACACTATCTGTCCACGTCTCACATATTTAAATGCCCCTTTAAACCATCTTGTTTGACTTCATCCCCAGTGAATGAGCCCTAACAGTTCACCATCTCCCACAAACCCACCGTGCCACCTCCCCCGCCACCCCCCCCCCCCCCCCCCTTCCCCGCCTCCAAGAAATTGGAGCCCGTGAGATGGATTTGCCAGCACACATGCAGGGAATAGGATGGACAATGGTACGTTATCTTGAAGACAGGAGTCAGACTTTGTCAGATAATGAGGAGCAGCAGAGTTTATTTCACAGTCATCATCATTATCCTCCGTCCTCTGGACAAGACTCATTGATACTGCCAAACTATGGCCAACACCCTTGTGGTGATGCTGGTATGACCCTTGGAGGGTGGAGGGGGGGCTGTATCAGTGGGAAGGATTGAAAGACTGAGGTAGAACGAAGGTAGATTCTGTGTGGGATGAGGATATTTTAAGTATTGTGGGGGGTGGGAAAGAGGTGGGACAAGGGTAGTGGAGTTGTAGTGGCCAGGCCTCCCTCCCAGTTGGTAAATCAGGAAGTGATTAGGTTGTCCCATGTGCAACGACCCTGGATCACACATTAGGTGCCACGCCCTACCAGCTCAGGCTCAGCATCCATTTCCTCGCTCTCGGAATCAGATGAGGGCTGCATTCTTGCTCATCCTCCAGCATGTCACCCTGCTGCTGCGTAATGTTATGAAGCAGGCTACCATTATACTCGAGACTCTCTTGGGCCTATATTGGAGTGCACCATCAGAGCATCCAGTCACCGAAGGTGCAACCTGGGCATACTGATGCACTGCTTAATGCTGCTCCTGGTTGTTGAGTCTCCACGTCTGTCTGTGGCTTCCGCACAGGCATCGTGAGCCATGACCTCATTGAATAGCCCTTGTTGTCCAAGAGCCAACCCCTCACCTGAGCGTGCACCTCAAAGATGCCGGGTGCCCCAGTACACCAGGATGAGTGTGCGTGTGCGCTGCTTGGGTTTCTTGCTCAGCCATGCATGATGTGCAGCTGGTGATGTCACACCAACTGCGCATTCATGGAGTGGAAGCCCTCCCTATTGATGAAGGGCACCCCATGTCGAACTGTTGCTCAGAGAGTGACAGGCATACCATCGATTTCACTGTGGACCTGGGGCACCCCAGCAATGGTGGCAAATCCTGCTACATGGGCATCCTGTTGGGCCTGGTACAGGTTGTAGGTGACGTAATCGAATGCCCAGACACATAGAGCATCCACAACAGCGCTGATGCACCTGTGCATGGATGTTTGTGAAACCCCCCTCAAGCTCCCGCTCGAGCCTTGGAATGAGCCAGAGGCATAAAAGTTCAGAGCCAGCAGGAAACTCCCAACAAAACCCGCCAGAAATGACACTGAGAAACCTTTCTGTTAGATCACGCCCTCTGTCAGAGGGGCAAATTTAAAGGTCCGTGAGAGGTAGTTGAAAGTTATGCCTTTAAAGCGATGGAAAATTCTTCATTTTTTTTTTCTAAGTCCAGTGCCACCATTTCTGCTGGCGCCATTCCCATTGGCCGGAATGGTATGAACTTGTGCTCGATTCCATGCTTGCAGCCTCATTAATTATGCTTGCGCGAGAATCTCACTAATTCACCAGGCAGGTTGGGAGTTGATTCGTTCAACTACTGTCAGCTGACAGGGTCAAAGGTCTGAGTAACATCTGTAAGTGCAAGTGTGAACACTCATGTCACTCTCTCCTGCACAAATGTCATCATAAGACCGTGCAGGATACCTGGGACCTAGAAATAAAAGGCTGGTAGCCTCATGAAGAAATCTGTACCTTGTTTCAACCACCATGCCCTCACAGCCTTAATTTAAGGAGTCTGGGCTGAGAGGCATGTCCTCTACTCAAGGCACCGGGAAGTACACCAATCTCACCTCTCCAATCTAGGAAGCCGTTGCCCAGGAGATCAATGCAGCTGGCAATGGTGTCAGAAGCGGCATGCAGTGCAGGAAAAGGATTAATGATCTCACCCACCCTACCATGGTAAGCCCTATGGCTCTTCCACCCAAAGTATAATGGAAAACTTGTTGAACACCTATGGGAGTTTACCACATTTGTTTAACTGTGTTATTGTCATTTAAGGTTGAAATTATCTTTTGAAATATTCAAACAGGATGACAGGTTGGCCACAGGAAATGTGGAATTATCTTTATGATGTGTGTCACATTCCAGCCTGGCAAAACCTGCCGTGTAGGGAATCCTGGTTCGGTCTCGTCCTGCTTTGCTCTGTTCATGGGGAGTAAGATCCAATTCTTCACCTTGGTGTTAAATGCCACAATAAAATCTTGATTCACCAATATACTGCAAACTGAGATATGATGCTACTGTAACCTCCTGCACATTAGAAAGAACATAAAAGATGAGAACCAGGGTGGTGTTGATGGTCACAAGCAGTATTGTCCATGCTTTAGATCACGGCTCGAGATGTGGCTGCAGTGGGTGACATAGTTTTGTGATAGACTCCTTGGTAAACATAGGCATCTAAAACATTGCCCCTGTGTAAAGTTAATGTAGAAGTGTTCCCCCAGTGACTACTGTGGGTATAGCTGCATGTATATCATCCAATCCCCTTCTCGAACAGGCACCGGAATGTGGCGACTAGGGGTTTTTCACAGTAACTTCATTTGAAGCCTAATTGTGACAATAAGCAATTTTCATTTCATTTCAATCCCGAGACCAAAAGGGTACCCTCATCAACAAAGAAATGGCCAGTGTAGATATCTGTTGTCAGGCCACCAGCTCATCCACTCTTCTATGTCTATCAAACTCCACCAGAAGCAGAGGAAGATGAAGAAATAACACAGAAAAATGATCAACGTTGAGTATCTTCCAGAACCAAGCACGCAAGTGAACTTCCAACTATGTCTTCTTCAAAATCTCCAAGACGTTCATTCTAATGGGGTGGAGGAAAACTGGAAAGAGCTGAAGACAGCCATCATCCCAAGTTGTGAAGAAACCATCGGCTGTGACTGGTTCGATGAGAATGATCACACCATCCTCGACCTCATCAAGAAGAAGAGGAAAGCACTTTCCACCAGGCAAAAAGACGTAACCAACAAGGCAAAGAAGCGAGCTCATCAATCAGGCAAGGCGGAGGCAGAAAGTAGAACTAGAGAAATCACAAACCAATGGTGGACTGAGAATGCGAAGGAGGGCAATTCCTCACCAACAAGCACAACGCACAAGTCTTCTTCAGTGTCAGCAAGGTAACATATCGGCCCAACACCCTAGGCCTGAAACCTAGGTACGGAATAAGGATGGAACCCACTTGCGAGACAGAGAAAACATCAGCCTTCGATGGAGAAAACACTTAAAAGAATTCTTGAACCATGATACAATCAAAGATGAGGACGTGTTTGAGGAAATCCCCCAACTCCCCATCAAAGATTATCTTGATCTCCCACCCAGCATGGACAAAGTCGAACTGCCATTAAACACGTGAAGAATAGAAAAGCCATAGGAGTGGATGGGATTCCAGTGGAAATTTTCAAACTTCAAGGAGCAGAGATCACCCGTCATCTCCATCAGCTATTCCTGAAAATCTGTGACAGAGAAGAAATTCCTGCTGAATTTAGGAATACCACCATCGTCATGAAAGGTGACAAAGCGGATTGTAGGAACTACCGAGGAATCACCTTACTCTTCATTGCCGGGAAGATCGTCGCCCGAATCTTCGTTCTTCACCTTCTCCCAGTCTCTGAAGAAACCCTTCCAGAAAGCTTGAGTGGCTTCTGACCAAATCGTGAAACAGTGGACACGATTTTCACTGCTCGGCAACTTCAAGAAAAATAGCATGAACAACATAAAGCACTCAACATGGCCTTCATCGATCTGACCAAGACTTAAAGGTCAAAGAACAAAGAAAAGTACAGCACAGGAACAGGCCCTTCGGCCCTCCAAGCCCACGCCGACCATGCTGCCCAACAACACTACAATCTTCTACACTTCCTGGGTCCGTATCCCTCTATTCCCATGCTTTTCCTGTATTTGTCAAGATGCCCTTAAACATCATTATCATCCCTGCTTCTACCACCTCCTCCGGCAGCGAGTTCGAGGCACTCACTACCCTCTGTGTAAAAAACTTGCCTCGTACATCTCCTCTAAACCTTGCCCCTCGCACCTTAAACCTATGCCCCCTAGTAATTGACCCTCTACACTGGGGAAAAGCCTCTGACTATCCAGTCTGTCTATGCCCCTCATAATTTTGTAGACCTCTATCAGGTCACCCCTCAACCTCCGTCGTTCCAGTGAGAACAAACCGAGTTTATTCAACCACTCCTCAGAGATAATGCCCTCCATACCAGGAAACATTCTGGTAAATCTCTTCTGCACCCTCTCTAAAGCCTCCACATCCTTCTGGTAGTGTGGCGACCAGAATTGAACACTATACTCCAAGTGTGGCCGAACTAAGGTTCTATACAGCTGCAACATGACTGGCCAATTCTTATACTCAATGCCACGGCCAATGAAGACAAGCATGCTGTATGGCTTCTTGACTACCTTCTCCACCTGTGTTGCCCCTTTCAGTGACCTGTGGACCTGTACGCATAGATCTCTCTGACTTTCAATACTCTTGAGGGTTCTACCATTCACTGTATATTCCCGACCTGCATTAGACCTTCCAAAATGCAATACCTCACATTTTTCAGGATTAAACTCCATCTGCCATCTCTCTGCTCAAGTCTTCAAATGAACTAAATCCTGTTGTATCCTCTGACAGTCCTCATCGCTATCCGCAATTCCACCACCCTTTGTGTCGTCTGCAAACTTAATAATCAGACCAGTTACATTTTCCTCCAAATCATTTATATATACTACGAACAGCAAAGGTCCCAGCACTGATCCCTGTGGAACACCACTAGTCACAGCCCTCCAATTAGAAAAGCACCCTTCCATTGCTACTCTCTGCCTTCTATGACCTAGCCAGTTCGGTATCCACCTTGCCAGCTGACCCCTGATCCTGTGTGACTTCACCTTTTGTACCAGTCTACCATGAGGGACCTTGTCAAAGTCCTTCCTAAAGTCCATATAGAGAACAACCACTCCTCTACCTGCATCAATCATCTTTGTGACCACTTCGAAAAACTCTATCAAGTTAGTGAGACACAACTTCCCCTTCACAAAACCATGTTGCCTCTCACTAATACATCCATTTACTTCCAAATGGGAGTAGATCCTGTCTCATAGAACATAGAACGTACAGTGCAGAAGGAGGCTATTCGGCCCATCGAGTCTGCACCGACCCACTTAAGCCCTCACTTCCAACCTATCCCCATAACCAAATGACCCCTCCTAACCTTTTGGACACTAAGGGACAACCCACCTAACCTGCAGCTCCGGAGGAAACCCACGCAGACACGGGGAGAATGTGCAGACTCCGCACAGACAGTGACCCAGCAGGGAATCGAACCTGGGACCCTGGCTCTGTGAAGCCACAGTGCTATCCACTTGTGCTACCATGCTACCCTAAAAATGGCCCTGTTCCTGTTGTGCCAGGCCTTTTTGTGTATTCATTCATGGGATGGGGATGTTGCCAGCTGACCCTGCATTTATTGCCCATACCTAGTTGCCCTTGAAGGGTGCTGTGGTTCTGCAGTCACATGTAGGCCAGACCAGACCAGCTTTCATTCCCTAAAGGGCATTTGTGAACCAGATCGTTATTTACGACAATCAACAATCGTTTCATTGGACATTTAATTCCAGATTTATTGAATTCAATTTTCATCATTGGCTGTGATGGGATTCGAACCCGGGTCCCAAGAGCTTTTTTCTGGTCTCTAGATTACCAGTCCAGTGACAATACCACTATACCACGGTCTCCCTTTGTTTCTCCCTTCGGTCTCGAAGAAGTCTCTCCAGTGATATCCTTACCACTGACTTAAGGCTCACCGGCCTGTAGTTCCCTGGATTATCCTTGCTACCCTTCTTAAACAAAGGAACAACATTGGCGATTCTCCAGTCCTCTGGGACATCACCTGAAGACAGTGAGGATCCAAAGATTTCTGTCCAGGCCTTAGCAATTTCCTCTCTAGCCTCCTTCAGTATTCTGAGGTACATCCCATCAGGCCCTGGGGACTTATCTACCTTAATATTTTTCAAGACGCCAAACACCTCGTCTTTTTGGATCTCAATGTGACCCAGGCTATCTGCACACCCTTCTCCAGACTCAACATCCACCAATTCCAATTCATTTTCATTTTCATATCATTTTCATTTCATTTCATTTTCATTTCCTTCTCTTTGGTGAATACTGATTCAAAGTATTCATTTAGTACCTCACCCATTTCCTCTGGCTCCACACATATATTCTCTTGCCCATCCTTCAGTGGGCCAACCCTTTCCCTGGCTACCCTCTTGCTTTTTAAGTATGTGTAAAAAGCCTTCTGATTTTTCTTAACCCTATTTGCCAATGACTTTTTGTGACCCCTTCTAGCCCTCCTGACTCCTTGCTTAAGTTCCTTCCTACTTTCCTTATATTCCACACAGGCTTTGTCTGTTCCCAGCCTTCTAGCCCTGACAAACGCCTCCTTTTTCTTTTTGACTTGGCCTACCATATCTCTCGTTATCCAAGGTTCCTGACATTTGCCGTATTTATCCTTCTTCCTCACAGGAACATGCCGGTCCTGAATTCCTTTCAACTGACACTTGAAAGCCTCCCACATGTCAGATGTTGATTTACCCTCAAACATCCGCCCCCAATCAAGACTTGTGACTCAGTCAATCAGAATGTGCTACGGAAGACTCTTCGAAGGTCAGCTGTCCAGAGAAATTCATCAGCATCCTCAGATTCCTCCATGACAGGACGTTAACGACAGTCCTCATTGAGCTCAAGACTGGAGTCAAGCAGGCATGTGTCATCTTCATTTCTCCATCTTCATTGCCACCATCCTTCACCTTGTCAAGAGCAAACTTCCTAGTGCAGTAGACATCGCAAACAGGATGGATGAAAAACCTATCAACCTCAACCAGTAGAAATCCAAGCAGAAAAAGAACACTGACATTGCGAGTGGGAGTTCAGTATGCGGATGACATTTCAATCTCTTCGCTCTCAGAAGAGAATCCCCAAGCCGTGCTTGATGCCTTTCCAGATCATACTGAAGAATCGATCTCAGCCTCAACCTCAAGAAGACTCAAGTTATTTACCAACCCACCCCAGGGCAATATCTGGTTTCTCTGTCCATCAACATCAATGGAGAAACCCCAGCAAATGTGGAACATTTACCCTACCTGGGGAGCCACCTCTCATCTAAGGCTGACATCAATGTGGAGATTCCACATCGTATCCAAACTGCGTGGACCTCCTTTGGATGCCAAAGGATGAGAGTTTTTGATGGCAGTAACATTTGTGCTGACATCTCGTGAGCAAGGGGGCAGTGCACCCAACTCTTTGATGTGGCTCAGAAACTTTGACTACATGCAGATGCCACCTCAAGGCCCTGGAGAGCTACCATCAATGCTGTCTGAGATACATTCTCGGTATCAGCTGAGGGAATGGAGATACTAACATCAGTGTCCTTTAAGGAGTTGAGAACACCAGCATCGATGTCATGATCATGCAAAACCAACTCCGCTTGCCGAACATGTACTTAGGATGTCAGAGTCCTGACTGCCACCGCAAATCTTCTTCCCCCAACTTATGGAAGGTTTCCAAACAAGGGGAGGACAAAGAAAGTGCTTCAAAGACTCCCTGAAGTCTTACCTCAAGAAATGAAACATAGACATCAACCCCTGGGAGACCTACTTGGAGGAATGTCCTGATTGAAGGGACACAATTCTTTGAGGACACCCAACAGCAAGAGGAGTCCCGGAAAGGAGCCTGAGAAAGGAATACCAGTGATTCCAAGTCCAAGGGCTGATCCCACCTCTTGGAAACACCTGCCAAGTGTGCAGTCAAAAATGTCGCTCTCAGATCGGACTCAGCAGCCACGCAAGAACACACAGAACCCATGAACAGTGACACGGGGATTCATAGGTGGACAATCATCCTCGTTAGCAGGTGATTGCCGAAGAGCGAAGAGAACCTCAAGTGCAATGCACTTCTCCTCCTCCTTTTTCTGGTGGCTGTTCTATTTTCTCCTGGCTTCCTTATTTGCTTCTCCTTGCTCTTCATCCCCAAAAGTATCCCTAGGTGATCACTCATAACTGCTGAAAACCATCTGTGAGGCAGCAATGGGTTGATTGGAATGAGAAGATTAAGATTTGCTGCATTAAAAGTTTGTATTTTCAATTGTGGAATTGCTGGCATAATTGATTAGGCTTATCAAATTTACTGAGTAATAGTCGTGTCAGGTGATACTCAGATTTCCGAAACTTTAATCGTGATCCTGGAACAGCAGAAATAAATTGTGCTGAAATGCCTTGGGTGGACCCACAAATTATATTGAATTAAAATGTATTTGACAAGCTGGTGCACTTGGCTGAAACCTTGGGAAAGTTCCAAGAGGTTTGCTCTTTTGTTTGCTCGGCACTGCTGTTCCTGTGCAGTGCAATCTGTGATTGGAACCTGGGAATTTCTTTAGCAGAAATTGACACTGCATACAATGGTCCATCCTGAAGGAGCGATGCTGTTAATATCATTAACTGTCAGTGTCTTTAAATTCCCTCTGCGTATTCCACATGAATTTAGCACATACCTTTTCACTGCGAAAGAAAATCAATATTCTTTATTTTTCGTCATCCATCACAAACAACAGTAGTAGATTTATACTAGCATGCTGGCCATTTATCTGTTTGTACTAATAAGCATAACTTAAAAAGGTTCCATCAGAATTAAACAAATCTTTAATCTATCGCTGTGTACTTTCCTTTTTGCAGAGAATCAGATCCTTTAGAAAGTATTGATGTTAGGAACAGGAACCAGTTCCAAATATTTTGCCGATTATCTGCCAAGAAACGGGTGAAAAACTGCTGTTTAAAGATGGGATCATAAAATAAATGGTGACTAATTTGTCACGGAAGCTACAGTGCAGAAGGAGGCCATTTGGCCCATTGACTCTACACCGGCCCTTGGAACAAGCACCTTACTTAAACTCACACCTCTGCCCTATCCTCGTAACCTAACCTTTTGGACACTAAGGGGAAGCTTAACATTGCCAATCCTCTTAACCCGCACATATTTGGACTGTGGGAGGAAACTGGAGCACCTGGAGGAAACCCACGCGGACATGGGTAGGAAGTGCGAACTCCGCACAGAGAGTGATCCAAAACCGGAATTGAATCCGGGTCCCTGGAGCTGTGAGGCAGCAGTGCTAACCATTGTGCCATCGTGCCGCCCAATTTAGAATGATTGTTCAGAATTTAATGCCCATCCCCGAGGCGAATTTGGACCAACCTCACAGACCAACGGTCGGTGGCCTTCATGTTTGACAATGCACAGAGGGGCAAGATAAAAAACTAGAAGATCTTGCGGTGGATGATCGAGTTGTCCACCTACAACTATGATATCTTGTATCGTCCTGGGAAGCTGAACGAGCCTCCCGATGCCCTGTCCCGCGGCACCTGTGCCAACGCACAAGTGGACCGCCTCCGAGCCCTCCACGCGGACCTCTGCCACCCGGGGGTCACCCGCTTCTTTCACTTTGTAAAGACACGCAACCTGCCCTACTCCATCGAGGAGGTCAGGTCAGTAACTATGAACTGCCACATCTGCGCGGAGTGCAAGCCGCACTTCTACCGCCCCGAAAAAGCGCATCTGTTAAAGGCTTCCCGTTCCTTTGAACGCCTCAGCATGGACTTCAAAGGACCCTCCCCTCTACCAACCGCAACACGTACTTCCTCAACGTGATTGACAAGTACTCCCGCTTCCCGTTCGCCATCCCCTGCCCCGACATGACCACACACACCATCATTAAAGCCCTCCACACCATTTTCTCCCGGCTCGGATTCCCCGTGTACATTCACAGCGATAGGGAGTCCTCCTTTATGAGTGACGAACTGCATCAATTCCTGCTCAGCAAGGGCATTGCCTCAAGCAGGACGACCAGTTGCAACCCCCGGGGTAACGGATAGGTCGAGAGGGAGAACGGTACGGTCTGGAAGACCGTCCTGCTGGCCTTCCGGTCCAGAAATCTCCCAGTCTCCCACTGGCAGGAGGTCCTCTGAGACGCCCTCCACTCAATCCGGTCACTACTTTGCACATCTACAAATCAAACGTCTCATGAACGCCTTCTTCTCTTCTCCAGGAAGTCTTCCTCAGGGACCCCGCTCCCGACCTGGCTGGCTGCCCCCGGGCCCATCCTGCTCCAGAAACAAGTGCGGGCGCACAAGTCGGACCCTTTGGTCGAAAGAGTCCAGCTGCTCCATGCTAACCCGCAATACGCGTATGTGGAGTACCCCGACGGCCGACAGGACACGGTCTCCCGATGGGACCTGGCACCCGCTGGATCCCCGCCGTTGCCCCCGGCTCCAGCCCCACCCACCCCCCTCCAACCGAAACTGCTCGCCGCAGGTGCTCCCCTCCCTGGCCCGCTAACCCCCTCACCCGTGCCACCTAGAGGACCAGACATCCCCCCCCCCCCCCCCCCCCCATGGCCTGGTCCTCACCAGCTCCGTCTAGGGGTATGGAAACCTCCCCGAGGACCGGATCATCGCTCCCGGAGTCATGGACGCCCGCATCTCCAACGTCTCCGACGGAGCTCCGCAGGTCGCAGAAGATGTCCAAGGCCCGTGATCGAGTCGATATGAATTGTTAATGGATTTTCTTTTGTGTTCTCATTTTCTAACTCTGTAAATAATGACCATGTGATAACACATCCCTGTATATAGTTACGGGCCAGTGGGCAGCTGCCGTTGGAGAAGTATAATCCCATATCACTAGTCATACTACCAGTATCTTGTCCCACCCACACGGGACGCCCCGCCCTCCTCCCTGGCTTCTCAACAAGCACACGCCCCCCCCTCTCCCACCCCCGCCCCGGTTCCTTTCACAACAAGGGGTGAATGTGGTAGTATGACTAGAGGTACTACGGTACCTGGGAGTGTGAGCTGCTATTGGTGGAGAAGGCTCACACCCCATTGGCCCAAGTGTTGTCTCCCCATTGGTCGAGAGGAAGGTAGCTCCGCCTACGAGGTGGAGTATAAGAACCCGTGTTTCCCAGAAGCCATCGTTCTTTCTATACTCAAGCTGCTGGGCACACTTCTTGTAGATTAAAGCCTTCGATTCGGACTACTCCTTTGTTTCTGTGTTCATTGATCGTGCATCATGTACCTTCTGCCTGATGCAAGGGTCTGGAAGAAGGAAACGTCTGGGTGGGAGGGGTCTCTGATAATGTTGTCTGTCTTCGTGAGGCAGTGAAAGGTGTATAGAGAATCAATGTGGGGGTGGCAAGCTTGTGTGATGCATTGGGCTGAGTGCACCACACTCTGCAGTTTCTTACGATCTTGGGCCGAGCAGTTGCCATACCAGGCTGTGATGCCGCCGGATAGGATGCTCTCTATCACACATCGATAGAAGTTTGTGAGAGTCGATGCAAACATGCCAAATTTCTTTAGCTTCCATAGGAAGTAAAGACATTGTTGGGCTTTCTTGACTGTTGCATGAACGTGAGTAGACCGGACAGACTGTTAATGTTGGTAACCCCCGGAACTTTAAGAGAGAGAGCGCTTTCTCTATTTGGAGTGGAGCTGATGTCATTGCTTCCGTCCTTTCGGCTGGATCCAAAATAGAGTAAAATGGGCCTTTGAAAACACCAGGGAAGGTTTTATTTTGTTTGTGTTTTTGTCGTTACTACCCACAGAGCTCCAAATGTGATGGATTCGCAATTCTGTGATGCTCTCAGAATAGTTATTGTGCAGGAACCAGATGCTGCTCACATAGAGGAAGGAAAGGTAGAAAATGAATCACCACAATGCACGTAAATGTTAAGAAAGTTTAGGAGTAGAGTACTGACCACCCTCTCAGTGCAAAGTATTGATTAGCACTGCGGGTAGAAAATGGATCAAGCCTAAATTGGGGCATGATAGTGTACAGCTGATATACCTGAAATGGTAACAGCAGGACTGCAGGTTTCATGATACTTAGTTTAGAAAGATTGCTCAGAATTTAATGCCAAGGTGACTGGCAGTCTCAGAAGCAGTTTCCCATTTGGGTGAGAGAGGCGGGTGGGGGGTGGGGGGGGGGGGTGTGGTAAGGGAGAGAGGGGTTGTGTTCGAGGAGGCTGTCAGAAAGATTAAAACGCTTATCTGAGGTAGCACTGAGGCAGTGAGGTTGGTGTGGGCGGGGAGGAAACATAGTGGACCTTTGTGATTCAATATCATCCAGTTGGCATTATTGCCCAAAGTCAACATAATCTCCGATGTGTCAAAGAAACAAACTTACCAATTCAGCAAACTGAATAAGTATTTTCTTGATTTTAATCAAATTTCAGAATTCCACTTGTCTAAAACCTTTCACTTCACAAATAGGCTTACTGGGAATTGTGTATGTGTGAGTGCATCTGCATGAGACTGATTTCCAGGACTGGTTCCTTGGTGAAAATCAATGATTAGACACTAAACAATTATGAAAACTAATTACTTGAGGAATGTATACATTGGGAAGAGGTTAGGAGCAGATTTTCAATTTGCCACCAGTACCTTATCAGAGAAACTAGCGATGGCCAATAATTGCATCCCTGCTAATGTCATCCATATACCAAGAGAAAACAAAATGGTAGGTCCACATTGAGAAATAGAAATAGAAATAATATTGGCAATTCCTGAAACCAGTGGCTTATCCATATTGTCAGTTGGTTAAGTTGAAAGAAATTATACTTGTATTATATAGCACCTTTCACAACCATTGGAAATTTAAAGTGCTTTAAAGTCAGTGAAGTACTTTTGAAGTGCAGTCACTGTTGTAATGTAGGAAACAAGGCAATCATTTTGAGCACAGCAAGCTCCCACAAACAGCAATGTGATAACCAGAGAATCTGTGATGTTGTTTGAGGTTAAATCAATCCATTTGAAATTTAAATGTATCAAGTGATTAATATTAATAATCTTTAAGATTACTGAGCAATGTAATTTTTCAGTTGCATAGGCCCTCAAGAACTCCGATGCAATTTGTGATAACTCAAATGATGGATCAAGTGGAATGAAAAATAATGCAAATTGTGCTTTCATGAAAAAACTACAGACTCTGTGGGCGAGATTCTCCGGTCGCCAATGATCGGCCAGAGAATCCTCGATTATGCTGAAATCAGGAGCAGGCTGCTTTTGCGATGCTCCGCCCCCTCGAAACATTACCTGAGGCCCTCCCCTGATGCTCCGCCCCCGATGGGCCGAGCTCCCGAAGCATGGAACACTTATCTTTTTTTTCCGTGAACCCGGCATGGCGGCCACAGTCAGGAGGGCTTTGGCACGGGCTGGGGGCACTGGTGGGGGGTGGTCGAGGGGTGGCGAGCCTGGTCAAAGGGGGGCAGTTTTTAGCAGGCCTGGTTCAGCTGCGGCCGGCGCCATGTTGCAAATGCAGGCGGCCATGGACAAGGCAATTCTCCAGCCGTATCCGCAGGTAAAGTTTACACTGCGTGCCTGGTAGCCCCCAATGGACAGAGGATCGGTGCAGCTTTTGTGCCGTTTTTTCTGGCATGAAACGCCACTGTTCCCACGCCAACGTCAGCACTTAGACTTCAAATCGGAGAATCCAGACCCGTGTTTCTCAGAAAATAATCAAATGAGTCATATTAGCTTTTGTGACACCTTTGTTTGCACTTCACTGACAATCGCACACAACTTAAAGTCAAAGTGACACTGTCAAGAAATATTACACTCACCCATTTTCCAATTAGTAATGACATTTGCTTGTCTTCATGTATTCTCTTGTGGTTTGTGACATCATCTAAACCCCTGGGTGAGATTACTGCTTTGTAATCACTGCCAACTATCTATTACTCTCTATTTAAATGAATGCCCTATCTGCCTGCCAGCAGGTAATTACTGTTTTACATATGTTTCAATTTCATACATATTAAAGTTTACTCCTGTAGACACGTACGATCTGTAATCTTGCTGATTTGAACCTGGATTGGTATTTTGGTAAAGTCTCCAAAAAGGTACAAAAATATTTAGCCTGCAATATTTGTAAGGGAATATTTTAAACCAGATACAATTAGTCGTATTTTTACTTTGAGGATTATCAAGGAAAAAGGCAAGTTTATCACATAATTACAATATTCTCAACCACAGAAATGTTCTGTTTTGCTGATACACTGAGAAGCAAAGACATCTAACGACATTATGGCTAGATTGTAAAATACTATCATTGCTGGGTGTTTTAAGGATTTCCATTGAGAAACTGCTTTTAGGTAATGATCATGCTATTAATTTGGGTAAATAGATTAAGACCCAGAGTGGGCCTCACATGCAAACTCATCTGCCAATGCACATTACCATAGTTTAATCTCAATATGAACTGCCAGGTGAAACACCCCAGCTGCCGGCGAGAAACTGATAATCTGTTTGGCCACAGAGGAAACATGCCTTCTGTGAGCTGAAGTACAGAGATGTCAGAGATTTTTGAAGAACATGCAGTCAATCCATCCACTCTCATAGCTGCTCGAACAGAACACTGGAGACCAAAAGGATTTAAGCTGTGAAGAGCAGAAGGAAAAAAATCTTAGGTTCCTTTCAAGAAAATAATATTTAATACCCAATTCTGGAAATTTTCTCAGGAAGCGTAAGGCCTTTTATTGCTTCTTCCATGTTTGGATTGGAAACTGAGCGTCAAAACGTGTGTGCGCATGGTGACTGTATGCTGACTAGAGGCTCGATTTCATAGTTTCCCAATTACATGAGTCTGAGGAAGCTGACATTTGATGGCTTGTTGCTGAGCTTCATGATGTACAAAAAAGCACAAAACAGTTAAACAAGCTTCATTTCTTTTCAAACAACTAACGTTTCGGGTCTGGAATACTCTGCGGGGAAGTGTGGTGGAGGCAGATTCAATCGAGGCATTCGAGGGCGTAAGATGATTATTTGACTAATGTGCAGGTGTACTATCCCAGACCGGACGCTAATAGTGGCCAGGATACAGGACTGAAACTCAAATATTTTATTTTAGTTTTGTAAGACTGTGAGGACACGCTTCACAAGTGATTGCACAAAGAAATTGGCATATGGTATATCAAAACAAAGCTTTATTACAAACATAATATTAAAATCTTAAACATCACATCTGAAAATAGCTTACAATTACCGCTTAAACAATACTACTCATTACAATGAATACAATAACCTTAATTGCTATCTTTATTTCTACTTAAACAACAAGAAAATAAACCATCTTAACTCTCAATGTACCTTAATACCAATGGAGCTGTTAGGCAAAATTCTCCGCTTGGGGGGCCATGGGTGGGATTCTCCAATCCCACGGCAAAGTGTCCATGCCGTCATAAACGCCGTCGCGTTTTACGACTGCATGACCGGGCCGCTCCCAGTACTAATTCTGGTCCCTACAGGGGGCCAGCACGACACTGGAGCGATTCGCACCGCTCCAGCTGCTGATCTGGTGCGAACTGTGCGCTGCGGGATCCGCACATGCGCAGTTGCGCCGGCATCAACGTGGAGATGAGCAATGGCGTTGGAGCCAACGCGCGCATGTGCAGTGGCCTCCATCAATGTGCTGGCCACGACACAACAGTGTGCAGGACTACAGGGGCCGGTGCATAGGAAAGGAAGCCCCCGCTAGAGAGGCTCTTTTCTTACGGCCTCTTGGCGGACCATCCGGGCTGGAGAATCGGCGGGCCAGCCGCGTAGAGCGGCCCGCGACCGGCGCTGCGCCAACCGTACTGGCGCCAATGGCACCGATTGTCTGCTCTGTGGAGAATCGCGTACCGGCGTCGGGGCGGCATTGGCCCGCTCGCGGGGATTCTCTGGCCCGGTCCAGGGCATTCTCCGCCTGCGGGATGCTCCATTTTGATGGTGCCCAGGGGGTTCCCAACGGCGATGGGCTGCCCCATAATGGGAAACCTCATTGACCGGCTGGCGTAATGCAGAATACTGTCAGTGGGTCGGAGCAGAAATGTGGCATGGCGGGGCAGAGAATCCAGCCGCATGGGTAGGATTCTCTGTTGCCCGCGCTGATATCGTAATTGGTGATCGAGTGGCCAATCCCTGTTTACGACCGAATCAGGGGAGGTGCCTGCTTTTAAATGCTCTACCACCTCCAAAACGGCATCATCACAGAGTATGCCACACGCCATTGGGACAGCCTCAGGACGTTACTGAAGGCCCACCCCTGATGCTCCAGCCCCCCCGATGGGCTGAATTCCTTTTTTTTTAAATAATTTTTATTGAAAGAGTTTTTCCATACAGACATTTACCCCTACTAATTTGTAAATTATTTACAACACAATCCCTCTAGGCGAATATCCCTCCCTCGCCCGCCCTCTCGCGCGCACCATTCCTCCCCCCCACCCCCCCCCCCAAGCAACAACTTAACAAACAAGGCAGCCTACAGTTTCAGACATGAGCGGCGAGCAGACTTGCCCGCGTTACAGTCGTGCATGTCCCCCCACGACCATTGCTGCCCCCCTCCCCCCCTTCCCCCCCCTCCCCCCTTCCCCCCCCCTCCCCCCCTCCCCCCCCTTCCCTCCCCCCCTTCCCCCCCCCTCCCCTCCCCCCCTCCCCTCCCCCCTCCCCCCCTCCCCTCCCCCCCTCCCCCCCTCCCCTCCCCCCCTCCCCCCCTCCCCTCCCCCCCTCCCCTCCCCCCCTCCCCCCCTCCCCCCCCCCCCCTCCCCCCCCCCTCCCCTCCCCCCCTCCCCCCCCCTCCCCTCCCCCCCTCCCCCCCCCCTCCCCTCCCCCCTCCCCTCCCCCCCCTCCCCCCCCCCTCCCCTCCCCCCCCCCCCTCCCCCCCTCCCCCCCCCCCTCCCCTCCCCCCCTCCCCTCCCCCCCTCCCCCCCCCCTCCCCTCCCCCCCCCCCCCTCCCCCCCTCCCCCCCCCCCCTCCCCTCCCCCCCTCCCCCCCCCTCCCCTCCCCCCCTCCCCCCTCCCCTCCCCCCCTCCCCTCCCCCCCTCCCCCCCCCCTCCCCTCCCCCCCCCCCTCCCCCCTCCCCTCCCCCCCCCCCTCCCCCCTCCCCTCCCCCCCCCCCTCCCCTCCCCCCCCCCCTCCCCTCCCCCCCCCCTCCCCCCCTCCCCCCCTCCTCCCCCCCCCCCCCCCGGGTTGCTGCTGCCACGACCCCGAACGCCTATCTCTGATCTAAAAAGTCAAGGAAAGGTTGCCACCGCCTGGAGAATCCCTGTACCGACCCTCTCAGGGCAAATTTGATCCTTTCTAGCTGAATATAGCTAGCCATATCGTTAATCCAAGTTTCAACGCTTGGCGGCCTCGCGTCCTTCCATTGAATTAATATCCTTCGTCGAGCCACTAGGGACGCAAAGGCCAGTATTCCGTCCTCCCTAGCCTCCTGTACCCCCGGTTCTACCCCGACCCCAAAGATCGCAAGCCCCCATCCTGGTTTGACCCTGGACCCCACCACCTTCGACACCGTCCTTGCCACCTCCTTCCAGAACCCTTCCAGCACCGGACATGCCCAGAACATATGCACATGGTTCGCTGGGCTTCCCCGACATCTGACACACCTGTCCTCACCCCCAAAGAACCGGCTCATCCTTGTCCCCGTCATGTGAGCTCTATGCAGCACCTTAAATTGAATGAGGCTCAGCTTCGCACACGAGGAGGAAGAATTGACCTTCTCCAGTGCATCCGCCCACGTCCCGTCTTCTATCTGCTCTCCCAGCTCCCCTTCCCACTTGGCTTTCAGCTCCTCCCCTGATGCTTCTTCCGCCTCCTGCATTATCTTGTAGATGTCTGATATCTTCCCCCCTCCGACCCAGACCCCCGAGAGCACCCTATCACTCGCCCCCTTACTGGGGAGCAGGGGGAACCCCTCCACCTGCCGCCTAGCAAATGCCTTCACTTGTAAATATCTGAACATGTTTCCCGGGGGGAGCTCAAACTTCTCCTCCAGCCCTCCCAGGCTCGCAAACCTCCCCTCTATAAACAGGTCCTTCAGCTGCCGTATGCCCACCCTGTACCAGCTCTGAAATCCCCCGTCGATGTTCCCCGGGATGAATCTATGGTTCCCTCTTATTGGCGCCGCCAACAGACCTCCCATTTCCCCCCTGTGTCGCCTCCACTGCCCCCATATCTTGAGGGTGGCCGCCACCACCGGGCTCGTGGTGTACCTCGTGGGGGGGAGCGGCCATGGTGCCGTTACTAGGGCCCCCAGGCTTGTGTTGCCACAGGACGCCCTCTCCATTCGTTTCCAAGCTGCCCCCTCCCCTTCCATCATCCACTTGCGCACCATTGACACATTTGCCGCCCAGTAATACCCCGAGAGATTGGGTAGTGCCAGCCCTCCACTGTCCCTACTCCGCTCCAAAAAGACCCTCCTCACCCTTGGGATGCCGTGCGCCCACACGTAGCTCATGATGCTACTCGTCACCTTTTTGAAGAAGGCCCTAGGGAGGAAGATGGGCAAGCACTGAAATAAAAACAAGAACCTTGGGAGGACCGTCATTTTGATTGACTGCACCCTCCCCGCCAGCGACAGCGGTACCATGTCCCACCTCTTAAATTCCTCCTCCATCTGTTCCACCAGCCTGGAAAAGTTCAACTTGTGGAGGGTCCCCCAGTTCCTTGCCACCTGCACCCCTAAGTACCTAAAGCTCTTTCCTGCTCGCTTGAAGGGGAGTCTCCCAATACCCTCTCCCTGGTCCCCCGGGTGTATCACAAAAACCTCGCTTTTGCCCAAATTTAGTTTGTACCCCGAAAAGTCCCCAAACTCTGCTAATAGTTCCATTATCTCCGGCATTCCCCCTTCTGGGTCTGCCACGTACAGCAGTAGATCATCCGCATACAGCGATACCCGATGTTCCTCCCCTCCCCTAGTCAGTCCTCTCCACCCCCCTGAACCCCTCAGTGCCATCGCCAACGGTTCAATCGCCAGTGCGAAAAGTAAGGGGGATAGGGGACATCCCTGCCTGGTCCCTCGGTGGAGCCCGAAATACTCCGACCTCCTCCCGTTTGTCACTACACTCGCCGTCGGGGCCGAGTAGAGCAACTTCATCCACTTAATAAACCCTTCCCCAAACCCAAACCGTTCCAACGTCTCCCACGGGTACTCCCACTCCACCCTATCGAATGCCTTCTCCGCGTCCAGCGCTACCACTATCTCAGCCTCCCCCTCCACTGCCGGCATCATAATTACATTCAGCAATCTCCGCACGTTCGTGTTGAGCTGCCGCCCCTTCACGAACCCCGTCTGGTCCTCATGGATTACCCCTGGCACACAATCCTCTATTCTAGCTGCCAGGATCTTTGCCAGCAACTTGGCATCCACGTTCAGAAGCGAGATAGGCCTGTAGGACCCGCACTGCACGGGGTCTTTATCCCGCTTCAATATCAGGGAGATCAGAGCCTGCGACATTGTCGGGGGCAGAACCCCCCCCTCTCGCGCCTCATTAAAGGCTCGTACCAGTACCGGTCCCACCAAGTCCACATTTTTCTTATAGAATTCCACCGGGAACCCATCTGGCCCCGGCGCCTTCCCCGCCTGCATCTGACCTATTCCCTTGACTAGCTCCTCTAGCCCTATTGGCGCCCCCAGCCCTTCTACCAGCCCCTCCTGGACCCTTGGGAACCTCAATTTGTTTAGGAAGTCCTCCATTCCCCCTCTCCTCGTCGGCGGCTCAGACCGATACAACTCCTTGTAAAAATCCCTGAAGACCCCGTTCACTTCTTGCCCCTTCTGCACTACCTTCCCGCCCCTCTCCTTCACTCCCCCAATCTCCCTAGCCGCATCTCGTTTGCGAAGCTGGTGTGCCAGCATCCTGCTCGCCTTTTCCCCATACTCATAGACCGCGCCCTGCGCCCTTCTCCACTGCGTCTCTGCCTTCCTGGTGGTCAGCAGGTCGAACTTGGCCTGCAGGCTGCGCCGTTCTCCCAGCAGCCCCTCCTCTGGTGCCTCCGCATATCTCCTATCCACTTCCAATAGCTCCCCCACCAGCCTCTCCCTCTCCTGCCTCTCCTTTCTTTCTCTGTGTGCCCTTATGGAGATCAGCTCTCCCCTGATCACTGCCTTCAGGGCCTCCCAGACCATCCCCACCTGCACCTCACCCGTGTCATTCAAGTCCAGATAGCTCTCAATACTCTTCCGGACCCTTTTACACACCTCGTCGTCCGCTAACAGCCCCACATCCAGCCGCCACAGCGGGCGCTGGTCCCGCGCCTCCCCCATTTCCACATCCACCCAATGTGGTGCATGATCAGAGATCGCAATGGCCGAGTACTCAGCTTCCCGTACCCTCGGGATCAGCCCCCTGCTCAACACGAAGAAATCGATTCTGGAGTACACTCTATGGACGTGGGAGAAAAAGGAATACTCCCTCGCCCTCGGCCTACCAAACCTCCATGGGTCTACTCCTCCCATCTGCTCCATGTACCCCCTCAGCACTTCTGCCGCTGCCGGCCTCCTATTGGTCCTTGAGCTCGATCTGTCTAGCCCGGGGTCCAGCACTGTGTTAAAGTCCCCCCCCATGATCAAGCCCCCTGCCTCCAGTCCCGGAATGAGGCCCAATAGGCGCCTCATAAAACCCGCGTCATCCCAGTTCGGGGCATATACGTTGACCATCACCACTTTCTCCCCCTGCAGCTTACCCTTCACCATCACATACCTACCCTCCTTATCCGCCACCACCTCCTCCGCCACGAACGACACCCTCTTTCCCACCAGAATCGCCACCCCCCGGTTCTTTGCGTCCAATCCAGAGTGGAACACCTGTCCCACCCACCCCCTTCTCAGGCGAACCTGGTCCACTACCTTCAAATGGGTCTCCTGTAACATTGCTACATCAGCCTTCAGTCCCTTCAGGTGTGAGAATACCCTTGATCTCTTGACCGGCCCATTCAGCCCCCTCACGTTCCAAGTGATCAGCCGGGTCGCGGGACGACCCGCCCCCTTCCCCTGCCAATTAGCCATGTCCTGCTCCCTGCTCGCCCCGGGTCGACCCTCCCCTTCTGACCCGCTCCCCATGGCGATGGCCCCCTCCCCCCACCCCTCCAGTCCTCCACTTCCCGTTCCTGGTCTTTCCAGCAGCAACCCGGTGTCCCTCCCTAACCCCCCCCCCCCAGGCTAGGACCCCTCCTAGCCGCGATGTACCCTCCATCGTACTCCCGTAAGTCAGCTGGTTTACGCTGACCCGGCTGCTCCTGCCACACTCCGACTCCTCCCGGCTCGGGGGGGGGGGGGGGGGGGGCCTCCCCCCCCTTGCCACTCCTCCCTGGCCCCGCTCCAACGCGGGAAAGGTCGCCATTGCTAGCCACGCCCCGCGCTCCTCCCCTCCCCCCTCCTCTGCCCCGCGCGCGGGAAAACAGAGGAAAGCCCGCGCTTTCGCCCTGCCACACCCCACCCCGCCATCTTCAGTTCCACCCCCGTCCCCATCCATGCCTGTAAAGAACCCCCCCTAGGAGCCCATATCCCCGATCTGCTCTCCCCCCCGTCCCGCCTCCCCAACTTAACATTATAAATAACAGATAGATAACAAATAACAATGTGCTTAACAGTCGCCCTCTACCAAACAATATAAATAACCATAAATAACCATGAATAACCACAATAACAATAACTAAGGGAAGTTGGCAAAGGGGGGAAAAACATCAGAAGAAAAACCAAAGCAAGAGTTCAAGATCCAAACAAAGAAAGAAAAAAAAAGGGAAACCGTTCCAATAAGAGTTGCCCAGTTCCGACCCAGCCGAAAAAGAACCGCTTGTTCAGCTGAAAGTACCCGAGCGGCTACGGCCGCCAAGTATCCCCTGGGTCTAATTCGAGTCCAGTTTCTCTTCCTGTACAAAGGCCCACGCCTCCTCTGGGGACTCAAAATAGTGGTGTTGGTTCTTGTAGGTGACCCACAAGCGCGCTGGCTGCAGCATTCCGAACCTGATCCATTTTGCATGTAGCACCGCCTTCGTCCGGTTGTACCGGGCCCGCCGCTTTGCCACCTCCGCACTCCAGTCCTGGTACACCCTCACCGTCGAGTTCTCCCACTTGCTGCTCCTTTCCCTCTTGGCCCACTCCAGCACTCTCTCACGATCGCTGAATCGCTGGAACCGCACCAGCACCGCCCTCGGGGGCTCATTTGCTCTTGGCTTCCTAGCCATGACCCTGTAGGCCTCTTCCAGCTCCAGGGGCGAAGGGACGGCCCCTGCCCCCATCAGGGAGCTCAGCATTTCTGCTACGTATCCCGGGAGGTCTGACCCCTCCAGGCCTTCTGCCAGGCCCAAGATCCTCAGGTTCTTCCGCCTCATTCGGGTATCCAGCTCCTCAAAACGGCTCTGCCATTTCAGGTGGAGTGCCTCGTGCACCTCTACCTTTCCCACGAGGACCGTGGCCTCCTCCTCCCTCGCAGTCATCTCCTGCTGCAGCTCCCGAATCGACGCCTCTTGGGTCGCCTGGGCTCCCATCAGCCTGGTGGTCGTCGCATTCATTGACTCCAGGAGCTCCACTTTCAGCTCCGTAAAGAAGCGCAGGACAGCGGCCTGCTGCTCCTCCGCCCATTTCCTCCATTCCTCGGGTGCGCCACCGGCCGCCATTTTGGTCTTCTTCCCCCGCTTTTTTTGGGGAGCTGCTGTTGCTTTCTTTGCCACCCCACTCCGGGTACCGACCATAAAGTTGGTCTGGTTCTCCTCAGGGAGCCTTCCCCCACCGGGATTTGTCCTTCCAGCGCCGTTGGGGCCCTCCAGTCGGCCCGAAAACACCTTTGTAGCAGGAGCCGCCAAACGTGCGACTTAGCTAGTCATAGCCGCAACCGGAAGTCGATGGGCTGAATTCCTGATGGTGCGGGGGACGTGTGCTCTCGGTTTTCAGGAACCCGCTGTGGCGGCTGCAGACAGTGTTCAGCGCCGCCACAGTTGGGGGGGTAGATGTGCTGCTGGCCACGGGGGCTTCGGCGAGGGCTGGGGGAGACTGGTGGGAATTGACAAGGGGGTGTTCAGGGGGGCACTATCTGGCAGGCGAGGTCCGCACGCGGCCGGCGCCATGTTGTACAGCATGACTGCTGCAGGTCATCGCCGTGTACACACGCGTCCACGGACCCGGCAATTCTCCAGGAGTTTATACCGGGAAGGCCGTGCATTTTACGTGGCGCGGCTGCTCGCCCCTCACCAGTCGAGCAGCGGTGCGGGGACAGCACCAACATTGTTGTTGTAAAACCAGACACATCTTCCGGACATAACCTCATAATCAGAGAATCCAGCCCCCTGTTCTCCCGCTGGAGCTGAGCGGAATATGCACATGATTTGTGCATCCGCTGGGTGAGGATTGCAAGGGATTCAAGGGAATCCCACAGCTGGCCCCCTCACTGCATTTTACCACACGCCCCCTGCATCGCTATCCAGCCCCTCACCCCTGAATTTTCTGGGTTCCCCCTCTTCCATTACACAGGTGACCCCCCCCCCCCCCCCCCCACAGAGACCCCCTAGACAAAAGACTGCTGCAGAGACCCCCTAAATAAAGACCCCACAGACCCCCGAAATAAAGAAACCCCTGAGACCCCTTAAAGAAGGGGACCACCCCAATGACCTCCAAAATAAAGAGACCTCAGAGACTGCTAAAAAAGGAGAACCCCCACAGGCCCCTTTAATAAAGAGAATTCCTAAAGACTCCCTAAATAAAGAGACGTTTCCCCATAGACCACCAATATAAACATTCCCTCTTATAGACTCCCTAGAAAAGAGATCCCTGTCAGGAAGCCCACCAGAAAAGAGATCCCTGTCAGGAAGCCCACTAGAAAAGAGATCCCTGTCAGCTGTGTTTATACCTCCTCAGATCCTTGAGCTGCAAGCCATTCATTCTTTTCCCTTACCAAACTGTGATTGACAGCTTCCACACACACAGCTGTCAGCTTTGCTCCATGCATCTTCTTTCACGGTTGAGTAACGCTGAAGTGCCTTAACTGCGATGCTTATGAACAAATTATCTTCAATTGACAGGTCCTGGACCACTTCAAACAATCAAACAGTGCTTTCAATTTCCTCCTTTCATGCTTGAGTGATTATGAAGTGATCAGCTGGAAATTATAGTACTTAACTATGTTTGAAGTAGTTGATGTTTTTGGTAAGAAGTCTTACATCACCAGTTTAAAGTCCAACAGGTTTTGGAGTGCACCTCCACTCCTTGATGTATTTAAGCTTTGCCAGAAAAATCACATACGCCTGGAGAATATGGTGCCCAGCCTTCTAAGTGGATACAAATGGATCTTAATGACCTAGTAGCATCTTCCTGCTGGCGCGCGGGAGCAAATCCAAACCCAGATGCAAGCAGGGCGGGGGGCTCAGGGCATCAGAAATGGATCGGCATCCGGTGCCAATCCCATTTTCTCCCTGACACTGGATTCTCTTCCTCAGTGGGAACTCCGCTACCAGCAGCGCGAGGCAACAGATTTTGCCAATTCTTTGAGAAAGGGATCATTTGAAACTGCTTTACAGAACTGGGGCGAAATTCTCCGACCCCCAGCAGGGTCAGAGAATCGCCTGGGGGCGCCTAAAATCCCGCCCCCGCCGTGGCAGAGATTCTCCGCCATCCGGGAAGTGGCGGTGGCGGGGATCTCGCCACTCCGATCGGAGAGGCCCCTGCGGTGATTCTCCGGCCTGGCCGGTCCCGCCGCTGGGAGGCCTCTCCCGCCGCCGAGGTTTGAACCACCTCTGTAACGGCGGGATCAGCGGCGCGAGCGGGCACCGGGGTCCTGGGGGGGCGGGGGGCAATCGAAATCCGGTGGCCTGGCCCGCGATCGGGGCCCCCCCGCTCAGACTCCGGGCCAGTGCCCTGGCAGCAATCTTTCTCCTTCCGCGGCCGCCACGACCTCCGCCATGGCGGAAGCGGAAGAGAAACCCACATCGCGCATGCACCGGTGATAACGTCAGCGGCCAGCTGCCCCGCTGCCGGGGGCGCCGGTTTTTTGCGCCAGTCTTCTGGTGCCATCCGCTCCGATGCGGGGCTGGCCCCAAAGGTGGGGAGAATTCCCCACCTTTGGGGAGGCCCGACCCCTGAGTGGTTGGCGCCACTCCCCTACTCCGGGACCCTCCGTCACGCCGGGTAGGGGAGAATCCAGCCCCAGATCTGACTCTGGTCCATACCCCTGCAGAAACCTTGGTTGGATGTCTTGAAAAGCTTTTTCAATTGGCTTGTTCCAGCCCCGCCTTGTCCTCAGACAAGTCTGCAGTACTTTAAGTCCAGTTAATCTCTTTTAACTAATTAATGGTGAGAACAAACTGCCTTATTTAATAATAATAATACCAATAATCTTTACTGTCACAAGTAGGCCTACATTGCAATGAAGGTACTATGAAAATCCCCCAGTCACCACATTCCGGCGCCTTGGGTACACAGAGGGAGAATTCAAAATGTCCAATTTACCTAACAGCAGGTCTTTCGGGACTGATGGGAGAAAACCGGAGCACCCGGAGGAAACCCACGCAGACACGGGGAGAACGTGCAGACTTCTCACAGACAGTGACCGGGAATCGAACCTGGGAACTTGGAGCTGTGAAGCAATAGTGCTAACCACTGTACTGCCGTGCTGTCCATTTGTTTAATAAGGACACAGGGAGTCCACAGAGTAAAATAAAGAAACATATTTGTTTATACACATAATATTTACACTGCCCAGTAGATCCTGACTGGGTTCCTGTTCTGGTCAGTGCCTTACTGGCCAACCTTTTATAAAGAGGTTAATAGAGATTTCCCACCCCTAGCAGGGGAGCTCGTACTCTTCAAGGACCATAGGGAAGATAATAACTCCCACCTGTAAGGCATTGTGTGGGCTATTACAACTTGGTCTCAGCTTCAGACAAAATCAGAACGGAAACTGAAAATGTTTTCTCAAAAAGCCTGATCCCTTAGCTCCATCAATTATATCATTGCACTAAGCTGAAAACTAATGATCTCCTTAATCAAAACAAAATTGCATTCCCCAAGCTTTTGCAATGTCTAATGGCGCTTCAGGCTCCTCAAAGTTTTGTTGTCTTTCAAACACAGCAGCTGGATTCTCCATTGGTAGGATCCTCCACTTCACTGGCAGCGCACTAACACCTGCGGATTTCCTGACAGCGTGGGGATGATCATAATGGGAAAATATTATGGGACAGAGAATCTGGCGGGGGGGGGGGGGGTGTCACACCAGAAAGCAGGTGCAGTGGGATGGAGAATCCTGCCCAGATTCTTATAAAAACATGACTGCAGCAGTCAAATACACCCTAATCCAGGATTTTAACCCTTACTTCACCAAATACTTATAATGCAATACATCTAAAACCCTATATTCATCACATTACAGGGAGGAGACAGGAGAATGGCACTAAGTCATAATGCTTGTTTGGAAAGCCAGTGCAGACATGATGGTCCAAACGGCTTCCTTCTGCGGCATAACAATTCTGTGATTCAGTTAGAAATTAATTCAGTTTATGATTTCTGATTGGTCATGGTGTTATCCTTGAGTTTAAAATGTAGTACTCGATAGATAATGGCTGGAATTCTCCCGCTGTTGGGATTCTGTTTTCCCCTTGGTAGCTCCTCCCACCCGGCTTACTCACTCTTCCAACTTCTTCCATTGGGCAGGAGATACAAAAGTCTGAGAACAAGCACGAACAGACTCAAAAACAGCGGGCGCGATTCTCCCAGAGGGGGAGAAATCGTAAGGCTGGCGTCAAATCCGGGCGGGTTTGACGCCAGCCCCCCCTCCCCGACCGGGAACCGATTCTGGTCCCCGGTCGGGGCTAGCATGCCACCGCCGTAAACTCCGGCATCACGGGCTTAACGAATTTCGTTAAGCCCGCTTGCCAGAGTTTGCGCCGGCTGACGCGTCATATGACGTCAGCCGCGCATGCGCGGATTGGAAGACTCCAACCCGCGCATGCGCGGATGACGTCATCGCGCATTTGCGCGAAACCCGCGCATGCGCGGGCCGGGATGCCCCTCAGCCGCCCCGCGAAGTGATACAGCGGGGCGGCGGAGGGACAAAGAGTGCGCGGGCATCGGACCCGCTGCCCGCGATCGGTGCCCACCGATCGCGGGCCCATGGCACCCTTGGCACGGCCGTGGTACTGCCATGCCAATCGGTGCCATGGTTTTAAAAATCGGCACTTTACCGCCGCTTTTACGAACGGCCAGACCAGGTGTGTTTGCCGTTCGTAAAAACAGCCGTAAAGGGCTGGGAACTCGGCCCATCGGACAGCTGAGAATCGCTGCTGGCCGTAAAAAAACGGCGGCAGCGATTCGTATCGGGATCGGGCGTGGGGGGGGGGGAAATAGCGGGAGGGCGTCAGACGAGCGTGGCCGTAAAATTTTACGAGCCATGCTATTCTCCGCACCGTCGCGAGTGCGGAGAATTGCGCCCAGCTTCTTCCCCATTGTTACTAGACTCCTCAACGACTCTCTTATGGACTGACCTCATTAACACTGCACCCCTGTATGCTTCACCCGATGCCGGTGTTATCTAGTGACATTGCGTACCTTGTGTATTATATATTTTCTTTTTCCCATATTCCCATGGCGGCATGGGAATGCCATTGACAAACGTCGGCAAGAGAGAATCCCGCCTGCAGAAAATGGTGCGTCGCCAAGAATCACCGGGCTGGAGGACTGGGGAATCCCGCCCAATAAGTCATTGTTGTTGTACAATGCACCCTAGGATGAGAAAATCGGACAGAAGATGTGATTATTTTATTCAGTTATTTGTACTGTGTGTATTTTTTTCATAGCTTATACACTAAGAGCATGAGTAGTATTGATATAAATTAGTTCTTTATATGATTTAGCTACTTCACTGAATTTCCACTGCACCCACCAAATTTTACAAACAACTAAGAAAATGAAAAATAAAAATTGAACATGAAAACAGTGCAATCGAATCATAATGATAGACTTGCAGTCAAAAAAAAAGGTTATAGCTGTCAGCAGTTTAATTGAAAAACATAACCTTAGATCTCATCCTTCAATCATGCTACCAATCTTTCATTCCAAGCTGTACTCCCACACATCCATTTATTGCTTAAATATTAGCTTGAACATTTATCCTTTGACCCAGCCCCTACACTCTGAACATCGGAGAAAATCCGATTTACTTCATGGACATCTTACTTACGCCACAGCAATCACGTCAGTGAAATGTTCCTATCCTTCTGACATCATGCCTACTGCCTCCAGAAAGCTAAGCCCCGCAGACCATTCTGCAAACTAAGATTTCAGGATATTGCTTCCATCGAACTAACTGCTGTGCTTCTGAAAGTGTGTGGGCTTGTGTGACGTCAAAGCAGGAGGAAAAAGTTCACTTGCATTTTTCACAGCCCACATTTTATTGCTTTTCCAAGATCTCAACTACAAATGTGTGCCCTGCAATAAGCATGAAAAACTATACTGCTGGGTGAGAGAAAAATATCAACACCCACGGCCTTCCTCGCTAGACTTATTTGATGGCCTTTTAACTACCCCATAGGAATCATCATTTTCTCGGTGATATGGGAATTTTACCAATTAACCCTATAGGTACCTCTGGCAGAAACACAGAAAGTCATCACTTTTGCTTCTGAAGAGCATATCAGGGCCTGGCGGTATTAAGCTAATTAAATCATCTTTTGACTGCTCAATGGGTTCACATTCATAGATTTCATAGAATTTACAGTGCAGAAGGAGGCCATTCGGCCCATCGAGTCTGCACTGGCTCTTGGAAAGAGCACCCTACCCAAGGTCAACACCTCCACCCTATCCCCATAACCCAGTAACCCCACACAACACTAAGGGCAATTTTTGGACACTGAGGCCAATCCACCTAACCTGCACATCTTTGGACTGTGGGAGGAAACCGGAGCACCCGGAGGAAACCCACGCACACACGGGGCGAACGTGCAGACTCCACACAAACAGTGACCCAAGCCGGGAATCGAACCTGGGACCCTGGAGCTGTGAAGCGATTGTGCTATCCACAATGCTACCGTGCTGCCCTTCAATACCACTTCCTGCAAAAATTGAATCCAAACTATCATTTTAGCTTTGGAACAAAGACATAAAAATGTAATTAATGAATGTGCTATATTGTATGATAAATTCTATAATTAACCTCAATCACCTGTATCATAATAACTCCCCAAGAGCTTTCATAGTTAATTTTGAGAGAAGGCATTGATTCAAGTGATAGATATTCTATTTGGGAACAGTAATACCAGCACCTAAGAATCAGGTGCCAACCTGATGAAGTTGTAACACAGGACAACATACATGCTAAACAGCAGAGGTATCACACTACAGACACAAAGTGACCCCATGGCCAACAGACGAGATCAAAGCTCTGCCATCCTATCATATCCAGTCATGAATGGCGGTAGATTATTAAACTAATAATAGGAAGGGGGGAGACTCCATGAACATCTTCAATTCTGGCAGAACCTGGCATTTGAATTCAAAAGACAAGATTGAAGCATTTGCAGCCATCTGCAGCCAGTAGTGATGAGTGGGTAATCCATATCTGCGTCTTCTGAAATTCCCAACATCACAGATGCTCATTTTCAGCCAATTTGGATCACTCCACATTGTATGAAGAAATGGTTGCGTACTTTGGATATGGTAAAGGTGATGGACTCTGACAACATGCTAGTTATGGGGGGAAAATTTGTGCTCCAGAAGTAGCTGTTTCTCAAGCCAAGCGGTTTCAGTGCACTAGAATCTTCATGACGAAGAGAAAAGATGCCCAGCTATTCCACAAAAAAACAGGAAAAATCCAACCCAGCCAGTTGCCACCCCATCAGTTAGCAGCTAAGTGATTCAAAATGCTGTTGACAATGCTTATCGAGTGGCATTTACTCAGCAATAACCTGTTCATTGACGTTTAGTTTAGATTCTACCAGGGCCATCGGACTTAGATGTTTACAGCATGGAAACAGGCCCTTCGGCCCAGCTTGTCCATCCCGCCCAGTTTCTATAACTAAGCTAGTCCCACTTGCCTGCATTTGGCCCATATCCCTCTATACCCACCCTGCCCATGTAACTGTTTAACTGCTTTTTAAAGGACAAAATTGTATCCGCCTCTCCCACTGCCTCTGGCAGCCCAATCCTGATGCTCATCACCCTCTGTGAGAAGAAATTTCCCCTCTGGTCTCTTTTGCTTCTCTCCCCTCTCACCTTAAACCTATACCCTCTAGTTCTAGACTCCTCTACCTTTGGGAAAAAATGTTGACTATCTACCTTATTAATGCTCCTCATTATTTTACAGACCTCTATAAGATCACCCCTAAGCCTCCTATGTCCCAGCCTATCCAGCCTCTCCTTATAACTCAGACCATCAGGCCCTGGCAGCAACTTCAAAACTCATTACAGCCTTCGTATATCATGAATAAATAAGAGTTCCAGAGGTAAGTAACATCAGGATAGCATAAGATTGAGTGTGGCATTAATGATCCCTAAAAAAATGAAGTTAATGGAAATTGAGGGGAGTGGGTGGGGACTCTCCACTGGTTGTAGTCGTATCTAGCACAAAATATGATGGGGCAGCACGGTAGCACAGTGGTTAGCACAGTTGCTTCACAGCTCCAGGGACCCAGGTTCAATTTCCGGCTTGGGTCACTGTCTGCGTGGAATCTGCACGTTCTTCCTATGTCTGCGTGGGTTTCCTCCGGGTGCTTCAGTTTTCTCCCACAGTACAAAGATGTGCTGGTTAGGTGGATTGGATTGGCTGTGCTAAATTGCCCCTCAGTGACCAAGGATGTGCACATTAGGTGGGGTTATGGGCTTGCAGGGATAGGGGGGAGCCTAGTTACGGCGCTCTATCAGAGGGTCGGTGCAGACTCAATGGGCCAAATGGTCTCTTTCTGCACTGTAGTGGTTCTATGATTCTACGATTCTATGATCTTGCCATCATGACTCTAGAGTAAAGTAAGAAGAGTTACCACAGTCCCATCGGCTGCTTTCCCCTTTGAGGCAGAGAACTAACTGGTGGTGATTTAACCTGAGGATCACCACACCTCTGATGAGGGGCAAGGTTGAGGAGGCCGGGCCTTCATGAATAACCAGTGGGTGCAGTGGGCTTGCAGGATATCTCAGCAGTCCAGCAATCCCTAATTGAATCTGTGCTCCAATAGATTACTGGGAAAACTGAGGTCCCTCCCCAGGGATAGTATGACAGTATCATACACATGGAGTATGAACCTGCTGCCCTCCCTCAGAAAGACAGCAATCGACCTTCTGGCTGTTCCACTTCCTTATTGTTTCTTGTCAGCCAGTCAGCCCAGACTGCTGCCATTCATGTCAATATTTTGCAATCCACAGCAACTCCATCTGGACCCAGAGCTTTTTAAAACATTTTTAAAATGTATTTATGGGATGTGGGCGTCGCTGGTTAGGCCAGCATTTATTGCCCATCACTAGTTGCCTTTCAGAAGGTGGTGGTGAGTTGCTTTCTTGAACCGCTGCAGTCCTTCAGGTGTAGGTACACCTATTGTGCTGTAAGGGAAGGAGTTCCAGGATGTTGCCCCAGTGACAGTGAAGGAACAGTGATATATTTCCAAGTCAAGGTGGTGAGTGACCGGGAGCGGAACCTCCAGGTGGTGGGGTTCCCAGGTATCTGCTTCTCTTGTCCTTCTAGATGGTAGTGGTTGTGGGTTTGGAAGGTGCTGTCGAAGGAACCTTGGTGAATTACTGCAATGCATCTTGTAGATGGTACAAAAGGCTGCCACTGTTTATCGGTGGTGGAGGGTTGAATGTTTGTGAAAGGAGGAGTAATCAAGAGGGCTACTTTGTCCTGGATGATGTCTAGTTTCTTGATTGTTGTTGGAGCTGCACTCATCCAGGCAAGTGGAGAGCATTCCATTACACTCCTAACTTGTCCCTTGCAGATGTTCGACAGGCTTTGGGGGGGTCAGGAGGTGAGTTACTCGCTGTAGAATCCGTAGCCTTTAACCTGCTCTGCTAGCCATAGTATTAATGTGGCTAGTCCAGGTCAGTTTCTGATCAATGGTAACCTCCAGGATGTTGATTGTGGGGGATTCAGCGCTGGTAATGCCATTGAATGTCAGGGGCGATGATTTGATCCTCTCTTGTAGGAGATGATCATTGCCTGACACTTGTGTGGCTGCTCGAGGTTGTCATCGAAGTCCATTTGCTGTCTCGTCCATTGAAAGCCTGCAGTCTGCCACCAGCACTGCTGCAGCTACTGGCTAGCACATGCTTTAGAGCACTAAGATAGGTAAAAGTACACAGAAGAGAGGCAATAAACAATACGTTTCACTGTATACTAATACATGTGACAATAATAAATCACAAAATCAAAAATAAAGTAATGCAAAATGGTGATTAATTGACCTATGTATGCAAGGTGGCATAATTTCATTTGAACTTGGTGGGTTTTACTTTTGCAATGTGATGAAGCGAATGTTGTGATGATCAGTGCAGAGGGAAAGGAAGGTGTGGTACTGGTGGTGAAGGGGAATTTGGGGTATCGCACTCGGTTGATTTTTTTTACACACAGCCTGGGCAGAAAGGAACTGTTTAGGTTGTCTCCTCCTTTTCTGTTCTTCCTCCTCTTGCTCCTCAACTGCTCATTGTATACCAGGTGGGAAGGGATGTTCACTCATGATGACAAGGTTATCCAGCATGCAGCAGGTCATCCCGAATTTTAACAACCCGCTCTGGAGGAGACTTGCAAAACAGTCAGGCAGTGGAAGTAGTGTTTTAGCGCACCAATGGGAGACTCAGTTACATTTTATGTGACAGTATGGCTTTATGATGGTAGTATGATGGTGTCAGAACTACTGCCAGGATATGTGGAATTGATTTCATGATTTGCTGACTATAACCACAGAGCGGCTAGTCTTTGAGACAGTGGAATCTGCTTTGGTTCCAATATGGGGCCGATTTGTCATGGTTTTCCCACAGAAAATGTGCATGTAGTCAATGGCACTTTACATCACTGAGAAGCTAGCAACCCGAGCAAAACCACATGCTCACTCTGTTCCCTTGGCAACAGAGTATGAAGTGTAGTTAGCTCTTTTTGAATGGGGAGCCACAATGGCCTTCGCATGTGGATGGCAAACTGCAAGATGCAGACAATATTTGCTGGTGCAACCATGTCAGAGCCAGATGCATAAAAGTTCATCATCACAGTCGCCGGTCTTGTCCTGCACTAAGGCTGCAGCTGTGTACTGCCACAAGTGGCCAATTTCAGTGAGGAGATGTTTTTGATTCCAAATTGAGATTTAGGTTAGGGAATTGCTCCCTGAACACCTTGGACAGATGTGACCAACTGCTGAGAGCTCTTCTCTCCAGCTTTGCCCTACCTCTTCCTGAGCTTTTCCTGATCTGCTTGATCTCTGTGGATCTCTGCCTGGCAGCAACTGGTTTTTACAGAAGCTTTGATATCAATAAAATGTCCTTGAGCAACTTTAAACAAGGATAGAAAGCACCAAACACGTATAGAATTGTAACAATAGCTTATCAAAGAGAAACTAACCTGCAAGTCGTTGATGATCCACTTAACAAGCGCTGGTGATGGGGTTTGTCATTTCCACAAAGTTTGAAGTTAATAGAAAGTGTTGGTTGGAGAGTTTCATCTCCAGTACAGCACTGTTTGTATTAAATCAGCAAGCACATTGATTAATATCACAACCTGTCTGCATATTTCAGCTGAACATGAACATTGTGTCATTGATACAATTTGCCTCTCAAATTGTGTGATCGCCCTGCGGATGCTATTTTATTTTATTTTTTTTTAATGTTTTTTTTTAATTTTTCCAATTAAGGGGCAATTTAGCGTGGCTAATCCACCTATCCTGCATAGTTTTGGGTAGTGAGGGTGAGACCCACACATACACGAGGTGAACGTGCAAACTCCACACGGCTAGGATTGAACCCGAATCCTCGGCGCAGAGAGTCAGCAGCGCTAACCTCTGTGCCACCATGCTGCCCTGTGGATGCTATTTTAGAGCTCCAAGGAGACTTGCAGCACCCAATAAATGTGTGCCTATGAGGCTATTTCCTTGTATTTTGTGTTGTCGAGATCAAAACTTCAAAGCCTTACAATATTACCTCAGCCTATTACACCATCCTCATTCCTCTACTAATTTTTTAACCTTTGGACTTACACCCTCTGATGTTCATTCCCTTGTTAACCTCAAACACAACGACTTCTGGAATTGTGTGTGGGAAACACTCTGAATTGATTCATGAATTACTTTAGCTTAATTTTCATTTATTCTGCAGTTTCTGTCTGACAATACATGACCTGTATTTTCCCATTCAAAGAACACAGTGCATCTGTTGACTTGGCAGAATGGTTAGAAAGCATCACTTTCTGTTACAACCCCTGCCGAGGTTACGGGGTGTGAACCATTCGGTTCCCCGTGACCTCTACACAGGAAGAACTTCCCCAGTAATGAGGCGGGGCTTCCCCTTGAATGAGGGGATCCCACAGAGTATAAAAACCCCGGCCTGACTGTAGGTTGGGGGGGGGGGGGGGTGGACCTTTTGGGGAGTGGAGTAGTTAATGTACGTTTAAATACATTTTATTTTTGTATCCTACCCTTCGTTCCATTTGATAACTATGTGTGGATTCTACACGGGCAATGTGGAGCTGCCATTGGCGCCGAGTGCTGCGAACCTGGATCACTTTTCATAGGCCTCAGGAGGCCGCTGTTCGACTGCAGCGATGCCTCACATTGGAAAATTGGAGCAATTTGATGCAGGGCAGGGACGATGATTGGGAGAATAACATTGAGAGAATGCAATAATTCTTTAGACCGAACGCTATATTCGGCAATGAACAGCAAACAATACTCCAGCTCATGGCTTGTGAAGGCACCACCTTCAGTATCGCTAAAGGTCTGACCTACCCTGATGCACCAGATACGTGCTTTTTTATCATCTCAGTGGCCTTAGTAAGGGACATTTTAATCCCTATCCACCGATTATTGTCTGCCACCCAGAGTCAGGGAGAATCCATTACCGACTTTTTAGTTTGCCTATGAAAACCAACTGAGTTCTGCGAATTCAGAACGACTTTGAACGAAAGCCTGAGAGACATTTAGTTTGTGGGATCCGTGACGCAGCAACATAATGGAAGATCCTTGCGGAAACTCACTTGGATTTGCAGCGGTGGTTGAGCTAGCCACCTCCTGCGAAAGCGCTGAACAGGGAGTCCAGGAGCTCCAAAGCATGGCGGTCCTGAACTTAGGCTGCCTGAGCGAGCACTGTGCAATCTTTCCAAGGCCCAAAGAAGCGGGCCCCCGATCTTGGCTGTCGAGCAGTCTCCCCAGACTGAGAAGACCCGGACCACGGATACGGACCAGCAACAGGCCACCAAGTCTGAGGTGACAGACAGCCCCGAGAGGGCCCACCCTCACCGTCCTGCCAGATGTGACGACCCTCCCCGTGACCGGGCATACTATTTGGATGAGGAAGTTGACACATACCAGAAGTTGCACAGCATAGCGGCACCACGAGTAGCAATGATCCATATCACACTTCAGGTATATGGGCACCCCATGTGGATGGAGTTGGATATCAGAGCAGCAGTCTCTATAGTCAGCCACTGAACGTTTGACCAAATCCGATTGTGCATCCTGACATCGGCTTTCTGGGACACCGATGGCCGGCTGGCAAAGTATATGGAGGAGATATTGGCCATTGCAGGTACCTCGGTGATCCTAGTCACGTGAAAAAATGAAATGAAATGAAAATCGCTTATTGTCACAAGTAGGCTTCAAATGAAGTTACTGTGAAAAGCCCCTAGTCGCCACATTCCGGCGCCTGTTCGGGGAGGCTGGTACGGGAATTTAACCGTGCTGCTGGCCTGCCTTAGTCTGCTTTAAAAACCAGTAATTTAGCCCAGTGTGCTAAACCAGCCCCTGTATGTGCAACAATTAGTCAATCTGCCTTTAGTAGTGTACTTGGGGCAGACTAAGCTTGCTGGGCCACGTTTTGTTGCTGCACCTCTGCCTTTACTGGCAGCGAGTCTGCCGCATGGACCACATGGACCAGAGGGGTTAAATTCCCTGATGTCTTCCAGGAGGGCCTGGGCACCATAAAAGGGCAGTGGCCAAGATTAGTGTTTACCCATGAAGTCCCATACACCTTCAGGCCTCCACTCGTTACAGAGTTAGATCCTTCGGAGCGCTTGTGTATAATACGACTTGTGCAGTTCTCCAACTGAGTAGCCCCAGTTGTACTCGTGATGAAGCCTTTGCAGTGACTATACGATAACGGTAAACCATGTCTCCCATTTGGATCATTACCCTGTTCTATGCATTGAGGAGTTATACACAAAGCTCAGTGGCGGTCACACCTTTACAGAATTAGACATGAGCCACACATTTCTCCAGCTGGTTTTGGATCCTGGCTCCCATCAATTTGTGATGATTAATATGCACTGGGGGCTGTACAAATATACCCGGTTGCTATTTGGGGTCTCCTTAGCTTGTGCGATTTCCAAGCGGGTAATGGAGAATGTGCTATGGTGGTTTCCCCATGTGGCACTTCACCGAGATGATGTACTGACTACGGGGTCCTCCGACCGGGAGCATCTGCAGAACCTGGCCGATGTTCTCCGGCATGACGAGGAGGATGGCGTTCGCCCACACCAGGAGAAATGTGTGTTCCATGCGGCAGAGGTGACCTATTTAGGATACCGTGTGGACTGTCACAGCCTGGACCCACTGAGGACAAGGTACATGCCATCCGGCAGGACCCCGTGCCGGAAGAACCGACGAAGCTTTGTTCTTTCCTGGGGCACGGAAATTATTACAACAGGTTCATTCCCAACCTGGCAACACTGCTGGCCCCCCTCCATCGATTATTGAAAAGGTGCCAGCCATGGGAATGGGCTCAGCCACATTCTTTAGAACAGTACAGCACAGAACAGGCCCTCCGGCCCTCAATGTTGTGCCGAGCAATGATCACCCTACTCAAACCCACGTATCCACCCGATATCCGTAACCAAACAACCCCCCCCCCCCCCCCCCCCCCCCCCCCCCTTAACCTTACTTTTTAGGACACTACGGGCAATTTAGCATGGCCAATCCACCTAACCCGCACATCTTTGGACTGTGGGAGGAAACCGGAGCACCCGGAGGAAACCCACGCACGCACACACGGGGAGGACGTGCAGACTCCACACAGACAGTGACCCAGCCGGGAATCGAACCTGGGACCCTGGAGCTGTGAAGCATTTATGCTAACCACCATGCTACCGTGCTGCCCTGAGGTAAAAAAGCTGAGGTAAAAAAGCAGCTCTCATCATCCCGGTTGTTGACCCATTTCAACCCAGCCAAGCCGCTCACACTGATGTGCGACACATCTCCTTACGGGATTGGGGCCGTTCTCGCCCACTACACGGACGACAGGGTGAAGAAATTTCAACAGTATATTTATGGACTTGCATTCACGCTGTTCACGGACCACAAGTCTTTGTTGGGTCTGTTTAAGGAGGACCAGGCGATTTCCCCAATAATGTATGTAGAAATCCAACGCTGGACTCTGCTGCTTCAGACCAGTACCTGTTGGAACACTGTTCGGAAATCACGATTCCCCACACAGATGCATTAAGCCACCTCCCCTCCCGAGAAGGCTGCCGACGCCTGCCTCTGTCGGTGAAGTCATTACCACCCTTCATTTGATGGACTATTTGGCCATAACAGCAACTCCAATTCAGGTTTGGACCCAGACAGTCCCGCAGCTGTCTCGTGTCTGGCACATTGTCTGATATGGGGCCCAACAACGTGCCTTGCCAGTTGACCTGAGGGTCCATATGACCAAAATCCAAGAGTTGAGCGTTAAGTATGGCGTTATCCTGTGGGAAACACAAGTCTTGGTTCCAGAACATGGGCAAAATCCGCTCTTACAGGACATCCACATTGGGCATCCGGGAGTTTCCAAAATAAAGATGTTGGCCTGCATTTACGTCTGATTGCCTGGAATAGATGCTTACATTGAGAAATTGGCACAGCGTTGTGTACCGTGCCAGGAGAATCAGAAGTTGCCACCGGCGACATCCCTCCACCCTTGGAATTGGCCGGGTCGACCCTGGTCCCACCTTCACATTGACTTCCAGGGCTAAATGGTCCTCGTCATAGTTTTTTTAAAAATGTTTTTTATTGAGTTTTCATATTTTATATCCAACAAATTACAAATTATTAGAGAAAAGAAAAAAAAAACACGCAAAAATTAACATGTATATTTTCAGGTAAGCATCTTCATATTAACAACTGTGGCCGCCCCCTTTAGCCGGCATACATATTTTACATTCCCCAATATGGCCGAGGCACATGTTTATAGGCAATTATTTACAGTTTGGTTTTGGGCCTTAGCTAGCCATCAAACCCCCATAACGAACCCGTAGCCCCCCCCCCCCCCCCCCCCCCCCCCCGCCCCCCCGCCGACTACCTTCCCCCGATTCCCGTCCATTTTCCCCTGATTCTTGGCCACCCGACTATTCTTCCTCTTGTTCGTTGGCCACAAACAGGTCCCGGAACAATTGCATGAATGGCTCCCACGTTCTGTGGAAGCCGTCGTCTGACCATCGGATGGCGAATTTGATTTTCTCCATTTGGAGAGATTCCGAGAGGTCGGACAGCCAGTCTGCAGCTCTGGGCGGTGCTACTGACCGCCAGCCAAACAGGATTCTACGGCGGGCGATCAGGGAGGCAAAGGCAAGGGCGTCCGCCCTCCTCCCCAGGAATAGATCTGGCTGCCACTATCGGGCATGGCTCCACCCTCACCCCCACCACTTTGGACATAGCCTCGAAGAAGCCTGTCCAGTACTCCACAAGTCTGGGGCAAGACCAGAACATGTGGGCGTGGTTGGCCGGGCCTCTTTGGCACCGTTCACATCTGTCTTCCACCTCTGGGAAGAACCTACTTGTTAAGTGGGCTCTATGTACCACTTTTAGTTGCGTCAGGCTGAGCCTTGCGCACGTGGAGGTGGAGTTGACCCTATGCAGTGCTTCGCTCCAGAGTCCCCACCCTATCTCAATCACCAGTTCGTCCTCCCATTCCTTTCTTGTTGCGTCCAGTACAGTGTCGTCCCTTTCTACCAGTCGGTCATACATGTCGCTACAGTTCCCTTTCTCTAGGATACTTGCGTCCAGTAGGTCTTCCAGTAGTGTCTGTCGTGGCGGTTGTGGGTACGTCCTTGTCTCCTTTCGTAGGAAGTGTTTGAGTTGCAGGTACCGTAGCTCGTTCCCCCCGGCTAGTCGAAATTTCTCTGTCAGTTCGTCCAGCGTTGCGATCCTGTCGTCCATGTATAGGTCCCTGACTGTCAGTGCCCCCCCCACCCCCGTCCTGCCTCCACCTTTTGAAGGTGGCGTCAGTCAGTGCTGGTTTGAACCTATGGTTGTTGCAGATGGGAGCCTTGTCCGACATTTTGGTCAGGCCAAATTGCTGCCGCAGTTTGTTCCAGGATTGGAGGGTGGCTGTCACCACTGGGCTGCTGGAGTGTTTTTTGGGTGGGGATGGGAGTGCTGCCGTGGCGAGGGCCCGGAGGGAGGTCCCCATGCAGGAGGCCTCCTCCGCATGCACCCACTCGGCTTCTGGCTCCTGGATCCATCCCCTTACTCGCTCGGCTGTTGCCGCCCAGTGGTAGAATTGTAGATTCGGGAGGGCTAGCCCCCCCCCCTGGATTTTGTTTTCTGTAGGACCTTCTTTGGGATTCTAGCATTTTTACCCCCCCCATACGAACGCCATGATAAGTTTGTCCAGCACTTTGAAAAAGGCCTTGGGGATGTAGATCAGAATGGATCTAAACAGGAAGAGGAATCTGGGCAGTACGTTCATTTTGATCGTCTGGACTCTCCCTGCGAGGCAGAGTGGGAGTGTGTTCCATCTTTGCAGGTCCTTTTTTACTTCCTCCGTCAGGCTGGTGAGGTTCCATTTGTGGATCCCTTTCCAGTCATGGGCTATTTGGATCCCCAGGTAGCGGAAATTGTGTCGGGCTTGTTTGAACTGCAGCCCCTTTAGTGCTACTGCCCCCCCCCCCCCCCCCCCTTTGCGGGTGGTCCTCGTCATAGTTGACGGCCACTCTAAGTGGATGGAGGTACACTGGATGCAAGCAACGATGCAATATCTATGGTCAGATGGCGGCACCAGATATCCAGAATTCACAGCATACACGAGGTGTTAGTTTTGGATTACAGGATGGCTGTTACCAGTGCTGAGTTCAGCTCATTTATGCGCTCAAATGGGATTTGACACATGCGCTCCTCTCCATACCACCGAACCTCGAATGGGTTAGCTAAGGGGGGTCCATACATTCAAACAGGGAATGAGGAAGCAGACCTTGGGATCTTTGGAGACATGGTTGGCCCAGTTCCTTCTCTGCAATTGGACCATGCCACATCCCAGGACAGGGGCCACGCCATCCGAGTTGCTAATAGGAAGCCGCCTCCGCACTCGGCTGAGCCTGGTGCTCCCAGACAATGGCGGGAAGGTCCGTCATGCCCAGGAAAGGTCCAAGATGGATGTGGGCTGGCTAATGCCCCTCAAGGTTTCTCCCCGGATGACTCAGTACATGTCCAGAATTTTGGCGCCAGCGCCAGATGGATCCCAGGTGTGGTATCGTCACAGACTGGATCGGTCTAATACAAGGTGCGAATCGAACAGGCACGTGGACCACTTCCGCAGCAGTGTTCCTAATGTGCTGGACCCACTCCCAGATACCCCAGTTTCACCCATTCCCATTGTTGCCACTGCCCATGGCCCCTCGACCGTGGAGCCCCAAGACATTGAGATGGTGGCCCAGAGTCTCCGACTCCGACTCTGAAATTCAGTCCATGGCAGAGACCACCGAGTTGGTTCCCGGCATCGCCGTGGCCGCATCTGCTCTAAGCAGGTGATCCACGTGGAAACATCGATCCCCTCTCCAGAACCCGTGCAAACGACGCCCAAGCACCAACCCTAGGCAAAGAGGATGAGGGGTCCTCACGCCAGTTCGCAGACACAAACATCGCTCAGGACTTGGGTGGGGGAGGAGTGTTGCTACCACCTATGGAGGTCACGGGGTGTGGACCATCTGGTTCCCCATGACCTTTACATCGTTCAAATTTCCCAGAGAATGGGGCGGAGCTTCCTCTTTAATGAGGTAAGCCCAAAAAGTATCATAACCCCAGTCTAAGTTTAGGTCGAGGTGGGGAGACCCTACGTATCAATTAACCTTTATTTTTGCATCTTACCCTTCGTGTCCTGTGATCACTCTGTGCAGATTCTACACTTTGTTGGCCTAAAATCAACCTTCATGTATGCAACTGAGACTTGGTTTAAATATGTAACATCACAATTATGAATATAGCCACATAGGGGCAGCATGTGGCGCAGTGGTTAGCACTGGGACTGCTGCACTGAGGACCCGGGTTCGAATCCCGGCCCTGGGTCACTGTCTGTGTGGAGTTTGCACATTCTCCGTGTCTGCGTGGGTTTCACCCCCCCACCCCCCCAACCCAAATATGAGCTGGTTAGGTGGATTGGCTACGCTAAATTGCCCCTTAATTGGAAAAATATATAATTGGGTCCTCTAAATTTATATTTAAAAGAATGAATGTGGCCACAAAAGCTGTTGATGTTAGGGCAGAGCAGAACATTGAACTCCCCACATAATATGCCAGGATAGCATATCATATTATCAGAATGATAGCTGAGGAAAATAGCAGATGTTATTCCCTGAATGAATGTTTGCATCTTTTTGAAACCATTATTCATCCAAATTTGTTAAAGTATTGAAAAGCTTACACCAAGCCTAGGCAAAGATTTCAAAGACCAAAACAAAAATCAACCAAACCTGTAGCTCTAATGGCTACCAGAGCTCCACCAAGTCTTCAGTAACATGCACCTGCAATGTTTTTGGGGGTCTAAAGTCCTTTATTAGTGAAGCCCATCAGTGTGCCATGAATTGAAACCCATTTCTCCCACACCAGTTTTTGAATTATACATTCAACCTCTGGATCTTATTTACCCAATGCCAAATTTCTTGTGGATCAGGTAGCAATGCCGAGATTATCACCTTTGTGGTTCTACTTTTTAATGTAGCCACGAGTTCTTATATTCCCTCAGCAGAACCTCCTTTTTGATTTATCTATGTCGTCGGCTCCTTCCCCTCCCACTCCAATTTCCTCTCCAGCCCAAAGGAGGGACTGGACAGGCAACACATCCTTTGTGACTCATGTTCTCAACTACAGAGAACTGCATATATCCCCCTAACTATACTGTCCCTTGCTACAAATACGCTTTTTTAACTACCCCCCCCCCCCCCCCCCCCCCCCCCCGCACTTGAATGGTCCCTGCATCATGGTCCTCTTGTCAGTTTACTCATACTTCATGCAGTCCCTACTCTCATCCATACAAACTGCAAGATCCTTTAACCTGGTGACAATTGAAAGGGCTGAGATCCATCCAGTCTTACCTTGTTTGTCCCCACACCTGCCCCACTCACAGTCACGCCCTCCTGTCCTTGAGTATGAGTGCAAGTTTAAAGGACCGAGCATAAGTGACCACCTCCTGGCACAAATTGTCCAGGTAACTTCCCTCATCGCCGAAGCATCATAGTGTCTAAATCTCCAAGTCCAGCTCATCAACTCTGAGCAGAAGTTCCTCAGGCTCCAGACACTTACTACACATGTGGTTGCTTTGGCTCATACAGACATCCACCACCACGTTCACATACTACAGCTGCTCCATGTCCCATGCTAAGCCATCCTTACTGTGTTTTCTTCAACAGATTACGTTTAGAAACATCATTAAATGATTATCTATAGTTATATCAAATGGTTGAACAAGGTAAGCTATATAATGCAATATTTATATATCCCTAGTATCAGATTAAACTTGTGCTCCCATTTATCAAAAGAAAAAAAACTTAAATATCACCAATCACTCTATTGCCTGCTCACCTAATTAGTGTTTCCAGGCTTCAGCTCCACATCCCTCTGCAGGTCCATGGCTCCCTCTCTCGGACCATTCCCATTTTATAAAAGGTCAGAACAGCACCTCTTCCCTCACTCCACCAAATTCCCTCACTTACCGTATTCCCAACCTCTGTCTCGAGCTGTCACCTTTGTGCTTGCTTATTTTGCGCATTTATTATGACCACCTGTATTTATGCTAGGTGAAATTCTATGGAGTTGAGTCACATTCAGATTGACTCAGATTTAATTCATATAGAATCATAGAGATTACAGTGCAGAAGCAGGCCATTTGGCCCATCAAGTCTGCACCGGCCCTTGGAAAGAGTACCCGACCTAAACCCACACTTCCACCCCGTAACCCAGTAACCCCACCCGAACTTTTTGGACACTAAGGGCAATTTAGCATGGCCAATCCACCAAACCTGCACATCTTTGGACTGTGGGACGAAACCGGAGCACCTGGAGGAAACCCACGCACACACAGGGAGAACGTGCAGACTCCGCACAGACAGTGACACAAGCGGGAAATTGAAACAGGGACCCTGGAGCTGTGAAGCAATTGCTAACCACTATGCTACCACGGTTCCAATCAGTGGGTAGCTGACTTGTCTTATTGAGAACATTTTGAGGCCAATGAACAGAAGCCAACTGTGATTTTCTAGTCAGCCCCAAACCCTCTACATGTAGCGGGGCCAGTTTAAGTGCCGCCCGGTGACAAATAAAGGTGGGATTAGTGCTCAAGGGAGGCCTGTATCCCCACCCTGCTCGCCTTGGTGCAGGAATAGGCATTGGCCACCCTGTAGATGAATCCCAACGTTCCCACATCCCCCACATCTTAATTTTTGCAATCCTGTCTTCTGGCCATTCACGTGAAAATCGGGGCCTGTGACTATTCTGCCCTGGGGGTGGGCTTGGAACCTCGAAATGGTACTGACATCTGTTTTCCACCCACTGAGGGAGTAACCTGGTCATGTTCTCATATTTCCAAACAAATTCATATGGAGGTCAAGAATTACAGTTCTGAAAAAGTGTCATATTCGATTTGAAAGCTTAGTTCTGTTTCTCCCTCCGAAGATGCTGCTCGGCTGTTGAGTATTTCCAGCACTTTATATGTTGATTTCTGATTTCCAGAATCTGCAGTATTTTGCTTTCATTGAAGAATTTCAGTAACTGTTAATGTGCTCCAACTGTGACAATTACAACTCTGCATTGATCAGTTCACTGAACTCTGTGAATAGGATGTAGTGTGGAGCTGCTCAGAGGGAATTCTAGTGCCTTTACAATTTAGTAAATTGCTTTTCTTGCACAAAAAAAATCCATAGTTAAAAGCCTTAAAGGGCAACAACTGACAAACCTTCAGTGCCGATTGTACGTTGATAATTCACTGAGTTCATCACCATTGCTTGGGTGATAGCTTTAAGTTGCGCTGAGGGAGCAGTCAGTGAGCTGTAACACTGTTCTACATGCAGAAAATTCAAATATGGTCACATAGCGAAATGGAAGCTTTGACTCTCCTAGAACAAGGGATCAAGGTCCAGAATGTGTCTTTTTCATGTCGAAGATGATACCTCTGAGTTCATATGGTTCTTTCTTTCAACCATCTGTGTTTTATAATTATGACCATAAAATTTAAATGTTAAATGCGATCCAGACTTTCCACAGACTTGCTTTTTCTTTGAGAAAAAGATTACCACTGGAATTCTCCAGTTGATGTGCTGTGAGTATTTTCCAGTTTCAGAGAGCCGTACAGATTGAGTTCTAGCAGAGTAAATGATAATTAGCACCAGACTCTGTGAAAGCAGTCACAGTCCAAAGAGGAAGATGACCTTGGTGTTAAATCTGGAAATCTGCCCAATAAATCTGGAGAGTTCCGGATGAACTCCGATGATAGGCCTTTAAGTAGGTCACCTGGGTAACCGTCACTTCTGGGTGGGTAGCCCTTCCACTCCACCCATCCTGCTTTCAGGACAGTGGCCCAGGAGGGGGAAGATGGAGTTGGAGAACCAGCATGACAGAAACTGGTGCAAATTTACCTCCATTCACCCCTCTGCCCAAATCAAGACTAAACTTTAGTCCCAAATTGGAGTCATATTTCGAGAATCTTGGAAAGTAATGGAGGGGGCTGGTGAAGAAAAACATAGAAAAGGCCATGGGATCAAACTGGTGCAGAGAAAAAGAACAAAGTATTCTGAGAAACAACAAGATTGATAATGAGGAGGTGCTGTGGGCAGCAGAAGCAACAGACAGAAACAAACTTAATTGGGACAGTATATCCAACGAACAAACCATCGTTTTGAATCGTATTATCCTGTAAATGGATATTCCCTCCATTTATTCTCATAAGGGAGAGGAGAACTGAATTGTTCAATTCTAGCTCTGAGTGTCACAAACAGAGATCAGTTCACATATTGAACTTAACTATGCATTCGGACTAATGGTGGGATCGCCGCCCTTCACCCCCCCCCCCCCCCCCCCCATTCCTGTGGTATGTTTTCCAGTGGTAGAGCCTTTGGTGTGTGGAATTTTCTGGTCCCGTACATTTCTCCAGCATTTTCCATGGCTCGCCCATGCCGCCACCGGGTAAGGAGGATGCCTAATAATCTTTAATTAGTGTCACAGATAGGCTTACATTAACACTGCAATGACCTTACCATGAAAACCCCCATGTCGCAACACTCCGGGGCCTGTTCAGGTACACTGAAGGTGAATTCAGAATGCCCAATTCACCTGAAGGTCCCGCCTGCAGGATGCGCCAGAACATTCTGCTGCAAGTTGGCTTATTTACCTTGCTTTTTTAATAATCTGTCTGACTGAAGCATTTTTAATTTTGTTTTCCTGTTTTAAACCTTCTCCAGTCACCATAGTATAGCTCCCTCACATGGATTTGTACTCGATTAACTTATACATATATAAAACGATGGTGTAGAAAATTCAATTGTATGATTACTTTTGCTGAGTATAAGCAGTTTACCAGCGAGGTCTCTTCTGCTGTTGTAAGTCACAACCACACACATAAGAAAAATAGTAGCTGCATTTAGTTACAACATTTCTTCTGAATCATCGTTCACAGTGGCTGACAGCCACTTTCAATCCTTGTCACCTCTTACATTCTACTGCCAATGACACACAATATTGTTTAAAAACTAGCTCACAATTCCCATAAAAAGTATTATTCTTTTTGGAGACTGTGCTCCTTTCATTCTGATCGCAATTTCTTTAATCAGAAGATGTGCTGTTATTTTTTACAGAGTAAATTAAAAGATTTCTGTTTCGTAGGTTTTGCAGCTGTTTTGAAGATTGTACAGCTACCAGAAACCAATGAGGCGTGCAATTAAATGGTGCAGTTTTTGCAATTGCAGGCTAAATGTATCATATTGATGCAGGTAATTATAGGAATGGAATATACCATATATTAAAAACAATTGGCCAGAAAATATAATAGAAAAAGTAACTCAGAGTCGATGGATATCACATTTACCTGCTCCTCCCAAAAAGGTTATACTAAGTGGCTAGCACTGCTGCCTCACGGCATCAGGGACCCGGGTTCAATTTTGGCCTTGGGTGACTGCATGGAGCTTGCACTTTCTCCCGTGTCTCCGTGGGTTTCCTCCGGGTGCTCCGGTTCCCTCCCACAGTCCAAAGATGTACAGGTTAGGTGGATTGGCATGCTAAGTCAGCCTTAGTGTCTAAAGGTTATCTGGGGTCGTGGGGATAGGGCGGGGGAGTGGGCCCAGGGACTCGATGGGTCTCATGCTGTCCTTCTGCACTTGCAGCTTCTATGATTCTATGAAGTATAACCTAAAATGTTATATTTTTAGCCTCTAGCTATTAACTAAATGGGAGCCCACCCATGATCCTGCTGGTTCCCTGGCAGCAATTTAAAGCCAGGAACAACATTAAATGCTTTACATCCAGATTTCTGATCCTTTCTCTGCAGAAAGTCCCGCCGTAAAGAGCTGTGGTCAGTCAGATTGGGCGGTAGCTCTGTAATAAGACCATAAGACATAAGAGCAGAATTAGGCCACTCAGCCCATAGAGTCTTCTCCGCCATTCAATCATGGCTGATATTTTCCCATCCCCATTCTGCAGGGTAGCTTTAAGCAGTGCAGGTTAGCTTCAGTTCTCAGAAATAACCTTATTGGGCCCCCTGCTGGTGCATGCAGTCAGTGCATGCAGAAATCATTATAATGGACAGGCATTAGGAAGTTGGCATGCTGCCCGCATAGCATTGGATGGTGTTATAACCTGCCTGCTTACCACTGGCTGGGGACTAATGGCAATCTCACAGTCCTTAGGGATTATGAGCTTCCCCAATGAGAGGGCGGGGGGCGGGGGGGGGGGGGGGGGGGGCGGTGGGGCAGAAATCATTAGCAGAGTCTCTGCATAAATAGAGCTGGCCAGTATGGAACCAGCTAGAGAGGAGTGAGCAACAAGGGAGTACTGCTGCTGTTGTTGTATATATGTAAATGCAAAAAAAGTTATTTATTTCTATTCTACAAACTCGTGCTGGATTCTTCGTGGTCCTCACAAAACTGGTGACGAGGGTAAAAGTGGATAGCTGGCTACACTGCTGAAGCCACCTCCCTGGATTTTTCTTGGATACAGGTTGGAAGTTTTTTTTCTGTTACACCATGCCTCTTTATGGAAGTTTGGATGTCTTTGGTGCTGTGCTGGAAAGTTGGAACCAGTACACACAATGGATGTGTTACTATTTCCGGGCAAACAACATCACTGAAAACGAGCGGCAGGTGGTCATTTTGCTCACCACCTGTGGCCCGCATATGTTTGGGGTGATTAGGAGCCTTACGTACCCAGCTGCGCCGGACGCCAAGATGTTTGATGAACTTTTGACTTTAGTGAGGCAACATTTTATCCCAATCCCATGCACGATAGTCCAGCATTACCAGTTTAATACCGCTGAGAGGACCCCAGGAGAATCGCTTGCAGAGTTTCTGGGGAAGGGAAATTAATGAGTTGCCTTCTTAGAAGCATGCTGGGAAATGCTTAACTATAGTTCAACACTGCTTTTGAACGAAAATAAGTAAATCAGGTAACATAAACAAAACACTGCTTAATATTTTGGTCTCGGCCTTATTATGATAACACATTGTCCTCCAAAAGATAACAAAATGTGTACTCGAGTTGTTTTTATCCAAGGGCAAGAACATACGTCCTACGTATTTCATCTTACGTACTTTCCAAGGTCTATTTAATATAAACATGGCTGTTTACTTCAAGCTTTTATTTCAGACTATAAAAATATGCTTCCTTCAATCGGATCTCAGAGTGCAGTGCCCTGGCTTTGCAGACTAAACACTCTCTCTCCGCAAATATATTTGTGTAAATAAATCTTCCTTTATTCGAACCTCATGGAATTTGTCTTTATTATAATTTCTACAACAGTTTCTATCCAGGCTACACAGGATTGCGGAGTACTGTGACTATGGTGAGACTTTGTCAGAAATGTTACGCAACCGTTTGGTTTGCGGTATTAACAATGCGGCAACGCAGAGAAAGTTGTCAGCCGAACCAACATTGACTTTTCAACAGGCCATTCAAACAGTATTGTCTCAAGAGAGTGCAGAACGGGAAGTGCAGGAACTACAGGGAATGGAGGTGCATGCCTTGGGGTGGAATCTCTTCCATCCAAAAGCGTCTCCCTGCACCCCTGCCGTACCTTGGGCGGGGTGGCGTCCGGATCGACGCCAGTGGCCGCCCGACGTTCCTCCCCAAAGGAAGCCTTCTCCAGAACCGATGGATGAGGAGCCATGTCAGTGTCGGATTTGTGGGCGCTGATCCCGTCGCGGACACCGGTCCTGGTGGTGCCAAAGGAGCCTTCGTTCCGACAGAAACTGGCCAGCCCAGTGGCCGTACCTTCAATTCAGATGAACCTGTGGGGACTACTCCCGAGGATGTGGAGAAAGAAGATGACTGTCTGCAGCTGCATTGTGTGGCAGCCCCCCGTGTAGCCCCCATTAAGGTGACAGTATGGGTCAATGGTCACTCGCTTGAGATGGACTTGGACACTGGCACAGCGGCCTCCATGATCGCCCAGAGGACATTCAACCACATCAAGCAGGGTATACAGACCTTTACATTAACCAATGTATAGGCCAGGTTGGCCACCTACACGGGGGAACCGTTGGACATTATTGGAACTACGATGACCCCTGTTGATTATGGATGCCAGGTGGGGCGTTTCCGGATTATCGTAGTGAGCAACCAAGGGCCCAGTCTGTTGGGTCGGGACTGGTTGCACCATTTGCGGCTGCAGTGGCAGCACATCCTACAAACAGGTTCTGGAGGGTTGACAGAGATACTAGGACGGTACTGATGTACCATCAATTGGACTTGAGACACGATTAAGATCCAAACTATGGCTTTTATCAGCTAGTTGTTAGCCCGGTGGTCGACTACAGAGAAAGGCTGACCGCCGGGAACTCTGGGTACTTATACCCCACCTCGGAGTATACTACTTGCCTCTCAACCAATTGGAGAGCAGTCACATGACTAGTCCCAGCCAATCAGACGAGAGGCACATGACCAGCCAGAGCCAATGGGAAACCCATGCTCTGCACCAATGGCAGTGCTCACATTCATACCACCACATTCACCCCTTGTGGAGAAAGAAGGCGGGGGGGTGTAAGTGGAAGAGAGAGAGGGGGGGAGGGGTGTTCCAAGGACTGGTGGTATGAGCAGCGAAAATCAAAAAGGTGGGCTGTCCACTGGCTCGTGGCAAAAACAAAATACTACTACTACTATTTAAGGTGCAACAGGATAACAACAAAGTCCAAAATGTCAACGGTCGCATCAGATGGAGACGATCAGCCTGTCAGGTGCCCGTGGTGTTCTGGAGGACCGTCGCAGTGGAGCCGGTGACGTTGGGCCGATGGTCGTCCTTGCCTCCGGGAGCGTCGGTCGTAGATGTGTCTCCGTGCCCCGGGCCGGTGGTGGAGACGCTGCAATCGGGGAAGAGGGGGCATGTGCGCTGGATCGTGGGAGCGCGGGGGGCGCTGGGGGAAATTGGTGTTGGGGGGGGATGTGTTGATGTAGGGGAAGAAGGCCGCACGCCGGCGAGTGCCTGGTTCCGGAGCGAGACCGTATCATGCCGACCGTCGGGACACTCCACGTACGCATACTGCGGGTTGGCGTGGAGTAACTGGACTCGCTCAACCAACGGGTCGGACTTGTGCACCCGCACTTGCTTCCGGAGAAAGATGGGCCCGGGGGTGGCCAGCCAGTTTGGGAGAGGGGATCCTGAGGACGACTTCCTGGGGAAAACAAGAAGACGTTCATGAAGTGTTTGATTAGTGGTAGTACAGAGGAGAGACCGGATTGAGTGAAGGGCGTCGTGGATGACTTCTTGCCAACGGGGAATAGGGAGATCTCTGGACTGTAGGGCCAGCAGGATGGTCTTCCAAATGGTGCCATTCTCCCGCTCGACCTCACCGTTACCCCGGGGGTTATAGCTGGTCATCCTGCTAGAGGCTATGCCCCTGCTGAGCAGGAATTGACGCAGTTCGTCACTCATAAAGGAGGACCCCCGGTCGCTGTGGATGTACGCGGGGTAACCGAACAGGGAGAAGATGGATAGGAGGACCTTTATGACGGTTGTTGTGGTCATGTCGGGACAGGGAATGGCGAAAGGGAAGTGGGAGTATTCGTCGATAACACTCAAGAAATATGTGTTACGGTTATTGGAGGGGAGGGGAACCCTGAAGTCTATACTGAGACGTTCAAAGGGGCGGGATGCCTTGATCAGATGCGCTCGTTCGGGACGGTAGAAGTGCAGTTTGCACTCGGCGCAGACGTGGCAGTCCCTGGTGACGGTCCTGACTTCCTCAACGGAGTAGGGCAGGTTGCGGGTCATAATAAAGTGGTAAAAACGGGTGACCTCTGGGTGGCAGAGGTCCGTGTGGAGGGAGCGGAGGTGATCGATCTGCGCGCTGGCGCAGGTACCGCGGGATAGGGCATTGGGAGGCTCATTGAGCTTCCCAGGACGATACATGATATCGTAGTTGTACGTGGACAACTCGATCCGCCACCGCAAGATCTTGTAGTTCTTGATCTTGCCCCACTGTGCATTATCGAACATGAAAGCTACTGACCGTTGGTCTGTGAGGAGGGTAAACCTCCTGCCAGCCAGATAGTGCCTCCAATAACGCACAGCTTCAACTCTGGCCTGTGCCTCCTTTCCCACCGAGGAGTGGCGGATTTCGGAAGCGTGTAAGGTCCGGGAGATGAAGGCCACGGGTCGGCCCGCTTGGTTCAGGGTGGCCGCCAGAGCTACGTCAGACGCGTCGTTCTCGACCTGGAATGGGAGGGACTCGTCGATAGCATGCATCGTGGCCTTTACGATATCCGCTTTGATGCGGCTAAAGGCCTGGCGGGCCTCCATCGACAGGGGAAAGGAGGTGGACTGGATGAGGGGGCGGGCTTTGTCAGCGTAGTTGGGGACCCACTGGGCATAATATGAGAAGAAGCCCAGGCAGCGTTTGAGGGATTTGAGGGAGTTGGGGAGGGGGTGTTCCGATCCTGTTAACCAGGTTGGAAATACGGGGAGAGGGTACGCGTCCAACTGCGTAAACCTGTTGATAGTCTGACTGTAATCGATGACCATCTGTTTTTTCTCCCCAGTCCGAACTACCTGCACTTGGGCTTGCCAGGGACTGTTGCTGGCCTCGATAACTCCTTCCTTAAGGAGCCTCTGGACCTCGGACCCGATGAAGGTCCGGTCCTGGGTACTGTATCATCTGCTCCGAGTGGCGACAGGTTTACATTCTGGGGTGAGTTTAGCAAACAAGGAAGGGGGGTCCACTTTGTGGGACGCGAGGCTGCAAACAGTAAGAGGGGGAATAGGGCTGCCGAATTGAAAGATCAAGCTCTGCAGGTTGCACTGGAAATCCAGGCCCAAGAGTGCCGGAGCGCATAGACGGGGGAGGATGAGGAGTTTGAAGTTTTTGAAAACCCTCCCCTGGACCGTGAGGTCCGCTATGCAGCACCCGGTGATTTGGACGGAGTGCGAACCCGAGGCCAATTCAATCTTATGCTTAACTGGATGGATGGGGAGCGCGCTGCGCCTTACCGTGTCGGGGTGGACGAAACTTTCCATGCTGCCGGAGTCCAGCAGGCATCTCGTTTTGTGTCCATTGAGCTGGATCGTTGTCGTAGTCTTGGCGAGCGTGCGTGATTGAGACTGGTCGAGTTTGATGGAAGCAAGTCGTGGTAAGAGTTCCAGATCATCCTCGGTGGCAGAGTAATTGCTGGCAGGGCCTTCCGTGTTGGCCCAAGATGGCGGCGCCCAGGACCCGCACGTGGAGCCGGAGCCCCAAGATGGCGGCGCCCATGGCCCGCACATGGCGTCCGGGGTCCAAGATGGCGGTGCCCGTGGGAACCTCGTGGCGGCTGGGGCAGTGTCAGCGGCGTCTGCAGGCCGGTCGGGGCAGCTGGGAGCGAGGATCGGGAGGACCGTGGGGCCCTTGCGGGGGCCGGGAGGCGGGCCGGAGAGGTTGGTGCACGGCGCTGGGCCCTAGGGGGGCCTGGGGGAGCGATCCGCGGTCGGTGCGCGGAACAGCAGCGACCAACTTGGTCTGGCAGACCACCGCGTAGTGGCCCTTCTTCCCGCAGCTCTTGCACAGAGCGGAGCAGGCCGGGCAGCTCGGGCAGGGGTGCTTGGAGATACGACAAAAATAGCAACGGGGCCCCGCTAGTTTGTCGGAGCGACCCGCGGCGCAGGCTTGGGGGGGGGGGGGGGCAGGGTCCACGGAGGACTCTGTCCAAGGAGGTTGCAAGAGTCCGTGCCTCAGCTAGGCTGAGGGTGTTCTTTTCTAACAATCGTTGGCGGATAGAAGGGAACTGCATGGCAGCAAATTAAGCGTCTCTAATTAAAAGCTCCATGTGCTCAGTCGCTGAAACTTGGAGACATGCGCACGTTCTCCCTAGAGCTGCGAGGGCCTGGTAAAACTCGTCAAGTGACTCATCAGGAAACTGTTGTCTAGTTGTCAGGAGATGCCGTGCGTATACTTCGTTGACCGGCCGGAGAAAGTGTCCTTTGAAAATCTCCATGGCCGCATCATAATCGCTTTCGTCCTCAATCATTGAGTAGACCGCTGTGCCCACGCATGAGTGGAGGATGTGGATTTTCTGCTCCTTGGTGGGCTTGCCGGCTGCAGTTGTCAGGTAACTGTTGAAACACGCCTGCCAGTGTTTAGAGATTGCAGAGGCATTTGCAGCATGCGGGCTGGTGCGGAGGCAGTCAGGCTTGATGCGTAGCTCCATTCCAAAATTCTAGCTGATTAAATTGATGTATCATCAATTGGACTCGAGACATGATTAAGATCCAAACTGTGGCTTTAATCAGCTAGTTGTTAGCCCGGTGGTCGACTATAGAGAAAGGCCGACTGCCGGGAACTCTGGGTACTTATACCCCGCCTCGGAGGCGGGGTCTACTTGCCTCCCGACTAATTGTTGAGCAGTCACATGACTAGTCCCAGCCAATCGGACGAGAGGCACATGACCAGCCAGAGCCAATGGGAAACCCATGCTCTGCACCAATGGTAGTGCTCACATTCATACCACCACAGGTACCCAGATGTAGCCCGGTTCGTATCCAGGTCGAACCAGGAACCATGCCGCACTATTTCCGAGCGCGCCCAGTGCCTTACGCCTTGCTCGAGAAGGTAGAAGGGGAGCTCACTCGTTTGGAGTCCTTGGGTATTATCAGGTCGCTGTAGTTCCTGTATCTCCATTCCTTGTAGTTCCTGCACTCCCCATTCTGCACTCTCTCGGGACAATACTGTCTGAATGGCCTATTGAAAAGTCAATGTTGGCTCGGCTAACAACTTTCTCTGGGTTGCCGCTTCTCAGAGGCTGGAGTCCTCCAGAAGTTTACGTCACACAAAGTGCGTCTTTCAGGCGAAGGAAGTGATCTACCTGGGTTATCGGGTGGGCCGTGAAGGTTTGCACCCCATCGCAGAGAAGGTGTGCGCAATTCAACAGGCCCCCGCCCCGACTGACACTTCGCATCTTCGTTCTTTTCTGGCCTTGTAAACTATTACGGGAAGTTCCTCCCCAATCTGGCAACTATGCTGGCCCCGTTGCACCTTCTGCTAAAGAAGAACCAGCCCAATTCCGTCCATTGCTTCCACACGGATCCAGCGCTGGGCTTTGTTGCTCGCTGCCTATGAGTATTCTCTGGAGCATAAACAAGGGACCCAGACAGATACAATCCTGGCTAGAAGTGCATAAGATGGTAGGCACAACGTCCTGTGCAACGATCGAAAAAATGTGCTTGTCTTTCAGTACGCATGGCCTCCCCGAGGTGCTCGTCATGGACAAAGCTACTCCTTTCACAAGTGAGGAGTTTGCGAGGTTCATCAAGATGAACGGGATACGCCATATCCGCATTGCTCCATACCAGCCGGCTTCCAATGGGTTGGCAGAGCGCGCAGTGCAGACATTCAAACGTGGCCTAAAGAAACAGTCTTCCGGGTCCATGGACACTAGACTGGTTCAATTTTTGTTTTCGTATAAGACCACTCCACATGGGGTAGCTCCCGTGGAACTCCTAATGGGCCGAAGATTTTTTACCTGCCTCAGCATGGTTTTCCCAGACATTGGCGCAAAAGAACGTCTGGGGGAATGGCCTTTCTCGGCATCGGCCGATTCGGCAGTTTGCGCCCGGTAACCCAGTGGGTCCTGGCATTATCTTCCGCCGAATGGGCTATATCTCTTACCCAGGATCGTCTCTACCGCAAGCATGTAGACCACATTCGGTCCAGAAGGTTGCCTCTTCCAAAGATTCCCTGCCCCCGGAGCTCACTTCGACAGCCGCAGAGACCAGTCACAGTGGAGGGTATTCCTCACGATCTTCCTCTGGCGCCGCACTCAAAGCCTGCGCAGGTCGTTGCAATAGGGACGTCAAGATAACAGAGGCAGTGGACTCCGACTCCGAGCTGGAGACACAGGCCGCCTCAGAGGTGGAGTCCTCGGTCCCACGGCCCGTGAATGTACAACCGTTATGCCATTCATCATGAAAGCGCCGGTCTCCGTTTCATTACACGCCGCCCGATCCAGCGCCTCGTGCAAATGGTGTCAGGCCTGCGGCAAAATGAGTCTGATGCCCTCCTTCGCCAAGATTTTCGGTGGATTCCTTGGACTTTGGCGGGGAGGGATGTTATAACCTGCCTGCTTACCATTGGCTGGGGACTAATGGCAACCCCACAATCCTTCGGGAGTATGAGCTTCCCCAGTGAGGGGGGCGGAGAAATCATTAGCAGAGTCCCTGCATAAATAAAGCTGGCCAGTATGAAACCAGCTGGAGAGGAGTGAGCAGCAAGACAGTTACTGCTGTTGTTGGATATATGTAATTGGAAATAAAGTTATTTGTTTCTATTCTACAAACTCACGCTGGATTCTTCCTGGCCCTCACAAAAGATGGGCACAGGGTAGGCCTGCATCCTGATTCCAGCACCGGTTTTGGAGGGCTATCCAATTTAACCTCCGTGTGTTTTTTCAGCATGTTGGATGGAAACGGTGTTGTAATTTTTGCAGAGCACAGTATCGGCAAGGAATTACAGGTCACCTTTAGCAAATGCTGTCCTTCAATCGTAGGGCATTGTATTCGAGAACAATCACTTTGAAGTTTTATCTGAATTAAACTGCAGAGTAATCAAGCGATAATGCTGAACCTTCTGAAGGGCATGCACCGTATTTAAACACTGTCTATGTGGAGAATATTTTGTGTGCAGATGGACAACTCTAAAGTAGAACTGCCACGTGTGCTTTCTGTCTATGTCTTTGGAGTTGACAGCTTTGTTTAAGAAATCAATAAAAGAGGCTATTTCATGCCAATTCCAAGTAGACCTCCACAGCACCAATACTGTCGGCAGGATGCCATAAATATCAGCCGCTGCTCAAGTGAAATTCCTGTAAATGGAGATTGAAGAAAACCACTTTGGATTTGGCTGAGCTGAGCAAAAGTAATGCATTTGTGTACTTTTAATATCATAAATCACCTGAAGCTGCTAAATCACTGTCTGTTTAATTAATATTTCGTTGCTGTTACTTAAATAAAGGGGCACGAAAGACGAAACAAATAGAATCCATAATCTGATTTTAAAAATTGGAGCATATAATGCAACAATGTCACCAATTTAATTAGATGGTGAGCTGAAGAGATCTTGTTGTCTGCAATATTGTGAATACTGGCATGAAATCAGTTCTTATGACAGTCAGTATTAAAAAGAGATGTTTTTTTCCCCAGTTTCTGAAGTCTGCATTTTCAGAAACTTCGATGCTGAAGAATAATGCAACAACCCTTGCTCCAGTTGTGTGCTCTCTCACTATTTCTGTATACGATCTGAAATTTTCATAGCCAGCAATTGCAAAACATAAATTCTACATTAATAAAGTATTTCTTTGTCAGGCATGCTTTTTCTGGCATGGAGACAATTGCCGTGAAATTGGAAAGGGCCCAAAAACAAGCAAGGGGATTTTTGTAAGCGTACCATCACACACTTTTTCACCCCATTTGGGGAATAATGGAGAGGTGGTGGAAGGTTCCCAGAGTGATTGCCAGACCACGAGCACTCCTTCCATGGCCACCGGTGTGGGATCTGAATCCAGAGTGTCTAGCTCAATGTTTGGGTTGCGACCACTGCACCACAAGACCTCCCAGCAAGGGGATCATGATGCAGGATTTCCCCACACTGCCAAGGCCAGCAGCGACTTTGTGTGGCCTGCTAATTTAAGTAATTTCAGCACAACATAACAGAGAGCGAGATCCAAGATTTTAAGCCACTGCACTCTAAGCCACGATCCAGAAGATGGTGAGGAGAAGAGATATGATATGGAGGCCCTCCAGACAAACTTTGTGAAAAGATGGCATCAGATATCCTTCCCGTTCAATGTCAGGTGCCCAGCCCTGAGGACCTGAATGCAGTGCTGCAAGCAAGTCAATGGCTTCACATTAGTGGCCAAGGTCAGTGAACGTAACCTCAAATGCTATTTCCCAATGATTGCACCACTGTCTTCCTACTCTGCTCAATGTATCATACCCACTCACTCACCTACCAAAAATCTCTATCAACATACCTAACATTCATCACTTCACCTGACTCGCTCAAAATGCTGCAAGTCTCTCATTAATATCTCACAGCTTTCACACACCCTCTCTCTCATGCAGGACGAGGTGACCCATAACTGGAGACAGAAGGGCCTAATGGGCAGTGCACAGGTGCAGCTGTATGTTCCTATGCTGATGGAGGAGCTGTGGATGCCACCATGGGAGCATCCATGGCCCCTCGGTTAAGTGGGGGAGAGGGAGGTGGGAGGGGAGAGCGCTTAAACTAACTTCCTGCAAATGTAGCTCCATCAGATAGATCAGGAAGGCAGCCCCACCAACCCCCACCAGATTATCAAGGGTATTTAGGGATGAGAAACAAATGCCGGACTAGCCGCTGACATTCACATCCCATGGAATAACTTTTTAAAAATCCCATGTCTGGGAGTCAATGTCTCCAGCTTCCATTGCAGCACAAGCAGAAACCACTCAACATTAGACTGCTGCAGTTGAAGCCCAGATGGAAGTCATGCAAAGACTCCCGTGAGAGCTCAGTGCAGCGTACTGCCATGGGGCCGAAACTGCCCTCAGTGTGTTTGTTCATATAAATGTAGTTTGTTTGACTGGCAACAGACTTCCAAAACAACTGTTCTACTCAGAACTTGGTTGTGGTAGGAGTCTCCCAGGAGAACAGCGAAAATTCTTTGGGAATATGCTCAAAGCATCGTTGAGGAAGTCAAACAACCTCGCCAACTCTGGCTAATGGCCAACCAAAATTGATAAGGCTCATCCAGGAAGGCACTGAACACATCAAGCAAATTTGTTGGGAATGTGTAAAGATGAAATCGAGGCATAAGTGGGAGTCCATAAGCCTCCAAGGACCTCAACTATTCAAATCTTCAAGCACTATCTCCCCACAGTGTATGCAGATCATTCAATGGATTTATCAGACATGTCAAACCTATCACAGAGGAGTGGAAACATCCTCGATCCTGGGGGACTGCCTGAAATGAATAAGGACATCAATAGTTAAAAATAGAAACATAGAAAATAGGGGCAGGAGTAGGCCATCCAGCCCTACAAGCTTGCTCCACCATTCAGTATGATCATGGCTGATTAACGCAATACCCCCACACTCTCACCACACCCCTTGACTCCTTTAGAATCTAGAAATCTATTTCCTTCTTAAATATATTCACTGATTTTACCACCACAGCTTTCTGTGACTTAGAATTTCACAGGTTCACCACCCACTGATTGAAGACGTTTCTCCTCATCTCAGTCCTAAATGGCCTATCCCATATCCTGAGACTTTGACCCCTTGTTCTCGACCCCCTCAGCCAGAGGAAATATCATCCTTTCATCCAGTCTGTCCAACCCATCAAAATTTTATACGTTTCAATGTGATCCCCTCTCATTCTTCTAAGCTTGGGTTAATATAGGCCTAGTTGACCCAATCTCTCCTCATACAACTATCCTGTCACCTCAAGAATCAATCTATTGAACCTTCAGTGCACTCCGTCTATGGCATATGTATACTTTCTCAGATAAGGAGATCAAAACTGCACACAATATGCAAGGTGTGGTCTCATCAAGACCCTGTACAACTGCAGTAAGACATCCTTGCTCCTATACTCAAATCATTCTGCAACAAAGTCCAACATACCATTGCCTCCCAAACTGCATGCTCTACCTGAATATTTATAGTTATTTGTGTACAAGGACACTCGGCTCCCTTTGTGTGTCAACATTTCCCAGTTTATCAGCATTTAAATAATACTCTGCCATTGTGGGACTCTTGGTGAATGCGGAATTGGCGTTTTGTTTAGACGCAAGCAGATGATTCAATCACTGTGTCCTGGACTAGAATGGTGTGGAGTTGATTTTCTCCATTTCCTCTGCTTGTCCCTTTCCTCAGCTTATTGCTGGTTTGCTGGTGTGTCCCCTCATACTGATGAGGTTATGCGTCAGGAAGCAGAACACCATGAATCCTGCCATATGCTCTGCCAAGTACTGCAGGGCCCTTTCCAGAGCTGGCCATGACTAAGCACCCCAGATATTTGCTTTATCATATTCTGCGTGACAGAAACACTTTAATTATATGCATGCAGCCCAAGTGCAGTCCTCTGTGGCGCCACCACACATTCTCCATGTCATGCAGTAATCCAAAGGGAATGCATACTATTGCAAATCACCTTTTGCCACATCACTCTGCCATACCACCAAGACCACTCAGCTCCTAAACTCAAGAGTTTAGGGATTTTATTGTCCCCATTTCTGGCCTTGTACAACCCCATGCCCCATAATTCCTTATAATAATTGTTCAGTAGGGCAGGCAGAGCCACCTAGGAAACAATAGTACAACAGCAATAACATGCATTCATAGGTGCTTCACAGGAGCAGTATAAAAGCTACTTCACAGGAGCAGGATAAAAGCTACTTCACAGGAGCAGGATAAAAGCTAACACCAAGCTGGAGCCAGAAAATTAGGGTAGGTGATGCAACATTTGGTCAAAGAGTTACTTCTGAAAGAGCATCTTAAACCAGATGAAGAGGTGACAGGCAGAAAATATGCAATTTAACACCTTGATGGCTGAAAGTACAGCAACCCTCCAACATACTTACTTTCAACAGTGGGAACAGCTAATGGATTTATTCATTTGTAAGGTTGACTTTTTGTGTGTTGGTGCCTCCGTTTTGTAATTCCCTCCTTTCTGTGCTGTTTGTGGCCATGCCCTTCTTCCTCCCATGCTCCTCTCCAATCCCTTCCCAGTCTGCAGCTATCTCCTATCTCTCACTTCAACTGCTTCAAGCTCATATCTTCCACATGGCTCTTCTCCTACTTTCTCATTTCCTTCCCACCCAACATCAGGTCACTCAGCTATGGCCAATGATGACAAGTCCCATTGATGGCTCAGTTTGTAGGATTAAAGGCCATTCCTGGAAATGCTCCTCAGGTGATGTTAGTCCCATGCATAGATATAGCTATTAAACCCATCTCATTATTGAGGTCAATGAGCAAAGCGTAGGAAAACATAAATTATGATGGAGTCAATATCATTACTTAAACAAGCAATGCAATCATCAGATGAACTTTAAGCATGTAATTATCTGTCAATTTTCGCGAGCCACTGACCCACTCAGAGGCTTTGGGGTGCCAGAACGCAGACCTGTGTAGCGGGATATCATCAGAGTAGGCCTGGGATGTGAGGGAACTCAATCTGTATTGAGTTGTGTTGATTGTTGTGATTTAACTCAACGTCATCATATTACCCCGCGCTACAACAACTTTAATTAATTATTTCTCTGGGCTGTTCGGAATAATGGAAGATGATGAGCAGATTTCTGGATAATCTCTGCAGAATTATTTTCTTTATAATTTATATTTTTATTGCCTTGAAGAAAATGGTTAGGCAATTAGTTCTATCAGCCGAAGCAATGTTTAATTCTACTTTCATTAGTTACAAGTTGTTTCCTTTGGCAGCTGATTGATTTTGTGTGGGCCACAGTAAAGATTTCCACCTTTGGAAATTATTTAGATTAAAACAAATTACAAAACACAAACATCTATTCCCAGAAGCAAGAATTGAAGGGAATGCCAGAAATGTATGGATTTGATAACTGAAGCCACATCTTCATGGAAAACAAATGTTATGAGAACATAAGAACATAAGAACTAGGAGCAGGAGTAGGCCACCTGGCCCCTCGAGCCTGCTCCGCCATTCAATGAGATCATGGCTGATCTTTTGTGGACTCAGCTCCACTTTCCGGCCCGGACACCATAACCCTTAATCCCTTTATTCTTCAAAAAACTATCTATCTTTACCTTAAAAACATGTACTGAAGGAGCCTCAACTGCTTCACTGGGCAAGGAATTCCATAGATTTACAACCCTTTGGGTGAAGAAGTTCCTCCTAAACTCAGTCCTAAATCTACTTCCCCTTATTTTGAGGCTATGTCCCCTAGTTATCTTTCTGATGAGACCATCAATTCACTCGGTACACGATTGGAAGTAAACTGTGGTTTTAATAGTCTTACAACTGAGCCTGCCTGCGACCAGAAGAATTGAGGGCAGGCTCACGGCTGCAGCACTTTATACTTCCAGTAGTGGGAGGGGCCATGGGCAGAGCCATGGGGGAACCAAGGGTGGAGCCCTGTACAAGCTCCTCATCTCCCCCTATGGGCAGAGCTGCGCAACGGCTCACAGACAGAGCCCACAAGGACATAATACAATACAATACAACACAGTGTGAATTACATTCACCACACTTTCTCCTTCGCATGGTGTAGTATTTATCAAAATCCCATCATGCTCCATTCAGACTGTTCTAGTGGAGCCATTTTCTTACCAGGAAAAGCAGAACAAAAAGTTTGAACCTTCTGCGCATTCTGACCTAATTCTATATTTAACTCCAAATCCTAAATGTATGGATTTTATGTGATAAGACCCAAAGGCAACTCAAACTTCTGGGCGTTTAAAGAATTTTTTGCCTTCAAACTGATTATTTATGCTTAGATACTTACACCAGTAACAACATGGGAACTTCAAGTTGTTTTCCCACAATTCATAAAGGGAATTATGGAGCAGACTTTCATCCTGTTCATATAAACACTTCCAGATGCATTCTGAGTACTTCCAACTAGGGACCACATACTTTAAGCAATTTTCCCCATGAGCAAGCCAAGCTTACAGAAGTGTGAGAGTTCTGTGAGTGGAGTTAGGTCTTAATAGAACCATAGTTATTTTATGGTAACGTGTTCTATTTGTACATTTTACAGATTCCACAAGATCTTTATTAGTCCTGAAATGAATATGGTTGACAGTTAGAGCTTGCTATTTAATTGCATTATCATTTACTTGATTGCTCTTCTGGCACTGTGCAATGATGTTAATGAAGCCTAAACTCTTGGAACAATTCATCTGTTTCACGCATTAATTCTGCAATATTAGGGACTAAAGCACCCCTATGAGAACAATGCTGACACACTGGGAATAATTGTAATATCCCAGGATGGTTGGGATGACGATGATTGAGGGATGGTCCCAAATAAAAACAAAGGAAACCCAACCCCGACCAGCCTACCTACAGCGTTAATGGAGACCAATGATCCATTCACTATCAGAAGGTGTAATTCAGTATCATGGTATGAGGAATCTGAGAGCCTCCCCTTCCAATCATGCCCCACTCGAGCCCCAAATGGTTGATCTTCATCCTCTCTGACAATGGTTGGCCCAAATCACCGATGTTTGATCCTAATGTCCTATCTCACTTACCTCTCCCATGCCACATGGTGCTCAATTCTCACCACACCCACCCACAAAGTTTGATTCATCGCGCATTCCCCGGATGTCCAATTCTTCCGAACTCCTCAGGGAGTCCGCCTCCTCTCCCAGTCCAGTCACTGGGATGCGTTATTCCTCCCCCACCCACATCAGCCATCTGGGTGTCTGACTCCTCCCTCCTTCCACCCTGCCACATGAGGTCAGATTCCTCTCCCCCATATCACTCCACCCCCCAGCCTCCCCTCAAGGATATTGGATTCCTCCCTCACACTGGGGATGTCCAATTCTTCCCTCCCATCCCATTCCCTCCTTATGGGACGTCCAATTCCTCCCCCACAACTGTTGTTTCCCCCCCACCCTCAGGATGTCCAATTTCCCCCTCCCCAGGTGTTAGATCCATCCCCTTCATCCTGCCCAGAATTAAGTCAGGTTCAATAGACTTAAATGATAAAAGACCCAAAAACGTAGCATTTATCTTGGTTTCTATTGGTAACGGAAAAGTAAATCATGCTGAACTCTTTTACAGGTCTTGAAGGACGCTGGGAGTAAATTTAACTCCAGTGGGGGGGCAAAATGAGGGTAGCACTTTGGTCAACTATTCTGAATACTTGGCAGTTTGTATCACAGATGGGCTGATCCAGTGAAATTTGACTTTCACTTCTTATATTCCTCAAATATACGAGAAATGAAACAGGGAATTAGAATTTTAAAATGCAGCTGACTGGAAAAGTTAGCTGTCAAAGTGTTGGAGCCTTCTCATCTCCAAAAGTCAACAAAATGTAAAAGAAAACCCTATGTGACCACCAGAAAGTATCTCGATGACCTCATTAAGGAAATGCTGTTTAAGTGGCCCACTAGAGATTTATGAACTAAATCCAGGTTCAAGTTGCGAATAAAACAAAAGCAAAATACTGCAGTTGCCGGATATCTGAAATAAAAACAGAAACTGCTGGATAAATTTAGCAGCACTGGCAGCATCTGTGGAGCGAGAAACATTAACCATGTTTAAGAGTCCATGTGACTCTTCTTCTTGGCAGCACGGTAGCATAGTGGTTAGCAGCGTTGCTTCACAGCTCCCGGGTCCCATGTTCGATTCCCGACTTGGGTCACTGTTTGTGCGGAGTCTGCACGTGCTCCCCGTGTATGCGTGAGTTTCCTCCGGGTGCTCCGTTTTCCTCCCACAGTCTAAAGATGCGCAGGTTAGGTGGATTGGCCATCCTAAATTGCCCTCAGTGTCCAAAGCTGCCCTTAGTGTTGGGGAGAGTTATTGGGTTACGGAGGTAGGATGGCGGTGTGGGTTTGGGAAGGGTGCTCTTTCCAAGAGCCGGTGCAGACCCGATGGGCCGAATGGCCTCCTTCTGCACTGTAAATTCTATGATTCTTCAGAGTTAGAACATAGAACATAGAACATAGAACAGTACAGCACAGAACAGGCCCTTCGGCCCTCGATGTTGTGCCGAACAATGATCACCCCACTTAAACCCACGTAACCTGTATACCCGTAACCCAACAATCCCCCCATTATCCTTACACTAAGGGCAATTTAGCATGGCCAATCCACCTAACCCGCACATCTTTGGACTGTGGGAGGAAACCGGAGCACCCGGAGGAAACCCACGCACACACGGGGAGGACGTGCAGACTCCACACAGACAGTGACCCAGCCGGGAATCGAACCTGGGACCCTGGAGCTGTGAAGCATTGATGCTAACCACCATGCTACCGTGAGGCCCCTTTTTTTCAGTTGAAGAGGAAACAAAATGTGATGGACTATCTAGTGAGAGATGCTGCTGGAGAAGGTGGAACAGAATAGGTCAGCGATAGATCAGAGTTGAGGAGAGATTTACAAAGATGTCATGGACACATGACAATCATAGCATTAAGGACTGTGGAAGATGCTGATAGTGGCATATAGATAAGATAGCAGAATGTATTCAGAGGAGAACAAATGTTAGTGGACAGTGAAAGAAAAACGTAGGATCAAGTGACTGATGACCCTGTGGCGGCTTAGGTGTTGGGGGGGGGGGGGGGGGGGGGGAGATGGAAGGGTAGAGATGTTCTCTGGATACAACATTGAGTTTAATAGCTTTAGACTGTGACTTTTCACCTCCATCTTGACCCTCGTTTTTTGTTTTCTTTGCTTGTCCCAGTGCAAACCTCCCTGCCCCCCAGGACCCTCCCCCCATCGCACCCCACCCCATGCCTCATCCCCCTGCCTAAGTAAGGACCACTAAAGCTCTTGGAACAGAGGTTAAATTGTTCAGATTGATTGAGAATTGGCTTAAACAACAGAACATCTGGTGTTGAATACAAAGTCGTCTGGCTCTGAAAAAGTATGCCCCTTCCAATACACACCCCTTGTTTTGACATCAGCAGGGGTCTGCTGGAGGGGCAGTTTTATTATCAATAATAATAATAATCTTTATTTGCGTCATAAGTAGGCATACATAAGGGGCTGATTTAGCTCACTGGGCTAAATCGCTGGCTTTTAAAGCAGACCAAGCAGGCCAGCAGCACGGTTCGATTCCTGTTCCAGTCTCCCCGGACAGGCACCAGAATGTGGCGACTAGGGGCTTTTCACAGTAACTTCATTGAAGCCTACTCGTGACAATAAGCGATTTTCATTTCATTAACATCGCAATGATGTTACTGTGAAAAGCCCCTAGTCGCCACACAGAGCGACTGGAAGCCTCGGAGCACCCGGAGGAAACCCACACAGACATGGGGAGAACATACAGACTCCTCACAGACAGTGACCCAAGCGGGAATTGAACCAGGGTCAATATAAAGCAGCCTTACCAGAGACAGTAACCCCCTACACTGCAATTTCCGTTTTCTCAGCTTTCAGAGGGACCAGGTGTCACCTCTACCCAAGTACATCTGGTAATGCCATGTATGATCTATGTGCCAAATAATAGTCATGAAATCAGCTGGAGGTTTAGCTTAAGATCATGTCTTGGATGCAGGACGAAAGTCCTGAATGGCAGGTGTTCCACGGTCCCGATGGGGGTGCGACTGCCGGAGCAATTCAGGACATGCAAATGGACCAGCACTCCCGCCACATGGAACTAGGGCAAGTCAATTTTTGGCGTTGGGATTGGCACTCAAGAGCCTGACAAGCTGCAGCTGCATATAACCACTCCACTCCCAAGCACTCACATTCCAGCCAAGTAAATGCCACCCCGGAGCTTGGCCCCGAGATTTGCAGATGCGAAGCTTGAGATATTGCTGGATGCCATGGAGGAGAGGTGGGACATCCTGTTCCCTGGGGTGGGAAGAAGGCTGCCACTCGCCAAAGTTAATCAGACCTGGGCAGAGTTGACAGCGGCTATAAGCGGCATGGGCTCTCCCGTGAGGACTGGACAGTAGTGCAGAAAGAAGCTGCACAACCTCCTCAGGACAGTCCAGGTGAGTCGCCAGCCCCATGCCCTAGCACCACCCCTGTCCCACACTCCTCACACCTACTCCCCCTGCCCCAATGCGGCCCATATCAGGCAGACCGATAGGCAGTGCTGGGTGAGGATGGGTATCCCCCCCAAGGCCATCCAGGGTGAGTCACCAGCTCCACATCCCTGGCACCACCCCTGTGCCACACTCCCCTACACCCTGTCCCCCCTCCTACTAGAGGGTGGCTAAGCCCCACCCACCAGCAGTCCACCTGAATCCCATCCTGCACCCATATCCCCTGCCATGACCAGGTGCCTGCATAATCAGGCCACCAGCTGTGGAAATCCTGTGTTGCCCGCGTTTGAGAGTCCCCCCCAGCAGATGATGGCCCACAACCAGCAGGAGAGGCAAAAGACCAAATGCGGCCCATTGGATCTGAGGCCCTCACTGGCGTGGAGCAGATGGCGATGGATCTGGTTGGTGGGGTGGGAGAGCGGGCAGTCACTAAGGTGGAGGTCAACATGGGACAACAAAGTGAGCCCCCAATGCGTTGCGATGTCCCTATGGCATGCGAGTCCCCCTCCCCACCCCCACACACATCACGCTTACCCACGATTTCAGCATTCATCTTGTCTTGTGTTTTGCAAGGTCACCTCCCAATGAGGCCACCCTGCCGCAACCCCGCTACTTACCTGGTGATGAGGCGGGACCATCCGGGACCATTGCTCCCCTGCCGCAACCCTGCAGCATCCCAGAGCACATGTCCAAGGACATCACTGCTGTAACTGGCATCCTCCACCATCCCAGAGACACTGTCCTCAGTTGGACACTTTCCTGGGACATTATCTGATGCGCATGACACAAATGCGGCAGTGCATCAGTGGGGTAGGAACCCCCAACAGGGCAGACGGTCTTAGGGTGGCCCAACACAAGGGACTAGCTGTCGTCCAGCCAGGCCTCACGCTTCTGGAAAGGGTGTTCCCATCATTGTTGGAGATGCAGGCACAGGGCCGAGGACTACATGAGGGGTTGTCAGCAACCACCCAACGCCTGTAGGTGCAGTTGGAGGAGTCCAACGTCCCGCAGGAGCAGGATGTCTGGCCGACAATGTGTGCCTCCCAGGCCAACACTATAGAGGTGGCATTCACGGTGGAGGTCTTGGGTGCAAGGGTCATGGTCATGGGTCAAGATGTCTAAGGCTTGGGGCACACTGTGTGGATGGCTCAGGACAGGGCAGCCCTGTCACAGGCAGCCATGTACCAGGTCCACATGGGTGCGGCACCATAGCACAGTGGTCAGCACTGTTCCTTCACTGCGCCAGAGTCCCAGGTTCGATTCCCAGCTTGGGTCACTATCCATGTAGAGTTTGTACCTCTGGGTGCTCCAGTTTCCTCCTGCAAGTCCCAAAAGACGTGGGGTGCGATTCTCCGCACCCGCGAAAAATCGTGAAATTGCCGTAAAAAACGGACGTATTCACTTCCGGGAAATGGGCTAGTAACGCGGCCGCGTCAATCACGTGCGCGATGACGACGGAACGCGGCGACGACACGATCACGCCCACGTGACGCCGCCCGATGCCGTAAAAAGGCGCGGGCGAGCACAGAATCTGTAGGCCATGATGTCGGCGCCCGGGAGAGCTGCACCTCGTTTTGTGGAGGCCGATGTCGAGACGCTGCTCGATGCTGTCGGGCAGAGGAGGGGCATCATCCGCCCGCGGAGAGGGCATCGCCAACCTGCCAGCGCGGTACGCCAGGCCTGGCGTGAGGTGGCTGCTGCCGTCAGTGCTGTGGGGCAGACCCCTCGCTCTGCAGAGCAGTGCCGGGAAAAGCTTCACGACCTCACCAGGGCTGCCAGGGTAAGTGCCAAGAAGGTGCCCCCTGGTCACAACCATCCCTCCCCCCCCTTTACTTAATCACCCACCTCCCCCCCGGCACGGGGGGGGGGGGGGGGGGGGGGGGGGGGTGGAGGGGGATTGGGGCAGAGTTATTTAAGGGTGGTTCACAAAGTTGTCACAGACCCAGCGCTCTGGCCCCGTGGAGAGATGCAATCGTCTTATGACAACTTGACCCCCAAACTGTGCCAGTATCTGAACGGACTGCTGATACCTGCCGTATTGTAATGATCTACCTATGTACTCTCCCCCAACAGGCCAAGTCCGCTCACAACAACCGTGAGCGGCACAAGACTGGAGGGGGTTCGCCCAACCTGCACCCCCTCACCACCTTTGAGCAGAGGGCACTGGACCTTGTTGGGGGGTCTGCCACCCGGGATGTCGGGCTATGCGAGGTTGGCGGAGCTGCAACAAGTGAGACAACCCTCCTTGACAAACACCCACCCCTCCCCCATCCTCTGTCCCTTCACACACCCTGCCCACTTGGACACCTCCCCCATCCTCTGTCCCTTCACACACCCTGCCCACTGGGATACCTCCCCCATCCTCTGTCCCTTCACACACCCTGCCCACTGGGATACCCCCCCATCCTCTGTCCCTTCACACACCCTGCCCACTGGGATACCTTCCCCATCCTCTGTCCCTTCACACGCTGCCCACTGGGACTGTCCAGCGGCCTGCCGAGCAAATCTAAATAACCCGTTCTCATTCTCTTCCCTAGGACGTGATGCCGAACGACCAGGGCCGTCTGGCTGCAGACGGACACAGGCATCTGCCGCCACCTCACCCGGGGCCGCACGACAGAGGGTGCCCGATCAGCGGGGAGTCCCATCCTCCTCAACCCAATCTGCGGATCAGGACGCCCAGAGGGTGGCGAGACCACAAGCCACGGAAATGGCCAGCGATAACCCTCCGGACTCTGAGCGGCCCCACACCATTGAGGAGGCGCTAAATTGCGACAACATCGGGCTTGCGGCACTGCTATCTCCCACAACATCCATCATCCCAGAGACACTCACCCCGGCGGGCCTATTTAGTGATGAGTCTCCTGGGTCACAGTCTGGTTCGCACATCACAGCTGAGCAGGTACAGCAGGTGGAGGTCGGAGCAACCGAGGGCCCGGACCCGCGGAGGCCAGACCAGGCCCAGGATGCAGCTGGCTCCCAGACGTTTTCGGAGTTCCTGGAGTTTCTCAACCCACCCGCACAGCCGATGCCTCAAGAAACCCAGGGACACAATGACGGGATGAGGGCTGCCTTCCAGACTCTGCAGACGCTGTTTGAGGAGTCGAACCGCGTCCACGAGCAGGGAGTGGTGCCGCTCATGGCAGAGACCCAGTCCGACACTGCACGGATGGCATCCGCGGTGGAGGCAATGGGTCAGGTGATGCAAGGCATTGGGGTTAATATGCACGCGTCATCCTCGGCCCTGGACAGGATTGCCCTCTCACAGGCAGCAATGTGCCAGAGGCAAAACGACAGTGACGTTGCTCATTTGGTGCCTCCAGCTCAAAGTGGATTTTTTTGGTCCTTCCCACTTGCATGCGAAGCTTTTTGATTACAAAATGTGTGTGAGTACCCAAGGAAGGTAATAATCCTCTGGTGAGATCAGTGTGTGGATCAGAGAATGAGGCGTGCCACGCGAAAGAGAGAGCAGCAGAAGCAGGGCAGTTTTTGTGGCCATAGTTTAAGATGGTGGAGGGCGAGGGGACAGTGCTGCCCGCACAGTTGTCGATGGAACAGCTCGTGGGGTTTTTAAATGATAAGTTGCAGCAGCAGAGGAAGGAGGCCTCGGAAGACCTGGCTAAGGTGGTGGAGCTGCCCAGAGCAGTGATTGAGAAGGTGGGGCTGAGGTTGGAGGCTCAGTACCTGGCAAAAGGTGGAGGAGGCGTTTGGGGAGCATGAGGAGCAGATGGCTTCACTGGCGGCAGAATTGGGGATGATGGGGACAACCAGAAGAGGCTGAGAGTGAAGTTGGAACTGTAGAATCGCTCGCTGCAGGTGGGGGAGCTGCCAAGGTCAATGGTGGTGTGCTTGGACCGTTTCTTGGACAAGGAAAAGATTTTGAAATGGGCGAGGCAGACCAGGAGAGAGCTGTGGGTCTACCAAGTTGGCGAAGAGGAGAGTTGGGTTCACCCAGATAAAGGCTGCCCTCTTCAAGAAGGGAGTGAAATTTGGGGTGTTGTAACCTGTCAGCTTGTGAGAACAAAGAACAAAGAAAATTACAGCACAGGAACAGGCCCTTCGGCACTCCCAGCCTGCGCCGATCCAGATCCTTTATCTAAACCTGTCGCCTATTTTCCAAGGATGTACTTCCCTCTGTTCCCCACCCGTTCATATATCTGTCCAGATGCATCTTAAATGATGCTATCATGCCCGCCTCTACCACGTCCGCTGGCAAAGCGTTCCAGTCACCCACCACCCTCTGCGTAAAAAACTTTCTACGCACATCTCCCTTAAACTTTCTCCCTCTCACCTTGAAATCGTGACCCTTTGTAATTGACAACCCCACTCTTGGAAAAACCTTGTTGCTATCCACCCTGTCCATACCTCTCATAATTTTTATACCTCAATCAGGTCCCCCCTCAATCTCCGTCTTTCCAATGAAAATAATCCTAATATACTGAACCTTCCTTCATAGCTAGCACCATATCAGGCAACATCCTGGTGAACATCCTCTGCACCCTTTCTAAAGCATCCACATCCTTCTGGTAATGTGGCGACCAGAACTGCACGCAGTATTCCAAATGTGGCCAAACCAAAGTCCTATACAACTGTAACATGATCTGCCAACTCTTGTACTCAATAGCTCGTCCGATGAAGGTAAGCATGCTGTATGCCTTCTTGACCACTCTATCGACCTGCGTTGCCACCTTCAGGGTACAATGGACCTGAACTCCCAGATCTCTCTGTACATCAATTTCCCCCAGGACTCTTCCATTGACCGTATAGTCCGCTCTTGAATTGGATCTTCCAAAATGCATCACCTCGCATTTGCCTGGATTGAACACCATCTGCCATTTCTCTGCCCAACTCTCCAATCTATCTATATTTTTCTGTATTCTCTGAAAGTCCCCCTTGTTATCTGCAACTCCACCAATCTTAGTATCATCTTGCAAACTTGCTAATCAGACCACCTATACCTTCGTTCAGATCATTTATGTATATCACAAACAACAGTGGTCCGAGCATGGTTCATGTGGAACACCAGTAGTCACCTTTCTCCATTTTGAGACACTCCCTTCCTCCACTACTCTCTGTCTCCTGTTGCCCAGCCAGTTCTTTACCCATCTAGCTAGTACATCCTGAACCCCATGCAACTTCATTTTTTCCATCAACCTGCCATGGGAAACTTTATCAAACGCCTTACTGAAGTCCATGTACATGACATCTACAGCTCTTCCCTCATCAATTAACTTGTCACTTCCTCAAAGAATTCTATTAGGTTTGTAAGACATGACCTACCCTGCACAAAACCATGCTGCCTATCACTGATAAGTCTATTTTCTTCCAAATGTGAATAGATCCTATCCCTCAGTATCTTCTCCAACAATTTGCCTACCACTGACGACAAGCTCACAGGTCTATAATTCCCTGGATTATCCCTGCTACCGTTCTTAAATAAAGGGACAACATTAGAAATTCTCCAGTCTTCCAGGACCTCACCCGAGCTCAAGGATGCTGCAAGGATATCTGTTCAGGCCCCAGCTATTTCGTCCCTCGCTTCCCTCAGTAACCTGGGATAGATCCCATCCGGACCTGGGGACTTGTCTACCTTAATGCCTTTTAGAATACCCAAAACTTCCCCCTTCCTTATGCCGACTTGACCTAGAGTATTTAAACATCCATCCCTAACCTCAATATCCGTCATGTCCCTCTCCTTGGTGAATACCGATGCAAAGTACTCATTAAGAATCTCACCCATTTCCTCTGACTCCACGCATTAATTCCCTCTTTTGTCTTTGAGTGGGCCAATCCTTTCTCTAGTTACCCTTTTGCTCCTTATATACGAATAAAAGGCTTTGGGATTTTCCTTAACCCTGTTAGCCAAAGATATTTCTGACCCCTTTTAGCCCTCTTTATTGTGCGTTTGAGATTTGTCCTACTTTCCCGATATTCCTCCAAAGCTTTATCAGTTTTAAGTCGCCTAGATCTTAAGAATGCTTCCTTTTTCATCATAGCAAGTCTCACAATTCCACCCGTCATCCATGCTTCCCTAATCTTGCCATTTCTATCCCTCATTTTCACAGGGACATGTCTGTCCTGCACTCTAATCAACCTTTCCTTAAAAGACTCCCACATTTCAAATGTGGATTTACTCTCAAACAGCTGCTCCCAACCCACATTCCCTAGCTCCTGCCGAATTTTGTTATACTTGGCCTTTCCCCAATCTTCCTTTAGGACCACTCTCATCTTTGTCCATGAGTATTCTAAAACTTACGGAATTGTGATCGGTATTCCCAAAGTAATCACCGACTGAAACTTCAACCACCTGACAGGTATCATTCCACAATACCAGGTCCAGTATGGCCCCTTCCCGAGTTGGACTATTTACACACTGCTCTAAAAAACTCTCCTGGATGCTCCTTACAAATTCTGCTCTATCTACGCCTCTAGCACTACATGAGTCCCATTCGATGTTGGGGAAATTAAAATCACCCATCACGACCACGCTATTGCTTCTAAATTTTTCTATAATCTGTCTACATATTTGTACCTCTACTTCACACTCGCTTTTGGGAGGCCTGTAACAAAGTCCCAACAATGTTACTGCACCCTTCCTATTTCTTAGCTCTACCCATATTGCCTCAGTGCTCGAATCCTCCATAGTACCCTCCTTAATCACAGCTGTGATATCATCTCTGGGTGACTCATCAGAAGCAGGAGTTTCATTTTTACTCGCCAGAGAAGGCAAAGGACTTAATGAGAGACCATGGACTGGGAGGAGTGTGAGGACCTTTGTGTTTCTGCTAGAATGTTTGTGGTGGAAAGGTCGGAGTGGGTTTCGATGAGGGAGCGGTGATGGTGAGTGTGCCTTTTGTTTTCCTTTGTTGGTGGTTGGGGGGAGGGGTGGACTGGAGAGGGATTGGGATGAGGAGGTTAGAGGCCTTGGGCCCCCCATGCTAGCTGGGTGGGCGAGTTAACGGAAGTGAAGTGGGAGGTCGTCAGAAGGACGATGTGGGGGGAAGTGGTTGGTTCTTTGTTTGGGAGTGGAGGTTGGGCGGGGACAGGGAGGGAGGGTGGCTGATATGGATATGGTTGCGATGGCACAGTTGGGATTGGAGCGATAGTGGCGGACATCCGAGGGTGGGCCTGGAGGGGCCGGTCGCATGGGCCAGGGGCTCACACCCGACAATGCTCACCGACCAACAATGCTCATGCCCTGACAATAGTCACCCCCAGCAGTGCTCACCCCCTGAAAATACTCACCCACCAACAATGCTCACCCCCAGCAATGCTCTCCCCCTGACAATGCTCACCCACCAAAAAGGCTCACCCACCGACAATGCTCACCCCCTGACAATGCTCCACGACCAACAATGCTCATGCCCTGACAATACTCACCCCCAGCAATGCTCACCCCCTGACAAAACTCACCCACCAACAATGCTCACCCCCTGACAATGCACACCCCCTGACAATGCTCACCCCCTGACAATGCTGACCCCTTTCATTGCTCACCCCCAGCAATGCTCTCCCCCTGACAATGCTCACCCACCAAAAATGCTCACCCACCGACAATGCTCACCCCCTGACAATGTTCACCCACCAACAATACTCACCCACCAACAATGCTCACCCCCTGACAATGTTCACCCCCTGACAATGCTCACCCACCAACAATGCTCACACCCTGACAATGCTCACCCCCAATAATGCTCACCCCCTGACAATGCTCACCCCCAACAATGCTCACCCCCTGACAATGCTCACCCACCAACAATGCTCACCCCCTGACAATGCTCACCCCCAACAATGCTCACCCCCAACAATGCTCACCCCCCAGACAATGCTCACCCACCAACAATGCTCGCCCCCTGACAATGCTCACCCCCAACAATGCTCACCCCCCTGACAATGCTCACCCCCGACAATGCTCACCCCCCAACAATGCTCACCCCCCAGACAATGCTCACCCGCCAACAATGCTCACCCCCCAGACAATGCTCACCCACCAACAATGCTCGCCCCCTGACAATGCTCACCCCCAACAATGCTCACCCCCCTGACAATGCTTACCCCCTGGACAATGCTCAGCCCCTGACAATGCTCACCCACCGACAATGCTCACCCCCTGACAATGCTCACCCCCCAACAATGCTCACCCCCCAGACAATGCTCACACCCCAACAATGCTCACCCCCCAGACAATGCTCACCCACCAACAATGCTCGCCCCCTGACAATGCTCACCCCCTGACAATGCTTACCCCCAACAATGCTCACCCCCCTGACAATGCTTACCCCCCAAGAATGCTCACACCCTGACAATGCTCACCCCCGGACAATGCTCACACCCTGACAATGCTCACCCCCCCGGACAATGCTCACCCCCTGACAGTGCTCACACCCCCGGACAATGCTCACCCCCCGGACAATGCTCACACCCTGACAGTGCTCACCCCCTTACAATGCTCACCCACCAACAATGCTCAACCCCTGACAATGCTCACCACACAACAATGCTCACCCCTTTCGATGCTCACCCGCTGACAATGTTCACCCCCGGACAATGCTCACCCCCCGACAATGCTCACCCCCCTAACAATGCTCACCCACCAACAATGCTCACCCCCTGACAATGCTCAGCCCCCAACAAAGCCCACCCCCAGACAATGCTCACCCCCCAACAATGCTCACCCCCCAACAATGCTCACCCCCCTGACAATGCTCACCCCCCTGACAATGCTCACTCCCCAACAATGCCCACCCCCTGACAATGCTCACCCCCCAACAATGCTCACCCTCAACAATGCTCACCCCCTGACAATGCTCAACCCGTTCAGTGCTCACGCCCAAACAATGCTCACCCCCTAACAATGCTCACCCACCAACAATGCTCACCCCCTGACAATGCTCACCACACAACAATGCTCACCCCCCGACAATGCTCAGCCCCCAACAAAGCCCAACCCCTGACAATGCTCACCCTCCAACAATGCTCACCCCCCAACAATGCTCACCCCCCTGACAATGCTCACCCCCCAACAATGCCCACCCCCTGACAATGCTAACCCCCAACAATGCTCACCCTCAACAATGCTCAGCCCCTGACAATGCTCAACCCGTTCAGTGCTCACGCCCAAACAATGCTCACCCCAAACAATGCTCACCTGCTGACAATGCTCACCCCCAAAAATGCCCACACCCCAACAATGCTCACCCCCAACAATGCCCACCCCCTGACAATGCTGACCCCCTGACAATGCTCACCCCCATGACAATGCTCACCTCCCAACGATGCTCACCCCCAATAATGCTCACCCTCAAACAATGCTCACCCACTTCAATGCTCACCTCCTGACAATGCTCACCCCCAACAATGCTCACCCACAACAATGCTCACCCACAACAATGCTCACCCCCTGACAATGCTCACCCCCGGACAATGCTCACCCCCAACAATGCTCACCCTCAACAATGCTCACCCCCTGACATTGCTCACCCTCTGACAATGCTCACGCCCAACAATGCTCACCCACAACAATGCTCACCTACTGACAATGTTCACCCCCTGACAAAGCATTACGCCCAACAATGCCCACCCCCTGACAATGCCCACCCCCCAACAATGCTCACCCCCTGACAATGCTCATCCCCCAGACAATGCTCACCCCCTGACAATGCTCATCCCCCAGACAATGCTTACCCCCAGACAATGCTTACCCCCAGACAATGCTTACCCCCTGACAATGCTCACCCCCAATAATGTTCACCCCAAACAATGCTCACCCTCAAACAATGCTCACCCTCAAACAATGCTCACCTCCCAACAATACTCACCCCCCAACAATGCTCAACCCATGACAATGCTCACCCCCCAACAATGCTCACGCCCAACAATGCTCACCCCCCAACAATGCTCACCCCCTGACAATGCTCACCCCCTGACAATGCTCACCCCCTGACAATGCTCACCCCCCAACAATGCTCACTCCCAACAATGCTCACCCCCTGACAATGCTCACCCTCAACAATGCTCACCCCCTGACAATGCTCACCCCCAACAATGCTCACCCCCTAACAATGCTCACCCCCTGACAATGCTCACTCCCCGGACAATGCTACCCCCTGACAATGCTCACCCACCAACAATGGTCACCCACCAATAATGCTCACCCACTGACAATGCTCACCCCCTGACAATGCTTACACCCTGACAATGCTCAACCCCAACAATGCTCACCCCCCTGACAATGCTCCCCCCTGACAATGCTCACCCCCTGACAATGCTTACACCCTGGCAATGCTCACCCCCTGACAATGCTCACTCCCCGTACAATGCTACCCCCTGTCAATGCTCACCCATCAACAATGCTCACCCCCTGACAATGCTTACACCCTGACAATGCTCAACCCCAACAATGCTCACTCCCAGACAATGCTCACCCCCGACAATGCTTACACCCTGGCCATGCTCACCCCCTGACAATGCTCACCCACCAACAATGCTCACCCCCTGCCAATGCTCACCCCCTGACAATGCTTACACCCTGGCAATGCTCACCCCCTGCCAATGCTCACCCCCTGACAATGCTTACACCCTGACAATGCTCAACCCCAACAATGCTCACTCCCAGACAATGCTCACCCCCTGACAATGCTTATACCCTGGCAATGCTCACCCCCTGACAATGCTCACCCACCAACAATGCTCACCCCCTGCCAATGCTCACGCCCTGACAATGCTTACACCCTGGCAATTCTCACCCCCTGACAATGCTCACCCACCAACAATGCTCACCCCCTGCCAATGCTCACCACCTGACAATGCTCACCCCCAACAATGCTCTCAACCAGACAATGCTCACCCCCAGACAATGCTTAACCCCGGACAATGCTCACCCCCCCCTCCCCCCCTACAATGCTCACCCCCTGACAATGCTTAACCCCGGACAATGATCACCCACCAACAATGCTCACCCCCTGACAATGCTCACACCCCAACAATGCTCACCCCCTGACTATGCTCACCCCCTGACAATGCTCACCCCCTGACATTGCTCACCCCCTGACAATGCTCACCCCAGACAATGCTCACCCCCTGACAATGCTCACCCCCAACAATGCTCACCCCCCATCAATGTTTACCTCCTGACAATGTTCACACCCTGACAATGCTCACCCCCTGCCAAGCTCACCCCCTGACAATGCTCACCCCCAATAATTCTCACCCCCGACAATGCTCATCCCCTTCAATGTTCACCCCCTGACAATGCTCACCCCTGACAATGCTCACCCCCATCAATGCTCACCCCCAAACAATGCTCACCCCTGACAATGCTCACCCCCTGACAATGCTCCCCCCTGACAATGCTCACCCCCTGACAATGCTCACCCCCTGACAATGCTCAACCCCAACAATGCTCACCCCCAACAATGCTCACCCCCAAACAATGATCACCCCCGACAATGCTCACCCGCTGACAATGCTCACCCACGAACAATGCTCACCCCCTGACAATGCTCACCCCCGGACAATGCTCACCCCCAGACAATGCTTAACCCCGGACAATGCTCACCCCCTGACAATGCTCACCCCCATCAATGTTCACCTCCTGACAATGTTCACACCCTGACAATGCTCACCCCCTGACAATGCTCACCCCCCAACAATGCTCACCCCTGACAATGCTCACCCCAGATAATGCTCACCCCCCAACAACGCTCACCCCCTGACAATGCTCACCCCCTGACAATGCTCACCCCTGACAATGCTCACCTCCAAACAATGCTCACCCCATGACAATGCTCACCCCCTGACAATGCTCACCCCCTGACAATGCTCACCCCATGACAATGCTCACCCCCTGACAATGCTCACCCACCAACAATGCACACCCACCAACAATGCTCACCCACCAACAATGCTCACTCCCTGACAATGCTCACCTACCAACAATGCTCACCCCATGACAATGCTCACCCCCTGACAATGCTCACCCACCAACAATGCACACCCACCAACAATGCTCACCCACCAACAATGCTCACTCCCTGACAATGCTCACCTACCAACAATGCTCACCCCTGACAATGCTCACCCCCTGACAATGCTCCCCCCTGACAATGCTCACCCCCTGACAATGCTCACCCACCAACAATGCTCACCCACTGACAATGCTCACCACCCAACAATGCTCACCCCTTTCAATGCTCACCCCCTGACAATGCTCACCCCCAACAATGCTCACCCCCTGACAATGTTCACCCCCTTTCAAAGCTCACCCCCAACAATGCTCACCCCCTAACAATGCTCACCCCTGACAATGCTCACCCCCTCACAGTGCTCACCCACCGACTATGCTCACCCCCTTTCAAAGCTCACCCCCAACAATGCTCACCCCCTAACAATGCTCACCCCCTGACAATGCTCACCCCCTGACAATGCTCACCCACCGACAATGCTCACCCACTGACAATGCTCACCCCCTAACAATGCTCACCCCTGACAATGCTCACCCCCTCACAGTGCTCACCCACCGACTATGCTCACCCCCTTTCAAAGCTCACCCCCAACAATGCTCACCCCCTAACAATGCTCACCCCCTGACAATATTCACCCCCTGATAATGCTCACCCACCGACAATGCTCACCCACTGACAATGCTCACCCACTGACAATGCTCACCCCCAATAATGCTCACCCCCTACAATGCTCACCACCCAACAATGCTCAACCCCAGACAATGCTCACCCCCTGACAATGCTCACCCCCAACAATGCTCAACCCCAGACAATGCTCACCCCCTGTCAATGCTTATCCCCGGACAATGCTCACCCCCTGGCAATGCTTAACCCCGGACAATGCTCAGCCCCCAACAATGCTCACCCCATGACAATGCTCACCCCCCAACAATGCTCACCCCCTGACAATGCTCACCCCCCCGACAATGCTCACCCACAAACAATGATCACCCCCTGACAATACTCACCCCCGACAATGCTCACCCACAAACAATGCTCACCCCCTGACAACACTCACCCCCCAACAATGCTCATCCCCCGACAATGCTCACCCCCCAGACAATGCTCACCCCCTGACAATGCTCACCCCCTGACAATGCTCACCCCCTGACAATGCTCACCCCCTGACAATGCTCACCCCCTGACAATGCTCAGCCCCTGACAATGCTCAACCCCAGAAAATGCTTAACCCCGGACAATGCTGAGCCCCCAACAATGCTCACCCCCAACAATACTCACCCCCGACAATGCTCACCCCCGACAATGCTCACCCCATGACAATGCTCACCCCCAACAATGCTCACCCCTGACAATGCTCACCCCCGACAATGCTCACCCCCTGACAATGCTCTCCCCCCAACAATGCTCACCCCCTGACAATGCTCACCCCCAACAATGCTCACCCGCTGACAATGCTCACCCCCTGACAATGCTCACCCCCTGACAATGCTTACCCCCTGACTATGCTCTCCCCCTGACAATGCTCACATCCCAATAATGCTCACCCCCTGACAATGCTCACCCCCAACAATGCTCACCCCCTGACAATGCTCCCCCCTGACAATGCTTACCCCCTGACAATGCTCTCCCCCTGACAATGCTCACCCCCTCATAATGCTCTCCCCCTGACAATGCTCAACCCCTGATGATGCTCACCCCACTGACAATGCTCAACCCCTGACAACCTCATTGCCTGACCATGATCACCATCAACAATGCTGAACCCGACAATGCTCACCCCGACCACGCTCTCCTCCTGGCAATGCCCCCCCCCCCCCCCATCCCCCCACCCGACAATGCCCATCCCTGCAAGTACTCCCCTCCCTCACCCTTGAACAATAATCATTTTGTACCTTATGCCTGGAAATCCATTTCTCAGTTGGGGTGAGCATTGCCATGGGTTGAGGGGTTGAGTATGAGCCACACTTAGGTTAGACATTGTCAATGTGGTGCTGAGCAGTGTTGGTTAATGAAATGGATTCTGAAGGCTTTGATTCTCTCTTTGATTTATGTGGTGTTACACTCCTGTGAAGACTTTATGCCTATTCCGTAAATCTCCAAATAAATCCCTTTTAAAAAACATCAGATTCATAGGACAAGGAGTCCAATTCACCATGTTAAACTTACCACATAAGTACCAAGCATGTGCACTCATTGGGACTTCCTCAGGCTCCCAAGGCATTTCATAAACTGAAGTTCACCTGTCCTCAAATCAGAGATATGTGCCTATGTCAGTATGCTGCTTTCCACAATGTATTATCTCAATAGCGTATCCTCAGTTCACAGTTTGGTTGACAGCCCGAAGAGTTTATTAAAGGATAAGTTGTCTTTTTTGTGAGGTTATGAAATCAAGTCTATTTTATTTGTTGAAGGGACGAAGCACTTGAGGGGATTTGAAATGTTTTGAATGGACTTTCATGAATGAGCTGTTTTATTTAATAGTGAAGGCTGTAGCAGATATTTAGAACTTTATTACATCTCAAAAAGCTCCTGAGGCCTACTCATGGTGAGTTGGCATGATGGGTGTAAGGACAAAGAATGGTGGGTGGGTTGGAATGAAGGTGGCATAAGGCCTCTGAAGGACTATTGGGGTGGATGGGGGGCATAGATTGGCACAAAGTGGAATAGATCGGCCTTGGGGAGTGGGTGGGGTGGTGAGGGGATGAGGATGTAAGGGGAATGGTTCTGGAAGGTCCAATATTAAACAAAACAACTGGAACAAAGTTCCAGGATAAACAATTTTCTGTCTTCTTACAGAAGTACACCACCGTCTATGACAGATTACTCACCTTACAAGATAGTGTTGTAAATCGCAAAGTATCCATAGAATCCCTACAATGCCGAAAGAGGCCATTTGGCCCAGCGAGTCTGCACCGACCCTCCAAAAGCGCACTCTACCTAGGCCCACGCCCTATCCCTGCAACTCCATGCATTGATCATGGCCAATCCACCTAACCTGCAGGGCAGCTCGGTGGCGCAATGGGTTAACCCTGTTGCTTCACGGTGCTGAGGTCCCAGGTTCAATCCCGGCTCTGGGTCACTGCCTGTGTGGTGTTTGCACATTCTCCCCGTGTTTGCATGGGTTTCACCCCCACAACCCAAAGATGTGCAGGGTAGGTGAATTGGTCACTCCAAATTGCCCCTTAATTAGGAAAAAAAAATGCATTGGGTACTCTAAACTTTTTTTTAATCCACCTAACCTGCAGATCATTGGACTGTGGGAGGAAACCGGAACACCGGGAGGAAACCCACTCAGACACGGCAGAACAAAGTAAAAGAGAAGCAGTACCAAATGAAAATGAATCTTGACTCACCAGGTATGAAACTTAGAGTTCAATGATAGTCAGAAGGTCAAGATTAAAAACCTCTGAGGTAATAAAAAGTATATGATTGGAGTTGTTGTAAAGAGACTAAGTGCAATTGCGTATCTAGTGATATTTGGAGAGAGACACCATCAGTATTGTGACGATCATTTGCTGGAAAGAGGAAATCTGACAAGAGAGAGCATGAGAACCTATTGTCCAAATTCATCATACAGCTAAAGGTGAATGTCAGAAAGAAAGCAATGGAATTGAAAGTATGCCAGTATTACAGAATCTAATGGTAGAGAAAAATGAGTCAGGGTCTTTGATTAAGACAAATCAATCCATGTCTTGTTGGTGACACCATTAATTAGAGTTGCTCGTCAAAGTTTAGGTTTAACAGTCAAAGATGTTGAGTGAGCAGAACCAAACTATCGAAAGTGGATGGAGATACTAATACTGAAGGAGCAAGAAGCCAGATAAATGAAAGTGTGTAGGAAGAAAGATGAAAAAAGTTATTATTTTCACTATTTCTTGTCAAATTCTGAAATGTTTGTTGAACACATATCGATGTTAATTTTTTCAAAACACATAAATCACTTAGAATATTGACCATGCATGTTTGCAACCTAACCTGTTAAATTTAAATTGTTGTTGATGTTGGTTTAGTCATATTGTATGCTGGGAAATGATGTACATGTACCATATTACGTTTTAGTATATGAGCTGTTTTTTCATGTTGGTGAGGAATGTGATATATGGCAAGATCTGAGCATTTTATGATATTGCCCTCTCTGCTGTCCTCTCTTTGGTTAGAAATAAAGTTAGTTCAATAATGTTTGCCTGCTGTGAATCCACATATTGAGATTTCTCAGTGCAATATACAGCATGCACTTAGTTTGTTTAATTTGGCTGAGCAATGAATATTGCATATTTGGTAGCTCTGAATTCTTTTATTTGTTACTGACTGACATGAACACCCAATGTACGAAAATGATCACAAAGCCCGATTTAACCACTCTCTTTAACTCCCAGTCCCTTCTGGTTTAGCTCACTGGGCTAAATCGCTGGCTTTTAAAGCAGACCAAGCAGGCCAGCAGCACGGTTCAATTCCCGTAACAGCCTCCCCGGACAGGCGCCGGTAAGTGGCGACTAGGGGCTTTTCACAGTAACATTAATTGAAGCCTACTCGTGACAATAAGCGATTTTCATTTCATTTTCATTTCTTCTCTAGGCCTCCACCTCTGCTAATGTTGACAGCTCTGGCAATCTACTCATTGCTGACTTGCCTTTACTCTCTATGGTCTCATCCCACTGATATCCCAGGTTGTCTCCCATCTCGACTGCTGTCCTTGGTGCAATAGCACACCATGTCAATTAACACAGTACAGCAAGATTCTCATCCATAAACCAGCAAATGTATTCGCAACCTGAACCCAGCCATCCCATCGCTAACTTACTACCTTTGCAAAACATCTTTGGGATTAAAATTGGCTCCATAATTTCTGGACCTCTGATATTTCCTGTCCCATTTCTCTCAGGGCCTCTCTATGGATATATCGTATTTGAACTCAGCAGTTTGTCCTCCTGTTTCTAACTTCTCGAATACTTACTTTTTATTTGTTATTCCACATCTTCCCCCACCTCTTACTAAATCAGGATTTACACCCTTCTGAATATCCTTATCTTTTTTCAACAATTATGTGAAGTATTTGTTAAGTAAGTCAGCCAATTACTCCTTGTCATCTCACCTCAGGGATCCCAATCTGCAATTCTCCTTTGATTAAAATTTTAATATGCTTGAGATACTCTCCTCATTCTCTGTTTGCTTTACTGAACCTTGCAGTAAGCCTGCATTTTTCAGCAGTGAGCTAAGGAGAGCAATAATGCATAATGCAATGAATTAAATGAATAATCGGAGAAAAGGCTGATTTTAAGTAAGTTGAACTGCTGGATGGAATTTTCTGCTGATGGAATATTTTCAGAGGTTGCGACCATTTCTGATTTCTGACCCCACACAGGTTTGTAATGTGCCCTCTGGCACAATCGTCTCTGACATGGCCTCGTACAAAGGATGGTAGTGGTTCCTGAGGCTGAGAGCCCAATAGAGGGCCCACTGCTGTGAACAGCTGACAGCCCATTGGGAGAGATGAGCACTGCTCCAGCAGGTGGGAAAGCGAGAAGGCACCTCAAAATGGAAGCACCCTCAGGAGTGTGAATAAAACACACAAAGTAAAGTGGCCCAAAGCATGTACGGCCACCACGGCCACCAGAATGGAGGGGAAACTCCAGGAGAGAAACCATTTCGACCTTGGACACGGTATTTCATCTCCATGGATCTATCATTGTGATAGGTAGCCTCACTCCCTGTGACAGGTAGCCTCACTCCCACAGCCTGCTGCCAGCATACACAGCGGGAGTCTGCTCCCATGCTGGCAAGATACCAATGGAGCCCTCACCATTCCCTTCATTAGGCTCTTAATTGATCATTATTGATCATGGTTACCTGCCATTGCGAGAGTTCAAGAATATTGGGAGACAGAAACACACGGAAAAGCCAATTCAATGCTCTTATGTCCCACCTCCATGGGGCCAGGAAGATTCTTCCCATTGTTTTCAGAAACCTTTCTCTGTGAGGAAAAGTACAATGTGAGACAAGTACTTCATCCCAAATTTGTCATACATGCTATATTATTTATAAAACTGATACATGAACCAAGGAGTACTTCAATTCGTAGTGTGTACTGTGATGTTGCAAACAAAGTTTGAGCAGAAATTAGTGGAAATGTTCTTCTATTAAATATTGGGTATACTGAAGCCATTGTTTTTGGTCTCCACTGCAAAGACCATTCCCTAGCTACAACTCTATTCCTCTCCCTGCAACTGTCTGTTTCCAAACCAGACTGTTCACAAACTTGGTGTCATAGTTTTACCCGACATGAGCTTCCAAACACATATTCATGTCATCACGAAGATTAGCTATTTCCACCTCCATAACATTGCCTGATTTTGTTTCTGACTTTGCTCATCCGCTGCAAAAATCCTCATTAATGCCTTTGTTAGTCATAGTTAGTCATTTGTTAGTCCTGGGGCTGGTTTAGCACACTGGGCTAAATCGCTGGCTTTTAAAGCAGACCAAGGCAGGCCAGCAGCACGGTTCAATTCCTGTACCAGCCTCCCCGAACAGGCGCAGGAATATGGCGACTTGGGGCTTTTCACAGTAACTTCATTTGAAGCCTACTTGTGAAAATAAGCGATTTTCAAGTCATTTCATTGCAGTGGAAGATTTTGAGATGTAATGGTAGCATCCCTATCTCAGCCAACAGCTCTGGATTTCAGTCCTAGTCTGGGACTTGACTCCCCAAATTTACAGTCGAAACGGACCACAGGCCACTGGTTCGCATCATTAAGAAGGACCTCAACGATATGACGCCACGCCTGCAACGCATCCTCCTCAAGCTCAGACGCTATGATTTCGAACTGGTCTACACCCCGGGCAAGGAGCTCATCGTGGCCGATGCACTCTCTCGCTCCATCACTATGCCGTGCGGGCAGTCGGACTTCGTCTGCCAGATTGATGCCCATGTTGAGTTCTGCGCATCCAACTTTCCCGCCACTGACGAACGAGTCATCCAGATTCGTCGTGAAACGGCCTGGGATCCTCTACTCCAACGGGTCATGCGCCATCTCACAGACGGGTGGCAAAAGGACCAGTGCCCTCAATTCTACAACATAAAAGATGATCTGGCAGTGGTCGATAGCATTCTGTTGAAATTGGACAGGATCGTCATACCGCAAAGTATGCGGGAGCTCGTCCTTGGCCAGCTCCACGAGGGTCACCTGGGGGTGGAAAAGTGTAGCCGGCAAGTACTGGCCTGGCATCAATCAGGACATCGCCAACACTGTTCTAAATTGCCCAACGTGCCAACGGTTCCAGCTGGCTCAACCGAAAGAGACTTTGCAGCCACATGAACTGGTGTCGTCCCCATGGACCAAGATTGGCATTGATCTCTTCCACGCAAAAGGCCGGGACTACGTCCTCATTGTGGATTATTTCTCTAACTACCCCGAGGTGGTCAGACTGCATGACCTCACATCAGCACCAGTCATCCGGGCATGCAAAGAGACCTTTGCCCGTCATGGCATTCCACTCACGGTCATGACCAATAATGGCCCGTGTTTTGCCAGTCAGGAGTGGACCGATTTTGCCCGATGGTACAATTTCACGCACGTCACCTCGAGCCCCCACTACCCCGAATCAAATGGGAAAGCTGAAAAGGGGGTCCACATTGTTAAACGACTCCTGTGTAAAGCGGCTGATTCGGGTTCAGACTTTAACCTCGCACTGCTAGCCTACAGGGCGACTCCCTTGTCCGCTGGCCTGTCCCCAGCACAACTGCTAAAGAAACGCACACTACGGACGATGGTGCCGGCTATCCACATCCCGGAACTTGACAATTTTCCGGTCCTGCAAACAATGCAACTGTCTCGGGCCCAATGCAAGTCGGTGTATGACGGCCATGCCGCGGATCTGCCTGCTCTCGTCCCTGCTGACCGAGTTCGTGTTCAGCTACCTGACGGTGGCTGGTCTGCCACAGCTGTGGTGGTTAAGCAAGTGGCCCCCAGATCATTTCTAGTTTGCATGCATGATGGCTCTTTTCTTCAGCGTAATGGGCGGGCACTGTGGCTGCCTCCACGCTCGCCACCTGAACGTGATGCCCTGCCTCACCCGATACATCCTCAGGAGACGCCCTTCCAAGAGATCACCGGTCTGCCTCTTCTTTTGCCACCCTCTACAGTCGATGCAGCTCCGCCCATTCCAGAGCAGGCAGCCCCTGACCCACCCTTGAGACGGTCAACCGGAATTCATCGTCCGCCACAGTGACTGAATTTATATACTGAATGTTTTGTTGCCTTGTTCTTCGTTTACTCGCCTGTACATACTGTTTTCTATAATTTGTTACATACACTCTATCTGCACTAGACACCTTCCCATGTAAATACGTTCATATTTTTTGTATATAATCAGGTTCCTAGTCATGTAAATACGCTCACATACTTTGTACATAGTCAGGCACATTCACATACTCACTATTTATTGCCATGTACATATTTTTTTTAAAAGGGGGGAGATGTCATAATATGCACACAAGTATACGATGGTGCACAGACAGACACTGATTGATACACAGGATGACCAATTAACACACAGAACACAGCAGCCAATAACCAGAGAGGACATGGCCACTATAAAGCCAGAGGGCACTAGTTTTCCCGCTCTCTTGGGATGCAGCCTCTGAGACAACCAGAGCCCGTGAGCAACAACTAGGACATCCACCATGTGGTAGTAGGATAGCCCGGTCAGGTTAGCCTCAGGTCTCCAGTCAACTCAGCATAGTGTCAACCCACAGTTCAAGTATGTTTAACGGTTGATAGTTCAATAAAATAGAGTTGCATTTCTCCAAGTGTTGGCAGCCTGTTTCTCTCACTGCTATGGTAAACGCAGTCCTCGCAGACCCAGCTTACCCAACACATCACTGCTTACTGGCCCTACAAGAGGTCTGGGGAAGTTAACTACTGCAGATGAGGCTGGGAAGAAGAATCAGCTCCTAACTGCTAAACAAAACGTGTAAAAAAAAACTTTTTTCACTATTTGCTTTTACCTTTGAAGTCACACAGCCATTTTCCCACCTAAATCACTGCTTTGAGAGCAGAGTTTAAAGCCTACCTGGCAAAAATCAGAAAGAGCTCAACAGCACCACAATTGCAGTCAAGCAATGTGACGAGCTAAGGTTGAGGCCACTGAACGGACTGCGACTCAGAGCTAATATAACCAGAAAAGAATTGGAGGAAACTGACATAACTGTCAAAAGCTTATGAATGCATGAAAAACCCTGAAAAAGAGCTTAAGGATGACCATAACATTTGCAACACTCAGCTGGAAGGCAATGGATCTACTATATTAGTATATTTTGCTCCTGCAATGTATGGAGCTGTGTTTTCTGGGCCTCAATATTTCTGAGCCAGATAAACAATCCATTGAAATCAAAATTGCAAGAGGCAATGAAGGCCTCCATAGGCTGTTAGCCAACCATCTGAAAAATCCAGATAAACTATCATGAAGACTTGGAGATCAATTATGAGTAAATCCCAACCTCACTACACCATCTTAAATTCATTTCATTTCGGAAACGACTGAGAGAGATCATCAACCAGTTCATACGTAGATGCAGAAACAAGGGGCGGGATTCTCCCCTATCCGGCGTGACGGGGGTCCCTGCATAGGGGAGTGGCGCCAATCACTCCGGGGTCGGGCCTCCCCAAAGGTGGGGAATTCTCCGTACCTTTGGGGGCCAGCCCCGCGCCGGAGCGGTTGGCACCAGAAGACTGGCGCAAAAAACCGGCACCCCTGGCAGCGGGGCTGGCCGAAAGGCTTTCGCCGGTCGGCGCATACGCCGGCGGTGACGTCAGCGGCCAGCTGCCGCTGACGTCACCACTGGCGCATGCGCAATGTGGGTTTCTCTTCCGCTTGGCGGCCGTGGAAGAGAAATAGTGCACTCAGGGCACTGGCCCGGAGTCTGAGCGGGGGGCCCCGATCGTGGGCCTGGCCACTGTGGGGGCACCCCCAGGGGTCCGATCGCCCCCACCCCCCCCTCCAGGACCCCGGGGGCCCGCTCACGCTGCTGATCCCGCCGTTACAGAGGTGGTTCAAACCGCGGCGGCGGGAGAGGCCTCCCAGCGGCGGGACATCGGCCCATCGCGGGCTGGAGAACCACCGCAGGGGCCTCGCCGATCGGAGTTGCGAGATTCCTGCTGCCTCCACTTCCCGGGTGGCGGAGAATCTCTGCCACGGTGGGGGCCGGATTTTCGGCGGCCCCAGGCGATGCTTCGACCCTGCTGGGGGTCGGAGAATTTCGCCCGAGGGGTGTGATTGTGGGCTGGATGCTCCGCCTCGTCGTGCCACTTTTTTGCCCCGACTCGCCAGCAGGATTCTCCATTACGCCGGCCAGTCAGTGGGGTTTCCGATTGTGGGGCAGCCCCTGGTCATCGGGAAATCCCCGGGCGCCAGCAAAACAGAGAACCCGCCAGTGGAGAATCCCGCCCCGTGACTTTGTGGTGGCAGAGCAGGCTGACAGAATAATTGAGCTAAAAGAGATCTGAGACACACCAAAACGTTACTGAATGGAAGCAGTACTATGAAGTAGATGTACGAACCCAGCACATTCTAATGGATAGGCAGAGTCCACAGGCTCTGTGTAATTAGGCATAGAAACAAGGAGCGGGAGGAGGCCATTCAGCCTATCCAGCCTGCTCCGCAATTCAATATGATCATGGCTGATCCACTATCTACATGCCATGTTCCCACTTTCTCCCCATACCCCTTGATGCCATTAAAATCTAATACAATTATCTAGCTCTTTCTTGAATATATTCAGTGACTTGGCCTCCACAGTCTTTTGTGGTCGAGAATTCCACAGGTTACTTACCCTTTGAGTGAAGAACATTTTAGTCATCTCAATCCTAAAAGTCCTATCCTGTATTCTGAAACGGTGTCCCCTGATTCGCCAATCAGTGAAACATCCTCCCTGCATCTAGTCTGTCCAACCCGGTTAGAATTTTATGTTTCAATCAGATCTCTTATCCTTCTAAACTCCAGTGAATACAGACCTAGATGAACCAATCCCTCCTCACAGGACAGGGGTGGAGGCAGTGTCATTGAGTAATTTTGAAGGCTGAGTTAGATAGATTCTAAATTGACAAGGGGGGGTCAAAGGGTATAGGGGGTAGACAGGAAAGTGGAGTTGAGGCCACAATCAGCTCAGCCATAATCTTATCAAGTGGTGAAGCAATCCCAAGAGACCAAATGGCCTACTCCTGCCCTAAATTTGTATCGTCATATGTTTGTATGTATACCCACAGATGCAAAATCAGCATAATCTATGTGAAAACCTGGATACTGGTGCAGGTGCAAACGTCCTTCCACTTCGGACACTGAAGTGAGAAAAGATGACTCAATCGACCAATGCCAAACTCACGCCATGCAATGACTTGGAAGTTCCATCCCCTAGAGTCATTATACTCATGTGTAACTGCAAAAATTAACCATCGTCACCCCAGAAATTCTATATGGTAGACACCACAGGTCCAGTGATCGCAGGATTAGTTGCATGCAAGGACCTGTCCCTGGTAATCATTAATGGTATCGTCAGACAATACTGAGGGCCAGAAATCACAAGGACCACAATCAGCAAGCCTTTGCTTACACTAGAAGATGACCACGTAACTGCAATGCAGATCATCAGACAACGGACTATACAACACAGTGTGAATTGATTACATATACCCATTCCGAACTTGCAAACATTACACTGTGGAATCAATTAATATTCGGCAGATAAATGCAGAGGAACCTCCCCAGTTAACACTCATCGGCACTACCAGAAGTGGGTGATACATTACTTGAAAAACAGATGAAGGTGAAAGATGGCTGACGTGCAGGTAATGAAGTACAACACCCAGTCAGTGACACCTGGAATCAGCAGAAATTTCCAACATATGCCCAGAACCAAGATCGTGTCAAGTATGCACACCAAATGGCATGGCAGTGTGATGAAACAGATGCTAAATCAGGACACACCACAAGCAGAAATACTGAGTAACCCTTTTGCAAATTGAACACAGTCGAAAGTACAATACAAACAAAGCAGTCCTAAACAACATTCTATAACCTTCAAGCAGCCTCGAACAAAAAACAAGGATAAGTCAACTGCCAATTTGTTTCAGAGACTTGTAAATTTATGCTCTGTGTTAAAGTACAAGCAGGCACAATGTTATTTTCCTTCACTGTTTTGTAAATTGTTTCTTTAAAGATAAACCTTTAGTTTAGAAAAAGGGGGGATGTTGATATGACATGCATTCACCTTTAAGGGAAATATCTTGGGCGGGATTCTCCGACCCCCTGCCGGGTGGGAGAATCGCCGGGGATCGGCGTGATTCCCGCCCCTGCCATCCTCCCAATTCTCCCGCCCCCCCAAAAACCGTCCCGGCGAGAGTCCCGCCGCCCGCCTTGGAGAATGGTGGGGTCCGCCGCGACTCAATGAACGCCGGGGCCGCCTGAATTCTCTGGCCCGTGATGGGCCGAAGTCCCGCCCGCCTGTAGCCGGTCCCGCCAGCATAAATTAGAGTAGGTCCCTTACCGACGGCATCTGACGACGCGGGCGGGCTCTGGGGTTTCTGGGGGGGTCGCAGGGCGATCTGGCTCCCGGAGGTGCCCCCATGGTGGCCTGGACTGCGGTCGGGGCCCACCAATCTGCTGGCGGGCCTGTGCCGTGGGGGGCACTCTATTTTTTCGCATCGGCCGCTGTGGTCGTCCGCGATGGCCGATGCGGAGACGAACCCTCCCGCGCATGCGCAGGGATGATGCCAGCATGTGCTGCACTCCCGCGAATGTTCTGACTCGCGCCGGCCGGCAGAGGCCCTTCGGCGCCGGTTGGTGTGGCGCCAAGCCCCTATCCAGCCGGCCGGCGGGGCGTCAACCACTCCGGGGTGGGCCTAGCCCCTGAAGGTGCAGAGGATTCCGCACCTTTGGGGAGGCCCGATGCCGGAGTGGTTCACACCACTCTGTCCTGCCGGGACCCTCCCCCGCCCCGCTGGGTACGGGAGAATCCCGCACCTTAAATTGCTGTCAATCACTACTACCGCCGACATAGGATATGATGCATAAGTCCCATGACTTGTAGCCATTCAAGAACCAGCCAGAGAAGAAATTAGACATACAAAACTTAGTGTGCCAGTTAGCTCCATCTTCTCTTCTCTTCTCTTCAATTAATAATCCACATTATTGTTTCACCAATGCTTATGTACGATCGGTACATTTATGTTGAAGAGAAGAAGAAAGTAACAGTGAGTCCCGCTGGAATTCAACCTGTCCATTTTGATTAGGTCGAAAACTAGTCACAATGTCCCGAGAGTCTGAAACCCTCCCTCCTGCACCACACTTCAAGCCAAACATTGATCCTCCCTGTCTTCCTATCTCTACCCTTGCTAGCCTGTGGCACTGGGAGTAACCTAGAAATTACTACCATCAAGGTCTTATTTCTAAACTTCTTTCCTAATTCCTGAAAATCTAACCTCAGGACTTGGGCTCTCTATTTTGTTGTTAGCATTTTATACCACAACTTCTGGCTCATGCTCTTTCTCCTGTGGAATATTCTGCACTCTCTCCATGATATCCTTCACTTAAGCACCCAGGAGACAATACACCATTTGGACTCAGGATGATAATTTCAGAAATGCCTGCCTGTTCCGCTAACAATGGAATTTTGTATAATAACTGCATTTCTAACCTTTGCTCGTCCCTCCTGTACAGTCCCTTGTCCATTGGTGCCATTGTCTGTTCTGCATTTCTTCAGGCTATTGTCAGCCAGAGTAGTCTCCAGTAGAGTACCAGTGTGAAAGTGGCACACACCCTAAACACTACCAGCCTCTTCCTTTCTTGAAATAAATAAAGGGCAATTTAGCATGGCCAATTCACCTACCCTGCACATCTTTTTGGGTTGTGGGGGTGGGAACCACGCAGACATGGAACAAATGTTACCCGCCTCTTCCTAATCTTCTGCATGGCTTCTTATTGCCTGTGATGTCCCCATCTCCTAGAACATATGATCCTGGAAACTTTCATCGTTCTTGATGTTCCACACTGACTCCAGCTTCTTCTCAAGCTGGTAAATCCTGAGCTTGAGCTGAAGCAGCTGAAGACATTTCTGACACACGTGGTCCCACAAGACAGGTGGAGTTTCCTGAAGTTCCCACATGGAACAGGAATTGCACGCAAAACCTCTCAGACACCCAAATACAATGCATACAAAACTGTTTTCAGGTAATAGTCCCTGTTTAAACTCTTAATTTTAATGAATACCTCTGGATTTATTCTGCGCTTATACATTTACTAATTCAAATGCTAATATACGAATGATACTTGAATGTTTTGAATTTCCCAACTCTTAATTTGAACAAATTCCATAGTTTAGACAGAGAAAGGAGAAAATTACTTGATAACCAATCACTTACCTTCTTCCCTGTGAGTTCACACTATTGGCTTGTATCTAACGTTCTACCTGCCATAAACCTGAAGTCATCCAAGTTCTGCAGCCCATATTCTAACCCTATTCACTTCCCATCTCTTGTATTCGCTTAACCTTGGTCAAACACCACCTTGATTTTAGAGTTATGGAACTCCCTCCTTACATATTTCCACCTCTCTACCTTGCTTTCCTCATTCAAGATATCTCCTAAATTCTACTTTTTTCAAAAAGAATTTGGCCATCTGATCTAATATAAGACCATAAGACCATAAGACATAGGAGAAGAATTAGGCCACTTGGCCCATCGAGTCTGCTCTGCCATTCAATCATGGCTGAAATTTTTCTCAACCCCATTCTCTTGCCTCCTTCCAATCACCCCTGATTCGCTTATTAATCAAGAACCTGTCTACCTGTCTCAAACACACTCGGTGATATGGCCTCCACAGCTTTCTACGGCAAAGAGTTCCACAGATTCACCACCCTCTGGCTGAAGGGATTCCTCCTCATCTCTGTTTTAAAGAAACGTCCCTTTCATCGGAGATTGTGCCCTCTGGTTCTAGTTTTTACGACAAATGGAAACATTCTCTCCCTGTCCACTCTATCCAGGCGTCAGTATCCTGTAAGTTTCAATCGGATTCCCCCTCATCCTTCTAAACTCCAACGAGTACAGACCCAGAGTCCTCAACCGTTCCTCATACGACAAGCTCTTCATTCCAGGGATCATTCTTGTGAACCTCTTCTGGACCCTTTCCAAGGCCAGCACCTCCTTCCTTAGATATGGGGCCCAAAACTACTCACAATACTCCAAATAGGGTCTGACCTTACCTCAGATGTACATCCCTGGGCTTGTATTCTAGCCCTCTCGACCTGAAGGCTAACATAGCATTTGCCTTCCTAACTGCCTACTTAACCTATACGTTAATCTTAAGGGAATTTTGAACAAGGACTCCCAAGTCCCTTTGGGCTTCTGATTTTCTAAGAATTTCCCCATTTAGAAAATAGCCTATGCGTCCATTCCTCCTTTCAAAGTGTATAACCTCACATTTTTCCCCATTGTATCCCATCTGCCACTTCATTGCCCATTCTCCTAGCCTGTTCAGGTCCTCCTGCAGCTCCGCTGCTTCCTCAATATTATCTGTCTCTCTACATATCTTTGTATCATCTGAAAACTTAGCATCAGTGCTTTCAGTTCCTACTTCCAAATCATTAATGTATATTGTAAAAACTTGTGGTCTGAGCACAGATCCCTGAGGCACACCATTAGTCATTGGCTGCCGTCCTGAAAAAGACCCCTTTGCCCCCACTCTCTGCCTTCTTCCAGTCAGCCAATCCTCTATCCATGCCAAGATCTTACCCTTAACACCATGGACTCTTAACATATTCAACAGTCTCCTATGCGGCACCTTGTCAAAGGCCTTCTGGAAATCTCAATAAATCACATCCACTGGTTCTCCTTTGTCTAATTTCTTTAATACCTCCTCAAAGAACTCTAGAACCCTAACAGATTTGTCAGACATGACCTCCTCTTGACGAAGCCGTGCTGACTCTGTTCTATTTTATCATACACTTCCAAGTACTCCGCGATCTCATCTTTAATAATGCACTCTAAAATCTTACCAAAAGCCGAAGTCAGGCTAACCAGCATATAATTTCTCATCTTCTACCTCCCACAGCAGTTACATTAGCCACTTTCCAGTCCGCTGGGACCTTCCCTGCCTCCAGTGATTCCCGAAAGATCACGACCAATACCTCTGCAATCTCCTCAGCTATCTTTTTTAGAACCCTGGGTTGTAGGCCATCTGGTCCAGGTGATTAATCCACCTTTCAGTTTCCCCAGAACCTTCTCCTTAGTGATGGCAACTACACTCACTGTGCCCCCTGATTTTCCTGGAGCTCTGGCATCCCACTGGTGTCTTCCACTGTGAAGACTGATGCAAAGTAACTTCAGTTCCTCTGCCGTTTCTTTGTTTCCTATTTTTACTTCTCCAGCCTCATTTTCCAGTGTTCCGATTTTTGCCTCTCTCTTACCTTTTATATATTGAAAAAAAACTCTTCCTGTCTTCTTTTATATTACTAGCTAGCTTACACTCATATTTCATCTTCTCCCCCCTTATTGTTTTTTTTGTTGTCCTCTGCTCGCTTTCAAATGATTCTCAATCCTCGGGCTTCCCACTAATCCTTGCCACTTTGTCTGCTTTTTCTTTTGCTTTTATGCTGTCCTTGATTTCCCTCATCAACCATGGATGCCTTGTCCTGCCCTTAACATGTTTCCTCCTCCTTGGGATGAATTTCTGCTGTGCCTCATGAATAACCCCTAAAAACCCCTGCCATTGCTGTTCTACCGTCTTCTCTGCTGGTGCCATTTTCCAATTAACTCTGGTCATCTCTTCCTTCATTCCCTCATGTCTTTGTAGTTACCCTTATTTAATTGTAATACCGTGACATCTGATTGCAGCTTCTCCCTCTCAAACTGCAGAGTAAATTCTATCATATTGTGGTCACTGGTCCCTAAGGATTGCTTCCCCTGAAGTTCCCTAATCAGGTCTGCCTCATTACACATCACCAAATCCAGAATTGCCTGTTCCCTGATAGGCTCTGTCACAAGCTGCATAAAAAACCTTCTCTTAGACAGTCCACAAATTACCGTTATCCGGGCAGCACGGTAGCATGGTGGTTAGCATAAATGTTTCACAACTCCAGGGTCCCAGGTTCGATTCCCGGCTGGGTCACTGTCTGTGCGGAGTCTGCACGTCCTCCCCGTGTGTGCGTGGGTTTCCTCCGGGTGCTCCGGTTTCCTCCCACAGTCCAAAGATGTGCGGGTTAGGTGGATTGGCCATGCTAAATTGCCCGTAGTGTCCTAAAAAAAAGTAAGGTTGGGGGGGGGGGGGGGGTTGTTGGGTTACGGGTATAGGGTGGATCCGTGGGTTTGAGTAGGGTGATCGTTGCTCGGCACAACATCGAGGGCCGAAGGGCCTGTTCTGTGCTGTACTGTTCTAAGTATCTAAAAATTCCTTTTCTTGGGATCCGTCACCAACCTGATTTTCCCACTCCACCTGCATATTTAAGTACCCCATGATTATTGTAATATTGCCTTTTTATATGCCTTTTCTATCTCCTGATTTATTTTATGCCCTGCATCCTGACTACTGCTAGGGGCCTGTACATAACTCCCATCCCCTTTTTACCTTTGCTCTACCCACAGAGATTCTATGCCTTCTGATCCTATGTCGCTTCTTGCTATCAATTTAACGGCATTCCTTACTAACAATGAAACCCTGTCTCTTTTTCCCATCTGCCTGTCCTTTCGCTAGAACACATATTTGTTTATTTGTGTGTTTGTTTACTGTCACATGTACAGAGGTACAGTGAAAAGTATTTTTCTGCAAGCAGCTCAACAGATTGTCATGTGAGAGTACCCTTTCAGAAATGGGTGTTTAAGAAATGTACCTTTAAGAAATGGGGTTGCTCATGTTACTGGACTGATGTCAGAGTGTGGGTGGAGCTGAGCTCCACTTCTGCTTTTTTAGTTTCATTTTGAGCAAGCTTAGGTGTGTCTGTTTTTTGCAGTGAGAAAAATCTGAAGTTAAAAGTGAGCTGCACTGCTGTGATTTCTGCCATGAAGGACTATCTCTTGATCATTTTGTGAATTTAGAAGAATTCTAAATGTTTTCAGTCTTGAATGTAAACCCTAATGTGCTCCTGTTTGAAGGTTTGTTAAGTCTTTTGGATGTTAAAAGGACAGCATACAGGTTATTTAGTGTTGTATTCTTTGGGGGTGTATTTGATTTACTGGTTGCTAAGATATTCACTGTTTGTTTTAAAAAGGTTAACTTGAGTTCATAGAATAAACATGTTTTTGTTTAAAAAAAACACTGGTCCATTTTCTGCTGTACCATACCTGTAGAGTGAGCCATGTGCTCGACATACCATAATCTATTATAAGTTGTGGGTCAGGTGAACTCCATGATACACTTTGGGGTTCTCTAAACCCTGGCCCATAACAAGATCATTAATTACATGAAATGAAAATACGTAATAGGGCAATACAAGGTATACAATGTAATTACACAGACACCGGCATTGTGTGAAGCATACAGGGGTGTAGTGTTAATCAGGTCACCTTGATCCCCTTGTAGCCACATCTCTGTGATGTGGCTGCAAGGGTCAGCCCACGGCATCGTACTGGCCAATTTAAATGTATGGAACAAATTGATTTAAATTTTTCCGTATACTGCGGCCATTTAGGTGCAACACCCTCTGTCCTGAATTGACCACTTCCTTTCTCATACTTGTCTTCTTCTTTGCTCTGCCTGAGGTTAGATTTATGCCACCTTCCATGGTCTCTGTTCTATTATGTGGTCTGGAAACTTTACTGACCTCTGCTGAGCCCTCGGCTCCTTTAACTAGTTGAAAGTCCTCATCATTGACCTGCACTTCTACCCACTTCTTTAATTTTGATTTTCCAATTCTCCATACAACTGAACCCCCCCCCCCCCCCCCCCCCCCCATAATTTAGGTTAAAGCCCTATCTACAGCCGTAGGGGCTGGTTTAGCACACTGGCTAAATCGCTGGCTTTTAAAGCAGACTAAGGCTGACTCGTTTTTTAATTTTGTTTTACAATATTCTATGGACCACCTCGGGATGCTTTATTAATTCTAAAGTGCTGAGTAATATTTAAGTTATTCATTAATTTTCTAATAACAATATAACAACCATGTTCCTTTGCTGTATGTCATAGTTATAATTTGCACTCCGTTTTGATAAATTACTCAGCATAAATCAAAGCACCTTCATTTGACACAAGAATAATCTAGAGATTGCCGCCCTTGAGGTTTTACAGCTGTGAGCCAAACTCTTTCACCTTTCTCCGCAAGATCTGAAATGTCTGTCTATCAACATCACTCCATCAATATCATTATTTACAGCTCAGTGTGGCTGCTACTAGGGATTCAGCATTAGACAAGGTTATCTCTGCCCTCAACTACAGTATCTTCCACTCAACAGTTTCCTTTTCTTCTTGTTTAGTTACCTGTCCCCACCTTGCCTCTTCCCTTGCTGTTCTGCTCATGACCACCTCCAAAGTGATTTGATCGATTTTACTGGCTGGTTATTCATGAATTGGTTATTTTCGGGAGACCTTAGTTGATTATCATTGGAAATTTTCTGTTTGTATTCCTTGATCAAGGTGGCATGGGCGACACGATAGCACAGTGGATAGCACTGTTGCTTCACAGGGCCAGGGTCCCAGGTTCGATTCCCGGCTTGGGTCACTGTCTGTGCCTAGTCTGCACGTTCGCCCCGTTAATGCGTGGGTTTCCTCCGGGAGCTCTGGTTTCCTCACACAAGTCCTGAAAGACGTGCTTATTAGGTGAATTGGACATTCTGAATTCTCCCTCTGTCTACCTGAACAGGAGCGTGGCGACTAGGAGATTTTCACAGTAACTTCATTGCAGTGTTAACGTAAGCCTACTTGTGACAATTAAGATTATTATTATTATATTATTGTTATTGTTGAAGTTATATTTTGAGCCTGTCAATAAATCTGGCAAGGAGAGAGTTTGGTAAAATATCACAGGAAGTACAGAAAGTGGGCACTGTGCAGGTCTTCCAATATATTTTTTGTTGAAAGATACTGTTCACTAATTTATACAAAAAATAATTAATACACTAAATTAATACACTAAATTATTATTATTATTATATTGCAAGTATTCTTACAAAGAACTGCAGCATCCAAGTACCACAGAAGGCATCCAATTTGACATACAGCCTGCACGCCCTGGTACAAAGGATGCCATCTCTCTGAAACATTCTTTAATAACAATAATATTACACCTATGATTCAAATTTGTATATTATCTGTCATGACATTTTTTTTTAAATCGTCCGGAATGAAAGCTTGACACACTGTAATATAACAATACAAATACCATGATCCAAAACGTGCTGATATTTCCCATGACAGTGTGCCCTTCTGATAACCTCTGCAATATTTGTAACATGCATAAATAATGTGCGCTGACATTTATAGCAGCACTATAGGTAAAGAATCTTGGTTGATGGTCGTGTTGTTTTATTACTGCCATTGTGGTGAATTAAATCAAATAAAACTCCTATTGTTAGTTTTTCTTGTGGGTTTCATGGGGCTGTAAGGTTTGGAAAAGTCGATTTTAAAAATGATTCTACTGCTAATAGGGATTAGTTAATAATTGTGTAGAAATTATAACACAGGTAAAGGAAAATTGGCCCTAACAGTCTGTGCTGCTTTTTATCCTCCTGTTTGCCTTATCCTATGTGAGTGACCAGTTCCCTTATCGTTTTATTGATCTTTCCTTCGGCCTAGCAACAAATTCTGGAAAGGTGCTATGATGATATCTCCTTCAATCATTAACTCTGATTTTCCATGTTACAGCCTCACATAACTGTATCAAAGTTTTCTCCTGATTTCTGGCTGAAATTTAACATTTAATCTCATATTTATATCTATATAATATAAAAATAAAATATCTAAATGTAAAATATTTATGTATATATACTTATGTATTTCTTTCTAGCAATATCCCCTCATTAACACTTGTAATCACTGAAAAAAATTAACTGCCTCGGCCTTTCATTATTTAAACTGCATGCATCGAAAATATAATGGCCAGGAAAAGATGTATGGGTACATCCAGCCTATGTCATAATAATCCGGCAGGGCAGAAGGGGGCCATACAGCCCATTGAGTCTACACCAATCTTCTGAAAGAGCACCCGAACCAGGCCTACGCTCCCACCTTGGAACCCCATAAGCCCACCTCACCTTTGGATACTAAGGGACAATTTTGCATGGTCAATCTACCTAATTCACATACTGTTGGACTATGGGAAGAAACCGGAGCACCCAAAATAAACCCATACAGGCACGGGGAGAAAGTGCAGACTCCACACAGACAGTCACCCAAGGCTGGAATTAAACCTAGGTCTCTGGTACTGTGAGGCAGCAGTGCTAACACTGCCACTGTGCCGCCCGCTAATACCTCATCATAATACATAAACATACCACCGTGTCCAAAAGTCATGTAGAGATGAGGGAGGGTATAAGCTAGTCTCGAGCGGGAGTGGGAACCAGAGCAGTAGGTCAGCAGGTGACGTAACTAAGAGCGAGCTAGAGACTGTAATGTTCTTGTCGGATGGCCTGATTTATATTACAAGAACATTTGTAGCTAAAGTTATAAACGATTTATTAATATTTACTGTGGGTCAACTATATACAAAATAACAGATGAATAACAGTATGATCATGCACAAACAACCTCGCTCCCAGCTCTCCAGTCAGTCTGAGGTCACCTGACTCAAACATTTACTGATATACAAATGGGAAACCTAGTGGTTAGTCGGCGAATTACAACACAACCATAATATCACTACAACCCCTTTCCTTTGAAAGAATAAATGAATACATTATCATCAGTATATTTACATGTGATATACTTAGCCTGTGAGTCCAATAGTATTATTTTTTTCCTGTAAACTTTTAAAAACTGGTTTAACAAATATATTTATGTATTCATATGCATATACAAGAATAGCAAGCATAGTATGTGCAAATTGAGTCGATCAGGTTTACATCTGACTCTGGTTGATCTTCTCAAAGTTTGACATTGCTGCTCAGAACTTGTAGATTCAATGTTCTCCATGACATTCTCATGCTCAGGAACTGCTGAACTATCTGACTCTGCAGCTGATGTTGATTTGTTATCCATCACATTGTTGTGAAAGTCTTCTCTGGTTTTCAAGAGTGCACAACGATTTCTTCCTAAAACCAACCCTTCCTCTGTTTGTACATTGTAAGAACGAGGTGCTACTTCTTCAAGTAAAATTGCTTTTTTCCGCCAATTACCTGAATCTTCTATTCTCACAATGTCACTTCTACTCAGAGGTGGTAAAGTTCTCGACACTCTATCATTGAACTGCTTTTGTCTTGCTATAATATTTTGCATTTCCTGCAGTACCATTGCATCCTCCTCCTTTTCCAAGTATGGAAGTCTTGTGTATGGGCGGCACAGAAGCACAGTGGTTAGCACTGTTACGTCACAGCATCAGGGTCCCAGGTTCGAGTCACCCTTGGGTCATTGTGCGGAGTCTGCAAGTTCTCCCTGTGTCTGCGTGAGTTTCCTCCAGGTGCTCTGGTTTCCTCCCACAAGTCCCGAAAGACGTGCTGTTAGGTGAATTTGACATTCTGAATTCTCCCTCTGTGTACCCAAACAGGCGCTGGAATGTGGCGATTAGGGGATTTTCACAGCCACTTCATTGCAGTGTTCATGTAAGCCTACTTGTGACAATAATAAAGATTATAATTATGCAACCTTCCAATCATGAGTAGCTCTGCTGGCGATCTATCAAGTGACAATGACAATGCTTTGTAAAGTAATTTCGCGAGATATGGATCAGATTGGCTATCCATTGCTTTCTGCAATGATTGTTTTACAATATGTACACTTTTTGCGTTAAGATCTTTGGGATCCATAGGATGAGCATCACCATTTTTTGTCATAAATACCATGGAATTTACCCCATTGGTAACCCATTCTATCTCCTTGATAACTTTTGGTTTTGTATCTGATACAGGTGGTAGGGTAGAAATGAGATTGACATGCAGATCTGCATCATCAGAAATTTCACCAGTAATAGCTTGTATTGGTGCTTTAGATAACGCATCTTCTTTAGTATGTATCTTGTTGGTGCATGGTAGTGCACTAAAATCAGTGAACACATCGCTGAATTTTCTGATAATGTTCTCAGAATTGTTGGAGTGTTGCTTCAATCCTTTGTGGATGCTATACACCAACTGCACTAGACCTAATTCTTCACAGGATTGATCACCTAATAATGATTCCAAGCCCTCGGATATAATACAGAATGGGACAGAATAAATTGTGTTCTTCACCACCAGACCCAGGTCACAAGTACCATAACATTTAATGCTTGAACCATTATAATCTCTCAGAGATATTTTGTGATTTCTTCTAATTGGCTGAATTTTTCGATTTTGTAAATGTCATGCCAATTAAATTGGTGTTGGCACCAGTGTCTAACTTCAATTGGACCACTGCACCATTCCCTTCAAGTGGTAGCAGCCAGATAGACCATAAGACCATAAAATATAGGAGCAGAATTAGGCCACTCTGCCAATCGAGTCTGCTGCGCCATTCAATCATGGCTGACATTTTTCTCATCCCTATTCTCCCGCCTTCTCCCCATAATCCCTGATCCCCTTATTAATCAAGAACCTATCTATCTCTGTCTTAAAGACACTCAGTGATTTGGCCTCCATAGCTTAGTGCGACAAAGAGTTCCACAGATTCACCACCCCTGGCTGAAGAAATGCCTCCTCATCTCTGTCTTATAGGATAGTCCCTTTAGTCTGATATTGTGTCCTTTGGTTCTAGTTTTTTCTACAAGTGGAAACATCCTCTCCACGTCCACTCTATCCAGGCCCCGCAGTATCCTGTGAGTTTCAATAAGATCCCCCTCATCCTTCTAACCTCCAATGAGTACAGACCCAGAGTCCTCAACCACTCCTCATATGACAAGCTCTTCATTTCAAAGATCATTCTTGTGAACCTCCTCTGGACCCTTTTGAAGGCCAACACATCCTTCCTCATGTACACCACCAAAAACTGCTCACAATACTCCAAATGGGGTCTGATCCTATACAGCCTCAGAAGTACATCCCTGATCTTGTATTCTAGCCCTCTCAATGTGAATACAAAAATTGCATTTGCCTTCCTAACTGCCGACTGAACCTGCACGTTAACCTTAAGATAATCTTGAACAAGGACTCCCAAGTCCCTTTGTGTTTCTGATTTCCGAAGGTTCTGCTGCAAATAGGACAGAATACTGCAGATGATTGAGGTTTGGACATGTTGCTGGCTCAGGACTTCCTCTCCTTGCATTTTCTATTTGCCTCTGCTATGTATCATTGCTTTTGAAGGTGGCCATCGCATTTTTTATTTGTTTCCACCAGGTGGAAGGACCCTTGGCTTCTCCCAGGCCTTGAACTCAATACCAAAACTCCTAAGTGAAGTCTTCAGAAAGGCCTTATAGTACTTCTTTTGACCACCATCAGAGTGCACCCTAGAAGATTCACTTTGTTAAGTGAGTACCTGACATTCTGGTTACATGAACGACCGAATTTGGTTGTGCCTATCTCAGTATGGCAGTGGTCTCCAAATAGTCAATAGTGATCGACAGGGCGATCATGGGCCTAGTGCCCGATGGGTTCGGCCGAGTCCCGCCGGCATGGGTTACGGATGGTCCCACCCGGCAAGACCTCGGAGTTCTGTCTGTGGGGCCGTCCTGGTGGGGGGGTGGGGAGATCCGACCCCAGGAGGTGTCTCCACGGTGGCCTGGCCCATGATCGGCTGGTGGGTTAGTTCCATGGGGGCCTATGTTCCTCCCTGTCAGGCCCCTGTAGGGCCCCGCCATATTGCCCAGGGGCCAGCGTGGAGACAGGAACCCACGCGCATGCATGAACTCATGATGACCGTGGTCACATGCACGAACACGCGCCGGCCGTGGCGCTCATGCACAAACTCACGTTGGCCATGGTGCGCATGCACGGACTCGTGCTGGCCATGGCCTGCCGGCTTTCTGGTACAGGGGTGGCCATACTAGCCCTCTAGGAAGGGGTGGATAGCTGCCAGTTGAGGGCCATTGACGCCGGAGTGGCTCGCGCCACTTTTCACGTCGGCATCAGAACTTGGCCACAGGATTGGAGAGTCCCAGCCAAGGGGTGGCATAGTAGATCTGAGATGGCATGGAAGTGGCCTGGAAGATCTGAAGGGGAGTGGAGGTAGCATTGGTGACCTGTGAGTCATTTGGGTGGCATAGAAAGGGATGGGGGGGAGGGTATGAGGGAGGTGAGGGTGCATTTTTTGGGGCCTTCAAAAGATGTTGAAAACTGGGCTGCCATGTCTGAGAACTAAAGCAGGCCTTCTAAGCTGTTTGACTTGGCATCCACACCATAACGCACTTCATCATGGCTCACAAAATACACTGCGAATATTTAGGACTGAGATGAGGAAACATTTCTTCATTCGGATGGTCATGTATCTTTGGAAAATCTCCAACCCAGTTAGCTTTGGATGCTCAGTCACTGAATATATTAATGACTAATACATATAGATTCTTGGACTCTATGGGAATTAGTGGATCTGGGAAACAAATGGATAAGTGAAATTGACACTAATTAGCCATGATCTTATTTTTTGGCAGAGCAGGCTGAAAGGGGCCACATGGCCAACTCCTGCTCCTATCTCTTAGGTTCTTAGATTCATTCTATCCTTTCCTCGGGGCATCATGTTCCAGTTCCTGAAAGATAAAGCTTCAGTCTAATTTTGCTGAGAGTCAAATCTCCTTTGTGGTCTAGTTGAAGCCCGATTTGTGTCCAACCCTGTACAAGGTCATGTACTGCTTTTCTAGCTTTTACACCTTCTCACTAGGTACAGTGCAGCTTGAAGTGCTGCCTGCCTCTCTAAAGTAATTCTTCTGCAGGCATGTATTTTTTCTCTGAGCGCTTGCAGAACATGTGTTCTGCAGGCCTCCCAATTGTTGCCAGATCACGTACCTGTGTCCAGCTCAACAATTTAGTAATGTGCTAACTCTGCGATTTCTTGTTGGACCTGGGTGGGCAGACATTTCGCTCTGCTGCACGATTAGGGCTGGAACTCTTCACTCAATAAATATATATCTAAACAAAAACAGATGCAGCGACAACAGTTCAGACATATATCGCAATATTAGTGTAATGAAACATCCCAAGAGGTAATTCACGAGAGAATTCTAAAACACAGTATGACAAAACGTCACATAAGGAGTTGACAAAAAACCTTTGTCAAAGTGATAGGTTTTTAAAAAGTGTCTTAAAGAGGCAAGTGAGGTACAGAACCGGAGGGATGTAGGGATGATATTCCAGAGTCTGGGGAGGCCTAGACAACTGTAGGTGCAGCTGCAGTGGTGGAGATATTAAAATTGGGGATGCACAAGAGGTCGGAATTAGAGGAGATATCCTGGAGAGGCGCAGGGCTGGTGAGGATTGCAGATATATGGGAAGGCCAGGCCATGGAGCCATTTGAAACCAAGACTGAGCATTTTAAATCAGGGCATTGCTTTAACAGGTTCCCATTTAGGTCCGCGGGCACAGGGAAGACAGTGGAACAGGACTTGGTGTGAGTTAAGAGATGGGCAAAAGGCAATCTCAAGTTCACAGAGGGTGGAAGGTAGGAGAGCAGCCAGAATGCATTGGAATAGTCAAGTCTAGAGGTAATGAAGGTTTGAATACAGCTTTCAGCAGCAGATGAGGTAAGATCAGGATGAAGTTGGGTGTTGATATTGAGGTGGAAATATGTGGGGCGGGATTCTCTGTCCCGCCGCACCTGTTTTCTGGTGTGGCACGTCCCCGCCGCCAGCGGGATCCTCCATCCCAGCAGCCAGCCAATGGGGTTTCCCATTGTGGGCATCCCACGCCGTCGGGAAATCAGCGGGTGTAAGTGCACTGCCAGCGAAGTGGAGGATCCCGCCAACGGATAATCCAGCCCATGATCTTAGTGGTGGCACTAAGTTAAAAGCTGTGCTTTCAAATGATCTTATGAAGAGGCAGCACATCAATCAGGAATAGGATGCCACGATAACATTGTTGGGGGACACCAGAGATAACAACGCAGGGGCAGGAAAGGAAGCAAATGTAAACAATTCTCTGCCTATGATTAGAGAGATGAGAATAGAACCAAGTGACAGTAGTCCAACCCAGCTAGACAACAGTGGAGAGGCTTTGGAGGTTAGCCCGGTCAACTGTCATAGAATCATCAAATCCCTACCATGCAGAAATCTGCACAGGCCTTGGAAAGAGCACCCCACTTAATCTTTTTTTTAAAATATTTTTATTAAGCTATTTGCAAAATTTTTATAACAATAACAAGAACAATAACATTGATATGGTAAAATAAACATTTCCCCACCCGACCCACTCTTCACACACCTCAACCATCTAACACCTATCCGTCTGTACCCCCTTCAGAATGCTGCTTCTGCCGAGGTTTTAATTTTCCCCAAGAAAATCGACGAACGGCTGCCACCTCCGAGAAAACCCCAACATTGACCCTCTTAAGGAAAACTTTATTTTCTCGAGACTGAGAAACCCAGCCATGTCACTAACCCAGGTCTCTACACTCGGGGCTTCGAGTCCCTCCACATTAAAGGATCCGTCTCTGGGCTACTCGGGAGGCAAAGGCCAGGACATCGGCCTCTTTCACTCCCTGAACTCCCGGGTCTTCTGACACTCCAAAGATCGCTACCTCTGGAGTCGGCACCACCCGAGTTCCTAGCACCGTGGACATTGCCTTCACAAACCCCTGCCAAAACCCTCTGAGCTTCAGGCATGCCCAGAATATGTGGACATGATTTTCTAGGATTCCCGCATACCTTACACATCTATCTTAGAACATAGAACATAGAAAAATACAGCACAGAACAGGCCCTTCGGCCCACGATGTCCGAACATTTGTCCGAGATTAGGAACAAATTAATCTACACCCCATCATTCTACCGTAATCCATGTACCTTGAAGGTCCCTAATGTTTCCAACTCAACTACTTCCACAGACAGTGCATTCCATGCCCCCACTACTCTCTGGGTAAAGAACCTACCACTGACATCCCCCCTATATCTTCCACCATTCACCTTAAATTTATGTCCCCTTGTAATGGTTTGTTCCACCCGGGGAAAAAGTCTCTGACTGTCTACTCTATCTATTCCCCTGATCGTCTTATAAACCTCTAACAAGTCCCCCCTCATCCTTCTCCGTTCTAATGAGAAAAGGCCTCGCACCCTCAACCTTTCCTCGGAAGACCTACTCTCCATTCCAAGCAACATCCTGGTAAATCTCCTTTGCACCTTTTCCAAAGCTTCCCCATCCTTCCTAAAATGAGGTGACCAGAACTGCACACAGTACTCCAAATGTGGCCTTACCAAAGTTTTGTACAGCTGCATCATCACCTCATGGCTCTTAAATTCAATCCCTCTGCTAATGAACGCTAGCACACCATAGGCCTTCTTCACAGCTCTATCCACTTGAGTGACAACTTTCAAAGATCTATGAACATAGACCCCAAGATCTCTCTGCTCCTCCACATTGCCAAGAACCCTATCGTTAACCCTGTATTCTGCATTCATATTTGTCCTTCCAAAATGGACAACCTCACAGGGTTTTCAGGGTTAAACTCCATCTGCCACTTCTCAGCCCAGCTCTGCATCCTATCTATGTCTCTTTGCAGCCGACAACAGCCCTCCTCACTATCCACATCTCCACCAATCTTCGTATCGTCTGCAAATTTACTGACCCACCCTTCAACTCCCTCATCCAAGTCATTAATGAAAATCACAAACAGAAGAGGACCCAGAACTGATCCGTATGTATGCCACTGGTAACTGGGCTCCAGGCTGAATATTTGCTATCCACCACCACTCTCTGACTTCTATTGATTAGCCAGTTCGTTATCCAACTGGCCAAATTTTCCACTATCACATGCCTCCTTACTTTCTGCATAAGCCTACCATGGGGAACCTAATCAAATGCCAATGCCCCGTGTAGGGCATCCGCCCACAGATCTGCCTCTAACTCTCCACCTAGCTCGTCCTCCCACTTGCCCTTAAGCTACTCCACCGGGGTTTCCTCCGCCTCCAACCGCTCCTGGTAGATATCCAACACTTTCCCCTCCGCCACCCAGGTAGCGGACACTACTCTATCCTGTATCCCTCGTGGTGGCAGCAGCGGCCACTTAATCTTAAACCCATGCCTCCACTGTGTTCCCATAACCCAGTAACCCTACCTAACCTTATGGACACTAAGGGGCTATTTAGCATGGCCAATCTACCTAACCTGCACACGTTTGGACTGTAGGAGGAAACCGGAGCACCTGGGGAAACACAGACACGGGGATAAAGTGCAAACTCCACACAGACAGTCAGCTAAGGCCGGGATTGAACCTGGTTTCCAGGAGCTGTGAGGCAGCAGTGCTAACCACTGCGCCATCATCCTGCCCTAACTGTGTAAAAGGTTGCAGATAGATTGAGAAGGGCAAGGAGGGAAACTCTCCCTTTGTCACAGTCAGAAAGGACGTCATTTGTGACTTTGTTAAGAGTTGTTTCAGTGTTGTGGCAGGGGCAGAAATCTGATTGGAATGTATGTTCTTAGTCACCAGATTATCAGTGAAAATGAATAGACTTCCAACAGTCAGAATCACACCAACACCCATTTATGCAGATGTTTCAGCTGGAGGTCGCTGGACAGCAATCGGAGCTGGGAAGCTTCTGTTTTCTCCCTTTATCTGAGCAACATTAAAGCTACCCTGATCGAGATAAACTAACTCAGCAAAGGTCGGGAATTGAACATTGGGCTTTCTACTTTATAAAGCCAGACATGCCAAACTCTACATTTCACACAGGCAGTAAATTTGGCCTGATACTCGGCTGTATTTTCATCTTGCTAATGGAAATGGACACTTTTACTGCCTTTGGCACTTCTTGCTAAGTCACTGCAGAATGGCATTTGCTTTTGCAGATATTAATGACCCTTAGTGCATTCCTTTGTGTTGTCATAATACCAGTATCAGATATGCCAAATGTCTGGAGACAGTCAGTAAGAAATAAGAATTGTGCTCTCATGAAAGATGTGTGGGTTAGCCTTCAGATCATAGACCATGATAGTGTCAGGGGGAATCGTATTTGTCCTGCTGTCATTCTACTTGGTCCCAGCCTCTGTCCCAGTGCCTCATGCAGTCCTCGTGAAGAAGCTGGAAGCTAATGGAAATACATAACTAACATTTTCAGATTTAATCCAGGATGTGAACTCCAGCTCCAGGTTTCATGTAACATCAGATGGGAGACAGAGAGCAGGATTGTCCATTTCAGAGACTCCGGGACTGAATTGCCGGTGCTGTACGGTCCCAATGACGGAACCATTCAGGACATGCTAATGGGCCAGCACCAGTGCCACGTGGGATAAGTGTGATTCCAACACTCACCAGCGTGTGATCGCCAGGGTTGGGATTGGCACTCGAGAGCCTGACAGGTTACAGCCTCATATAAGGACTCCCCTCCCCTCACACTCTCTTTCCAGCCACAAGGATACCACCCTGCAGAGCGGCACCAAGATTCGCCAATGCAGAGCTGGAGACACTGCTGGGTGCCATGGAGGAGAGGTGGGATATCTCGTTCCCCGGGATGGGAAAGAGACTGCCATGTCAGCTGGGCCTAGGCACAGATGGCAGAGGCTGTGAGCGTCACGGGTCCCACTGCCAGGACCGGGCAACAGTGCAGGAAGAAGCTCTGTGCCCCTGGCACCACCCCCATTCCACACACAACCCACCCTCCATGCACCCCCGACCAGACAGACCAGCAGGCAGTGCTGAGTGAGGACGGGCAACCGCCTCAGGCTACCTAGGGTGAGTCACCACCACCCCATCCAACACAAGCGTAGATCTCAGAAAAAAGTGGCCCACAACCGCAGGGAACGGGAGAAGACCGAAGTGGGCTGTCGTAGAGCAGAGGACGATGGACCTTGTCGGCAGGGCTGGAGAGAGGGCAGTCGCCGAGACAGAAGTGGGCATTTCAGATGCAAGTGAATCCCCAATGAATTGCAATGTCCCCATGGAGCATGTGTCACCCCTCCCCCCCATATCATGCCAACCCACGATCTAACCATGCATCTTCTCTTTTGCCTCGCAGGATCACCTGGCGATGAGGTGAGTCCACCTGGGGTCTCTCGCCCCCCAGCCGCAACCCCGCAACTCACCCGGGGATGAAATGGGACCTGCTGGTGACCCACGCCCCCTCCACCACAACCCCACAACACCCTGGGGCACATATCCGGAGATGACACTGACTTATCATCACTGCTGTCACCAACATCTTCACCATCCCAGAGACATTCACCTCAGCTGGCTATTTTAGTGAAGAGGCTCCTGGGGCACTATCTGTTGTGCACCAAACATGTGCAGCATTTCATCAGGTGGACGCCGGAACCCACGAGGGGGCGGACAGTTGGAGAGTAGCCCGCCCCCAGGGACTAGTTGCCGTCCAGACGGGTCTAGCGCTTCTGGAAAGGGTGGTCCCTTCAATGTTGGAGGTGCAGCCAGGGACTACAGGAGGGAAGTGTCAGAAACCCTCCACCTGCAGGTGCAGTTGGAGGAATCCAACCGCCTGCAGGAGCAGGAGGTGGTTCCAACTGTGCGTGCTACTCAGGCCAACACAGCATGTGTGGTGTTCACAGTGGAGGCCATGGATCAAGATATCCAAGGGGGCAGTGGCCGATGCACAGGTTAGGGCAGCCATGTCACAGGCAGCCATGTACCAGAACCACGTGGACATTGCTGCAGTGCTCCGGAGCTTGGCCCAATCAAAACAGATCATGGCTACAGGCATCGAGGTCATAGGCCTGGCACTGACTGGCCTGAGCTTTTCCTTGAGTGATGTGGCATTGTCCCAGAGGAACATGACACAGTCCCGGTGCTCTGCAGCCACAAGCATGCAGATCCTGGTCGGGATGAGAGCAGGCCTCCAGGACTGGCAGCGCCAGGTTGCGGGGGAGGCGCCAGAGCTTGCTCCGGTTGCAGCCCATCCCAAGGAGTAGCCTGGAGGCATCGGACACCATGACAGGGGGAGAAGGTGATGGGGCCCATGCCGGTGACTCCTGCAGGGGAGGTACTGGATTACCTCAGCACTTCTGAATCTCCCCCACCTGTTCCAGGCTCATTGGATGGGCAGTGGGCAGAATAGGGTGACACCGCACTACCTGTGATACCTGGAAGACTGCCGGATCCATCCGGGCCCGGGCATTCCAGAACACAGCCACCAAAGGGGACTCTGGTCATGTGGCAGGATATGCACCAGCGTGGGAGGCCAGTGGTGTAGGGCACGAGTGTTGGAGATGGACGTGAGCCAGGGCCCCCAGGATAGACAGAAGTTACTCTCAGTTACTCTCAGGGTCGCCCCTGGAGGCAGCAAAGGATGGGGTTGTGTGGTGCATTGGTTGTGCCTACTTGTCCGGGGCAGGATGGATGGGGGCGGGGGTGAAGTGAGCAGGAAGGGTTTGGTGACAGCTGGTGGTTCTGTGGGGTGGGCTATCTGATGGTGTCACTGGTGGGATGTCAACCCTGCGAGGGGCTGTGTGCTAGGGAGGGTGTGACGGCCATGGTGCATGCCTCTGCCAGTTGAGGCACGCATTTGGGGACATTACCTAGCTCCTCTCTCACTTAGCAGCCATGGTGCCTGTTTCCCGATTTTAAATCCCACAAGTTAGCTGCGCCATTGTCACTTCTGCCTGGCGGAGGTGGAGCATTGCAGGAGGCCAGAGACTACCCGGCTGGGTCCGTTAATGAGATTTTAATGTATGCTACTCTACATTTTGCATGCCCATGCGCTGCACAGCATGGACAGGATAGAAGCCGCTATCGAGGCATCAGAGCATGGTGTTCAGTTTGGTGCCTGCCGCCGACCTCGATTTTTGGCTGACACCATATTCTCTGCCCGATCGCGATTCGTGGTTCCAGCATTGGCCAATGGAGAATCCTGTCCAGAATCTTGGATTTTACCAACCCGTTGGAGGCAAAAAGGCTGGCAAGATGATGGGGGAAGGCAGCTGGTGGCATTCCTGTCTTTCGCTTAGCACCACGTCATCTTCCCAATGGAGAGAAAGATGGCAGAGGGAAAAATGGCTCGCTTGGTGCCTAATTAAGGGCCCCTCCCTGCCTCTGCTGGCATTTTAGAAGCACCTGGGAAGAATCCATTACCACATGATATGCCATCAATGAACACATGATGGGTGGTGAACGTAACTGAGGCTTTAATAAACTAAACTGAAAGCCTCCTGGCCTCTGATCCCGAATTGGATCGGAGGCGGAGACTAGTCACCTTTATACTGGGCCCGAGGGGAGGCGGAGCCATCGGGCAGTGGTTTACCACATTACATATAATACAGTGGCCATTTACCACAATATACATATAATACATTACAGTGGTTTACCACATTCATCCCCTGGGGGTGAAGTGGACTTAAAGATCAAGTCTGTCGGGGGCCTTGACCTTCCACCGTGATCGCCTCAGTTCCGGCTGTGGTGTGGGCACCAGTGTCGAGACCTGCGCGTCCGGGAGCGTGTTGTCCTCTTCTTCACCCAGTTGTTGAGTCGGTGGAGGTGGGGGGGGGGGGGGGAAGTGTATGGGCGGGGGTGGTGATGACGGTCGCCGGTGGGCCTGCGGATGCCAGCTCTTGAGGTAGGTCGGTAGAGGTGGGGGGAGACGGTGTAGAGGTGGGGATGGGGGTGATGGTCGCTGGGGAGCCTGCAGGTGCCAAATCCTGAATGGAGATTGTGTCCTATTGCCCGTCTGTGCCACATAGGCATATTGTGGATAGGCATGGAGGAGCAGGACCTTCTCGTTGAGGGGATCTGATTCATGGCTCCTTGCGTGCTTCCGGAGGAGGACGGGCCCTGGGATTGTCAACCAGGACGGGAGCAAGAACCCGGAGGTGGACTTCCTGGGGAAGTAAAACATACGTTCGTGAGGGGTCTCGGTGGAAGTGCACAGGAGTGACCGGATGGAGTGGAGCGCATCGGAGAGGACCTCCTGCCAGCGGGAGACTGGGAGACTTCTAGACCGTAGGGCCAGGAGGCCGGCCTTCCAGACTGTCGCGTTCTCCCTCTCCACCTGTCCGTTGCCCCGGGGGTTGTAGCTAGTCGTCCTGCTGGAGGCGATGCCCTTGCTGAGGAGGAACTGACGCAACTCGTCGCTCATGAAGGAGGAACCCTGATCGCAATGGATGTAGGTGGGGAACCCGAACAAGGTGAAAAGACTGTGCAGGGCCTCGATGACGGTGGTGGAGGTTATGTCAGGGCACGGGATGGCAAAGGGGAATCTTGAGTATTCGTCAACAATGTTGAGGAAGTACACGTTATTATCAGTGGAGGGGAGGGGCCCTTTGAAGTCGATGCTGAGGCTCTCAAAGGGGCGAGAGGTGAGGGGGGGGGGGCAGGGGTCCGCCGAACTTTAAAGTAAGGCTTTGGAGGTGGCACTGGAAGTCGAGCCCCAGTAATAGGACAGCAGAGAGATGGGGAAGGACGTGGAGTTTGAAGTTAGTGTACTCTACGCCTTGTACAGTAAGGGTCGCGACACAGTACCCCCAGATTTCTACTGCATGTGATCTGGAAACCAGAGAGATTTTCTGGGTCGCGAGTAAGATTGGGAGGGAGCAGTGCCTTACCGTATCTGGGTGTATGAAGCTGTCTGTGCTCCCGGAGTCGAAAAGGCAAGCCCGTTGATCCGGACGGTCATCGTAGATTTTGTGAGGTGATGCGGTCGGGACTGGTCGAGAGTGGTGAAGGTGAGTTCCGGAAGGTGATGGGTAGACTGGTCGGAGGTAGCGGCGGCCAGCATACGACCAGGTGAGCAGGGCTCCCAGGAAGCTGCGGAGTGATCCCAAGATGGTGGCCCCCATGGGTCGCACGTGGCGGGTAGAGTACAAGATGGCGTTAAAGATGGCGGACCCCATGGGTCGCATGTGGCGGCCAAAATTGAAGATGGCGGCAAAGGTGGCGGGTGGCGCGGCAGCTGGGGGCGGCCCCGACAGGCAGCAGGCAGAGCTACTGTGCCTAGAAGCTTTAAGGAGAGATCGGGCCTGGCAGGCTTTCGTAAAGTGGCCCTTCCTCCCACACCCGTTGCAAGTCGTATTCCGTGCGGGGCAGCGTTGTCTGGGATGATTACTCTGGCCGCAAAAGTAGCACTTCGGGCTTCCGGTGTTGGCGGGCTGCTGCGCGGCACAGGCTTGCGCCGCACCCGGGTCGGATGATGGCGGCGCCCACGATGTCCAGGAGGGTGCTGCGCAGTCGGATGTGTAGGCCCCCATGTTCTGGAAGGCCACCTCCAGCAAGTTTGAGAGCTGCACTGTCTCTGGGGGGCCGAGTGTACCCCCTTCTAGCAATCGCTGCCGGATGCAGTTTGATTTCATGCCTGCGACATAAGCGTCCCTGATCAACAGCTCCGCGTGTTGGGTAGCTGATATCGCCTGGCAGTCACAGTTCCGGCAGAGTACCCACAAGGCACGCAAGAATTCTGCTAGTGATTTCCCCAGAATGCTGTCGTCTCGTTGCAAGAAGGTGCCTCGCATACACCTCGTTTATGGACTTTACATAGTGTCCCTTTAGCAGCATTATCGCCTCCATATACGAGGGGGCATTCCTGATGAGAAGAAAGACTTGTGGGCTCACCCATACGTGGAGGATCTGCTTCTTTTGGAGGTCGATGAAGTCTTCGGTGAAGGATCCGAGGTAAGCTTCGAAGCAGCTTAGCCAGTGCTCGAATGTTGCAGTGGCGTCGGCTGCCTGTGGGTCCAGCTCCAGGCGATCCGGCTTGAGTCATGAATTAATCTTAGATGTTTAGTTTATTGAATTGATATGCCATCAATGAACACATTGATGGGTGGTGAATGTAACTGAGGCTTTAATAAACTAAACTGAAAGCCTCCTGGCATCTGATCCCGAACTGGATCGGAGGCGGAGACTAGCCACCTATATACCAGGCTCGAGGGGAGGCGGAGCCATCAGGCAGAGGTTTACCACATTACATATAATACAGTGGCCATTTACCACAATACACATATTATATATTATAGTGGTTTACCACACCACACAAGGATAATGCGAGGTAAACTCTGGCAACTTCCCAGAGGCCACTTGTGTGGACCTCCTTTTCAGGCATTCATCCAACAAAAGGACTCTCTCATGGCAGTGACTGCATCTGTGACAATCTTTTGCCCTCAGTTATCTGCCCCTCCCCCTATCTATCTTCAGATGAGACCTGCCTCACTGACCCCGATGCACCTAAAATCTAGTTACCTTAATGTGACATTGCATGCCCATTACTATGCTCTCCTACTTCGGCTGGTACTGTTGAGCTGCTGACCCTCTGATTTGATGGCAGCTGTTTTGGATGACAGCCCTGGTACCAATCATTCATTTGGCTGCTTCCAGAAAGTTGTGGCCCTGAGAATCACAGACTGCCAAAGTAGTTTTGGGGTACCGACTGCAGGATCCCTCATGCCACCTTACGTTCCAACTCTTTAGCTTTAGAGAGAGAAGAAAAAAGTTTTCCCACTGTCCACTACCTCATCTGATGGCTTCATCAGTGTTGGGGTGACATTAGTAGGTAGAGTTTCAGATGAAGAGATTGCGTTAGCATGGCAGCTACACAAACGTCTATTGATTCCCAGGGAAAGACATGCATTCTTCATTGATATAATTTAGGATTGCCACGTGTGCCACCCTGTTGGCCCCAGAGAAATCAATGTCACTTGGCTCAACAATGCACCAAGAGCATCCTGGCACTATGCAAATACATTTCCTCTCCACAGCCTCTGTTCTGGGTATTTCTAAAATATGTTTCTTTTAATACATGGTGTTGTGTTGTTGCAGACTTACTTGAATATTTAATAAGCTCTCATCACCATCGCACTCTAGCACCATAGCATCAAATAATGTGACAAATCTAAATTTCCTGAGCCCAGCATATCTGCGGACAAACCTTAGAGAATACATTTTGCAACATCATCTCCCCTTCAACAATTACTAAACCTACCACTGTGGAAATGGCACTTCTCTGTGCTTTGCATTTATTTCTGTAGCACGAGTGAAGTTCATAGCATGTCAGGTTCATATCCCATCCACTCTTGAGATAACTGTCTCTCGTCTTATGAGGCTTTTTAGTTTGCACACAGAAAGTAACTGAATTGCAGACTGTGATGCCAGAATATGAAGAAGAATCCTGAACTCCAATGCAATAAAAGAAACAATTGTATTTATTCAGCCACCTTGAAGCCATGGCCTTGGTCATGGGCGTATCTTCAGGAATACTTTTTAGCTGCACTTTTCTTTGAAGCTGTTTGCAGATATGTTTTGAACAGTTGCCCTGTATTCAGGAGACAGGTACTTTTCAACTCTTGCTAAGGAGGCACCGAACCTCCCACCTAACTACAAATAGAACATACAGTTAAGAAGGAGGCCATTCTGCCCATCGAGTCTGCACCAACCCACTTAAGCCTTCACTTCCACCCTATCCCTGTAACCCAATAACCCCTCCTAATCTTTTTGGTCACTAAGGGCAATTTATCATGGCCAATCCACCTAACCTGCACGTCTTTGGACTGTGGGAGGAAACCAGAGCACCCGGAGGAAACCCACACAGACACGGGGAGAATGTGCAGACTCCGCACAGACAGTGACCCAAGCCAGGAATCGAACCTGGGACCCTGGCGCTGTGAAGCCAAAATGCTAGCCACTTGTGCTACCGTGCTGCCCGCACGGTAGTGTCGTTCATGACCATGAGCAGCAGACAGAGATAAAAACAACCTAAAGAACCTCCCTCAAAACATGGCGTAATGAACTGTAGATCTAAAGCCATTCAGGTGCTTACCAACAATCTTAAGACATTCCTAAATGGGAAGAACTCTTATTTCATCAACATGGACAAAAATAATGAATTCTGACACATTCAAATGTAGCAATTTAAAGTGGGGGGAATGATGGGCAATTTCTCATGGAATAAATATATATATAGAAACTGTATTTTCTGCTATTACTTTATGAGTAATATCATTCCTTCTTTTTTGTTCTGCAAATGATAACCAATAATTATATTTATTTCTGCTATTTAATTTCACTTCCAAGTCGTGTTCTTCTTCCTGCAGCAGAAAAGCCCTGTAGATTCTCCAGTACACAATCTGCCAGGGATGGTCAGATCCTAGTCTGGAGGATAATCTTTTCAACATGGCTGCTAAAGTTCCTCTCCTGGTGCATTGTCAGCTCGAGTGTATTTTGCCTGACACTGTTGGGGCAGACGGAGATTCCTTGGGTTTCCATTGACCCAACATCAGCTAGTGCACTGCCAGCATAATTGGCTTTGCATACTGGAAGTGCAGATCTTTGTGGGAAGGTGCAGGGATATGAGGCTGAAGTTCCTGGACGAAGCACCCCTACTTTCCTGTTGGAAATAAAATTGAAAATTGTGTGTTTTCTGCTTTAGTTTGTTCTGAGAAGACAGGAAACATATAGAGAGAAATTTTAACCCCAGAATAGATGGGTTGGGCTCAGATTGTTATGAAACTTTGACAAATCACAGACCCGATCATAACCATTTTAAATGTTAATTAAAGCAGGACAGAGGAAGGCAAGCAAACCACTTGCTAGGAGGTTGGTCCATCAACTAAATACGATAACATGTTCCCATATTTTTTTTAAAATTCCAATTAAGGGGCAATTTTGCATGGACAATCCACCTACCCTGCACATCTTTGGATTTTGGGGGTGAGACCCAGACATGGGGAGAATGTGGAAACTCCACATGGACAGTGGCTCTGGCCAGGATCAAACCCGGGTCCTTAGCGCTATGAGGCAGCAGTGCTAACCACTGTGCCACACCGTTGCCCCCTTATGCTCTCACTTTGCAACTAAGGGAAGGCAAGTATTTCTGGATCTGAATAAATATCTTTCCACCTACCTATTGGATCCAACGCATCTACCTCCCACCTCCGCCGTCAAAAATGTCTTCCCCCCAAACCTTCTTCCCTCCTCTGTTCTCTCCATCTGCAGTCTCCAATCTGCCCCACCCCGACACTCCCGATCTCCCACCACCCTACACCATGAACTTTTCAATCTCTCCCCACCACAGATCCCCAATATTCCTCCAATACCCCTGCCTTTCAAATTTCACGCTTTCTCATTGCTGTTCCCTGGTTGCGACCTCTTGCCGAAGGCTGACCTGCCCAACAGTCAGTCTGCCTCTCTATCCATTAGCTGCAGTCAGGGAAAGTAGACTAAAAGCGTCAACCAGGCCAACCTGCAGGAAACCCATTCTTCCAGTTTTCACAAGAACAGATAAACCCTCCCATAGCAACCCCACTTCTGTGCTAATATCAGGGGTGGAATATCAGAAGAGAGGGAGGGCATCTTATGCCAGGCAGCAATATTTTAAGTGATTTCAATCAAATAAAAGTGGCAAGTAGACTTCCAATTCAGAGAAATCAGCAAAGGAAAAACGCCAGTAATCTAATTAATAATCTCATCCGAAGCTCAATGTGGACAGATTTACAATTATTTCTGGTTCTATGTACCTGCAGGAATTTGCTTTGCTCCATTTTTTTTGAAGTGCACAGTAATGACCTTGAACCTGGTGATTTGATGGCATTCCCACTGCAGCAAAATCAGCAGTGTAATAATGGTTGTGCGTGGAGAATTGCAAATCCTCATGCATGTCCAGCGCAACACCACATTGCAAAACTCTGGAGCTGGTGCAAATCCAGTTTAGCCACTTTGTTCTGCAGCACCGTAGCTGCAGGCACATGGGAATGGAATTTCAGCTCACTTGTCACTCACCTATTTCAGAAAAATACTGCACGTTCTATAGCCAGATTTATATACAAATCATTATACACAAATGCTCAGTGTTATTTTTCTCTACCATTACATTTTAAATTACATGCTATTTCAAATGAAAATTGGCAACTGGCTTGTGTTTAACAAAATAAAATCCAACATTGCAAGTTGTAGCTCAAACTCAGGGGACTTGTCCGATAAGAAAGTGACACTGGTGTGGTGATTGTCTCTTTAAGAGCAACATGGCAGAGTAAGGGTCACCTGACCTGGGGGACCAATTGGGACTCGCTGTTGAACCTGAACAGGTGGCAGAATGTGGCGACAAGGGAGATTTTCACAGTAACGCCATTGCATTGTTGATGTAAGCTTACTTGTGACACTAATAAAGATTATAAAACTGAATGTTCACAAGGGCAAATTGAATGCTGAGCGTAGATGGCATTTGACCATTAGTAATGTCGGAGAACCTTGGGTTGTTGAGTGCGCAGTATTCCAGGATGTGAGCAGGAATTGACTGAAACTTTTAGACAATGAGACTTGTTCTCCAGTTACATTTAATAAATGTTTCCTCATCTTTACAAAATGTTCTGTTAGTCTATTTGTGGCAGGATGATAAAGAGCAGTCCGGATGTTTTAAACTCCATTCTGCTTCAAGTAGTTTCTGAACTCATGAGATATGGGGCGGGATTCTCCGACCCTCCGCCGGGTCGGAGAATGGCTGGGAGGCGGCGTGAATCCCGCCGAATTCTCTGGCACCGGAGATTCAGCGGGGGCGGGAATTGTGCCGGCGATTCTCTGGCCCGCGATGGGCCGAAGTCCCGCTGCTGTAATGCCAGTCCCGCCAGCGTGAATTAAACCACCTCCCTTACCGGCCGGACCGGGGCGAGCGGGCGGGCTCCGGGGTTCTGGGAGGGGCGCGGGGGCGATCTTGCCCCGGGGATGCCCCCCGGTGGCCTGGCCTGCGATCGGGGCCCACCGATCCACGGGCGGGCCTGTGCCGTGGGAGCTCTCTTTTCCCCTCTGTGTCGGCCATCAACCTCCATGATGGCCGTCGCGGAGGTGACCCCGCCTCTGCGCATGGGCACGGATGATGTCAGCAGCCTCTGACGCTCCCATGCATGCGCAAAGGTGGCGTCAGCAGCTGGCGGAGTCCCTTTGGCCCCAGCTAGCGTGGTGCCAAAAGCCTTTCCCGCTGGCCGGCGGTGCGCCAACCACTCCGGCGCGGGCCTAGCCCCTCAATGTGAGGGCTTGGTCCCTAAAGGTGAGGAGGATTCCGCACCTTTGGGGCGGCAAGACGCCGGAGTGGTTCACGCCACTCCACCCCGGCGGGACCCCCCACCCCGCCGGGTAGGGGAGAATCCCGCCCATAAACTGCAGTCCATTATTGCTCACCAGTTGTTCAGGGTAACTCAATCTGCTGAAAATTTCACCCAATCTCTCAATTGTCTTCTCCGATGATGTTGATTTCATGATGGCAACTTTTGACCATTTGGAGTGAGCGTCGACTAGAATGAGAAACAAATGTCCTTCAAATGGCCCGGCGCAATCAACATGTACCCATTCCCACGTCTCTTCTGGTCATTCCCACTGGTACAATGGGGCTAATGGCAGCAGATTCTCCACTTTTGCCCAAGACGAACATATTCCCTCCATCTCCTCAATTTCGGCATTTATCCCCGTCCACAAAAATAGCTCCGGGCGACAAAGAACAAAGAACAAAGAAAATTACAGCACAGGAACAGGCCCTTCGGCCCTCCCAGCCTGCACCGATCCAGATCCTTCATCTAAAACTGTCACCTATTTTTCAAGGCTCTACTTCCCTCTGTTCCCCGCCCGTTCATATATCTGTCTAGATGCCTCTTAAATGATGCTATCATGCCCGCCTCTACCACCTCCGCTGGTAAAGCGTTCCAGGCACCCACCACCCTCTGCATAAAAAACTTTCCACGCACATCTCCCTTAAACTTTCCCCCTCTCACCTTGAAATCATGACCCCTTGTAATTGACACCCCACTCTTGGAAAAAGCTTGTTGCTATCCACCCTGTCCATACCTCTCATAATTTTGTGGACCTCAATCAGGTTCCCCCTCAACCTCTGTCTTTCCGAGGAAAACAATCCTAATCTACTCAACCTTTCTTCATAACTAGCACCCTCCATACCAGGCAACATCCTGGTGAACCTCCTCTGCACCCTCTCTAAAGCATCCACATCCTTCTGGTAATGTGGCAACCAGAACTGCATGCAGTATTCCAAATGTGGCCTAACCAAAGTCCTATACAACTATAACATGACCTGCCGACTCTTGTACTCAATACCCCGTCCGATGAAGGCAAGCATGCTGTATGCCTTCTTGACCACTCTATCGACCTGCGTTGCCACCTTCAGGATACAATGGACCTGAACTCCCAGATCTCTCTGTACATCAATTTTGCCCAGGACTCTTCCATTGACCATATAGTCCGCTCTTGATTTAGATCTTCCAAAATGCATCACCTCGCATTTGCCTGGATTAAACTCCATCTGCCATTTCTCTGCCCAACTCTCCAATCTATCTATATTTTGCTGTATTCTCTGACAGCCCTCCTTGCTATCTGCAACTCCACCAATCTTAGTATCATATGCAAACTTGCTCATCAGACCACCTATACCTTTGTCCAGATCATTTATGTATATCACAAACAACAGTGGTCCGGGCACGGATCCCTGTGGAACACCACTAGTCATCTTTCTCCATTTTGAGACACTCCCTTCCACCACTATTCTCTGTCTCCTGTTGCCCAGCCAGTTCTTTATCCACCTAGCTAGTACACCCTGAACCCCATACGACTTCACTTTTTCCATCAACCTGCCATGGGAAACCTTATCAAACGCCTTACTGAAGTCCATGTATATGACATCTACAGCCCTTCCCTCATCAATTAGCTTTGTCACTTCCTCAAAGAATTCTATTAGGTTTGTAAGACATGACCTTCCCTGCACAAAACCATGCTGCCTATCACTGATAAGTCTATTTTCTTCCAAATGTGAATAGATCCTATCCCTCAGTATCTTCTCCAACAGTTTGCCTACCACCGACGTCAAGCTCACAGGTCTATAATTCCCTGGATTATCCCTGCTACCCTTCTTAAACAAAGGGACAACATTAGCAATTCTCCAGTCCTACGGGACCTCACCCGTGCTCAAGGATGCTTCAAAGATATCTGTTAAGGCCCCAGCTATTTCGTCCCTCGCTTCCCTCAGTAACCTGGGATAGATCCCATCCGGTCCTGGGGACTTGTCCACCTTAATGCCTTTTAGAATACCCAAAACATCCCCCTTCCTTATGCCGACATGACCTAGAGTATTTAAACATCCATCCCTAGCCTCAACATCCGCCATGTCCCTCTCCTTGGTGAATATCGATGCAAAGTACTCATTAAGAATCTCACTCATTTCCTCTGACTCCACGCATAAATTCCCTCTTTTGTCTTTGAGTGGGCCAATCCTTTCTCCAGTTACCCTCTTGCTCCTTATATATGAATAAAAGGCTTTGGGATTTTCCTTAACCCTGTTAGCCAAATATATTTCATGACCCCTTTCAGCCCTCTTTATTGCGCGTTTGAGATTTGTCCTACTTTCCCGATATTCCTCCAAATCTTTATCAGTTTTGAGTCGCCTCGATCTTATGTATGCTCCCTTTTTCATCTTAGCTAGTCTCACAATTTCACCCGTCATCCATGGTTCCCTAATCTTGCCATTTCTATCTCTCATTTTCACAGTGACAAGTCTGTCCTGCACTCTAATCAACCTTTCCTTAAAAGACTCCCACATTTCAAATGTGGATTTACCCTTAAACAGCTGCTCCCAATCCACATTCCCCAGCTCCTGCCAAATTTTGTTATACTTGACCTTTCCCCAATTTAGCACTCTTCCTTTAGGACCACTCTCGTCTTTGTCCATGAGTATTCTAAAACTTAGGGAATTGTGATCGCTATTCCCAAAATAATCACCAACTGAAACTTCAACTAGTTGGCCGGGAACATTCCCCAATACCAGGTCCAGTGTGGCCCCTTCCCGAGTTGGACTATTTACATACTGCTCTAAAAAAACTCTCCCGGATGCTCCTTACTAATTCTGCTCCATCTACGCCTCCAACACTACATGAGTCCCATTCGATGTTGGGGAAGCTAAAATCTCCCATCACAGCCACCCTATTGGTCCTACATTTTTCTACAATCTGTCTACATATTTGTATCTCTCCTTCATGCTCACTTTTGGGAGGCCTGTAGTAAAGTCCCAACAATGTTACTGCACCCTTCCTATTTCCTAGCTCTATCCATATTGCCTCAGTTCTCGAATCCTCCATCGTCCCCTCCTTAATCACAGCTGTGATATCACCTCTGACTAGTAATGCAACTCCTCCACCCCTTTTACCTCCCTCTCTATCCCTCCTGAATCATCTGTACCCTGGGATATTTAGTTGCCAGTCTTGCCCTTCCCTCAACCAAGTCTCAGTAATACCAATAACATCATATTCCCAGGTACTAATCCAAGCCCTAAGTTCATCTGCTTTACCTGCTACACTTCTCGCATTAAACCAAATGCACTTCAGACCACCTGTCCCTTTGTGTTCATCATCTCTTCCCTGTTTACTCTTCCCCTTAGTCACATTGAGTTTATTATCTAGTACCTTACTGGGTTTAGTTGCTGCCTCTTTACTGACCTCTAAAGCCATTCTGTGCAGCAGAGCCAGCCACGGTGCCATGAGCCTGGCTACTACTGCCTTCCACTGGTGAGTCATCTCCCCCAACAGTATCCAAAACGGTATACCTGTTTTGGAGGGCTACCTCCTTCATTGTTACAGTACCACAGTGGCTTTTGTGTATTTGGTTTATTACATGTTTTCTCAATAATGGAGGAATGATTACTTTCATTGGACAGAGGAGATACCTTCCTGTAGGATAACTCAAGTATTCAGGTGGAATGTGGTTTTAACTCAGGTTTTGCTCCTGAAGTCTTGCCTTGAAGCACCACATCAAAAACCTCTGACAGGACTGGAACACTTTGGGTATGTTTCTTAACTTATCTTGCAGTTACAGGGGTGTTTATGTACTTGCTCAAAGTAGAAAATGTTTCCACACAACCTGCTTATCAACAGACTATTTGGTAATGTTAATCAGGAGAGACCATCTGCGTTTCCATGAATGTTTGATTGATGATACTTGATCGTGTATGTGTGTGCTGACAAGAACAAAGCCCACCCCTTGATTTTGCTCACTACCCAGAATCCCGGTATGAGGTCATAAAATCGCTGTTAGTGGACGATGGTCCATCAATAAAGTGAATTTCCTCCCATACAGAAATTGATGGAACCATTTTCTTCCAAAAATGATTCCGAGGGCTTCTTCCTCTCTCTGTGCATAATTGTTTTTGGCTTTATTCAAGGTCCTTGACGTGAAGGCTTTCAGTTTCCTTTCACCTATGGAAATTATGTGGAAAATCAGTGCCCCAACCCCATAAGGTGATGCATCATATATGCCAGTTGCTGGGATAAATTTAAATCAAAATGTGTCAGGTCTTCTGACTTGAGTAGCGCCTCTTTGGCTTGCACTGATGCATTCTTACATTGATATCCCCATTTCCACTTCATAGTTTTACACAGTAGATTGTGCAAGGGGTTTAGAATAGCCACCAGATTAGCAACAAACTTTCTGTAGTAATTTAGTAAGCCTATGAAAGATCAAAGTTGGTTGACATATTGAGGTGTTGGTGTCTCGGTTATTGCCATCCCTTGATGTCGTTGACATGACCCAGATATTCAATTGAAGATTGGAAAAATTTGCATTTGCCTTTTCGAATTCTTAATCCATAAACTTCTAGGGGCAGCAGGGTAGCATGGTGGTTAGCATAAATGCTTCACAGCTCCAGGGTCCCAGGTTCGATTCCCGGCTGGGTCACTGTCTGTGTGGAGTCTGCACGTCCTCCCCCTGTGTGCGTGGGTTTCCTCCGGGTGCTCCGGTTTCCTCCCACAGTCCAAAGATGTGCGGGTTAGGTGGATTGGCCATGCTAAATTGCCCTTAGTGTCCTAATAAAAGTAAAGTTAAGGGGGGGTTGTTGGGTTACGGTTATAGGGTGGATACGTGGGTTTGAGTAGGGTGATCATGGCTCGGCACAACATTGAGGGCCGAAGGGCCTGTTCTGTGCTGTACTGTTCTATGTTCTATGTTCTATGTTCTAATTTCTGGAATGTGGCATCTAGGTTGTGAAGATGTTGAGATGGATTCTCCATCGGCGGGATCCTGTTTCGCATGCAGCACACTCACGCCCGTGGATTTCCCGATGGCATGGAGGTGTCCACAGTGGGAATCCCCATTGGTCGGCTGGCGGGATGGAGAAGCCTGCTGCCGGTCAGTACGCAATGCGGCGGGACAGAGAATCCCACCCGTTCTTCCTCATTCTTCCCAGCAAACAAGATTTCATTCAGGTAACACTGAACCATGTTTAATCCATTTTAGATTTGGTCACTAGTGTGAGAGGTGTGGCCGGGGGCTAGCGAATCACACGCACATGTTTTGGGGGTTGCAAAAGACTCTGGCCGGGAGTGTTCGAAGTCTTAGCCAGGATAGTGGAGGAGGAGGTGGACCCTGACCCTTTGCTGGTGAAATTTGGGGTTTCAGAGAAGCCGGAGCTCATGGAGAGGAGGAAGGCCGACGTCGTGGCCTTCGCATTTCTGATTATACGGCGGCAAATTTTGCTGGAGTGGCGGTCGGCATCGCCACCAGGGGTAGCGGCATGATTGGGTGACCTGTACTCCTGTGATTGGAGAAGATACAGTATGAGTTCATACTCATGATGGGCTCAGCAGGGGAGTTTGAGAAAAGGTGGGGGATGTTTTTGACCATGTTTGAGGAGCTGTTCGTCACAAGGGGGTGGGGGGAGGGGGGGGGGGGGGAGGAGGGGAACGGGGGAGGGTGAAAAAGGGGAATAATCTTTACAGACTGTATAGTTGATTGCTGGGAAGTATGTTTCCCAGTGTGTTTAGTTGCTGTAACCTGCTTTGATACATGTTGTACTAAAATACTTTATAAAAATAAAGATTTGGTCACTAGCTCACTGGAACAACTCTGGTGTTGAAGTAATGCCAAATGGTAATATTTTGTATCGTAATAACCCTTTGTGTATGTAGCCACCTGGGGTGGCCATGTCCCAATTACAAAATGGACACTTTGCAAATAATGCAGGGAAAACAGACAATGCTGAGAAAGCAAGCAGGTGCAAGGTTTGTCTGTTGATTGGAGCTGTAACTTCCAGACAAGACCGGTACTGCAAAGCCATTACCATACTAATGAGCCATCTCCGAGGACAAAAGAGTAACATTTAGGTAAACGATACTAAAGGAGACACCCCAGCGCCAGAGGAGACTAGAACAAAGCAGGCCAACGGCCACCTAGGACCCGCCCAGCAATCAGGGCACCCACCCCTTTATTGGAGGAAATCGAAACCGATGATCAAGATACGGTCCAATTAATTGGGACCAAGTTCATGCCCGCCCAAAAGCGCGCGAAGACCCCTTTGGGTATAAGAAGAAGCCCCCAAGAGAGAATTGCTCTCTTGGCCTCGGCTCTCAGCTATGAGAGACCTGCCTAGCAGCTGCACTAGAACAAGTAAGTCCAAAGTCAACGCATGCCACGAGATAGACGCTCCTAGCTATCATTCCGTACCAGCTCGACCCCAGCAGCCTCAGAACCGGACAACAGCTCCTCTGACTGAGTGGGCGCCCAAAGCTAAGTATAGGCTTTAGTAGTAGTGATAGTTTAGTTGGTAGAGTTTGTGCATGAGTATAATTGACTGTGTGTGTAAATAAATGAGCATTGATTTCGAACTTACTAACTGGTGTATCGAGTCTTTGATCAGTATTTGGTTTTGAACCTTGTGGAGGTATCGAAAGATACCTGCCGGCTATTGAGAAAATGTAATTAGAATTAAGGAAGGCGACCATATCAACTGCCATAAACAGAGCCAATTAAAGAGAGAACACAACGAGCAACAGTGTATAACAATCATCGGGAATTGATCCACATTCATTTGAAGGTATGCTTGAGTGAGGTCCAGCCAACCCAGAGAATAGGTTGCAATCAGGGGTAGAGGGTACTGCTCTGCACACAGTACTGAATTAATAGTAACTTTAAAATCACCCAAATATATAGATACACCTTTTTTCATCATGGGTACAATTGGCATAGCCCAATCACTCAAATTAACAGGTTCAAGGACTCCCATTCTGGCTCGCCATTCTAATTCTGCCTCTACCTTAGATCTAATTGTGGAAGGCACTGACCTAGATTTTAACCACCTTGCCTGACTTTCTTCCTTGATGTTCAGCCTTACTGAGATATCCTTTATGCTTCCCAGTGCATCGTTGAAAACTATGGCATGTTTCTTCAAGGTTTTGGGGAGGTGTGATTCGGAATCTGTCATGAGATTTACCTCGGTCCAATTTACTCCAATCGTTTACAGGCAAGCCTTCCCATTAGTGCCGGATAATTTCCAAGGAAAGATCTGCTGTATTTCCATTTGAGTGCACTGTTACATCAATACGGTCCCTCAGCAGAACCGCTTCTTCAGTGTAGGTTTTTAACACTATCTTCGGGGATTGCAGAGCAATATGTCAGAGCTTTTCTTGATAAAAAGTCTTTGCCACCAGAGCGATGATTGCCCGTGTCCACCTCATTCTTCATAGGCTGACCATCTAGTAATGGAGTGATCGAATATCGGTTTGTTGCACCAACAATAGCAAATACATTTAATGACTGTTTGAGTGAATCGAGTTCTTTCTCACATCCTTTTTGTACCATGTGGACACTTTTTCCTTGAGTCAGCTTGCTATTTGTTTTATTCGGCACTTGCTTCCTACAACTTTTGCCTGAAGCTTGTTTCTTTTTCCAACAGGCATGTGCAATACTGCGCTTTCATAAAATCATAGAAACCTTACAGTGCAGTGCAATTCGGCCCATTGAGTCTGCACCATCCCTACCTAGCACAAATCCTCCACCCTATCCCCGTTACCCCACCTTCCTGCCACAATTTCTGCACATGATGTCTTTGCACCAATGTCTGCTGCTGAGGGCCTGGTTTTGCACACCTATGGCAAGTGTGAGTCTGTTTTTATTCGAGTTTCAGCCGATATCTTGTGAATTCTTCTGCTCAAATTCAACTCAACTCAAGGGGCTGGTTTTGTTCAGTGGGCTAGACAGCTGGTTTGTGATGCAGAACAAGGCCAGCGGCACGGTTCAATTCGCGTACCAGCTGAGAATTCTGAATTCAACCCTGTGTACCCGAACAGTCACCGGAATATGGTGACTGGGGGCTTTTCACAGTAACTTCATTGCAGTGTTAATGTAAGTCTACTTGTGACAATAAAGGTTATTTGTTTATTTATTTTTTAACTGTTGATCTTCTTTGGCTGTTGATTCCATGGATACTACTGTACCAGCCTCCAAAGGAGGTTAAATGTTTTCCCACCCATGTTGAAACTTTTATATCTGCTGCTGTCTTGTTAGCTTAAGCAAAATAATCAATTTGTTTTGTATATGACCTCCATCGTTCTATTTTGTCATCAAACAGTCCCACAGTGCCAAAACCCCCCATCATTTTTTTCTCTATGGAAGTGTGTACAATGTGCCACAAATTTGTAACACTATCTTGCTTCCTTTCTCCCCAAAACAAGGCACATGCTAAGCTCAAACTGTTCTTCTTTGTGTTTACAACAGGCTTAGTTCTAAATGTGTTGTTGGAGAGTAATTGCTATTCACAACTACCAAGTTTCTTTTGGGCAGAGGATGTGGCAGAATTCTCTTCAAGATTTTTTCCTTTGGATTTTTCGGTTCCTCCGGTGGCTGCAATAGTTGTTTGGTTCTTCCATCGTCAACTTTCCTGTAGCGAGGATTTCAATTATTTATTATTTCTTCGTGTCAGTTTAGATCAGTTGGCTGGACATTTGGTTCCTGACGCAGAGTGAGGCCAACAGTACGGATTCAATTCTTGTACAAGCTGAGGGTAGTCATGAAGGCCTTCCTTCTCAATTTCACCCTCGCCTGAAGTGTGGTGATTCTCAGGTTAAACCAGCCACCTCTCCCCATCAAAGGGAAAAGCAGCCTATGGTCACCTGGGACTATGACGACTTTATATTTTCGGTTGCCTGCAAACACTGTTCACCTATCTTGTCACCAGTTTTTTATGTGGTGGATTCAAGGTTGAGTCTGCAGGCCTTGGAGTTCAATCAAAATGTAAAGATTTATTTGGAAGATGTTAACACTACAGGCTGCGATGTTAGACTGCCTGTTTGCCCACGCAAGTCATAAAAACATAGGAACAGGAGTGAGCCATTCAGCCCCTTGAGCCTGTCCTTCCATTTAATAAGATCCAAACCTCTACCACCCTTTGAGCAAAGAAGTGCTTCCTAACATCTCTCCAAAATGGTCTAGTCCTAACTTTTAAATTATGCGACCTAGCTTTAGAATCTCCTACCAGTGGAAATAGTTTATCTTTATCTACTCTGTCTTTCCCTGTTAATATCTTGAATATTTTGATCAGATCACCCCTTAACCTTATAAATTCGAGAGAAAATAGGCCTAATCTGTGTAATCTATCCTCATAACTTAACTCCTGAAGTCCAAGCATCATTTCTGTAAACCTACGTTGCATTCCCTCCAAAGCCAAAATATCCTTCCCAAGGTGTGGTGACCAGAACTGCTCACAGTACTCCAGGTGGGGTCTAACCAGGGTTTTATATAGCTGCAGCATAACTTCTGTATCTTTATACCCCAATCCTCTAGATATAAAGGCTAGCATTCCATTAGCCTTTTTGATTATTTTTTGCACTTGTTTGTGGCATTTCAAAGATCTATTTACCTGAACCCTCAAGTCTCTTTTAGATACCCACTGTACCTAACCTCTTTCCATTTGGGAAGTACTTGGCTCTATCCTTTTCTGGTCCAAAATGGATACCCTCACACTTGCTTACATTGAATTACATCTGTCACACTTTTTCCCACTCACCTAGACTGTCAATATCTCCTTGTAATTTTATACAATCATCTAGGCTGTTTACAATGCCACTTAACTTTGTATCATCAGCATATTTGGATATATCACTTTCTATGCCATCATCCAAGGCGTTAATGAATAATGTGAATAATTGAGACCCCCCCAACACAGATCCCTGTCTTAAAGCACTAGTTACCTCCTGCCAGTTTGAGTAATTACCCATTATTGCCACTCTGCCGCCTGCCACTCAACCAATTCCATAACCATGTCAATAATTTGCCCTTAACTCCGTGGACTTTCATCTTTGTTAACAGTCTCTTATGCGGGACTTTATCAAATGCCTTTTGGAAGTCCATATAAATAACATTCATAGACATTCCCCAACCACTACCTTAGTCACCTCTTCAAAAAATTCAATAAGGTTAGTCAGACAGGACCATCCCTTCACAAATCCATGCTTGCCCTCCCTGATCAACTGAGATTTTGAGAGGTGTTCAGGTACCCTATTATAGACTCCACCAATTTCCCCATCACAGATGTTAGGATAGCTGGTCTGTAATTTCCTGTATTTCCCCTTTCACCCTTCTTAAAAAGTAGAGGACATGTGAAATTTTCCAATCCAGAGGGACTACTCCTGAATCTAGGGAACTCTGAAAGATTCTACTTAGGGCATCTACAATGTGCTCCCCTCATTCCTTTAACAGCCTCAGATGGAAACTGTCTGGTCTGGACTTGTGGCAAGTTATCCTCCTTTTCAACTGTAAATACTGAAGCAAAGTAATTGTTCAACAAGTTTGCAATTTCCCCATTATCACTGACAATGTCTCCATTCTCAGCTTTCAGTGGGCCTACATTGCTGTTGACCACCCGCTTTCCCTTCACATAACTATAACATTTCTTATTGATTCTGATTCCCTTGCAAGTTTCCTTTCATAATCCTTTATAAGTAGCTCTTATAAGCTGCTTCATGATCCTTTGCTGGACTTTGTATCTATCCCATTCATTCGGATCTGTTCTATATTTTGCATTTTTGTAAGCCCTTTCATTTAGTTTTATGCTGTCCCTAACGTCTTTAGTTATCCATGTCTTTTTATTTTGTGAATTGTTTCTTTAAATATTCCCTATTGATCTTCAGTCATTCGACCCATCAACAGATCTTCCCAGTTTACCTTGGACAGTCTCATCCCGTTAAAGTCAGCCTTACCCAAGTCTAAAAGTCTAGTATCTGAATCGTATTTTTGACTTTCAAATGCCACACTGAATTCAATCATGTTGTGATCACTATTTGATAGATGTTCAAACACAATTAAGCTACTAATTTGACTTACTATTCATAACTGAATCTAATATTGCCTGTCCCCCTTGTTGAAGCTAGAACATATTGCTACAGGAAACTATCCCAGACACTCCAGATATTCACTACCTTTCTGACAGATGCTTGTCTGCCTCTCCCAATCCCAGTGTAAGTTAAAATCCCACTTTAATACTACTCTGCCTTTGCTACACACTTGCCTAATTTCTGCATTTATCCAGTCCAATGCCTCCAAACTGCTACCAAGGGGTCAATAACAAGACCATTACAGTTTTAAATCCTTTTTTATTAATCAGTTCCCTCCATATAATCTCCACTGGATGCTTTGCCCTCATTATATCCTCCCTCACCATTGAGATGACAGTAGTTCTGATCAGTGACTTTACTCCACCCCTTCTGCCATCTTCTCTGTCTCTCCTGTACACTTTATAACTAGCTACCTTTAGTTCCTGCAGCCATGTCTCCGTAATAGCTACTACATTATAATCTTCAATTTTCATTTGCACCTGCAGCTCATCTAGTTTATTCTTATACTCCGTCCACTTGTTCATAGAATTCTGAATTGGGCTATACCCCATGGCCTGTCCCTCAGCACTGATGTTTTATTTGCTTGTTTATTATTTTTGTCTTTTAGTTTAACCAGTACTTCTTGTAGTTTTGCCATTAGCTGCAGTTCCTGAAGTTGGGTTCCTGACTATTTCTTTACTCTCTGTCCTGATACTTGCTTTTAGAACTGTATTGATTTCCCCTGAAGCCTCCCCTTCCGTCCCATTTGCTAGTTGAAAGTCCTTGTGACTACCCTATTTATACCTTTTGGATGAACTCTGGTCCCAGATCAGTTCAGCTGGAGGCCCAAAGGTACAGATCCTTCCTGTCCCAATACTGATGCCAATTCCCCATGAAATGGAACCCCTCTTTCCAGCACCACTTCTTTAGCAACATGTTTACATCCCTAATTTTCTCACTTCTATGACAATTTGGATGTGCTGCGGTATTAATCCAGAGATTATAACCCTTGAGGACCTGTTCTTTAATTTTGTTCCAAGTTCCTGATAATCCCCAACAGGTCCTCCTTCCTAGTCTTGCCTGTGTTGCTTGTCCCAACATGGACCACAACAACTGGATCCTCCCCCTCCCTCTCCAATATTCTTCAAGTCGGTTAAAGCCAGACATCACCCTGGCACTGGGTAGACAGCATACCATACACGGTTCTTGGCCCTGCTTCCATAGGTTTCTATCAGTTCCCCTAATTATGTAATCCCCTTCCATTACCACTTGTCTTATTGCTTCCCCTGCTTGAATGGCCTCCTATACCCACGGTCAGCTGGCTCATCTTTCCTGCTGTCCTTTTCCTCATCCACACAGGGAGCAAGTACCTCATACCTGCTAGAGAAGGACAAGGGCTGAGGCTCCTCCATTTCTGAAATCTGGATCCCTCTTCCTGCCTCACTTGCAGCCACACCCTGCTGTCCATTGGGCAAATTTGAGATACTTAATCTACAGGGTGCGATTACCTTCTGAAACAAAGCATCCAGGCAACTCTCCCCCCCCCTCCCCCCCCCAATGTGCCACAGTGTCTGAAGCTCAGAGTCCAGCTCATCAACTCTGTGTCAAAATTTCTCGAGCTACAAACACTTGCTGTACATATGGTCACAGCAGCTCGTAATGGGATCTGCTAGCTCCCACATCATGCAGCTATGGCATATCGCCTGCCAAGCCATCTCTACTTAGTTAATTCGTTTTTCAGATTTAGTGCCGATTCCCCACCAACCAATCAGGCCAGAGCTTTCCTGCGATGTCACTACTTCAGTTTATTTTCAGTTTCAGCGAAATCCCCGAGGTAAGTTATTTATACTCACAGCTCTGACACTCTGCCTCTCTATGTCCTCTCCAGCTCCACTCTCCGGTGACTATGCCAAGAATCCCGGAGGTAGTTTTTATACTCTCTGGTGACATCATGCAATCGTTTTCTTATAGTGCCCCGGTTCAGCTCCAAGGCTGAAACACTAAAAAAAACTATGAATACACAATAGTGGATTTAGTGAAGGCTCAATTGCAATGTCAACCATCAGTCATACTCAAGAGATTCAAATATAATTCAAGGTAAGAGCCTCAGGCAAATCCAATGTGATTTATAGTGCTATATTGCAGCAACTATCAGAGTATTGTGATATTGGAGCCACCCCAAATGACATGCTATGGGTCAGGTTCATCTGTAAAGTGAATGTGATGAATGTATGAATTTCAGATATATTGTATTATATGTATTGGATGTGGTAAGGGTTAAAGCCTGGGCTAGTGCGTGCATGACTGCCACCATACTGTTTTTAAAAATCCTTGTTTGCAAGACAGCTAGGCTTGCTGTGAACTAGAGGTGCAATTAAAGTAGCGTAAAAGTTTGGGCTAATGGATTATTGTTTGTATTAAGAAGGTTCCCTGCAGAGTAGTTAATTAGAGACATTGTATTCAGTTAGTGAGATGATGTCATTAATGGGAGGAGTGAAGGATTGAAACAGCCAAGCTTTAAGGGTTTGGGGAGAGTTTTAGTTTTGGCTAGAAGGTGAGCTGAGAAGGTTTTATGAAGAAATACAGCCAGAGATTCTGCATTATTCTGACAGTGTGCCAGGTCTCTTTCTTTAGAGTTGTCTCAAAAGATCTCACTTTTTCAAAGTGAAGTGTCCAAGACATGGACAGCACCTGTAGACCCCGTATTGAAATTGGACACGATCATCCGCATATGTGGTGATTACAGTTCATCAGACCGCCGAGCTTGAAAAATATCCAATCTCGAGAGTTGAAGACCTATATGCAAATCTGGCAGGAGGTCAATCTTACACAAAACTGGGGGGGGGGGGCACTGTAGCACAGTGGTTAGCACAGTTGCTTCATGGCTCCAGGGTCCCAGGTTCAAATCCCGGCTTGGGTCACTGTCTGTGAGGAGTTTGCACTTTCTCCCAGTGTCTGCGCGGGTTTCATCTGGGTGCACCGGTTTCCTCCCACAGATGTGCAGGTTAGGTGGATTGGCCATGCTAAGATGCCCTTGGAGTCCAAAACAAAAGGTTGGGTGGGGTTTCTGGGTTACAGGGATAGGGTGGCGGTGTGGGCTTGGATAGGGTGCTCTTTCCAAGGACCTGTGCAGACCCGAATGGCCTCCTTCTGCACTGTAAATTCTATGATTCTATGAATCCTCCTTAGCTTTCGCACCACTCCACATGCAACATGGGACGTCCACCAGCAGAACTGCTAATGAAACATCATCACAGAATGAGACTGAACCTCATGTTTCCAAATTTGTCAAGGAGAGTAGAAGCCTGCTAAATAATTAGATAGCAAGCCATGATTCACACAGTAGCGTACGATAATTTATGGGAAATTAAGCTGCATATGTGAGTGAGAAACTTTGGAGGTGGATCAAGTTGGATCCCCGGAATTATTGTCTGTATATCTTTCATATCGTACAGATGTGGAGGGGTGGATTGTTCGTAAACATGTGGACCACTTAAGGAGTGGAGAGATGCTCCCTCAGTCAGTGTTGCCATCAAGAAATGTTTTCAAATCCCTAAGCACCAAAGTATCTGATCGACATAACTGATGCCTCCATGGAAGCAAATAGTGATAGAACATCGAACATTCAGCTCATCGAGTGTGCACCGATCCACTTAAGCCCTCACTTTCACCCTATCCCCATAACCCAATAACCCCTCCTAAACGTTTTGGATACTAAGGACTCGTATTTGCAGTTTTGGATTGGAGGTGTCTGGAGACCGGATGCCGGGACTGTGAGAGCAGTAGGACAGTGGCCCAATTGACTATGTATACTGTTTGTACTGATATTGATTGTATTTTATTGTTGGGGGGTGTAAAGTTATCATTGTATTTTTGTTGTGTATTGTTATTTTGGGCTTAGCGCTGGGTGCTTGCCTGTTGCGACCCTCCTGCATCTGTGCACTGGGGCTGAGGTGTCCATCCTGGTGCTATTGAGTGGGGGGGGGGGGGGGAGGGGCGTTCTCTCTGTCCTCAGCCGTGCGTTGCCTGTTCTTTTCCGGTGAACTGAGCTGCTTGCGGGTGCCTCTTAACCAACATGGGGCTGTTGCTGGAGTCGGAGGAGGGTGAGGGACGAGAGCGTGCACTGGATTGGGTGCTGCCGGCTTTGCCTTGTATTTAACTGTTCGTTTGGTCTCTTGTGGTTGCTCTGTATTTGGTTTTGTGAAAGGATATCCCTCTTTCTTCTGCCATGTCCTGTATCAGCGTGTCCTTTTCCGCTGGTCTGTGCTACTCATTTGGGCGCCTTTCAACCGATGTGGGGCCACTGGGAGGGGGAAGGGACAGAGAGAAGTGGCTGAAAAGTGCTGGCTTTGTCGCTGGTGGCCTGTTTAAAGGAACTGTTGTTTTGGATTGAACCGTGGCCCCTTTGTGGGAGAGGAGGGCTTTTCCCCCTCTCTCTCTCGCACTGTGCCCTATATCAGTGTGTCTTTTTCCGGTGGTCTATGCTGCTCATTGGGCACCTTTCCGCCGATGTGGGACTGCTATTGGGGAAGGGGGTGGTTGTGTGTGTGTGTGTGTGTGTGTGTGTGCTGGGGGTTTTTGTGCCTTGTAACTGCTTTTGACATGTTACTGTTCTTTTTTACTCTGCTGTTTCTGCATGTTGCTGTATTGTTGAGTCGACAATAAACTAAAATATATAGGCAATTGTCCCCAGCCAGTAGTAAGCAGGCAGGTTATAACAGTTTCCAAGCTGTCTTCCTTTCTCCTTACCCAAGGAATTCCACTTCCTAACCCTCACTATTGCCATACACACAACTGCACCTAACACATTTCCCACACTTTCTCCCTACCCTCACCTCACCTCACCCCACCCTGAATAACTATGGAATTCCCCTTGGCAATTTCCAACAGCCAGCCTCTGTATTCAAAGGATCAGCCTCCATCATTTCCACCACCCCTAGCACGATGCCACCACCAAACATATTTTCTCCTGCCCCTGTCCCCATCAGTATTCCAAAGGACTAGTTCCCTCCTCTATCACCTGTAACACCTCCTCTCCTTCCCACAGCCCCTTCCATGCAACCGCAAGAGGGGTAACATCTTTCTCTTTAACTCCTCTCTCCTCACTGTTCCAGGTGAAGCAGTGATTTACTTGTACTTCTTTCAATTTGGTCTACTGTACCCACTGCTCCCAATGCGGTCTCCTTTACATTGTGGAGACAAAAGGCAGGCTGGATTACTTACTGCTTTACAGAACACCTTCTCTCAGTCCACAAACATGACCCACACCATCCAGTTGCTAGCCATTTCAATTCATCATCTTAATTTCTTGCTCACATTTCTGTCCTCAGCCTGCTAGGGTGTCCGGTGAAGATCAATGCGAGCTTGAGAAACAGCATCTCATAGAACATAGAACGATACAGCGCAGTACAGGCCCTTCGGCCCTCGATGTTGCACCGACATGGAAAAAAAACTAAAGGCCATCTAACCTACACTATGCCCTTATCATCCATAATAGAACATAGAACGAAATCTTCTGATTAGGCATTTTACAGCAACAACGAGTTCAACAACTTTAGACCGTGAACTCTGCTCCTTGATTTTGATTTTACCAAGTGCCAGTCTTGTCATGATATGCAGGCACACACACACACACACACACACATAATGATATACAGACAAGCAGCTAATGGACACAGAGAACAGGACATGACCAATAAGCAGGCAGGACACTCAGGGGTGGGATCTGACAATAAAAGACACGAGGCACTCACGCTCCGCCTCTTTCCACTGATAAACATCTAGAGAGTCAGTCAACGGTGTTGTTACAATCTCACACCGCCACCACATGGCTAAGACCTAGTCTGGTTCAGTCAGACAGAGTAACCACACATAAATTAGCAGAGAGTCGAACTCACAGAGAACTGTGCTAACTGTGCTACTAGTTCAATAAACCCGATTGAACTAACTTCAAGCCCTGGAGTATCTTTCTAATCTAAACTGCATCCAGCTCCAGCCAGTGTTAGACCAGTGTACCTGACACAACAAGTCTATATCTTGTTTTTGCTTTCAATCTGTGCTGACCTTTATTCTGCTATTAACTCCTACTGTACCTATTATTTATTTCCTTACTACCCCCAATAAACTTTCGCCTTTTGTTCCTTATCATATTAGGTATTTAATCTCCCCCACCCTGTAACATATCCCTAATATTTCCTTTTGTTCCACTTGGCCCTCCCCCCTTTTTTTTGAACAACAAAACCCATTACATCAGAAAAGGGATTCACCTGAGGAAGGAGCTGTGCTCCGAAAGCTCGTGTTTGAAACAAACCTGTTGGACTTTAACCTGGTGTTGTAAGACTTCTTACTGTGCTCACCCCAGTCCAACGCCGACATCTCCACGTCAGAAAAGAGAGGCAGTGATGTTGTGATAATGTTACTAGAATATTAATCCAGGGAACATGGGTTCAAACCCCTACATCACCTAACCTGCTGAGTTTTTCAAGCACTGCTTCATTTCAGATCTCCAGCATCTGCATAGTTTACTTTTCTTCAGCATTTATCTGATATTTAAAGGGTTTGAATTTCATTCCTCTCTATTTTTAGTGAACTGGTTAATATTCCATTTCATGTTACTATGAAAATATTACTAATCTGCGAGTAAGTAAACTTGTTAAAATAACGAGCAGAAGACTTTTACCCATTCCTGCTAGTCAGCAAATTCAGCATAGTTTTCATCAGAATGTAACTAACACCCTCAGGAACTAAAAATATATATTTATTTTTCACTTGCAAAGGAAATTATTTACTACACATCCTCCAGTTAAGACATATACAATAACATTTATTTTCTTCTGCCATTTTGAAATAAAACTCCAAACTTCTCAGTTTTACCACCTGAAAAACACAAATGCTTTCTAACTGCACATGATGGTGTCTTACAATGTCACACAAAGAAAGTGACACAATCGAGGGCGGCACGGTGGCACAGTGGTTAGCGTTGCTGCCTACGGAGCTGAGGACCCGGGTTCAAATCCTGGCCCTGGGCCACTGCCCGCGTGGAGTTTGCACGTTCTCCCCGTGGCTGCGTGGGTTTCACCCCCACAACCCAAAATATGTGCAATTTAGGTGGATTGGCCACGTTAAATTGTCCCTTAATTGGAAAAGATAATTGGGTACTCTAAATTTATTTTTAAAAAGAAAGTGACACAATAGACATGTCAGCCATGAAATCTGGTAGGTGAATAAGGCTCATACAACAGCAGCTTTTTTGCTTGAGGCAATGTGCTGGGGTGATGGCTTACTTTATTCAGCTGCCACTTCTCTGAAAAATCACATTTTGTCATGAGACACAATGGAAACACTTCAAAAAGACAGATTCTGCGGAGAGCATAAAATGCCTTCCCTTCCCTGAAAAAATGATGTCTCGCGGACTAAATACTCTTTTTCTACTAAGTTGACATCTTCCTGTTTCATTGATACTGGGGATATTTGCAGAGAAGATACACTTGGAATTCAAGCTTAAAAAAAAGTATTCAGTATACAAGGTCAGGAGTTCAAAATAAAATAATACTTGTCTGTTCCTGGTATTTCTTTTGAAATAGAAAATTGTAGTCATAGAATCACAGAAACCCAATGGTTACAGGGTAGAAGGAGGTTATTCGACTCATTACATTGAAGCTGGTTCCTTGCAAGAGCAACTCAGCAAGCCTCATAGCTCACTCTCTCCTCGTAGTCCTGTATTTTGTTTCTTGAGAGACGCTTTTCCAATTCTCTTTTGAAATCCACGCTTGATTCTGCCTCCACCACACACTCAGACAGTACATTCCAGACCCTAGCCACTCGCTGAGTAAAGACTTTTCTCCTCATGTTGCTATTGATTCTCTTGCCATTTACCTTAAATTGGTGTCCTCTGCTTCTCAACCCTTCCAGCACTGGGAACAATTTCACTCTATCTATTCTTAGTCTCGACCCAAATGATATTGAACATCAAACCTGCTCTCAGATCTGTCTTTTTTTATGGATTACAACTCCAGCTTCTCCAATCTATCCCTGGAACTGTAGACTCTCATACCTGGAACCATTCTCGAAAATCTTTTCTTCACTCTTTCTAAAACATTTACATCCTTCTTAAAGTATGGTACCCAGCACGGGACATAATACTCCAGTTGTGACCCAACACGTGTTTTATAATGATTAAACATAACTCCCTTGCTCTTGTGCTCCATGCTCCTATTTATAAAGCACAGGATCTAGTCTTCCTTTCTCAAACTGCCCTGCCACATTCAATGAGCAGAATTTTACATTTCCCGCCAGGCGGGTTCTGAGATAGAGAAAGGGGCATACAATTGAATGGAATTCCCATCAGGAACCCACCGGCCCAAACCCAGTGCAGTTTCACACTTGGACAGGCAGGGCCTCTGGTTGGAAGCCCACTGGGACAAGCTCCCATTCAGCTATTAAGGGCCACTTAAGGGCCTTATCCACCCAGCCTCAATTTTTAAGCTGGTGGGAACGGGGACGGTAAGGTGGTAAAATAACATTTATACTTTTTCCCCAGTCGGGCAGGGACGGGGGTGGGGGGGGGGGGGGGGGGGGGGGGTTCACTCTGAAGGCCTCCTCAAAGCTGGGGCACACTCCCCCCTGGGACATTGGAGCTCTGGGACCCCCTCTCCCCCCACTTGGCCTACTCCTCAACACCGCGATCGCCCCCCTCCCAACCGTCCCATACATCCCCTACCCTCCTGCCCCCGGGATCCCCTGGAATTTCCTTTTCGAAGATCCTGAGACTTAGTCCGAGGAAGAGCACTGCAGTACTGCTTTTGACCACTGCAATGCTGCGCGTAGCCGGGTTAGAGAGTTGATGGCCAATCTGATTGGCCGGCAGCTCTCATGGGTGGGACATCCTTCTCAGTGAGGACAGAAGTCCCGCCCATTGTAAATGGCACTGGGAGTTCAAGATTCAGTGACTGCAAGTTAGGCACCGGCTCTTGGAATAGCATGAGTCGATTGCACATCATCCTTAAAATTCTACCCCATGATTTATGTACATAAAGCCCCACGTCTTCTCTTCATGATGTGGAGATGCCAGCGTTGGACTGGGCTGGGCACAGTAAGAGGTGTTACAACACCAGTTTAAAGTCCAACAGGTTTATTTGGAATCATGAGGTTTCGGAGCCATGCTCCTTCCTCAGCTGAGTGATGAAGGAGCCTGATGAAGGAGCTATGCTCTGAAAGCTTGTGATTCAAAATAAACCTGGTGTTGTAAGACTTCTTACTGTCTCTCCTCCTGCACTCACCATAGAATTACATCATCTGTTTCATATTGTTCCTCCTACCTACCAAAATGTCATCCTTATTTGCTATGTTTGTGGATGAACATGCATGCATTGTAAACTTAAGTTAGACCTTTTTGCATTTCCTTTTATTCTGACCCCATCCAGTACCTTACTATTTCTTACTTTAGCACTATCTGTATCTCCAAATCCTTCCTACACCTTGGCCTGGATTCTCTGTTACTGGGACTATATCCCCACATCATCGTAAAAACTGTGGACTTCCACGCCAGAAAAACTGGCGTGAAAGGGCCACATCTTCCTCGCCCTGCAGGGGGCTAGCAGGGATCCGGCGTAAAACTAGCAGCTTTTGCTGCAGATACGGGTCCCTGAACTTCCGGGTCGGAGGCCACGCATGCACATGGCGACGGGATCCAGCGGCTGCGCCATGCTCGATGGCGCACTCAGACCACGCAGCTGGGCATTAAAAATAGACCCCCCCCCCCGATCGGCTGTGCGCCCGACACTGGCCGCCCACACAAATGATACCCGACCGCGTATGAGGCCCCCCTGCCCTCCAATCGGCCTGCCCCCCCACCAGGGCGGCCGCGGACTGAATCCACAGCCGCCATGTTAGTTTCTCGACCAACAAAACCATGACTGGTCCACGCCGTCAGGACTTCGGCCGGTCGGGGGCGGAGAATGGCGGAGCGGCCTCCAGCAATGGCCCCAGGTAGGTGCTATGTGGCGTACTCTCTGAGTACACCGCTTTTCGGGGCCCGCAGAATCGGGAAACTGGCGCGGTCCCGATTCCGTGTGGGGAAATGGATTCTCCACCCTGGCTCTGGCTGCGATTTCGCCGTCGGGGTGCGGAGAATCCAGACCCTCATTTCTTCTTTCTAATGGTATATCCTGGTTCTCATGTTCCTGCCAAGTCAGTTTAAATCATCCCCAGCAGCACTAGCAGCCTTCCTTCAGACCAGCACTAGTTATTTCCCATATTTTACTGATCTTTCCTTCTGGATAATTCAGAGATAATGCAGCTTCCATGTATCAGTCATTTTTACCAATGTCCATGAAGGAGAGATTTAGCTGAAGCCAGTAGCCTAACAGGAGTTATGTTTATTTTGTGTTCTCTCCAGAGTCAGTTTAAATCTGATGTAGCAGACACAGAGACAAGGTCAAAACATGCATGAAGAAATATCAGAAGGGCGGTTCAGTGGCAATGTGGTTAGTACTCAGCGTAAGGGACCGGGTTCGATTTCGGCCTTGGGGCACTGTCTATATGGAGTTTGCATGTTCTCCCCATGTTTGCGTGGATTTCTTCCGGGTGCTCCGGTTTCCTCCCACAGTCTAAAGTTGTGCAGGTGGATTGGCCATGCTAAAAGTGCCCCTTAGTGTCCTAAGACGTGCAGGTTAGGTGGGGTTACAGAGCTAGGATGGCGGAGTGCGTGTAGATAGGGTGCTCTTTCAGAGGATCGGTGCAGACTCAATGACCCCCTTCAGCTCTGTAGGGATTCTATGGATTACCAGATAAGGTTCCCATGCAGACCAAAGTTCAATTCAAATCAGGGTTTTCGCAGAGTCCGATGTCAATCACAAACACACAGTATGCACACAGCAAATCCTTCACTCTGCAAGGCACCTTCCTCTCCTTCACCAAGTTGGCTCCCACCTAACAGGATTCAGTGCTCTGCTTATATAGTGTGGTAAGGCTACATGCTGAAAATCCTTTTCAAGCAACCAGTGGTTAGGATCTGGAATGCACTGCCAGAGAGCGAGGGTGAAAGGATATAAGTGCAACGCATTGTGGGTGAGTGGGAGTATGGGTTGGCATAGAGAGTACGTGGGACCATCTCGCGTGGAGGGTTGGCATGAGGCAGCTTGGGTGGGGCGGTGGGGGGGGGGGGGGGTAAGGGATTGAGGGCCTAATATTTAACAAAACAACTCAGTCGAACTCCCAGAAAACTGAGATTGGCCTTTCAACCAGCACTAATGGTTGCCTCCGATCTGCATCTGCAGACAGGCATGATCTATCTCCTACCTCCCCCTCCATCCACGGGAATGAAAACTGCACTATTCAGGGCACTATTTCCTGAGGCATGCATGCTGAGCTGATACATTTCCCAACTCAAGCTACCAGCCCTCAATAGTGAATATCTGACCTATTAACTCTATTTGGTCCACAGATGCTGCCTGACCTATTGAGTATTGCCAGGATTTTCTATTTTTCCCAGCGTCTGCCATATTCTGCCTTTTGATCAATCACGCTGTCTACATTTGACACTCTCCCACAGCTTTCTGACATGGTTGAGTTAGATGCAGAAACCTCTTCCTATGATTTTGGAAAGGAAATTGATTGTTTTAAAAATCCCCATCTACTGCCACACCTTCATGACCTCTTCCTTTTCGATTGGAGATTTGGACCGATTTCACCAGACATGCGTGATGCAATAATCATCACGTTATACAAAAACAGGGGTAACTGAGGATAATGCAACAACTAAAGCGATACCTCACTCCTCAGCATCACTGGGAAGGCCTTAACTAGGGTCAAGCTTAAACATCTCCATCAACTTACAGACTGAGTGCATCCAGAAGCACTGTTCGATGCCAGCTACAAGAGAACTGCAGGGAATAGGGTATGCCTTTCTACCTTGCTTTCGTAAAGCATTTAAGACCATCAGCTAGACAGACCGCTGCAAGATTTTGAAGGAATTTGGCTTTCAACAAAGCTCCTTTGTCGCACCCACTCCTTTCATGACTTCTTTTATGCTCTATGCTCTCTGAGTACATGTACATCATCATTTCCTCTTGACAACAAGAAAGAACTGAAAATATTCCAAGAAATTGAGTTGGATCATCTTAGATTCAAAAATTCATGACTACTTAAGACTGTTAAGGATAATTGCTTGTAATTGCTCTCGATAAGATAATTACTATGGTTTCTCATGATAAAACAGCTGATTACACATATAAATAATTTGAAATGGAAATCAGCAGTGATGAATACCACAGCTCTGCTGCTGTTGATTGTGCCTTTTAATTATGAATTTGCTTAAATTAGGTTCATATTTTAACATATATTCAAACAAGTGTGCAAATACACAAGTGTGCAAAATATGTGGCAAATTTGTGAAAACCGCATCTTCAGAAATACAGCAGTTCATTTTCTAGAAATAGAAACAGAAACATATAGCCTCAAAACACCTCCATTCTGAAGTTATGCACTTTGACAAGGCAAAGGGACAGGAACTTTGGGCCGGGACTGCTGGATTTCCAGCCGTTTCTTTGTGTTTTTACATTCTGCCACTGAAAGAAGCAGCAATGTCAGGCAGGGTGATATTATCAAATCCTCAGTATCTGACAAACATACGTAACAGGCCATTCGCCCCAACAGCTAGTATTTATGTTCTGCATGAACCTCCATTCACCTACTTTACCTAACCCTGTGAGCATATGCTACAACCCTTTCTCCCTCATCAGAACATTGTAAGTAAGAGCAGGAACCATTCAGTCCTTTGAACCTGCTCGGCTGCCTTTCAATAGATTATGCTGATTTTTCACCTCAAACTTCCCGTACTATCCCTTTATCTGTTCATTCCCAAGTATCCAAATATTAATAATCTCTGTCTTGAAATATTCAGTGACTGAGCTTTTGCAATACCCTGGGGAATAGAATAGGATTCTCAATGCTGCGAGTGAAGAATTTTTCCTTCTTAGTTTGCTACCTTACAATCCGCAGGGACCATTCCAAAATCTAGGGAATTCCGGAAGATTAAAGCTAATCTAACTAATATCTCTATAGATGGTTTTTAAGCCATCAGGAGGAGGAGATTTGTTCCCTGCAGGCCTGGTAATTTCTCCAGTACTTTTTCTTTATCAATACTAATTTTGTTTTATAGATGTGGATATAGGCCCACAGGAAATGTGCCGGAATTTGCAGATGATCTCCAAAAAGGAAGTATACTTAGTTATTTTGAAAACCAACAGAAGCAGCAGTGAGATGCTGCCATGATGGGGCAATACATTGAAAAGTGATGTATGTAATTCAATGAATTTCTTTTACCCACAGCGAGTTATTATGATCTGGAGTGCCTGCCTGAAAGGGTGTTTCAAGTAGATGCAATACTGCCAAAAGGGAATTAGATAAATGCTTGAATGTTCAGTGTGGGATTTGAGTTTTTCCACTTTTTTATCTTCCCACTCTCCTGAAACCATTCCTTGGGGGTTGGAATCGTACCACCCCCCCTCCCAGCCCCCTTTGTATCTTCTACATAAAAATATTATTAAGAATCTGGCCCACAATAGCACTGGTAGCAAGACAGAAAGAAACAATTGTTGCTGAAACAGCAACTGTATCCATGCCAGAAGCTATAGCACCAGCGAAGAAATTAATGCAGGTTTGAATGGTAATTGTTCACCATTTTAGGAGCAGTGAAGGTTGCTGAGGTGGCTCCTGAATCCAGTTTAGCTCAATTTCCTCTAGTCCACTTCAAAGCGTGAATACAAAACGAGGAATGCCGTTCCTCTGGATATCACAAAGAGGTTGAACTTAAATATTTTAGAACCTTTGGAGATGCTGTTGATTGCTCTCTGCGCGTTCCATTCCAATTCTCTTCCTGCACCCTCCCTGCTTATAATTGAAGCCTACCTGTCACATTTGAAATTTAATCAGAGCAGCAGCATTTCTGTTACTGCTGTTCTTGCTGTTCGGTCTTTTACTCATTTTGATTAGTGTTAATGTTACAAAGCAAAATAATGTGCTTTAATCGCACAGTCATATGGATAAGTACCTCAGTGTTTTTTTTTGTGATATGTGGAAAATCTAAAATAAAGCCAAGCGTCTGTTTAGCTTCTCACAGATTTCCAAATGAGGTGTTCCGCTTAGATTGTACTTGGACACTGATGATTTTAATATAATGTGGTAATGCTGTAAATGGATTTTCTCCTTGGAAAAGTCTGCTGCTTTTTCAAAATCAGAGTCCAAGCCAAATTTTTCATTTGAGAACTCAGCTTTGATCCAAACCATCTGAGATGTTCCTCTTTGATTCAATTTAAACATTGGGTCGAATAAAGTTACCCCAAATAATATGTCACAATTTCCAGAACATATAACTATTGTTCAATAATTAAAATTATTAATCTGGCTTGAAAGCAATAGGGTAAACATGGTTTGATATCTGGACAGGGAATCATTTACTGTACCTTGCTTTAATTAGCATCTTCCTGTTTGCCAGTAATTATGCATATGTAAAAAAGAGTAGAAAGAATTTTGCATTTATATTTCCCCTTTCATGTCCTCAGGACCTCTCAAAACACTTCACTGCCAATTATTTACTTTTGAAGTGGTTCTATCTTATTTTGTACTCAAATGCAACAGTAACACTACAGTAACGCAGCACAAACAAGAGAGAAATGACTGACCAGTTCATCTATTTTAGGTGATTTGCTTGTGGGGGACTAAGTTTCCTGAAGAATTCCTTCATTGGGCTCTATATACTGAACAGGTAGACCCAGCCTAGATATAAAGTTTGTTCCCAAAGTTGGCACCTGTGACAATGCAGCACCACTTTGTCCCATTGCACCAGAACACATATCCAGTAAACTTTAAGTTCCTGTTCTGGTCTTGCTATTCGTAAACATGTTCTTTTTCTAGCTGCAATGCACTTCAGTGGTTTAACTTCCCTGTATACCTCTGCCAACCCACCATCCCTTCCAATCTGTAATTACACGTGATATGCCAAAATCCATAATTATATAGAATACTAACAGTATAATATCATGGTAGATTGGAGTATCAATTTAAAAATAAATTCTTGTGATGTGGATGTCACTGAAAAGGCTGGCATTTATTGCTCTTCCTTAGTTGCCTTTGAGAAGGTGGTGTTAGGCCTTCTCCTTGAAGCCCTGCAGACCTTGTGGTGAAGGTGCCAGGGCAAAATATCATGGAATGTAAGATGTGAGATCATATTTGTTTCCTTAACACATACCCATTTACCCTCAGCAAATTAATTAAAAGGAGATGATTTTTCAAACTGAGACAAGTCATCCATAAGTTGTTCCTGCCATCTTCTAATGCTCGATTTTAAATTGGTTTTCGTTGACACCCAGGAGTAATTCCTCCTCTGAGATGGGAACAGCATTGAACATGGGGAGAACAAATGAAGAGCAAAAAGGGAGTGTACTTTCATCGCCAAGAAGGACACTACTTCCATTGTTGTTACTTTTACTTCAATGTTGTAAATACCTATTTCATGGTTAAGAATATAACATTAAAGGCAATTTTTAGTTCTGAGAAGATTAAAGTTTAACTTTTGAAAATGGGATAATTACAATAAAAGCAGCTTGATGACTATTACACTTTAAATATTTCGACCATGTCAGCTTCAGGGGTTAACAGCTAGAAATGTAAGATCATATCACAACAATGAGCTTACTTAGCTGGAGATTTTGGGCAGGATTCTCCGTGGCCTGACGCCAAAATCTGGAACGGCGATTGGGCGGAGAATGGCTCCCGACTCCGGAATTAGGGCAGGTGCCAGTTTGATGCTGGGTTTCAATGCTCTGTCCCCTCCAAATTGGCATCATCAGGATGCGTGCCGCGTGCAGTTGCAATCACATCTGCATATAATTATCGGGCCAACCCGCGATGGTCTCAGCAGTCTGGAGCCTGGCATGCCAACTCTGGGGAGAGAAAGAGGGCATGAACTCAGTGTCCAGCGGCGCCACGTTCGGCTGAGATCCGTGACGCTGGCCGGGGGGGCTTCTGCCAGGGCTGGGCTGCAAGGAGGTGGGCGGGTACGTAGTCCAACACGGCTGGCGCCATTTTTTCCGGTGCGACCGGAGCACGTGTGGGAGGTGTAGGTGTGCGCGGTTGCAGCTCGTCAGCCCTGCTCATGTGCAGCACGGGACCCAGCGATTCTCCGACTGACTTCTGCACATTCTGCGGGTGTTTCATCCGGCACTGGTACTGGCCCCTCACCAGTACCGGTATTGGTGAGGGTTTTGCGTCAATCTTCCCATCATGAAACACCACGGATCCTCCGTTGATGTCGACTCTTAACCTCAGGAACGGAGAATCCAGCCCTATGTATCTACACTGTTTGCAAAGAAATGCAGTCCAGACAGTTGGTTTGTTTTAGGAGTTAGAGCTACAATAATTTTTTTTAATGTTTGGGGAGCCCTAGAATGCTACATTGTCATGGAGATGAGTACAGCTTAATAAAATTTGAGGGTTCCAATTTATCTGTGTTTGCTGTGGAGAAGGTTGGGGTGAGTGTTCTACAACAGGGAAGAAGGCCATATCAAAATGATGCTGCTGGTAGCATACTCCAGGCAACAAAAGTTTTGTTGTCAGCTGACTCTGTGTAGTTGGGACTCAGGAGAAATCCCTAGTTGTTTAATAACTCTGTGAAGTTAGGGCTCAGGAGATGTCCTGGGAGATCAGAAAGTGGAAGAAGGGTGGCATGTTAGCACAGTGCGGGGTGGCACGGTAGCACAGTGGGGGAGGCACGGTAGCATAATGGTCATCACAGTTGCTACACAGCTCCAGGGACCCAGGTTCGATTCCCGGCTTGGGCCACTGTCTATGCGGAGTCTACACATTCTCCCCGTGTTTGCGTGGGTTTCCTCTGGGTGCACCAGTTTCGTCCCACAGTCCAAAGATGTGCAGGTTAGGTGGATTGACCATGATAAATTGCCTTTCGTGTCCAAAACGATTTGGTGGAGTTACTGGGTTACGGGGATAGGGTGTAGGGTGTAGGTGTGGGCTTGGGAGAGGAGGGGGGGTGTTCTTTCCAAGGGTCAGTGCAGACTCGATAGGCCGAACGGCCTCTTTCTGCACTGTAAATTCTAAGGGCGCGATTCTCCCAGACAGGGAGAAATCGTAAGGCTGGCGTCAAAACCGGGCGGGTTTGACGCCAGCCTCCCCCTCCCCGACCGGGAACCGATTCTGTTCCCCGGTTGGGGCTAGTATGCCGCGGCCGTGAACTCCGGCATCGCGGGCTTAACGATGTCACATGACGTCAGCCGCGCATGCGCGGATTGGAAGACTCCAACCCGCGCATGCGCAGATGACGTCATCGTGCATTTGCGCGAAACCCGCGCATGCGCGGGCCGGGATGCCCCTCAGCCGCCCCGCGAAGTGATATAGCGGGGCAGCGGAAGGACAAAGAGTGCGTGGGAATCGAACCCGCTGCCCGCGATCGGTGCCCACCCTTGGCACGGCCGTGGTACTGCCGTGGCAATCGGTGCCATGGTTGCCAAGATCGGGACTTTACGGCCGTTTTTACGAACGGCCAGACCAGGTGTGTTTGCCGTTCTTAAAAACGGCCGTAAAGGGCTTGGAATTCGGCCCATCGGCCAGCTGAGAATCGCTGGTGGCCGTAAAAAACGGCGGCAGCGATTCGTGTCGGGAGTTGGGCGTGGGGGGGTGAGAATAGCGGGAGGGCGTCGGACTAGCGTGGCCGTAAAAATTTACGACCCCCGCTATTCTCCGCACCGTCGTGAGTGCGGAGAATTGCGCCCTAAGATTCTATGATAAGATCACTTTGTGCTGGGAAGGATTGGGGCTCTGAAGAAGCCTTGGGAATTCTTTATATCTTGGTGTAGTTGGGGAGATTGGAGTTGGGTGACATAAAGGAGCAGTGTCTAGCCAAATATTAAGGAGCTGAAATGCCGCCAGTGGGTAGAGGCTGATAAGCAAATCCAGAAATCCAGGGGAATGGAGTCTTGGGAGAATGGAGCCAGGGTCCTAGGTTCGATTCCTGCTTGGGTCACTGTCTGTGCGGAGTCTGCATGTTCTCCCTGTGTCTGCGTGGGTTTACTCTGGGTGCTCTGGTTTCCTCCCACAAGTCCCGAAAGATGTGCCTGTGAGGTGAATTGGACATTCTGAATTCTCCCTCAATGTGCCGGAATGTGGCAACGAGGGGATTTTCACAGTAACTCCATTGCAGTGTTAATATAAGCCTACTTGTGTGACAATAATAAAGATTACTATTATTATGGAGGCAGAGTTTCAATGTAATTGGTTGACTTTCAGTGGAATCTCCAGCGCAACCACCCCCCCCCCCCCCCCCCCCCATGCCATGCTTTGTGCCAGCAGAGGCAGACCGCCATTGACGACATCAGAATGTTCTGATCCCGCTGCTGTCAATGGAGTTCCCTGTACTGTGCACCCCCCCACCACCGGGAAATTCACAGTGGGAGTGTGCCGTTGGTGGGACTGGAGGATCCCACCAGCGAAAACAGCCGGAAGATTCTAGCCGCAGTGTTTATTGATATCTGGGTGGGTTGCTGAGATATCCATGGAATATATCTTGGTCAGATTTCCTATTTAATGTAAAGTATGGTGTAATCAATCACAGTTTGCCTGTTAATTGACATGTAGAGTATGAGATTTAGGTATGGATTTATTATCACGTGTACTGATGTACAGTGAAAAGTATTCTACATTCATACATGAAAAACATAGGATATACAATAAATACACAATGTAAATACGTTGACATCGAGTGAAGCATGTGGAATATAGTGCGATAACTGCAGAAAAGATGCATAGAAAGATCAGTTCAGTCTATCAGAGGGCCATTCATAACTCTGGTAACAGCAGGAAAAAGCTGTTTTGAATCTGTTGGTGCGTTTTCACAAAATTTTGTATCTTCTGCCCGATGGAAGAGATTGAAAGAGAGTTTAACCTTGGTGGGAGGGGTTAGCACTGCTGCCTCACAGCTCCTGGGACCCAGATTCAATTCCGCCCTCGGGTGACTGTGTGGAGTTTGCACTTTCTCCCCATGTCAGTGTAGGTTTCCTCCGAGTACTCCGGTTTCCTCCCACAGTCCAAAAATGTACCAGTTAAGTGAATTGGCCATGCTAAATTGTCCCTTAGTGTCCAAAAGGATAGGTAGGGTTACGAGGATAGGATGGAGGTGTGGGCTTAAGTAGGGTGCTCTTTCCAAGGGCCAGTGCAGACTCGATGCACCGAATGGCCTCCTTTTACACAGCGGGAGGTGTAGACAGAGTCAATGGTGGGAGGTGGGTTTGCATGGTGGACTGGGCTGTGTTCACGACTCTCTGTAGTTTCTTACCGACTTGGGCTGAGCAGTTGCCATACCAAGCTGTGATGCAGCCAGATAGGATGTTTTCTATGGTGCATCTATAAATATTGGTCAGAGTCATTGCAGAGATGTCAAATTTCTTTAATTTAAAGAGAAAGTATGGGCACTCTGGTGCTTTCTTGGCCGTAACGTTGACTTGAATGGACCAGGACAGATTGTTGGTGATGTTTACACCTGGGAATTTGAAGCTGTCAACCATCTCCACCTCAGCACCATTGATGCAGACAGCAGCGTGTATAGCGTTTCACTTCCTGAAATCGATGACCAGCTGCTCAGTTCTGCTGACATTGAGGGAGAGATTGTTGTCATTGCACCATACCACTAAGTTCTCTATCTCCCTCATGTATTCTGACTCACCATTGTTTGAGATCTGACCCACTACAGTTGTGTCATCAGCAAATTTATCGATGGAGCTGAAGCCGACCTTTGCCACACAGTCATGTTGGGTACAGGGAGTATAATAGGGGGCGAAGTACACAGTCTTGCAGGGCACCGGTATTGAGGACTATTGTGGAGAGGTGTTCTTGTTTATCCTTATTGATTCAGGTCGATGCGTCAGGAAGTCAAGGATCCAATTGCCGAGTCCTAGGTTTTGATATGATCTTGGCTGGTATTATGGTTTTGAAGGCGAAGCTGTAGTCAATGAACAGGAGTCTGACGTAGTTGTCGAGATGCTCCAGGGATAAGTGTAGGACCAGGGAGGTAGCGCCTGCTGTGGACCGGTTGTAGTGGTAGGTGAATTGCAGTGGATCAGGGCATTCTGGAAGGATGGAGTTGATGTGTCTCATGGCCCTACCTCTCAAAGCACTTCATACCGATAGATGTCAGAGCTGACAGATATTGTAAAATATTAAATTTGTTTGATTTTGTATAGTAAAGTTTATTTTCTGTTTGTTCTAAACTCGTGGAATCTTGTAGCTTTATTCTCTTAAAAAGTATCTTGAATCTCAAACTTTGCCTGCTTTAAACAAGAAAAAATTGATCCCTAATCAGATCTTAGCAAAAACCAAATGGTCTGGTCTCAGGTTATAACATCAATCAATCATGTTTTGGCTCAAAACTATTCCTTTTCTTTTGAGTAGATATTTCATTTTAAAAAGTCATATTGTTGCAACCTGAAAGAGGATGAAATTTGGCCAGAATGAAGTAGAAATTTTCAATCTGTCAGCCATCTCTTCTGGACTCAGATGCCTCAATAATTTATAGGATCAAGCAGCCTTCAAGAAGACCAAAATATGGCAGATTCCATTGAAATTCAAGGAATACTAAAACGTAGATCTAAATACTCGCTTCGTCAGTGATGCCCACATCCCGTAAATGAATTTTTAAAAAGGAAAGCTATCTCTATTTTGACCTTTTCAAGACTTATTATCGTAGCACCTCTCATACTGACACTGGGGGGCTGTTCTGTTCTGATACTCATATCACCCAGCATTGTTGAGGTGACAACAATGGAAAGTGCGTTGTATCATTTCACTTAATAACTACCACATTTTTTGAATGTTGGGCTCAGAGAGAAACACCCCTTTGCTGCACTTCCAGCAAGAGGGCTTACAAAAGAGCATTAAAAAAAATAAAGCGCACATGCTCCCCAGTCTATCCAAGACTGCTGTTGTGCATAGCAACAAATCATAAGGGTTCCGTTAAATGGAAGCTGCATCATTTATTAGACAGAATGTTACAATTCTGCATTCGATAAATGTAATGTTATATGCATAGCCCAATATTTATATGCATAAAAATCGATCAACCATGTCACAGTTCTTCGACAATCTTTGTTCCAAGTCTCTCTGAAGGTAATGGCCCATATTTTGCAGTCAGTGGTGAACGGACGACACTCACAATTTCTTTTGCTTACCCTTGCACATTTTTGTGTAGGCTTTCACACTGTGCTTTGTGGTTAATGAAACGTGAAAACAGTGCCCTCTACAGGGAACTGCGTGAGCAGAACATGTAACAGCATGTGTCGTCAAGCAAATAGCAAAATCCTCACTTGAGACATGCAGGAATTGTAAATTTAAATTAATTTAATATAAAATGAAATGAAAATCATGTACTGTAAGAAAAATTATGAGGGTAAGAAAGATGGGACAATGAGAGGGACATAGAGGCAGAATTTATTTTTAAAGACGTACATCTTAAGATTTTTAAATGTTCAATATTAATTAAAAGCTGAAGAAGGTGACTCCACACTTGTAGAAATGCATTTTCAGTGTCAGAGAAGTTGTTTTGCCATAATTAAGATTTATCACGCCATCAAAAATTTGCTTATACTTGAATGGGCAAGCCTTAACTTTCCCTGGTGAATGTAATGGGTAAGTGCCACATTTCATCCCATTTGTGTGTTTGACCACCAAATCACTTGGTCAGATATCGGTATAGTTTCGCTTGTGGAGAGGCAGAATGAATTGGACAGCAACTCATTTACTGGGTGATGCATGATCAATAACTACTGAAACGAAGGAGTAGTCCTAATTGAAGACTTTAATCATCAAGATGCTTCCCCAGCAGCTCGAGTACAGAAAGAAGGTTGGCTGCTGGGAACACGGGTTCTTATACCCCGCCTCATTGGGCGGAGCTACCTTACGTCCCGACCAATGAAATGCAAACACTTGGGCCAATGAGCAGCAAGCCTTCTCCACAAATGGTAGCTCACACTTCCAGGTACCGTAGTACCTCTAGTCATACTACCACACTGGGACATACAGATGCCAGGTATTGTTGTTCCATTTACTGCTTTATAATGATGAGTGCAGGTAGAGCTCATGTATTTCTTCTATGAGACAGTTGTGATCTATGGAATTCTTGACCCAGAGAACTGTTGAAGTTGAATCATGGAATATATTCAAGGCCACAATAAAAGCAAAATACTGCGCACGGAGAAAACCTGAAAGAAAAACAAAAATGCCGGAAAATCTCAGCAGCTCCGAAGAAGAGTCAGACGGACACAATACGTTAACTCTGTTTCTCTCTCCACAGGTGCTGCCAGACCTGCAGAGTTTTTCCTGCATTCTCTGTTTTTATACTCAAGGCGGAGCTAGATAAACTTTTGACCTTTAGGAGTCAAAGGTTATGGAGAACAAGTTTGAAAGGAGCTGAGGAGAAGATCAGAATAGTCATGATCTTATTGAATTGTGGAAAAGGCTCAAGGAACCATATGACCTATTCCCACTCATATTCCTTATGCCATCATGTATTATGATCAACAGAACAGACCCCTGTTTTCATCGACAGAAACACTGAAAATTCTTGAGGTGAGGGCTCGCAAAGTAATTTTTGAAAAGGCCCCTCTTCCTGTATCTAAATCATGATCTTAACCTAAACGTTCAGTTGATCACTTGATTGCCATTTGGCAGGTTGACCATTCATGGCATTACCGGATATACTTGGGTTGGCCCAAGACCTGGTCCCTCTGAAAGCTGAGAAACCGGATATTGCAATGTAGGGAGTTACCCTCTCTGGCAAGGCTGCTTCATGTTGATAATAAAACTGCCCCTCCAGCAGACTCCTGCTGAAGTCAAAACAATGGGTATGCATTGGAAGGGTCATACATTTTCAGAGCCAGAGGACTTAGCATTCAGCACCAGATATTCTTTTGCTTAAGCCAATTCTCAATCGATCCGAACAATTTATCCTCTGTTCATTGGCAGACAGTGCAGGGATCCCCTGTGGCCATTCCCCTTTAAAACAAGAATATCGTTTTGGATGCTGTTGGGGGGGTGGGGGGGTGGGGGGAGTGGAGACCTACCAGTGGTAGGCCATAGTGGCCAAGTCTCTGGCACTGAGCCTGGCTCTGTGGCTCAGAAGGGAAAGGGGGAGAATAGAAAAGCAATAGTGATAGGAGACTCAATGGTTAGGGGATAGCAATAGTGATAGGAGACTCAATGGTTAGGGGAACGGATAGGAGATTCTGTGGTTGCAAATGATGCTCCTGAAAGGTATGTTGCCTCCCGGGTGCCAGGGTCAGGGATGTCTCGGATCGACTCTACAGGATTCTTAAGGGGGAGGGGGAACAACCAGAAGTGGAGCTTCTAGTCAAGAGGTAGAAGGATCTGACTCAGCTCTAGAGGGTTACAAAGTAGCACGGAAGGAACTCAAAAATGGACTGAGGAGAGCTAGAAGGGGCATGATAAAGCCCTGACGGGAAGGATTAGGGAAAACCACAAGGCATTCTACACTTATGTGAGAAATAAGAGGATGATCAGAGTGAGAGTAGGGCCAATCAGGGATAGTGGAGGGAACTTGTGCCTAGAGTCTGAGGAGATGGGGGAGGCCCTAAATGAATATTTTGCTTCAGTATTCACTGGAGAGAGGGACCTTGTTGCTCATGATAACAGTCTTAACCAGATTAATAGACTCAAGCAGGTTGATATTAAGATCTGGAGATGCCGGCGTTGGACTGGGGTGAGCACAGTAAGAAGTCTAACAACACCAGGTTAAAGTCCAACAGGTTTGTTTCAAATCACTACCTTTCGAAGCACTGCTCCTTCCTCAGGTGAATGTCCAGAACCAAAGTCCAGGGGAGGGCTAGCCCTCCCAAACCTACAATACTACCACTGAGTGGCACCAGCAGAAAGATTAATGGGATGGATTAAGGAGCCAGAAGCTGAGTGGGTACGCGTGGAGGAGGCTTCCTGCAGGTGGGCCTCACCTGAGGAAGGAGCAGTGCTCCGAAAGCTAGAGATTTGAACAAACCTGTTGGACTTTAACCTGGTGTTGATATTAAGAAGGAGGATTTGCTGGAAATTTTGAAAAGCATCAGGATAGATAAGTCCCCTGAGCCTGATAGGATATACCCAAGGCTACTACGGGAATTGAGGGAGGAGATTGCTGCGCCATTGGTGATGAACTTTGCATCCTCACTCTCCACTGGAGTAGTACCGGATGGTTGGAGGGAGGCAACTTGTTGTTCCCCTGTTCAAGAAAGGGAATAGGGAAATCCCTGGGAATTATAGACCCATCAGTCTAACGTCTGTGGTGAGCAAAATATTGGAAAGGATTCTGAGACATAGGATTTATGATTATTTAGAAAAACATAGTTTGATTACTGATAGTCAGCATGGCTGTGTGAGGGGCAGGTCATGCCTCACAAGCCTCATTGAATTATTTGAGGATATGTCGAGGCACATTGATGAAGGTCGGGCAGTGGATGTGGTGTATATGGATTTCAGTAAGGCATTTGATAAGATTCCACATGGTAAGCTCATTCAGAAAGTTAAGGGGCATGGGATACAGGGAAATTTGGCTGTCTGGATACAGAATTGGCTGGCCGAAAGAAGACAGCGAGTGGTAATGGAGGAAAGTATTCCGCATGGAAGTCAGTGACCAGTGGCGTCCCACAGGATCTGTTCTGGGACCTCTGCTCTTTGTGGTTTTTATAAATGACTTGGATGAGGAAGTGGAAGGGTGGGTAAGTAAGATTGCTGATGACACGAAGGTTGGGGGAGTTGTAGATAGTATTGAGGGTTGTTGCAGGTTACAACAGGAAATTGACAGGATGCAGAGTTGGGCTGAGAAATAGCAGATGGAGTTCAACCTAGATAAATGTGAGGTGATTCATTTTGGAAGGTCGAATTTGAATGCTGAATACAGGGTTAAAGGCAGGATTCTTGGAAGTGTGCAGGAACAGAGGGAACTTGGGTCCACATACATAGATCCCTCAAAGTTGCCACCCAGGTTGATAGGGTTGTTAAGAATGCGTATGGTATGTTGGCTTTCATTAACGGGGGATTGAGTTTAAGAGCCGCAAGGTTTTGTTGCAGCTTTATAAAAGCCTAGTTAGACCACACTTGGAATATTGAAAGGAGCAGTCACTTTATTGGGAGTTTTCTATAGACTTCACAATAGCAGCAGAGAGATGGAGGAACAGATTGTGCAGCAGATCTTGGAAAGGTGCAGAAGTAACAGAGTTGTTCCCTTAGTGTCCAAAATTGCCCTTAGTGTTGGGTGAGGTTACTGGGTTGTGGGGATAGGGTGGAGGTGTTAACTTGGGTAGGGTGCTCTTTCCAGGAGCTGGTGCAGACTCGATGGGCCGAATGGCCTCCTTCTGCACTGTAAATTCTATGTTCTATGTTCTATAAGAACACTATTCACGATGCCCTATGCTGCTCTTGCTCATGTATTTGCTTTGTTTGACCCTTGTTCTGTACTGTAACCAATTACTTATTTGTTGATGTACTGTGTACTTTTTCACATTCACTGTAACTTTTTACTATTCTTTTTGTCTACTGTGTACGTACTGTGTTTGTTTCGTTGGCCACAGAAAAATACTTTTCACTGTACTTCGGTACATGTGATAATAATTCAAATCAAATCAAATGATATTCTGGACATTGTTCAAGAGATGCAGATGGTTGCGCACACTGTCTGGCATTTCACGGCTCCAGAAGACAATATGAGAGTCTGTGACCTTCCTGTAGAGCAATCCATAATGGGTAATTTGTTTGTCTATGGATGTGGTGATACAATGGAAGAAGCCATGATCAGAATTTAATATGACCGCTGGAGAGAGCTCTTCACACAAATCTGAAGCGGAACAAGACAAAATTTCAACTAAAGATGCCTGATATCAAGTATGTAGGACATGTATTCCCAGCAAAAGGTCTTTCACTGGATCCTGACAAGTTGAGAGCCACAGCAGCAATGCAGCAACCTATAGACATGAAAGAATCCAATTTGTTGGATTAGTGAATTAATTAGCAAACCTTTTGCCTAATTTGTCAGAAGAGTGTGAACCATTGTGATAGCTCGCTGTCAAGAGGTTTTGTGGTATTGGGGAACAGGAAAGGAGCAGAGTTCATTAAAATCAAACAACTAGTGATGACAATACCAGTATTGAAGTGTGATAATGTCAGTGAGCGAGTCACCTTACAATGTCACACAAGCGAGACAAGTCTGGGAGCAACTCTAATGCAGTAAGAATAACCAGTTGCTTGCATCCAGAGCACTAACACAAATGGAGCAATGCAACGTTCAGATTGAAAAAGAGTGCCTGGCTATTGTCTTTGCTTGTGAGCATTTTCATCAATGCCTGCTTGAGAGAGACAGAGTAACAGTGGTATCCAATCACAATCTCCTTCAAAGCATTTTTCACAAACCACTGACATCTGCTTCAAAGCGACTGCATAAAATGTTATTTCATTTATAATTATATCATCGGTCGTGGCATACAAGCAGGGGAAACAGATGTATATCGCTGACATACTGTTGAGAGAAGTGCTCCCCATGAAGAAAGTTGAGGAAGCTACAACAGAATGTGATATCTTCTAGATTCAATGTGAAACAGCAGCCCAACATGATCTCAAATCCATTAAACCAGGAGGGACATTGGGTGAAATTTTCCCAAAATTGCATAGTGCTGGATCAGGTGAGAAAAGCTGTGTGAAATTCGTTGGCTTCACAGACACCTTTTCTCATGGTGGACGTGGGTGTCTTGTATCTGCAGTGGGGGGAAAGAGTCCACCTCGTCCTTCTCTCCTGCCGCAGATGGTATGGCTCTGCCTGGCATTCATCAGAACTCTGCAATTTCAAAGTGCTGCCAAGGACTCTCAGCCAGCAAGGATCACACAGCCAGCGAGGATCACACAGCCAGCGAGGATCACACAGCCAGCGAGGATCACACAGCCAGCGAGGATCACACAGCCAGCGAGAATCACACAGCCAGCGAGGATCAGACAGCCAGCGAGGATCACACAGCCAGCGGGGATCACACAGCCAGCGAGGATCAGACAGCCAGCGAGGATCACACAGCCAGCGAGGATCACACAGCCAGCGAGGATCACACAGCCAGCGGGGATCACACAGCCAGCGAGGATCACACAGCCAGCGAGGGTCACACAGCCAGCGAGGATCACACAGCCAGCGAGGATCACACAGCCAGCGAGGATCACACAGCCAGCGAGGATCACACAGCCAGCGAGGATCACACAGCCAGCGAGGATCAGACAGCCAGCGAGGATCAGACAGCCAGCGAGGATCACACAGCCAGCGAGGATCACACAGCCAGCGGGGATCACACAGCCAGCGGGGATCACACAGCCAGCGGGGATCAGACAGCCAGCGAGGATCAGACAGCCAGCCAGGATCACACAGCCAGCGAGGATCAAACAGCCAGCGAGGATCACACAGCCAGCGAGGATCAGACAGCCAGCGAGTATCACACAGCCAGCGAGGATCAGACAGCCAGCGAGGATCAGACAGCCAGCGAGGATCACACAGCCAGCGGGGATCACACAGCCAGCGAGGATCACACAGCCAGAGAGGATCACACAGCCAGCGAGGATCACACAGCCAGCGAGGATCACACAGCCAGCGAGGATCAGACAGCCAGCGAGGATCACACAGCCAGAGAGGATAAGACAGCCAGCGAGGATCAGACAGCCAGCCAGGATCAGACAGTCAGCGAGGATCACACAGCCAGAGAGGATCACACAGCCAGCGAGGATCACACAGCCAGTGAGGATCACACAGCCAGCGAGGATCACACAGCCAGCCAGGATCACACAGCCAGCGAGGATCACACAGCCAGCGAGGATCACACAGCCAGCGAGGATCACACAGCCAGCGGGGATCACACAGCCAGCAAGGATCACACAGCCAGCGAGGATCACACAGCCAGCGAGGATCACACAGCCAGCGAGGATCACACAGCCAGCGAGGATCACACAGCCAGCGAGGATCACACAGCCAGCGAGGATCACACAGCCAGCGAGGATCAGACAGCCAGCGAGGATCAGACAGCCAGCGAGGATCACACAGCCAGAGAGGATCACACAGCCAGAGAGGATCACACAGCCAGCGAGGATCAGGCAGCCAGCGTGGATCACACAGCCAGCGAGGATCACACAGCCAGCGAGGATCAGACAGCCAGCGAGGATCACACAGCCAGCCAGGATCACACAGCCAGCGAGGATCACACAGCCAGAGAGGGTCACACAGCCAGCGAGGATCACACAGCCAGCGAGGATCAGACAGCCAGCGAGGATCACACAGCCAGAGAGGGTCACACAGCCAGCGAGGATCACACAGCCAGCGAGGATCACACAGCCAGCGAGGATCACACAGCCAGAGAGGGTCACACAGCCAGTGAGGATCACACAGCCAGCGAGGATCACACAGCCAGCGGGGATCACACAGCCAGCGAGGATCACACAGCCAGCGAGGATCACACAGCCAGCGGGGATCACACAGCCAGCGAGGATCACACAGCCAGCGAGGATCAGACAGCCAGCCAGGATCACACAGCCAGCCAGGATCACACAGCCAGCGAGGATCACACAGCCAGAGAGGATCACACAGCCAGCGAGGATCAGACAGCCAGCGAGGATCACACAGCCAGCGGGGATCACACAGCCAGCGGGGATCACACAGCCAGCGAGGATCACACAGCCAGCGAGGATCACACAGCCAGCGAGGATCACACAGCCAGAGAGGATCACACAGCCAGCGGGGATCACACAGCCAGCGAGGATCACACAGCCAGCGAGGATCACACAGCCAGCGAGGATCACACAGCCAGCGAGGATCACACAGCCAGCGAGGATCAGACAGCCAGCGAGGATCACACAGCCAGCGAGGATCACACAGCCAGCGAGGATCACACAGCCAGCGAGGATCACACAGCCAGCGAGGATCACACAGCCAGCGAGGATCAGACAGCCAGCGAGGATCACACAGCCAGCGAGGATCAGACAGCCAGCGAGGATCACACAGCCAGCGAGGATCACACAGCCAGCGGGGATCACACAGCCAGCGGGGATCACACAGCCAGCGAGGATCACACAGCCAGCGAGGATCACACAGCCAGCGAGGATCAGACAGCCAGAGAGGATCACACAGCCAGCGAGGATCACACAGCCAGCGGGGATCACACAGCCAGCGGGGATCACACAGCCAGCGAGGATCACACAGCCAGCGAGGATCACACAGCCAGCGAGGATCACACAGCCAGCGAGGATCACACAGCCAGCGAGGATCACACAGCCAGAGAGGGTCACACAGCCAGCGGGGATCACACAGCCAGCGAGGATCACACAGCCAGCCAGGATCACACAGCCAGCGAGGATCACACAGCCAGCGAGGATCACACAGCCAGCGAGGATCACACAGCCAGCGAGGATCAGACAGCCAGCGAGGATCACACAGCCAGCGAGGATCACACAGCCAGCGAGGATCACACGGCCAGCGAGGATCACACAGCCAGAGAGGATCACACAGCCAGCGGGGATCACACAGCCAGCGAGGATCACACAGCCAGCGAGGATCACACAGCCAGCGAGGATCACACAGCCAGCGAGGATCACACAGCCAGCGAGGATCACACAGCCAGCGGGGATCACACAGCCAGCGAGGATCACACAGCCAGCGAGGATCAGACAGCCAGCGAGGATCACACAGCCAGCGAGGATCACACAGCCAGCGAGGATCAGACAGCCAGCGAGGATCACACAGCCAGCGAGGATCACACAGCCAGCGAGGATCACACAGCCAGCGAGGATCACACAGCCAGCGAGGATCAGACAGCCAGCGAGGATCAGACAGCCAGCGAGGATCACACAGCCAGCGGGGATCACACAGCCAGCGAGGGTCACACAGCCAGCGAGGATCACACAGCCAGCGAGGATCAGACAGCCAGCGAGGATCAGACAGCCAGCGAGGATCAGACAGCCAGCGAGGATCAGACAGCCAGCGAGGATCACACAGCCAGCGAGGATCAGACAGCCAGCGAGGATCAGACAGCCAGCGAGGATCACACAGCCAGCGGGGATCACACAGCCAGCGGGGATCACACAGCCAGCCAGGATCACACAGCCAGCGAGGATCACACAGCCAGCGAGGATCACACAGCCAGCGAGGATCACACAGCCAGCGAGGGTCACACAGCCAGCGAGGATCACACAGCCAGCGAGGATCACACAGCCAGCGAGGATCACACAGCCAGCGAGGATCAGACAGCCAGCGAGGATCACACAGCCAGAGAGGATAAGACAGCCAGCGAGGATCAGACAGCCAGCCAGGATCAGACAGTCAGCGAGGATCACACAGCCAGAGAGGATCACACAGCCAGCGAGGATCACACAGCCAGTGAGGATCACACAGCCAGCGAGGATCACACAGCCAGCCAGGATCACACAGCCAGCGAGGATCACACAGCCAGCGAGGATCACACAGCCAGCGAGGATCACACAGCCAGCGGGGATCACACAGCCAGCAAGGATCACACAGCCAGCGAGGATCACACAGCCAGCGAGGATCACACAGCCAGCGAGGATCACACAGCCAGCGAGGATCACACAGCCAGCAAGGATCACACAGCCAGCGAGGATCACACAGCCAGCGAGGATCAGACAGCCAGCGAGGATCAGACAGCCAGCGAGGATCACACAGCCAGAGAGGATCACACAGCCAGAGAGGATCACACAGCCAGCGAGGATCAGGCAGCCAGCGTGGATCACACAGCCAGCGAGGATCACACAGCCAGCGAGGATCAGACAGCCAGCGAGGATCACACAGCCAGCCAGGATCACACAGCCAGCGAGGATCACACAGCCAGAGAGGGTCACACAGCCAGCGAGGATCACACAGCCAGCGAGGATCAGACAGCCAGCGAGGATCACACAGCCAGAGAGGGTCACACAGCCAGCGAGGATCACACAGCCAGCGAGGATCACACAGCCAGCGAGGATCACACAGCCAGAGAGGGTCACACAGCCAGTGAGGATCACACAGCCAGCGAGGATCACACAGCCAGCGGGGATCACACAGCCAGTGAGGATCACACAGCCAGCGAGGATCACACAGCCAGCGGGGATCACACAGCCAGCGAGGATCACACAGCCAGCGAGGATCAGACAGCCAGCCAGGATCACACAGCCAGCCAGGATCACACAGCCAGCGAGGATCACACAGCCAGAGAGGATCACACAGCCAGCGAGGATCAGACAGCCAGCGAGGATCACACAGCCAGCGGGGATCACACAGCCAGCGGGGATCACACAGCCAGCGAGGATCACACAGCCAGCGAGGATCACACAGCCAGCGAGGATCACACAGCCAGAGAGGATCACACAGCCAGCGGGGATCACACAGCCAGCGAGGATCACACAGCCAGCGAGGATCACACAGCCAGCGAGGATCACACAGCCAGCGAGGATCACACAGCCAGCGAGGATCAGACAGCCAGCGAGGATCACACAGCCAGCGAGGATCACACAGCCAGCGAGGATCACACAGCCAGCGAGGATCACACAGCCAGCGAGGATCACACAGCCAGCGAGGATCAGACAGCCAGCGAGGATCACACAGCCAGCGAGGATCAGACAGCCAGCGAGGATCACACAGCCAGCGAGGATCACACAGCCAGCGGGGATCACACAGCCAGCGGGGATCACACAGCCAGCGAGGATCACACAGCCAGCGAGGATCACACAGCCAGCGAGGATCAGACAGCCAGAGAGGATCACACAGCCAGCGAGGATCACACAGCCAGCGGGGATCACACAGCCAGCGGGGATCACACAGCCAGCGAGGATCACACAGCCAGCGAGGATCACACAGCCAGCGAGGATCACACAGCCAGCGAGGATCACACAGCCAGCGAGGATCACACAGCCAGAGAGGGTCACACAGCCAGCGGGGATCACACAGCCAGCGAGGATCACACAGCCAGCCAGGATCACACAGCCAGCGAGGATCACACAGCCAGCGAGGATCACACAGCCAGCGAGGATCACACAGCCAGCGAGGATCAGACAGCCAGCGAGGATCACACAGCCAGCGAGGATCACACAGCCAGCGAGGATCACACGGCCAGCGAGGATCACACAGCCAGAGAGGATCACACAGCCAGCGAGGATCACACAGCCAGCGAGGATCACACAGCCAGCGAGGATCACACAGCCAGCGAGGATCACACAGCCAGCGAGGATCACACAGCCAGCGAGGATCACACAGCCAGCGGGGATCACACAGCCAGCGAGGATCACACAGCCAGAGAGGATCAGACAGCCAGCGAGGATCACACAGCCAGCGAGGATCACACAGCCAGCGAGGATCAGACAGCCAGCGAGGATCACACAGCCAGCGAGGATCACACAGCCAGCGAGGATCACACAGCCAGCGAGGATCACACAGCCAGCGAGGATCAGACAGCCAGCGAGGATCAGACAGCCAGCGAGGATCACACAGCCAGCGGGGATCACACAGCCAGCGAGGGTCACACAGCCAGCGAGGATCACACAGCCAGCGAGGATCAGACAGCCAGCGAGGATCAGACAGCCAGCGAGGATCAGACAGCCAGCGAGGATCAGACAGCCAGCGAGGATCACACAGCCAGCGAGGATCAGACAGCCAGCGAGGATCAGACAGCCAGCGAGGATCACACAGCCAGCGGGGATCACACAGCCAGCGGGGATCACACAGCCAGCCAGGATCACACAGCCAGCGAGGATCACACAGCCAGCGAGGATCACACAGCCAGCGAGGATCACACAGCCAGCGAGGGTCACACAGCCAGCGAGGATCACACAGCCAGCGAGGATCAGACAGCCAGCGAGGATCAGACAGCCTGCGAGGATCACACAGCCAGCGAGGATCACACAGCCAGCGAGGGTCACACAGCCAGCGAGGATCACACAGCCAGCGAGGATCAGACAGCCAGCGAGGATCAGACAGCCAGCCAGGATCACACAGCCAGAGAGGGTCACACAGCCAGCGAGGGTCACACAGCCAGCGAGGATCACACAGCCAGCGAGGATCACACAGCCAGCGAGGATCACACAGCCTGCGAGGATCACACAGCCAGCGAGGATCACACAGCCAGCGAGCATCACACAGCCAGAGAGGGTCACACAGCCAGCGAGGATCACACAGCCAGCAAGGATCACACAGCCAGCGAGGATCACACAGCCAGAGAGGATCACACAGTCTGCGAGGATCAGACAGCCAGCGAGGATCACACAGCCAGCCAGGATCACACAGCCAGCGAGGATCACACAGCCAGCGAGGATCACACAGCCAGCGAGGATCACACAGCCAGCCAGGATCACACAGCCAGCGAGGATCACACAGCCAGCGAGGATCACACAGCCAGCGAGGATCACACAGCCAGCGAGGATCACACAGCCAGCCAGGATCACACAGCCAGCGGGGATCACACAGCCAGCGAGGATCACACAGCCAGAGAGGATCACACAGCCAGCGGGGATCACACAGCCAGCGAGGATCACACGGCCAGCGAGGATCACACAGCCAGCGAGGATCACACAGCCAGCGAGGATCACACAGCCAGCGAGGATCACACAGCCAGCGAGGATCAGACAGCCAGCGGGGATCAGACAGCCAGCGAGGATCAGACAGCCAGCGGGGATCAGACAGCCAGCGAGGATCACACAGCCAGCGGGGATCACACAGCCAGTGAGGATCACACAGCCAGCGAGGATCACACAGCCAGCGGGGATCACACAGCCAGCGAGGATCACACAGCCAGCGAGGATCAGACAGCCAGCCAGGATCACACAGCCAGCCAGGATCACACAGCCAGCGAGGATCACACAGCCAGAGAGGATCACACAGCCAGCGAGGATCAGACAGCCAGCGAGGATCACACAGCCAGCGGGGATCACACAGCCAGCGGGGATCACACAGCCAGCGAGGATCACACAGCCAGCGAGGATCACACAGCCAGCGAGGATCACACAGCCAGAGAGGATCACACAGCCAGCGGGGATCACACAGCCAGCGAGGATCACACAGCCAGCGAGGATCACACAGCCAGCGAGGATCACACAGCCAGCGAGGATCACACAGCCAGCGAGGATCAGACAGCCAGCGAGGATCACACAGCCAGCGAGGATCACACAGCCAGCGAGGATCACACAGCCAGCGAGGATCACACAGCCAGCGAGGATCACACAGCCAGCGAGGATCAGACAGCCAGCAAGGATCACACAGCCAGCGATGATCAGACAGCCAGCGAGGATCACACAGCCAGCGAGGATCACACAGCCAGCGGGGATCACACAGCCAGCGGGGATCACACAGCCAGCGAGGATCACACAGCCAGCGAGGATCACACAGCCAGCGAGGATCAGACAGCCAGAGAGGATCACACAGCCAGCGAGGATCACACAGCCAGCGGGGATCACACAGCCAGCGGGGATCACACAGCCAGCGAGGATCACACAGCCAGCGAGGATCACACAGCCAGCGAGGATCACACAGCCAGCGAGGATCACACAGCCAGAGAGGGTCACACAGCCAGCGGGGATCACACAGCCAGCGAGGATCACACAGCCAGCCAGGATCACACAGCCAGCGAGGATCACACAGCCAGCGAGGATCACACAGCCAGCGAGGATCACACAGCCAGCGAGGATCAGACAGCCAGCGAGGATCACACAGCCAGCGAGGATCACACAGCCAGCGAGGATCACACAGCCAGCGAGGATCACACAGCCAGAGAGGATCACACAGCCAGCGGGGATCACACAGCCAGCGAGGATCACACAGCCAGCGAGGATCACACAGCCAGCGAGGATCACACAGCCAGCCAGGATCACACAGCCAGCGAGGATCACACAGCCAGCGGGGATCACACAGCCAGCGAGGATCACACAGCCAGAGAGGATCAGACAGCCAGCGAGGATCACACAGCCAGCGAGGATCACACAGCCAGCGAGGATCAGACAGCCAGCGAGGATCAGACAGCCAGCGAGGATCACACAGCCAGCGAGGATCACACAGCCAGCGAGGATCAGGCAGCCAGCCAGGATCACACAGCCAGCGAGGATCACACAGCCAGCGAGGATCACACAGCCAGCGAGGATCACACCGCCAGCGAGGGTCACACAGCCAGCGAGGATCACACAGCCAGCGAGGATCAGACAGCCAGCGAGGATCAGACAGCCTGCGAGGATCACACAGCCAGCGAGGATCACACAGCCAGCGAGGATCACACAGCCAGAGAGGGTCACACAGCCAGCGAGGATCACACAGCCAGCGAGGATCACACAGCCAGCGAGGATCACACAGCCTGCGAGGATCACACAGCCAGCGAGGATCACACAGCCAGCGAGCATCACACAGCCAGAGAGGGTCACACAGCCAGCGAGGATCACACAGCCAGCGAGGATCACACAGCCAGCGAGGATCACACAGCCAGAGAGGATCACACAGTCTGCGAGGATCAGACAGCCAGCGAGGATCACACAGCCAGCCAGGATCACACAGCCAGCGAGGATCACACAGCCAGCGAGGATCACACAGCCAGCGAGGATCACACAGCCAGCCAGGATCACACAGCCAGCGAGGATCACACAGCCAGCGAGGATCACACAGCCAGCGAGGATCACACAGCCAGCGAGGATCACACAGCCAGCCAGGATCACACAGCCAGCGGGGATCACACAGCCAGCGAGGATCACACAGCCAGAGAGGATCACACAGCCAGCGGGGATCACACAGCCAGCGAGGATCACACGGCCAGCGAGGATCACACAGCCAGCGAGGATCACACAGCCAGCGAGGATCACACAGCCAGCGAGGATCACACAGCCAGCGAGGATCAGACAGCCAGCGGGGATCAGACAGCCAGCGAGGATCAGACAGCCAGCGGGGATCAGACAGCCAGCGAGGATCACACAGCCAGCCAGGATCACACAGCCAGCGGGGATCACACAGCCAGCGAGGATCACACAGCCAGCGAGGATCAGACAGCCAGCGGGGATCAGACAGCCAGCGAGGATCAGACAGCCAGCGAGGATCACACAGCCAGCGAGGATCACACAGCCAGCGAGGATCACACAGCAAGCGAGGATCACACAGCCAGCGAGGATCACACAGCCAGCGGGGATCACACAGCCAGCGGGGATCACACAGCCAGCGAGGATCACACAGCCAGCGAGGATCACACAGCCAGCGAGGATCACACAGCCAGCGAGGATCACACAGCCAGCGAGGATCACACAGCCAGCGGGGATCACACAGCCAGTGAGGATCACACAGCCAGCGAGGATCACACAGCCAGCGAGGATCAGACAGCCAGCGAGGATCAGACAGCCAGCGAGGATCACACAGCCAGCGAGGATCACACAGCCAGCGAGGATCAGACAGCCAGCGAGGATCACACAGCCAGCGGGGATCACACAGCCAGCGAGGATCACACAGCCAGCGAGGATCAGACAGCCAGCGAGGATCACACAGCCAGCGAGGATCACACAGCCAGCGAGGATCAGACAGCCAGCGGGGATCACACAGCCAGCGGGGATCACACAGCCAGCGAGGATCAGACAGCCAGCGAGGATCACACAGCCAGCGAGGATCACACAGCCAGCGAGGATCACACAGCCAGCGAGGATCAGACAGCCAGCGAGGATCAGACAGCCAGCGAGGATCAGTCAGCCAGCGAGGATCACACAGCCAGCGAGGATCACACAGCCAGCGAGGATCAGACAGCCAGCGAGGATCAGACAGCCAGCGAGGATCACACAGCCAGCGAGGATCACACAGCCAGCGAGGATCACACAGCCAGCGAGGATCACACAGCCAGCGAGGATCACACAGCCAGCGGGGATCAGACAGCCAGCGAGGATCACACAGCCAGCGAGGATCAGACAGCCAGCGAGGATCAGACAGCCAGCGAGGATCACACAGCCAGCGAGGATCACACAGCCAGCGAGGATCAGACAGCCAGCGAGGATCACACAGCCAGCGGGGATCACACAGCCAGCGGGGATCACACAGCCAGCCAGGATCACACAGCCAGCGAGGATCACACAGCCAGCGAGGATCACACAGCCAGCGAGGTTCGCACAGCCAGCGAGGGTCACACAGCCAGCGAGGATCAGACAGCCAGCGAGGATCACACAGCCAGCGAGGATCAGACAGCCAGCGAGGATCACACAGCCAGAGAGGATCAGACAGCCTGCGAGGATCACACTGCCAGCGAGGATCACACAGCCAGCGAGGATCACACAGCCAGCGAGGATCACACAGCCAGCGAGGATCACACAGCCAGAGAGGGTCACACAGCCAGCGAGGATCACACAGCCAGCGAGGATCACACAGCCAGCGAGGATCACACAGCCAGAGAGGATCACACAGTCTGCGAGGATCAGACAGCCAGCGAGGATCACACAGTCTGCGAGGATCACACAGCCAGCGAGGATCACACAGCCAGCGGGGATCACACAGCCAGCGAGGATCACACAGCCAGCGAGGATCACACAGCCAGTGAGGATCACACAGCCAGCGAGGATCAGACAGCCAGCGAGGATCACACAGCCAGAGAGGGTCACACAGCCAGCGAGGATCAGACAGCCAGCGAGGATCACACAGCCAGCGAGGATCACACAGCCAGCGAGGATCACACAGCCAGCGGGGATCACACAGCCAGCGAGGATCACACAGCCAGCGGGGATCACACAGCCAGCGAGGATCACACAGCCAGCGAGGATCACACAGCCAGCGAGGATCAGACAGCCAGCGAGGATCACACAGCCAGCGAGGATCACACAGCCAGCGGGGATCACACAGCCAGCGAGGATCACACAGCCAGCGAGGATCACACAGCCAGCGGGGATCACACAGCCAGCGAGCATCACACAGCCAGCGAGGATCACACAGCCAGCGGGGATCACACAGCCAGCGAGGGTCACACAGCCAGCGAGGATCACACAGCCAGCGAGGATCACACAGCCAGCGAGGATCAGACAGCCAGCGAGGATCAGACAGCCAGCGAGGATCACACAGCCAGCGAGGATCAGACAGCCAGCGAGGATCACACAACCAGCGAGGATCACACAACCAGCGAGGATCACACAGCCAGCGAGGATCACACAGCCAGAGAGGATCACACAGCCAGCGAGGATCACACAGCCAGCGAGGATCACACAGCCAGCGAGGATCACACAGCCAGAGAGGATCACACAGCCAGCGAGGATCAGACAGCCAGCGAGGATCAGACAGCCAGCGAGGATCAGACAGCCAGCGAGGATCACACAGCCAGAGAGGATCACACAGCCAGCGAGGATCACACAGCCAGCGAGGATCAGACAGCCAGCGAGGATCACACAGCCAGCGAGGATCACACAGCCAGCGAGGATCACACAGCCAGCGAGGATCACACAGCCAGCGAGGATCACACAGCCAGCGAGGATCAGACAGCCAGCGAGGATCACACAGCCAGAGAGGATCAGACAGCCAGCGAGGATCACACAGCCAGCGAGGATCACACAGCCAGAGAGGATCACACAGCCAGCGAGGATCACACAGCCAGCGAGGATCACACAGCCAGCGAGGATCACACAGCCAGCGAGGATCAGACAGCCAGCGAGGATCACACAGCCAGCGAGGATCACACAGCCTGCGAGGATCACACAGCCAGCGAGGATCACACAGCCAGCGAGGATCACACAGCCAGCGAGGATCACACAGCCAGAGAGGATCAGACAGCCAGCCAGGATCAGACAGCCAGCGAGGATCACACAGCCTGCGAGGATCAGACAGCCAGCGAGGATCACACAGCCAGAGAGGATCACACAGCCAGCGAGGATCAGACAGCCAGCGAGGATCACACAGCCAGCAAGGATCACACAGCCAGCGAGGATGAGACAGCCAGAGAGGATCACACAGCCAGCGAGGATCACACAGCCAGCGAGGATCAGACGGCCAGCTGAAAGGGCATGGCCCAAACACATTGGCAAAGCCAGGATTCTGAGTTTTGGCATTCTTTTAAAAGAGTGCCCAACTTCAAAATTACATTAAAGACCCCCTCGCCACCACCCTTACCCCCCCAATGGAGATTGGGACCCCCTCCCCCACTGAAACCGGGACTCCTGACAGAGAAAGGAAATACCCCCACAGGCAGAAGGGCATCCCCCCCACCATGCAAAGAATAGAGCAACCTCCTTCCCCAAACCACGTAAGCACTGGGGTGACTTGATGCGCCCATCTCGGCCAGAATCAGGGCACCCCACCCCACCCTCACTAGCAGAGTCCCCCCTCCACAGACACCACCCTGCCACCCCAATGCATGCACAACACCCCCAAAACCAATGTCCCCCAACAAATAAAAGGATCCCCCTATAGGGCACCCCAGCAGGCCTGCCCTAACTCTGCCAATCTGGCACCCCGATAACTTAGCACTGTCAAGCTGGAATTACCTGGCCATGTTCCTTACCACTTGGGGGCTATACTCACCTCCACACTCCCTGCATGGTCATAATGATTTTTTTGCTTTTGAAAATCAGTCGTAATTCACTCTGGCATGATGTCATGATGCCAGTGGGAGAGGATCCCGTGTGGGCAGACTCTACAGCGTTAAGCAGTTTAAGTATATATTAATTCATTAAAATTCATGGGAAGTCTGGCTCATGCCCTTTCTGAGTGTGAACCTGATCACGTCATGAGTGGAGAGGACAGGAAAGATCACAAACCGAGATCTCGCCAGCACGAAATGCGTTGTGTCCTCTCTTGAGATTTAGAGGCCATAACAGAATTGGTGACTGCAATGAATGTGCCCTTTACATTCCTCTCATTAAATTTGCTCAAATCAAGCAAACTACCCAACAAGACGTAAATCTCCAAACACCACAAGAAGTAGATGAAAGGATTACCTGAGAGCATCAAGAACACACCAGTGGTCAGAACAGCATATTGGGCATATCATGATGTATTGACAGCCCACGATGTCATCTTGTATAAAGAGTGTAGAGTCGCCATCTCTCAGGTGGTGAGAGGTGAGATGCTGAAGTGCATCCATGCAAGCCATCAAGGAATTAAATCAGCTCTGAGAAAGGCAAGAGAAGCGCTCAACGTGCCAAACTTGATCAATGAAATTAAAGAACACATTGGCCATGCGGTGTGTGTAACACATGCAAAGTTAAGCAAGCTAGAGAGCCGTTGATGATGCATGACACCCCAGATACAAGATGGATCAAGTTTGGAGTAAACCATGTTCTATTGGTAGAAAACGATTATCTTGTCATAGTAGACTAGTATTCTGCTGACTAGGAGTTAGAAGAGCTACCCGCAGCAATGTCGCAAAAAATAGTAGAATGCCTGAAAATACTTATGTCAATACAGCATTCCAGACATTGTGATGAGTGACAATGGCCCTCAGTTCACGAGCGAAGAATTTGGCCACTTCAGAAAGGATCGGGAAATTCAAAACTGCACATTGTCTGAGCACTTTCTCAATCAAATGAAAAGGCTGAGACGGTAGTGAAAATCGCCAAAGGACCCGTCAAGAACTCAAGCAAATCTAGCACAGGTGTATCAAAATAACATTTTGAGGGGAGGAACAGACCAACTTAAGGCATGTAAAGTAGTCCAGTTCAGAGTCAATGTCATTCCACACCCAAATTGCTCTTCCAACAGTAGAGATCAGAGGGATCTTGGAGTGCATGTACACCGGTTGTTTAAAGTAGCAGAGCAGGTGGATGGAGTAGTTAAGAAGGCATATGGTATACTTACCTTTATTAACTGAGGCATAGAGTTTAAGAGCAGGAAGGTTATGCTGGAACTGTAGAAAAGGTTGGCTAGGCCACAGCTAGAGTATTGTGTGCAGTTCTGGAATCCACATTACAGGAGGGATGTGATAACACTGGAAAGGTTGCAGAGGAGATTTACCAGGATGTTGCCTGTGCTGGAGAGTGTTAGTTAAGATGAGAGATTATATATAGACTTGGATTGTTTTACTTGGAGCAGAGGAGACTGAGGGAGCATGTGATTAAGATGTATAAGGGGCATAGATTTCGTAGACAGGAACAAACCTTGCCCGTTGGTGGAGGGATCAATGACCGGGGGCATAGATCTAAGTTGAGGTGCAGTAGGAATGTGAAGAAAAATGTTTTCATAAGACCATAAGACATAGGAGCAGAATTAGGCCACTCGGTCCATCGAGACCACTCCGCCATTCAATCATGGCTGATATTTTCTCATCCCCATTCTCATGCCTTCTCCCCATAACCCCAGATACCCTTATTAATCAAGAAACTATCTATCTCTGTCCTGAAGACGCTCAGTGATTTGGCCCCCATAGTCTTCTGCGGTAAAGAGTTCCACAGATTCACCACCCTCTGGATGAAGAAATTCCTCCTCATCCCAGTTTTAAAGGATCGTCCCTTTAGTCTGAGATGCTGCCCTCTGGTTCTAGTTTTTCCTACAAGTGGAATCATCCTCTCCACGTCCACTCTATTCAGAGTTTGAAATTTCCTGCCTGAAAAGGTGGTGGAGGCATCAAAACATTTCAGAAATATTTAGATGTGCACTTTTAATCTCAGAGCATACAAGGTTATGGGCCAAAGTGCTGCAAAATGGAATTAGAATGCTTAAGTTATTGTTTTAGACCGGTGCAAATACAATGGGCTAAAGGGCCTTTGCTGTATGAATCGATGACTCAAGAGTAAAAAAACTACTAAAACCTGAAGTAGCAACAGGGGTGAGTAAAAAATTAAACTGCAATAACAGAAAGCCAATCTTCATTTTGACAAGCTTGCCAAACCATTACCAGGGCTGAGCGTCGGAGAGCCAGTCAGGATACAAACGTTCAACATTTTCATCAGGAGTCAGCCCCCATGGAAGCTTGGGATGGGCATAGAGAAATTGTCACCTCGATTTTACACAGTGGAAGTCAATTATCAAATATACTGCACAACCACAGGTATATATCCAAACAACAAGCAAAGCTGTTCCCTCAACCTACAAAGCTGTCACTTCACAGTAATCTGGTGATCAGGGAGAGTGGATCTCACCAGCTGGATTGAATACAGACCGATCATCAATCCCAGGGGTCCATGAGTACTCAACACTCACCAAGGCAGCAAGGACCATGGAAACAATACTCTTCTCACAAGGAACATCACCCAGACAAACAGCCAATATCAATGCACATGTGTTCTATTAGGAGACCTGCATGGTTTAAAGACTATAGGCAGAATTCTCCCAAACTGCCTGTGGTGGGTTTGGTGGCTGGGTGCAGGGAAAATCTTTCTATTTGTAACAAGAACTATGATGATGCAGCAAATACGACCGGTTAATTATTATCTAATTCCTAATCCACCACTTCAACTTGCCCTCACCTTCTGAAAATGAAATGAATGAAAAATGCTTATTGTCACAAGTAGGCTTCAATGAAGTTACTGTGAAAAGCCCCTAGTCGCCACATTCCGGCGCCTGTCCGGGGAGGCTGGTACAGGAATTGAACCATGCTGCTGGCCCGCTTAGTCTGCCTTAAAAGCCAGCGATTTAGCCTGGTGAGCCAAATCAGCCCCTTCTACACACACACACACAAGGCAAACACAGAGGAGAGGGGTTAAAATAATAAAGAAAAGGAAAAAGAGTCTTTGTTTCAGATGGTTGTCTTTAAGCAGACCTTTCTTCAAAGTGAGCTTCCAAATCCAGGGGCGGGATTCTCCCCTACCCGGCGGGGCGGGGGGTCCCAGTGTAGCGGAGTGGCGCCAAACAATCCGGCGTCGGACCTCCCCAAAGGTGCGGAATTCTCCGCAGCTTTAGGGGCCAAGCCCTCACATTGAGGGGCTAGGCCCACGCCGGAGCGGTTAGCACCACACCGACTGGCGCCCAAACCGGCTCCAGCGGCCTTTGACGCCCGCCGCCCGGCGCCGGGGCCTTCGCCGGCTCGCGCATGCGCCGGTGCGTCAGCTGCCGCTGACGTCACCACCGGCGCATGCGAGCTGGGGGATTCTCTTTCGCCTCCGCCATGGTGGAGGCCGTGGCGGTGGCGGAAGAAAAAGAGTGCCCCCACAGCACTGGCCCGCCCACCGATCGGTGGGCCCCGATCGCGGGCCTGGCCACCATGGGGGCACCCCCCCGGGGTCCGATCGCCCCGTGCCCCCCCCCAGGACCCCAGGGGCCCGCTCGCGCCACCGATCCCGCCGCCACCAGAGGTGGTTCAAACCACGGCGGCGGGATTGGCCTCTCAGCGGCGGGACTTCGACCCATCGCGGGCCGGAGAATCACCGCAGGGGGCTCACCGATCAGTGGGGTGTGATTCCTGCCCCCGCCAATTCCCGGGTGACGGAGAATTTCTGCCACAGCAGGGGCGGGATTTTCGCCGGCCCCGGGCGATTCTCCGACCCCCCACAGGGTCGGAGAATTTCGCCCCAGGTCTCTGTTTGCAACCTGTAATGGTTTCCTTGGGTTTCTGCAAATCATTCCACTCGAGTAGGACCCAATCACCACTTGTTACCAAGCCGAATATGGCCTTTTGGCCAATTCATTTTCCACCAGCCAATCAATCGAACCAAGTCCTGCTCCATCTCGGAGGTGCAAAAAAGTCTGTTTTGCTGTAAAAGCTAGCAGTACCATATACTATGTTTCAACTTCTTGAATTCCTCCTTCACTCTGCTGCTTGGCTTAAAGATACATGTCCATCAAACATCCCTCAACTTCACTTTGAGATCGGGGAATCGTTTCAAAATGGCGGCCAGACCTCTGAGGAGCCAGTCTCACTGGCGAATTTAGTTGCCCACTGCAGAATAAAAATTTAAGTGAGATTTATTGGTGAGAAACTCCCCCAGCTCCAAACAAATGACGAAGTGTGAGTGAATACTGAGTATTGGATCGCACCAAAAAAGCCATTGCAAATCCCCCGCTAAACCTGCCCAAAATAACACTGAGTCATATTTTGGGTGAATCATACTTTCTGACTAACTGGGTTCCATAGTCATGTGGCTCTGCATAAGGTTGCCATTTCCATCCTGTTAATAAAGCCTATCAAGAGGCAGTCACTGACAAAGACTGCTGTCCTTATAGATGAAATAGCAGTCGTGAGTTGCCTTCTTAAACCTCTGCAGTCCATGTGATATTGGAAAAGCGCAAGTCTGGTAGGGATAGAACTCCAGGATTTTAACCCGGTGACAGTGACGGAACCACGATATATTTCCAAGTCAGGCTAGTGAGTGGCTTGAGGGGGGTGGGGAACCTTCAGGTGATATTGTTCGCATAGGTCTGCTGCCCTGTCCTTCTAAATGGTAATGGCCAAGGTTTTGGAAGGTGCTGCCTAAGGAGGCTTGGCGAGGTCATGCAGTGCATCTTTTAGAAGGTACACGTTGCTGCTACTTTGTGTTAGTGGTGGAGGGAGTGAATGTGTGTGATTGGGGTGCCAATCAAGTAGGCTACTTTGTTCTGGATGGTGCCAAGCATCTTGAGCGTTGTTGAAGCTGCACTCATGCAATTCCATCACATTCCTGATTTGTGCCTTATAAATGGTGGACAGGTTTTGAGTAGTTACTCGCTGCAAGGTTCTGAGCTTTTGACATGCCAATTCAGTTTCTGGTCAATGCCTAGCCCCGAGGATGTTGACTATAGGGGATTCAGTGATGGTAATGCCATTGAATGTCAAAGGTCGATCGTTAGATTCCCTCTTGTTGGAGATAGTGTTGGAACTTTAGTGGCGTGAATGTTTCTTGCCACTTGTCAGCTCAATCCTGGATATTGCCTGGGTCTTGCTGCATTGGACATGGACTGCTTCAGTATCTGAGGAGTCGCAAATGATGCTGAACATTGTGCAGTCATCCGCAAATATCCCAACCTCTGACCTTATAATGGAAGGAAGGTCATTGATGTAGCAGCTGAAGATGGTTTTGCCTCAAACACTATTCCGAGGAACTCCTGCAGTGATTCGCTAGAGCTGAAATGATTGACCCCCAACAATCACCACTATCTTCCTGTGTGCCAGGTATCACTCCAACCCACAGAGAAGTTCCTCCCTGATTCCCATTGACTCCAGATTTGCTCGGGTTTCTTGATGCCATACTCTGTCCATTTCTGCCTTGATGTGAAGGGCATTCAACCTCATCTCACGGATGATGGAATCTTTTGTCCATGTTTGAACCAAGGCTGCAATGAGACCAGGAGCTGAGTGACCCTGGCGGAACCTAAACTCAACATTCGTGAGCAGGTTATTGTTGAGTTAGTGCCACTTGATAACATTGTTGATGACCGTCACTTTATTGTGACCATCACTTTATCACTTATATTCTGTCTGCAAAAGAATACTTTTCACTTTACCTCGGTACGCATGGCTTAAAATCAAATCCAATATTGATGATTGAGAGTAGACTGATAGGGTGATAATTGGCCAGGTTGGATTTGTCCAGTTTTTTGCCCACAGCACATACCTAGGCAATGTTCCACATTGTTGGGTAGATGTCAGTGTTATAGCTGTACTGGAACATGAATATTTTAGTCATAAATGTAAAGTATGTTACTGAAGGATTTTCACTACAATTTTATTATTTGTGAGTTCCCAAGGTAGGTAATTGGTATCAGGGATTATTTTATGATTGCATTCCACTGCTGCCAGCAACACTATTCAAGTGTGATTCTACCTCAAATAAGTATAACCCATAATGTAGGTAACTTTACACTGAGTGAAAAATATGTAAGATACAGGGCTGGATTCTCTATCCACGATGCCAGAATCGGGAAATGAAATCAGGCAGAAAATCGATGCTGGCACTGGGACCTCGATGAAATGCCATGCTCCGGTGCCTCGACAGCGACATGAATGCGTGCCATACCGCGTACCGGAGTGGGCATGAAAATTGTACAGTAAATGCCATTGGCATATCATTGCCCAGGCTGGTAATTTCTAGGCCCCCCGCAATGCTCCGCCTCTGCGAGGAGGAATTACCAATGGCGAGGTTCACTTGTGGCATTAAAAACCGGGAAACAGGTGCCGTGGCTGCTGAAGGAGAGAAAGGAAGTACGAAAAGTGTCCAACATCGCTATAGTGTGTTGTCAGTTGTGCCTTTGGCTGGGGGACTTCTGCCAGGGCCAGGGAAGTAGTGGGGAAGTGGCCAGGAGGTGGGCTATGTGGTCGGGGTGGAATTGCACAGACCATCATTGCTGCAGCCTGCAAGGCAGCCATGCAGCTATGCACGCCGCTGACTGCCCACTGTGAACTTGGCACCACAGGTCGTTTGGATGCCTCCCCAGGCCATCCCCCCACAAGGTACCCTCTGGCCCCAGCTGACCCATCAATGGGATGGGTGTGTTCCAGTACAACAAGTGACATCTTGGCTGGGATGAGAGTGTTTGGGGAGTGAAGCGCCTATATGCAGCTCCTGCTTGTCAGGGTCTTGAGTGCCAAACCTGGCCCCAATAAATCACACGCCAATGTTTTTTTTAGAATTACACTAGTTCCATGTGGTGTCTGTGCTATCCCATTTGGATTTCCTGAATTGCTCTGGGACTGACGCTGCTTTCGGAGCCATAGAACTCAAGTGATTCAGTCTCGGTGTCAGCACTTAGCCTTTGAAACGGAAAATCCAGCCGAAAATGCTTCAGCTACAACTATAATGGCCATAGAATAGAATGGCAGAATGGTTGCTGCCACCAGGAGACCATTCAGCACATTGGGCAGGATTCCCCAGTCTCCAACTCTGAAATCGCATTCGGCGATCGGCATTAGAATCCCTGTTGGCGCCGAAATCAGGGACGCCGCCGCTTTTGCGATGCGCCGCCCCCTCCAAAACGCGCCGTTGGGACAGCCTCAGGACATCATTTGTGGCCCTCCCCCAATGCTCCGTCTCTGATGGGCTGAGTTCCCGACAGCGTGGGGCACGTGTGCTTATTTTTTGCAGGAACCCAGCATGGCGGTTACGGACTGGGTCCAGCACCACCACTGTTGGGTGGGAGCCGTTCCGCGGGTAGGGGGTCTTTGGCGGGGGCTGGGGGCACTGCTGGGGGTGGTCCAGTGAGCCTGATCAAAGGGGGATATTATTTGTCAGGCCAGGTCGCCACTGCCTGCACCATGTTGCACGCGCGACTGCTGCAGGCCGCCACCGTGTGCATACGCGGCCACGGACCTGGCAAGTCTCCGGCCATATCCGCAGCTAGAGCTCTATGCTGCGTGCCTCCTAGCCCCCCACCAGACGGAGGATCGGTGCAGCTTTTGTGCCATTTTTTCAGGCATAAAACACCACTGTTCCCACGCTGGCATCAGCACATTGTCTCCCAAACAGAGAATCCGGCCCATGATGTCTGCACTGGCCCTCTGAAGGATCAATGGGCCCAGTGTCAGTCCCCTCCCTTTGTCCCATAGTCCTGCAAATGTTTCCTTTTTGGATAATGATCCAATTCCATGTTCAAAGCCTCAGCTGACCCTTCCTCCACCATACGTTCAGGCATTCCAGATCCTAACCACGCAGAATCAAAATCACAGATTTGTTGCAGGATGGAAGAGGCCCCCATCCTGTCTGAACTGGTCTCTGAATATGCAGTTCACTTTAGTGCCATTTTCCTTCTCCCCGTAACCATGCACATTCTTCCTTTTGAGGTAGCACCCTCATTCCCTTTTGCTTCAATTCAACCTACCTCTACCACTCTCAAGCTCTGTATTCCAAGCTTTAATCACTAAATGTGATTAAAATAAAATTCCCCTTGTCGCCATTGCTGTTTTTCGCCAAACTCTTTAAATCTGTTTCTTTGGGTTTCAATCCCTCCACCAATGAGAATAAAGGTAGCTTTCCTGATGTTGATGTCTCTGGGACAGAGAAGGTGTGATAATGGCTCTGACCAGCTGTTCTATAAATCCTCTGGGTTTGATTTGCCATTTTGAGCTCCTATACATGCAATGGGTGCCTGTTGTGAGTTGACAGTACTACTTTTCTAAACCTCCACCACTAAAACTTCTGAAGTTCTTCCTCAAAAGCAGACATTCTCCCTGCATTGCCCTTGAATTATTGCAGCTTCGATCAAATGAGAGCTCTCCAAATTAAAACAAGCAGTGGGATAATTTTTCAGTTTTCTTCTCACTGCATGTGTGATGATCTGGTGGAGTTGCTCACCTGCACATTATAGAACCTGGCCAATTAGTTCCATGAATTTTAATGGTATGTAAATTGGACAGGCTCTACACATGGGCAGGAAATCTGTTCTGCCAAATACTTACCCAAGCAGTGATGGGATGTTTACCCGCTTGGCTTCAAACGACTTCCTAAAATCTAATCTCTTTATCAGTACACCTATTGTTTCTCCTGACCTTAAGTCTTTCCTTTTCTTGTTTTGTGTCCATATTTTTGTCTTGTAAAGCTCTCTGATGCCAAAGATCTGTCCTGGTCCCGTTCTTAATTATCAAGTAAAATTAACATTTAAAAACTTACTTTTCTGGCCTTCTTTAGGCCCCGAAACCTCTATCACTGGATTGGTCTAACAGGTAAACCAGACCTGATATGCCTATTGTACAAAGAAATCCATCAATTTAGGCAGGTGTCCAATTTGCCTGCACTGGAGAGCAGTTATGAATCAGAATCTTTCAACTCCTTGCAGCTTCAGGCCAGTAAAATAAATTGGGCAATTTTAACTGCCCAACAAGTTATCGCTGGGCAGGTAAGTTCCAATATTTTTCAAGAGGAGAGCAGTTTAATTGTAAATTAATAACTGTGCAGTGCATCACCACAGATCAGATTGGTGCCAATAGCATGTGGTTCCAATTGGGGTGGATTTGGGATTCCCTGCCTTGCCCTGCCCATGGTAGAGCTGCGGCACTGTGGGTCGGACCTGCTTTCGGGCAGAGAACTAAAGAAGAAGAAGGCAACACACAAGTATGGAGATGTTCTTGCAAGTGTCTCCAGTGTGATATTGATATATTCTCTGTCCTCTCTTTAGCAGCATGCCACCAAATTCTACACTGTTAGTAAAGGAAAACTCAAGATTTATTACTTCTTTTCCAGGCTATTAAATGTAACAAATCAGAAGACCATGGAACTAACAGTTTAGTCCTGGCACAACTATAATTTGTTTTGTCAATTAACTTCAAATCAAATTAAATCTAATTAAACATATAATTACGTTGCAATTTAAATATTGCTTCAAAATGAGTTACCTCCATCAATAGGCAGTGGAGAAGGACAGAAGGCTATGCATCAATTGAGTTGCAAAGATAACATACAGACAAATAAGACAATAACTTACAGGTGCTCGGAAAGTGTCCTTTGAAGGTGCACAACTCACCAAAGAATGTAATTGAGAGTCAATCTCTGAAACCCACGTGGCTGATTTTGTACCCAAAATAACAAACTTAATTTATAAATCAGCAGCTTATAAAGGAGAAATGCTTGTATCTCTGCCAGGTCATCAGCTTGATGTTTTGTTAACACTGTCACTCAAGGACAGGGACAATGACATGTGCTGCTGAGAGGATTTCATTTCTCCTGATCACTATTGACTGAAAAGATGGCAGTGGTTGGTTATTTAAATAAGCACTATCCTAAATAAAGTTTTTGTTTTCTTTGGCAAAACAAAACAAGGGTACAAAGAAGAACAAACTCTTAATTCATTTGCAGGATGTGGGCTTCGGTGGCTCGGCCAGAATTTGTTGCCAATCTCTAATTGCCCTTGAGACGGTTGTGGTGAGACACCTTCTTGAATGGCTGCTGCCGTCCCTGTGGTGTAGGTACACCCACAGTGCTGTTAGGAAGGGAGCTTGAGGGTTTTAACCAGCCACAGTGATGGAGCAGTGACATATTTCCAAGTCAGAATGTTGTGTGGCTTGGAGGGCAACTTGCAGCAGGAGGTGGTGTTCTTCTGGAGTCAGCATGTCCAAACCCAGAGACCAAGATAACTGGCACAATACAGGCCAATTATTACCCAAGTCGTTCAGAGTTTCCAAAGAGCTCCTCCTAACCTTCTGCCAGAGCTTGGGTGGGGGAGCAAAGGAACAGCAGAGAAATGTCAGAAACAAGTGAGAAATACTTGACTTCTTCCTGCTGATATCCCCTGGGATTAAGATGTAGAACCATGCAGTATCAATCTATCTATATATGGTATTAAATCCTGCACGAAAGAGGGTAAATGGGGAAGAATTGAGGAGAGAAAAAGGAGGGGTAAAGGGAGAGGCTTGCAAGGGTGAGGTTGCTTGAAAGTCAAAGGAAGGGAAAGGAAGAGAGAGGTGGAAGGAGACAAGAGGTCAAGGAAGAGAAGGGGGAGAGAGAAGAAAAGAAAGAGAGGAAGAGTGATATGGGAAACGGTAATGGGTTGTGAGGCAGGAGATGATGTGGGAGTATAGGAGGGGGAGGAATGATGGGATAAAGAAGAGGTAGGAGAAGAAGAAAGTAAGTGGGAGGAGAAAGGGGAAAATAAAGAAGATGAAGTACCAGGAGGGAATTGGAAATAAAAGTTGGATGAGGATAAGATTCTCCATAAACTGGCCGGATGGCCCGACGCCGGTGCCAAGAGCGGCGCGAACCACTCCTGTGTCGGACCGGCCGGCACCTTTCCTGCGCATGCGCAGGGGGGTTCTTCTCTGCGCCGGCCATGGCGGAGCCCTACAGAGGCCGGAGCGGAAGGAAAGAGTGCCCCCAAGGTAGGCCCCAGTTGTGGGCCAGGCCACCGTGGGGGCCCCCCAGGGCCAGATCCCCACGCGACCCCGCGAGGACTCCACTAGACGGCCTACCAGTCAGGTCCCGCTGTGTGGGACCATGTCTATTTCACGCCGGCGGGACTGGACAGGAAAGAGAGAATACGGCAGCTGGCGTCGGAGCGGGATTCGCGCCTCCCCCCCCCCCCCCGGGAGTCTCTGACCTGGCCGGGGGGGGGGGGGGGGGGGGGGGTTGGAGAATCCCGCCCAGGAAAACCCGAGTGAATAGCTTTTGACACACTTGTATCTATACAAGTCCTTTAACATAATGAAACATCCAAAGGACATGGGGTGTGATAGGAGGGGAACTGGAGAAATATGTCAGTCCAGGGTCATGGCATGGGGGATTTTTAAGGAAATTTGAACTCGTGGGTTCGTGGCGGGTAGGGAAACGGCAGCGGCACCTAATCAGATGGTCTCAATCTTAGTGAGAGAGAAGTCATAAGAACATAAGAAATAGGAGCAGGACATAGAACATACAGTACAGAAGGAGGCCATTCGGCCCATGGAGTCTGCACTGACCCACTTAAGCCCTCGCTTCCACCCTATCCCCATAACCCAACAACCCCTCCTAACCTTTTTGGTCACTAAGGGCAATTTATCATGGCTAATCCACCTAACCCGCATGTCTTTGGACTGTGGGAGGAAACCGGAGCACCTAGAAGAAACCCAAGCAGACACGGAGAGAACGTGCAGACTCCACACAGACAGTGACCCAGCGGGGTATCGAACCTGCGACCCTAGTGCTGTGAAGCCACAGTGCTATCCACTTGTGCTACCATGCTGCCTTCGGAGTATACCACAAGGTCCCAGGAGGCTGCTCTGCCATTCCAGAACAATGAAGGTAATACATAAGGGTTTGAAAATATCATGTCAATTGTAGATCTTCCAGTTCTGAAAGCACACTTGTAGCATGGTGTGTTCTGAAAGAAGGTGGTAGTTATACAAATTTCATGGTAACAGCAAACCTCAAGTAGTTTCTGTCCATTCTCATTTATTTTTCCCAGACCATGATATGAACATACATTTGAATGACTTAAGAGCAGGAGTAGGCTATTTGGCTCTTCAATTCTGCTCTGCCATTCAATAAGGTCACGGTTGATTGGATTGTGGCCTCAAATTCACTTTCCTGTTCACCCCCATTAACGTTTGACTCCATTGCCAGTCAAGAATATATATATAACTCTGCCTTTCACGAGATAATGACCCTGCCTCCACTGGTCTCTGGGGAAAAGAGTCACAAAAATTCACAAACCTCTGAGAGAAAAGAGTTCTTCTCATCTCCATCTAAAATGGAAGACACTATTTTCAAACTGTCTGCTAGATCTAGTCTCTCCCACAAGGGGACATATCCTTTCGGAATGCACTCTATTAAATCCCCTCAGGATCTTATATGTTGCAATAGGGTCACCTCGCAATCTTTTAAACTCCAATGGTTACAGGCCCAACCTGCCCAACCTTTCCACATAAGCTAAACCCCTATCATATATATTGGTCGAATGAAACTTCTCTGAACTGCTCCTAACACATTTATATCCTTAGGCGACCAAAACTGTACTCAGTACTCCCGATGTGGTCTCACCAACACCCTGACAACTGTAGAAAAACACCCTTACTATTAGTAAAAAACAAAAATACTGGAACAACTTGAGTGTCAAACGGATTGAAAACATTTCGCTCTGTTTCTCTCTCCACAGAGGCTGCTGAGTATTTCCAGCATTTTCTGTTTTTATTTCAGATTTTTAGCGTCTGCAATATTTTGCTTTTATTTTAAGCCCAACATTTAAATTCCATTCCCCTTGCATTAAATTTCACATGGCTTCCTAATCACTTGCTTTACCTGCATGCAAATCTTTTGTGATTCATGCACCCACCATGTATTTCTCAGTTCTGCGGTCTCACTTCATTTAAATAATATGCTGGTTTTTAACTCTCTAGCCAAAGTGAACAAGTTCATATTTTCCCACAGAATTATTCCATCAGTCAAACTTTTGCCCAGTCACTTAACTTATCTGTATCGTTCCTTATGTTCTCATCATGACTTACTTTTCTACCTGTCTTTGTGTCATTGATAAATTTAGCAACCATACATTGTGTCCCCTCATCCAAGTTATTGATATGAATGATATCAGATGAAGGAGTGTATGTCCTATGATTCGCATTTACTCCGAGCCCCGCGCTGGGCCAGAGAATTTCCGCAACCGCGCCACGACGCTCCGACGCCGGCGCGCGATTCTCCGAGGCGCGTTTGATGCGGAGCCGGCCATGGGCCTCTGGAATCGGCGAAGCCGCCGATTTTCCGGACCGAATGGGCCGAGCGGCCACTCCGATACGACAGAGTCCCACCGGCACTGTTCACCCCTAGTCGCTGACAGCAGGAACTCTGCGGGAATGGTCGGGGTGCGGCCTGTGGGGGGGGGTGGGGGATGTCCCTGTGGGGGACCTCCGATGGGGTCTAGCCCGCAATCGGGGCCCACTGATCGACGGGCCAGCCTCTTCCCCCCGCGCTCCCCCCCCGGGTCTACTTTCTGGCGCGCCAGCCCCTGAACACCGACTCCATGTTGAGTCAGGGCCGGCACGCTAAAGAAATCCTCCGCGCATGCGCACTTTGGCACGGCCCAACTGCGCATGCGCGGGTTGGCGCGCATGAACCACTCCAGCGCCATGCTGTCGTACCAGGGCCCGTTTCGCGCCATCGTGAAATGCAACGCCGTTCACGCCGGCGCGAGCACTTGGGCTCAATATCGGAGAGTTGCCCCCCTCATCTTTCCCCTCTGAACGGAGCACAGTGTTGGAGCATAGAGACTGGTGAAGTTAACTGGCCTTTCTTGAGTTGAGAGGTGGATGAACCATTTGTAGTGGGTTCTATCATAAGCAGGTTCCATATAGCAAAGCCTCCACAAACTTACATGTTTCCTCTGAAATCTTCCCCTGCCAGGTGAACCTGCACTGCTGAACATTAATATTGACACAGCTTACTACCAGAAAACCAGGTTTAGTGAAAGGCAGATCACTGAAAGAGAAATAGTGGAGCATTTCAATGGTATATTTAGATGGGAAAAGGTGGGAGGAATCTCGCGAGAACCTCTGGACTGAGTGGGCCAAATGGTCTCTTTCTGTGCCATATGTCCTATGTATGTAATCCTATGAGTTAAAATTGCTGAAGCTGATGACACTCAGCACAGATATGGTTGTCCAGAACTGTAGTGCATTCCACAAATTTCCACATGTTGCAGTCATTGCACACCACTTGTCTATCATACCTTATTTATTTAATTACTTGTAATTAGTCAGCTAAATTAATAGCAGCCCCAGAGTGCAATTCAATGGCCTCATCGCGCCCAACTTGTTGTCAGGCTGAGGCCATTGAATCTTGTGAGAGGCATTCGTAGCCGAGGTAAAAAAAAATGGCAAAATACTGTTGGATCGCGAACTCTTTCTTGAAACACCCCACTAAATGCACCCGAAACCGGTATAGAAATATTTTGGTTGAATCGCGTCCCGTCTCCTAGCTTGGAGACAAATAGAAAACATTCACTAGCTTATGGAGTTAAAATAAAAATGAAAAGCCGCACCTCCGTCCCCCTTCATACCAAATTCCCACTTGCACCATGGGCGGGATTCTCCGATCCTGGGGCTAAGTGTTGACGCCGTCGTAAACACCGGAGCTTTTTACGACAATGTCATCTGGCTCTTAGGAGCAGCGGTCCTGCACCACACAGGGGGTCAGCACGGCACTGAAGCGCTTCACGCAGCTCCAGCTGCCGATACGGGCGCCAGGATGGCCGACGCTGGTCTTTGCATGCGCGCCGCGCCCAGTGCGAGTTTGTGCATTCGCACTACGGCCGGCGCAAGTTCACTCATGCGCGTGGGTTGCCTTCGCCGCGCCGCCCCCCAGTCAACATGGCGGTGCCCTACAGGGGCCTGTGTGGAGGATCATAGGTTCCCCCCCCCCCCCCCCCCCCCCCCCGCCACGGGATAAATCCATCTACCGATCAGTAGGCCCTGATCGCAGGCCTGGCCACCGTGGAGGCACCCCCGGAGTCAGAGTGCCACTCCCCCACACCAGGATGAACGCCGAGGTCACGCCAGGTAGGACTACATGCAAACGGCGCCGGTAGGACTCGGCCGAACTCGGCAGGCATTCGGCCCGTTGAGCGCAGAGAATCGTCGAATGCCTGCCGAGTTCGACCGAGTCCCACCGGCGCCGTTCCCGTGTGGTCCTACCCGGCGGTCGGGGTCAGAGAATCCCGCCCCATATTCCTGACCGAATGCTCAGTTCAAGAATCACTCTTTGCACCCCACTCTGTGGAGTAACAAACATTCTGCACTTATATTGAGAGGTTATGACTGAGGCCCAAGTTGCAATCACTTTCAGTTGGTTGATGGTTAACTACCACCGCCAGAAAGTTTCTGTTAATTAGGTATCTTAACTAACTTGATTCTTTTCAATAGTTTTAAAATTCTAAGTCATATTCTTACTGTTAATCTAAATTTCAGATTGAGAAATAATTAACAGAGGAATCTCGTTTGTACCAAGTTCCCAACTTAGCACTTGGTTCACTAAGAATTCTGTTCCTGGATCACACTGTGTTCCCCACATGTATCGCTGGAGATGAGCATGGAGGGGACAGGGGAGAGGAGTTTAAGAAATTGGTTTGCACAGAGATGAGAAACTATCTTTGCATTCCAAGATAATCCTAGTAGAATAGTATTAGCAAATGAGAGCAGGGTCTGATAGTGTGTTCAGTGGTGCAGCTACATCAGGCAATAGATGGCAAAACCAGCTGCCTGCCATTTCACACATGTGGCCCTTGGAGTTAAGGAATTGGAAGAAAGAACCATGTGGGAAATTGGCAGAGTGAAGAGAGGAATGGTTTTAGTGGAGGCTTTGGCATCAAAGGTGGAGGTGAAGGTTCAATTGAGCAAATCAATTGCTGCAGGTATGTCATGGCAAACAGAGTGCGAGAATGTGCAACTTGGGTGGAGTTACGGGATTACAGGGTTAGGGTGGAGGAGTGGGCCTACATAGGGTGCTCTTTCAGAGGGTCAGTGTAGACTCAATGGGTCAGCAGGGGTCAGTGCTGACTCAATGGGTTGAGCACTGCTGCCTCACAGTGCCAGGAACCCGGGTTCAATTCCATCTTTGGGTGACTGTGTGGAGTTTGCATGTTCTCTCTGTGTCTGCCTGGGTTTCCTCCAGGTGCTCCGGTTTCCTCCCACAGTCCAAATATGCGCAAATTAGATGGATTGGCCATGCTAAAATTGTCCATTAGTGTCCAAGGATGCGCAGGTTAATAATAATAATGTTTAGTAATGTCACAAGTAGGCTTACATTAACACTGCAATGAAGTTACTGCAATAATCAGATGGGATTAAGGGTTACGGGGGTGGGACGGGGAGTGGGCCTAGGTAGTGTGCTCCTTCAGAGGGTGGGTGCAAACTTGATGGGCCAAATGGCCTCCTTCTGTACTGTAAGGATTCTATGGATTCTATGGGCCAAATGGCCTTGTTCTGCACTGTAGGGATTCTATGGATTATATGGCCAGATGGTTGAGCTTTTAAAAGTGCAAATTAGTGGAAAGTTTCTTCCAGGGTTGAGACAGAAGGAGGTAGGGTTGAAAAGTGAAAGGAGCATTTAGGTAGAAAGTAATACAAGGAAATGATCAGAGATGACTGTATCCATGATTGATACGATGGGACTAACACAATGAGATGGCAAGCCAGTAAGATGGCTCTGAATATGGACTGAAAAGTTTATATGGAGGAACATATTTCAGAAGAATAAATGAGCAATTAACTCATAGTTGAGAGATTATGATCAGTCACTCAAAACAGTGAAGATATCTCGGTGAGAACATTTTTATGATACTTGGTAGAGAACAAGGATTTGAAATGAGAGGTTAAAGGGGTGGAACAAGATGAGGTGCTTTAAGGAGAAACAAGTGCCAGAGGAGAACAGTGATAGACTAAGGTCCAATTTGGTGAAGGAAAGGATGGAAGGAATAGAGGAGGAATAGCAAAGAGGGGAAAAGGAAATGAGGGGCTGAGAGAATATGGATGTGTGCCGTGTAGTTCAAATGGGAATCAATAGAGAGTAGCATTGTTTTAATTTCCCCCTTTCATCCCTCTTTCCATGCTTACTCCCCTCTTCTCAGCCAATTCTCCTCTCCCTTTCCTTTGCTACATTCCTTTATTCCTCTTACGAACATGCAAATTAGGATCATGAATAGGCCACTCAGCCCCTTGAGCCTGCGAGTAAGAGGCGACTTGATTAAAACAAATTCAATCCCGTGGGATATTGACAGGGTGGAAATGGAGAGGGTGTTTCCTCTTGTGGGAGAATCTAGCACTAGGTGTCACTGTTTAAAAATAAAGCGTTGCCCTTTTAAGACGGTAGTGAAGAGAATTTTACTTTCAGAGCATTGTGAACCTTTGGAACTCTCTTCTTCAAAAGGTAGTGTAAGCAGAAAAGTGTTTGAATATTTTAAAAGCAGTGGTTGATGGTTTATTGATAAATAAGGGGAGAAAGGTTATCTGAGGTAGGTGGGAATGTGGAGTTGAGGTAACTAGTAAACTTTCTCTGAACTGCTTCCAGCACATTTAAATCCTTCATTGAGTAAGAGGCCAATATTGTATTCCAGATGTTGTCTCACCAATGCCCTGTATAACTGAAGCATAATCTTCCTAAGATTGTGTTCAATTCCCTTCACAGTCAACATAACATTCTATTAGCTTTCCTAATCACTTGCTGTACTGGAGTACTAAGTCTTTTGCAATTCCTGCACTGTGATCCCCAGATCCCTTTGCCACTCAGAGCTTTGCAATTTCGCACCTTTTTTATTTTTCCTGCCAAAATGCATGACTCACATTTTACTCAATTTGCCAGATCTTTGCCCACTCACTTACCTTATCTATGTTTCTTTTTTGACTTCTTATATTCTTTTCAAACTTACTTTTCTACCTATCTTTGTATCTTCATAAAATTTAGCAAATATATCTTCAGTCCCCTCATCTAAGCCATTTTTATAAAATGCAAAACGTTGAGGCCCCAGAACTCGTTAAATCTTGCCAACCAGAAAGTGATCAATTTATGCCTAGTCTTGATTTCCTGGTAGCTAGCCAATCTTATATCCATGTCAATACGGTATCCTCTACACCATGAGCTTTTATTTTCGGCAATAACCTTTGAAGACATTTGAACCCTGATCAAATGTCTTCTTAAAATCTAAGTGAAGTACATCCACCGGTTCCTCTTTATCACAGCACATTCTTTAATAACTCCAATAAATTGGTTTATAGAACAGTACAGCACAGAACAGGCCCTTCGGCCCTCGATGTTGTGCCGAGCCATGATCACCCTACTCAAACCCACGTATCCACCCTATACCCGTAACCCAACAACCCCCACCCTTAACCTTACTTTTTAGGACACTACGGGCAATTTAGCATCGCCAATCCACCTAACCCGCACATCTTTGGACTGTGGGAGGAAACCGGAGCACCCGGAGGAAACCCACGCACACACGGGGAGGACGTGCAGACTCCGCACAGACAGTGACCCAGCTGGGAATCGAACCTGGGACCCTGGAGCTGTGAAGCATTTATGCTAACCACCATGCTACCGTGCTGCATGAAGGGTTTAATCTCCCTTTCACAAAATCATGTTGAATTTGTCTGATTACCTTGAATTTATTTAAGTGCCCTGCTTTAACATTTTTGATTGTAGCTTCTAACATTTGCCTATGGCAGATGTTACGCTAACTGGCCTGGAGCTTCCTACTGTCTCACAACCTTTTGGAATAAAAGAGATTTGCTATTTTGGAGCCTAATGGGATCTTCCCTGAATCCAGGGAATTTTGGAAAATTAAAACCAATGCATCCAATATTCCCCTCTCAATTCCTTCCCCTCACCTCTTTAACCCTCATTCTCTCCTCCAACTTGTTGGCCTCACCACTTCATTTGCATCGCTCCTTTCCTCCTCTTGCTCCCAGTTCCTTCTCACCCTCTTGTTTGAAAGTAGCTGCACGTATTCTAAACGGACTGTGCAGGACCAGAATATATTTTATGATCTGAATTATAGTTCCTTGGTCGCTTTGACATTAACAGCACTAAAACAAAGTGGTACTGAGCCATACCAACCAAGAAATCACAGCTTTTGATCCTAGCTTGTGGGAAAGCAGCTGATCTCAGACAAGGCTCCAATAGATGTCTTAAAATTGAGCTCAGACCAAATATAAGGAGAATGGTAATATCAGCCAGAATTCACAAAAGTGATGACTAAATGACAATTCCTGCTGGATGTTACACAAATACACATTTGGTGGAGACAAGGTCAGACTCAGTTGTGGTAGTACTCATTAGTGTACCCGCCCCAACAGTCAGTACTTCAGCCTGTGAAGAAATAAGTGAGAAACTGGGCGACACGATGACACAGTGGTTAGCACTGCTGTCTCACAGCACCGAGGACCCGGTTTTGATTCTGGCCTTGGGGGACTGTCTGTGTGGAGTTTGCACGTTCTCCCCGTGTCTGCGTGGGTTTCCTCTGGGTGATCCAGTTTCCTCCCACAGTCCAAAGGTGTGCAGGTTAGGTGAATTGGCCATGCTAAATTGCCTCTTAGTGTCCAAAGGTTAGGTGACGTTATGGGGATAGGGCAGCGGAGTGGATCTGGGTAAGGTGCTCTTTCATAGGGTCAGCGCAGACCCGAAGGGCCAAATGTACTGCACTGTACTGTAGATATTCTGTGGTTCTATAACAAGGAGCTACCTCCAGTTAATGAACCTTACTTCAGCATGTGTCAGTGCTTTCAGATGAAGGGGAAGAAATAAGACAGCAAATTATGGTGTGGGGTTGGGGGCATGTAGGGAAGAATATAAACAAACCTTGTGCAAGTTTTTTGGATAATACTAGATTCAAGATGTCAATCCACTGTCTTAAGATATGTGATTTAAAAGCTGTCGAGATAATTTTCCATGAGCTGATGATTAAAGTGAAAAGTAGGTCATCTCGGACACACCGAACATTAGTACTGAAAAGTAAAACTGTGCCAAGTATGTTTCTGTGATGCTAATGAAAATTGTAATTTGGTAAATGGATCTGATCCATCAAAATAATGAGTCCCATTTGAATGAATTTTAAAAGTTTACATTCAACAATAGTACGTGCGCAGCTTAAAGTAGTTCTCTGTTTATGTTTGTTCTGAAATCAGTCCTATAACTGAACACCTGCTGGGGCTAATTTGGACTTCTTAGCATGGGGAAAGAACTTAATGCCTGTCTCCCGCACACTCCTGGGCAAGTGATTTTTTGCGCATATGAACACATGATGAAGCACGGCGACATAGAACAGCAAGTAAAAGACCCAAAATATTTAAGAAGCAGCTATAAACTTGGCTAATCAACAGATCTTCAAAAGGGGACCAGAGGAACAGATTCAAGACTCAGCAAAATGTCATGGGTACAGCAGATGCAAACTGACCCAGAGTCCAAAAGGCAGTGAGATCAGACCCAAAGCAAAAAACAGCACCAGTGAAGTAGCAGCAATTCTAAGGCTCAGTAGAAACATAGAATTCACACTACCACTCCCAGAGCCATTTTGAAGCAAACACCAGGCTGGGAACTGGGACAACTAGAGAAGGAGATTCACAAACTTCTGCCTTACACAAAAAATGATGTGGAGATGCCGGCGTTGGACTGGGGTGAGCACAGTAAGAAGTCTTACAACACCAAGTTAAAGTCCAACAGGTTTGTTTCAAACACGAGCTTTCGGAGCGCATCTCCTTCCTCAGGTGAATGGAGCTGCGCTCCGAAAGCTTGTGTTTGAAACAAACCTGTTGGACTTTAACCTGGTGTTGTAAGACTTCGTACACAAAAAATACCAAAAAGGCTAGGTCAGTACACTCCTTTATGCAGTTGGATCTATTGCTGACAATGTAACAGCAACGCAGGGAGTTGATGGGAATTCAAATTCGTATGAACAAGTCTTGCAAGCATTTGATTCATGTTTTAACGTCCACAGAAACATAATTATATAAAGGGGAAATTTTATTAAGAAAAAGCAAGAAGTGGAAACAGGGATTCATTCATCAATGATCTATACAGGCTGATAGTAAACTGCAATTAAGGAATCTTAATGGATGAATTGATTCATGACAGAATCCTTGTAGGGGTGCTGGTGTCCTAGCTGAATCATTATCAGATCCCTAACAGATAAACAAGAATTTAACTCTAGTCAAAGCAGTGCAATTGTGAGGCAAACTGAGCTTAGAATTGAAAATTTTCAAAGATCATGTGAGAACAATCGGTATGTAGGCCACAAGAGAGAAAATGTACCAAAGTCTAAGCCCACCAAAACAAGGAAAAGGCACCACCCTACATCTTGAAATGTCTGAGGCTGAATTCTCTGTTTCGGAGACTACATGCCCATGCCAGCGTGAAAACTGTTTTCTTTTACGCCAGGAAAACTGGCGTAAAATAGCCCCCGAGTCACTGTTTTGCTGGGGGCTAGCAGGGAGGCAGCGTAGAGCTCACAGCTCTAGCTACTGATACGGCCCTCAGCACTTCCCTTTCCAAGGCTGCGCATGCGCACGGTGGTGGGCTGCAGCGGCCATGCCATGCTCCGTGGTGGACTCAGCCCGCAGATCTGGACCGCCAAAGTAGTGCCACCCTTCGGCCGCTCGCGTGCCGCGGACCTCCTGCCCACAGTGCCCCCAGCCCTGAATGATGCCCGCCCGCGGATCGGTCCTCCCCCGACTGTGGCGGCCCCAGACCGAGTCCGCAGCCATCACGCCGAGTTCACGAATGGTGTGAACATAAGTAACCCACGCTGGTCAGGGTCGGAGCATCGCAGGACGGGCCTCAGGCAATGGCCTGTGGCCATAGATAATCGGTGCGGCATACGCCTAGAGTGTGGTGGGAACAAACCACACCAGCAAGAAGAGTATCCAGCGGGGGGGGGGGGGGGGGGGGGGGGGGGGGGGGCAGAGTGCCGCAACTGTGGAAAAATAGGCCACTTCAAAACTGTCTGCCACCCGAAAATTCTAACAACCTTGATGCACTACCAATTATGACGAGACGAGAGTAGAGAGTAATCGAGGCTTTATTACGCAGAGATGTGCAGCCTCCTGCAGCTGCTGCCGAAATGGCTGCAGCCCGAAGAGCCCACACATTTATACTCCGCCTACTGGGCGGAGCCAGCAGGCAGGGATCTACCCCCGTACATGTAGTACAGGGGCCTTACCGTAATACACTCATATGCAGTATACACAATACAACAGTGGTGACTACCACAAACCTGTATAAAGAGGGAGGAAAAATGAAAGCACATTCAAAATGTGGAAGAACCACAAGGTATCCTTCCTCAGGGAGGTAAATGATACCTAAAACAAATACTTGAGTATTAAACTTGAAGTGGATGAGTTTAAACTATGGCCCAGGAGCAGGGGTTCCTGTTTTATCAGAAAAGTCAAATGTTTCCAGCAGATTGCATTGTACCTGTCAGCTATCAAATTACAGGATCCTGGTGCAACTACACTGAAAGTCAAAAAACAATTCATGACAAATTTAAAGTATAAGGTCAGAAACCTTTGAACCGCTCTGTATCATACAAAATCAGAATGTGCTCTACTGAGCAGCCAGGCACGGTTAAAGCTGAAGTCAAAATAAGTTACTGTCATATCCTGGGCCCAGCTGAAGCCTACGGCTTCGGGCATCTGTTTTTCCCAGAAGCCCTATGAGAATACATGCTGAAGCGGGCGGAGCAACCTAGGACTTCTGATATAAAGCCGGCCGGCTCAGAATCGCCTGGCACTCACGCATCGCCCTGGCTAGGGCTCTGCTGTCCAACTCCACAAACCTACTGTTTAATCCTGTAACTCGGTATGAACTCCTTCCTTGTGGCGGTCACAATACCGCTGATGTGGAGAACGACCAGTCCCCTGTTGATGTTGAATCCTTCTTACTCAGCCACATACTGGGGCTCAGATGTATGGGTTTATTGGTGACCTCCTGGAGTGTGGTTTAACAAGCCACACAGCCCCTGAGCTGTGGTGGGAACAAACCACTGCTACACCCTTGGGAGTGGCTGGGCTATCCATGGGCCTGGTTCCGCATGGACTACATTGACCCATTCATAGGTTTGTGTTTCTACTATTAGCGGATGCACATTCCAAAAGATTAGAGGTCCATCAGATTATGACCATAACCTCTAGTGCGACAGTGGAGAAGATGCATCTTATTTTCTCAAGCATGGAATCCCTGAGGTCCTTATAATGGACAACGGGGCGTCCTTCACAAATGCAGTCTTTCTGACATTTCTTAGGACCAAAGGCATCCGGTGTGTGAGGATGGTTTCATATCATCCAGCGTCCAACAAGTTGGCCAAAAGGGCCGTCCAAACCTTCAAGCAGAGCCTCCACAAGCAGACGACATGTTCCTCGGACACGCGTTTGGTCAGATTCTTGTTCACATACAGGACCACGCCTCATACCATGATCGGAGTGGCTCCAGTGGAGCTACTCATGGGCCGATCGTTCTGCATTCGTTTGGGGTTGTTATTCCCGGATATTCCCGGATATCAGGGCGAAGATGCGCTGTGCCAAGGTCAGCATGCTCACAGCCCTGATCCGCATTGTCTGCTCCATCGTTTCTCCCCAGGAGACAAGGCCTTTGTCCGGAATTTTGCCCTCGGTGCCTGTTGGCTCTCTGGGACTGTGCTTCAGCAGACTGGTCCGGTGTCCCATCAGATTCAGGCAGGGGCCCAACAATTATGGTGGAATTTGATTATCTACTGGCATGCCGACTGTCTTTGTGTCCATAACTGTTGTCACGTCCCGTTCCAAGGCTGTGGATCAGCATGCCTGTGGGACCGCCCTGCGCCTGCTCCCCGGAATTTCTGTCAGTGATGGCGTCGTCAGATTCCAAGATGGAGTCCGAACCTCCTGGGCTGACCGGTGGAGAGCTGAACGCACAGGAACGCCTGCCACTGTCCTACTACAACATTCAAGTCACAAGATACGTTCTTGAGCACAGTACATTCCGCCGGTGTGCCACCCCTGTCTTCCAATGTTCCGTCTGCACCAAGAAGGGTTCATTGGCCCTCTTCTCCCACGGTCTCTCTTCCTCCCTCTTGTCAACGGTCCTTCGGGCTTTGGGGTGGAGGGTATCATATCCTGGGTCAGGGTGAAGCCTGTGGCTTCGTGGATCTGGTTTTTCCAGGAGCCTCAGGAGAATACGCACTTCCCTGTTGAAGGGGGCGGATGGACCTCGGACTTCTGATATAAAGCGGGCCGGCTATGATCCGGCCGGCACCCACTCGGATGAATAGCCCTGGCTAGGGCTCTGCTGTGCAACTCAATAAAGCTACTGTTTAACCCTGTAACTCAGTGTGGACTCCTTCCTTGTGGCGGTCACAATAGTTTCTGATGAGCACTACAGCAAAATATTCGGAAATAAATTATCAAAATTATTTACAGGTATAGCGAAATTAAAGGCATTGGATTGGATTCTCCAATAGCCGATGCCGAATTGGCGATTGGCCGGATCGCTTGTGGTCTGAGGTTTCATCAACCTCGCGTAGCGGCTGCGAACTATGGCCAGTAGGATCCCTATTACAGGGGTCCCTGAGGAGGAGTGTGAGGGGGAGGTCTGGTCGAGGAGGGTGGGTAAGCAGTGCATTGTGCGGCAGGGTATCCCTTGATTGGGTTTGAATGGTCTCTTCCAGCATGGTGGACCTCGTGGTGGGTCAAGGCGGGTACCCCCATGGGACCCTTGGTCCTCCGTGAGTTCCACCATGCCAGGGCTATGTTGGTAGAGACCACAAGTGATCCACACCCACATGATTCCCGGCTGCAGCGACTGGAGAATCACGGAGGGCTGGAGCACTGGGTCTCAGGCCCGCTAAATGAATGCAAATGGGACATTAAGTCCCAATTGCGTTCACTCACATGCTGCCGCTGGCGTACGGTCGTGGATCTCAATGTCGCCACTAGCAGGGGCTGGTTTAGCTCACAAGGCTAAATCGCTGACTTTTAAAGCAGACCAAGCAGGCCAGCAGCAAGGTTCGATTCCCGTACCAGCCTCCCTAAACAGGCGCCGGAATGTGGCGACTAGGGGCTTTTCACAGTAACTTCATTGAAGCCTACTCGTGACAATAAGCGATTTTCATTTCATTTTCCATTTTCAGGGGTCGAAGCGTTGCGATCGGGTTGACGCATAGCATCAATCCCGATTTTGCCCCGGCACCCGACTTTCCTCTCATCGGGGAATGTGATCCAGGAGTCCATCTTGTATATAAACAGCAAATGCACAATAATGTTATCAGTACCACAATAAGATATATATTCGTGCTTGAGGTAGCACCTTCCAGCTTTCAATCAAGCCCTTAGCAATTTCCGGTATATTTTACTGAGATTTCCAGAATTTCAGGATTGTTTTTGCTAACCATCTATTGATTTTATTTCCGCTAACTGGGACAGAGAAATTGCCAAAGAAAGGATTTATGATGTTGCAAGAAGAAATTGTGTCGATGAGAAGTGTTTGTCGAAGATGTCACTTATAGTTCAAAGGAGTCCCACTTATGTGCCTGTGAGCTACACAAATGGAACATGCTGGCAATTCAAGTGACATTTCTCCAGCAATAAAATGCCAACCTGCAGGATGCTGACCTTGCCAGTGTTGAATAATTGCTTAGCTAATATTTTCTTTGTACCTTGACTAAATGAATCCCATAACCAAGTGCAGTTCAGACCAGAAAGAAAAACAACAGCTTTTCAAATATTTATTTGGAACAGCATTATGTCCATCTTCCCACCACACTGGGCCACTGTGTTTTGACCATTGCTGTCAAAATCACTTGAAAGAACATGAAAAACAAATTGCTGCTGTCAAAGAGTAGCTGCTTTTCAGTCTTCTCACTTTCAACCGTCTGTTACTTCAAAATTCCCTGCTAGACCAAAGTCTGCTACAGACCGTCATTTGTAGTTAATAATAATAATAAATAATCGCTTATTGTCACAAGTCGGCTTCAATGAAGTTACTGTGAAAAGCCCCTAGTCGCCACATTCCGGCGCCTGTTCAGGGAGGCCAGTACGGGAATTGAACCTGCGCTGCTGGCCTTGTTCTGCATTACAAGCCAGCTATTTAGCCCAGTGTGCTAAACCAGACCCCTATTTTTTAAAGTCTTGCCAATATTGTTTGTGCAGCAGCTGATTAATTATAGCAAACCTTAAACTGTTAACGATGGCTATGGTTCCTTTTCAGCCTTGCAAGTAATTACTTCAATATTAGTGCTTTTCAATGTAAGAAGTGATTTTTGTTTTTGAAGAACATGCTTTCTTTAATGGGGTTCCAGAAATTACTGGGAAAGTCTCAGCTCCAACACTCGCGCTAGAAAAACTGCTCTGTATTTTTGCAATATTTTCAAAAATAGGAACCGATATAAAATACTAGGTGACCCAGCTGTAGTACTCATAAGGATCCTATGGTGATTGTGTACTTTCAGGAGTAGGGCCCATTTCAGCTCCCAACTCCACACATGTCCACAGTGTACATACAGGAGAGGAGGGTGAGGGAGGGAATGAAACCTGCTAATTATCTGCCTCTGTGTCCGTTGTCCAATTAAAGATGGTGGGTGATTTCCCGAGGTTGTCATCTCGCTCAGGAGGCTGGCAGCTTCAGAAGACTGGCAGCTCCTAAGCAAAAACTCAGGCAGAAAGGAAGGCGCCGGCCAACTTAAAATAAAGATGCCTATGGAAATTTCCATTAATTTGATCAAGTGATGAGCGACAAAACCAATAGCCCATTGGAGCCTACATAGAGCGAGAAGGAAACATTTCCAGAAGAATAGCTTCAACCATGAGCAATTTTTTTTCTACCAGGCCCTGTCATTGGGCTATGGAGCTTCTGATTGTGAAGGCCACCTGGCCTCCCGTTGAGAGGTTGCCTCCATAAAGGCCTGACTCGGCACTCGAGGAGGCTGCTCCAAAGCTAGGAAGATCCCGGTGGATTTTCTCCTGTCCAGGGCATTAGGCTCTTAATTGCTCATTATTGGCTACTTGCAACTGCCAGACAGGTAGTCACTGCCATTGTTCACTTATCTCCAAAGCAACTGCCCCTCACTTAGTGTCCTAATTTTGAGGTTTGCTACTGGCCACACCATCAAGTCTGTCTCCACAGAATCAGGAAGTTTCAGCTCTCTAATTCAGGATGCCATACTTTAAGAAGGATGTAAAAGCTTTGGAGAAAGTACAGAAGAGATGAAAGAGAATGACTAGAATTAACATGTGGATAAAAGGAAGAAGCTGGTGTTATTCTCCTTAAAGCAGACAAAGTTAAGAGGAGATTTATTCGAGGGGTTTAAAAACAGGAAGAATTTAGATAAAGTAAAGAGTAAGGGCAAAAGCTACGTAAGGCTGGTAATTAATGTTGGGAATGTGATTCATGGCCGTTTGTAGCAATGCAGACAGCATGCCGAATCAGTGCTGGCTGCTGAATTAAATGCTAATCTTTATCAATCACGACTCATATCCAACATTCATTGTCCCACCTCGCTCTCACACACTTAGCATAGCTGCTGACCTTATAATTGCATCTAACAGTTTGCACATATTATTCACACAGCTATTCAACTGCTGGAAGCTCATCGCACCACATGCATTAACACATTTCCCTCTCTCTTGGGGCAAGGTGGTCCATAATTGGAGGCAGTGGCCCCTAACTGGTGTGGATACGCGTGGCTCGATGGCTGCATGCCCTAACCCCCATGGAGAAGATGGTGCTGGCAATAATTAGTGTGGCCATGACTGAGGCTGAGGCGAGGTCAACAGAGGGATTGAAATCTTAAAAGATGATGTTGTACCCCTGCCTAATTCACTTCTCACATCCCACTCCCTCCTTGTTGTACAATCCCTCCTGCTGACACTCAATCTCATACTTAGAGACACCAGACCAGATACAACAACTCTAAGTACTTTAGAGGAGGCTGCAGCCAGGCTAGACGAAAGGATAGCATGTGTTCCAGCTTCCTGGGAAGTTAGGTCACACATGAGTTCTCTTGCAGAAGACGCAGGTAGGAACGTCAATGAGAAAGCATTCAAGCAAAGGCTGAGAGGCCTGCACATTGAGATGCCAGGTCGATTAGAGATTATTATTAGAGATAGCATTAGATTCAAAGAAGAGGCATACAAGTTAGCAAGAAAACGTAATAGACCAGAGGATTGGGAACAGTTTAAGATTCAGCAAAGGCAGACCAAGGGATTGATTAAGAGGGGGAAAATACAATATGAAAGTAAGCTCACGGGGAACATAAAAACTGACTGAAAGCTTCTGTAGGTATGTAGAGAAAAAGATTGACAAAAACGAATGTAGTCCCCTTTCAGTCAGAAATGGGAGAATTCATAACGGGGAATAAAGAAATGGCTGAGGAATTAAATACGTACTTTGCTTCTGTCTTCAGAGAGAAAGACATGAATAATGTACCGGAAGCTCTGAGAAACTAAAGTTTTAGTGAGGAACTGAAGGAAATTAGTATTCGTAGAGAAATAGTTTTCAGGAAATTAATGGATTGAAGGTGGATAAATCTCTAGCTTTGGATAATCTTCATCCCAGAGTGCTTAAGAAAGGAGCCCTAAAAATAGTAGATCCATTGGCGGTCATTTTCCAAAATTCTTTGGAATGGATCCGACAGATTGGAGGGTAGCGAATATAACCCCCGTATTCAGAAAGGGAGGTAGAGAGAAAACAAGGAACTATAGACAGTAGGCCTAACGCTGGGAGTAGGGAAGTTACTAGAGTCCATTATCAAGGATTTCATAGCACAGCATTTGGAAAGCAGTGGTATAATCAGACAAAGTCAGCATGGATTTATGAAAGGGAAATCATGCTTGAAAAATCTACTGGAATTCTTTGAAGATGTATCTAGTAGAGTTGACCAGGGAGACCTGGTGGATGTGGTTTATTTAGACTTTCTGAAGGCTTTTGACAAGGTCTCACAAAGCAGATTACTATATAAAGTTAAAGCGCATGGGATTGTGGGTGGTGTCTTGAGATGGATAAAAAACTGGTTTGCAAACAGGAAGCAAAAAATTGGAATAAATGGGTCTTTTTCGGATTGGCAGACAGTGACTAGTGGGGTACCTCAGGGACCTGTGTTCAGACCTCAACTGTTCACATTATATATTCATGATTTGGATGAGGGAACTAAATGTAGTATTTCCAAAGTTGCAGATGTTACAAAGTTGAGTGAGAGGGTGAACTGCGAGGAGGATGCAAAGATGCTTCCGGGGGTTTGGATAGGCTGAGTGAGTGGGCACATTTGTGTCAGATGAAATATAATGTGGGTGAATGTGAGGTTATCCACTTTGATAGCAAAAATAGGAAGGCAATTTATTATTTGAATAGGTATAAATTGAGAGAGGTGAATACACAGCATCAGTCGCTGAATATAAGCATGCAGTACAGCAGGCAGTAAAGAAGGCAAATGGTATGTTGGCCTTCATAGCGAGGGGATTTGAGTATCGGAATAGGGATGTTTTACTACAATTGAATAGGGCATTGGTGAGGCCACACCTCGAATACTGTGTGCAGTTTTGGTGTTCTGATCTGAGGAAGGATGATCTTGCTGTGGAGGGGATGATCTTGCTATGATTCCTGGGATGGCAGGTCTGTCATGTGAGGAGAAACTCATGTGAGAAGTTGGTTAGGATTATATTAATTGGTGTTTAGAAGAGTGGGAGGGGATCTTGCAGTCTAGCACGGTAGCGGAATGTAAGAACCCTCACGGATAATGAAAAAACAGTTAATCAAAATGAAGAGCTACCCTTGTTGCCAGTGAACTCAGGCACTTCAAAATTGACATCGCTGCCCTACAAGAAACCCGAAAAGCAGACAAAGGGCAACTGAGTGAAGATGGTGGTAGTTACACTATCCTCTGGAGAGGGAAATCCGAGGAACATACCAGGATGCATGGAATTGAATTCACCGGCGAGAACAAACTCATTACCAACTCTCGGAGCACCCTGTTGGCATCAATGAATGTCTCATTACCTTCCATTTACAACTTAACAAGAACCAGCAGTCAACAGTCATTGAGTGCCTATACCCCAACCCTTCATAGAATCATCATCAAGCCCACACCTCCACCCTATCCCCGTAACCCAGTAACCCCACCTAACCATTTTGGACACTAAGGGCAATTTTTTTATCATAGCCAATCCACCTAACCTGCACATCTCTGGACTGTGGGAGGAAACCGGAGCAGCCGGAGAAACCCACGCAGACACGGGGAGAACGTGCAGACTCCGCACAGACAGTAACCCAAACCGGGAATTGAACCTGGGACCCTGGAGTTGTGAAGCAACTGTGCTAACCACTGTGCAACCATGCATTGCCTCCTTGATGCCAATGATGAGTCCAAAGAAGGCTTCTCCTCCTCTCTGGACACCATACTCTTCTGCATTCGTAAGGAAGATAAGATCATCCTCCTCAGGGAATTCAATGCCAGGGTCGGAAAAGACTGCCACCTCTGAAAAGGAACCAATGGAAAGGAAGGAGTTGGGAATTGTAACTTCAACAGAATTCTCCTGCACACCATGATGCTGTTCCGCCAAAAAGACAAGACTTCCTGGAGACATCCACGATCAAAGCACTGGCACATGATCAACTTTGTCAATGTCCGATCCTGATACCAACAGGATGCTCTCATCACCAAAGCAATGACCAGTTTAGATGATTGTTGGACATACCACCAGCTCATCCACTCCTCGATGTCCATCAGACTCCACCAGAAGCAGCGGAAGATGAGGAAACAGCTCCAAAAAATCATCAACGTTAAGCGGCTTCAAGAGCCAAGCACGCGAGCGAACCTCCAACAATGTCTTCTCCAAAATCTCCAAATTGTTCATTCTAATGGAGTGGAGGAAAACTGGAAAGTGCTGAAGACAGCCATCATGTGAAGAAACCATCAGCTACAAGACCAGGAAACACCAGGACCAGTTCAACAAGTATGACTACACCATCCAAGACCTCATCAACAAGAAGAGGAAAGCTTTCCACGCCTGGCAAAACAAAAATCAGGAGGGCAAAAAGGGGACATGAGATTGCTTTGGCAGAAAAGGCAAAGGAGAATCGAAAGAGCTTCTACAAATATATAAAGGACAAAAGAGTGACTAGGGAGAGAGTAGAGCCTCTTAAGGATCTACAAGGTTATCTATGTGCAGATCCACAAGAGATGGGAGAGATCCTAAAGAAATATTTATCATCGGTATTTACTGTTGAGAAAGACATGGATGTTAGGGAACTTGGGGAAATGAATAGTGATGTCTTGAGGAGTACTTGGGGAAATAAATAGTGATGTCTTGAGGAGTGTACATATTACTGAGAATGAGGGTCTGAAAGTTTTAAAGGGCATCAAGGTAGATAAATCCCCGGGACCTGATGAAATGTATCCCAAGACGTTGTGCGAGGTGAGGGAGGAAATTGCGGGTCCCCTAGCAGAGATATTTTAATCATCGACAGCCATAGGTGAGGTGCCTGAAGATTGGAGGGTAGTGAATGTTGTGCCTTTGTTTAAGAAGGACCACAGGAAAAAGCCTGGGAACTACAGACCGGTGAGCCTAATGTCTGTGGTGGGTAAGTTGTTGGAAGGTATTCTGAGAGACAGGATCTGCAGGCATTTATAGAGGCAAGGACTGATTTAGGACAGTCAGCATGGCTTTGTGAGTGGAAAATCACATCTCACAAATTTAATTGAGTTTTTTGAAGGGGTAACTAAGAAGGTAAATGAGAGAAGAGCATTGTCTACATGGATTTTAACAAGGCCTTTGGCATGGTACCGCATGGTAGGTTGTTGCACAAGGTTAAATCTCACAGGATCCAGGGTGAGGTAGCCAAATGGATACAAAATTGACTTGATGATAGAAGACAAAGAAGAGTGGTTGTAGAGGGTTACTTTTCAAACCGGAGGCCTGTGGCCAGCGATGTGAACTCAGGGATCAGTGTTGTGTCCACTGTTATATGTTATTTATATTAATGATTTGGATGAGAATTTAGGATGCATGGTGAGTAAGTTTGAAGATGACACCAAGATTGGTGGCATAGTGGACTGTGAAGAAGGTTATCTAAGATTGCAACAGGATCTTGATCAATTGGGCCAGTGAGTTGATGGAGTTTAATTTGGATAAATGTGAGGTGATGCATCTTGGTGGACCAAATCAGGGCAGGACCTACTTAATTAATGGTAGGGTATTGGGGACAGTTACAGAACAAAAGAGATCTAGGAGTACAGTGCCATAGCTCCCTGAAAGTGGAGTCACAGGTGGTCGGGGTGGTGAAGAAGGCATTTGTAATTCTTGGTTTCATTGGTCAGAATATTGAATACAGGAGTTGGGACGTTTTGTTGAAGTTGTACAAGACATTAATAAGGCCACAGTTGGAATACTGTGTACAGTTCTGGACACCCTATTATAGAAACGATATGATTAAATAGAAAGTGTGCAGAAAAGATTTACTCGGATGCTACTGCGACTTGATGGTTTGAGTTATAAGGAGAGGCTGGATAGACTGGGACCTTTTTTCCATGGAGGTTTAGGGGTGATCATATAGAGGTCTATGAAATAATGAGGATCATAGAAAAGGTAGATAGTCACCATCTTTTCCCGAAGGTAGGGAAATCTAAAGCTAGAGGACGTAGGTTTAAGGTGAGGGGGGAGAGATACAAAAGGGTGCAGAGGGGCAATTTTTTCAGACAGAGGGTGGTGAGTGTCTGGAATGAGCTGCCAGAGTTAGTAATAGTGGCAGGTATAATTTTGTCTTTTAAAAAGCATATAGACAGTTATATGGGTACGATGGGTACAGAGGGATATGGGCCAAATGTGGGCAATTGGGACTAGCTTAGTGGTAAAAACTGGGCGGCATGGAGAAGTTGAGCCAAAGGGCAAGTTTCCATGCTGTAAATCTCTATGACTCTCGAACCAGCAAGGCAAAGAGGCAAGCTCATCAATTAGCCAAGGCGGAGGTACAAAGAACGAGAGAAATCAAGAAGCAATGGTGGACTGAAAAAGTTTAGGAGCTGCAACTTCTCGCTGACAAGCACCAGTGCTTCTTCAGTGCCACCAAGGCAATATATGGTTCAAACACCCTAGGCCTCAACCAATGCAAAGTAAGGAAGGAACCCTCTTGAGAGACAGAGAAAACATCAGTCTTCGATGGCGAGAACACTTAAAGAACTCTTAAATTGTGGTACAATGGGGAGGCACTGGTGTGAAAAAAAAGTGAAAATCACTTGTCACAAGTAGGCTTCAAATGTAGTTATTGTGAAAAGCCCCTAATCGCCACATTCCGGCGCCTGTTCGGGGAGGCTGGTACGGGTGTGTAGTGGTATTGTCACTGGATTAATAATCCAGAGACCCAAATAAAGCCCTGGGGCCCTGGGTTAAAATCCCATCATGGCAGATGACGAAATTTGAATTCAATAAACATCTGGAATTGAAACTTCAATGATGATCATGAGTCAATTGTCGTCATAACCCATCTGGTTCACCAATGTCCTTCCCTAAGAAAGACGCCCTCACCGAAGAAAAAGAAGATGTTTATTTGCTTGAGGACACTCGTAAACCTGATACAGTCTGATGGCCAATGTTTCATGTTATGTTACTGTCCAAGAGGAAGCTACCCAATGTCTGAGTGCTACCATTCAACCTGAAGTCATGAAATCTCAGCCTGTTACCCTGCAAGCCCATCTTAGTGCCATGCAAACACAAACAACTGCCATTGTTACTGCTCAAAGAGATTTGCATGCTCTCCTCTATGCAAACCAAACTCTTCTGTGAAAATGTAACTTCTCTAATCATGATAGGATGGAGACAGAAAACAAGAAACTACAAGCCTGTTAGCTTAATATCTGTCATAGAGAAAATGCTGGAATCAATTATTAAAGAGGTTATAGTGGGGCACTGAGAAAATCTCAATGCAATCAGGCAGAGTCAATATGGGTTTGTGCAGGGGAAATTGTGTTTGACTAATTTATCAGAGTACTTTGAGGAAGTAACAAGCAAAATGGATAAAGGTGATAAATAGATAAATTTCAATTACTTTCATATCATTGAATAACTTTGTGGAAACCATTTGTGCAGCAAGTGTTGTCAGTAGCAGCAGCTTGAGTGAAGGGTTTAGAAGCTTGAGCAGCAGCTGGCATCACTGCGATGCATCCACCAGGCTGAGAGCTATGTGGATAACACATTTATACGTGTGGTCACCCCACGGCTTTAGAGTAGACAGGGAGTGAGGGAATGGGTGACCACCAAGCAGTGAAAAAGAACAGACACATAATACTGAAGTCCCCCAAGTGCATCACATTGTCTAACCAGCATTCAGATCTGAATATTGATGAGAACAATCCCCAGGCGGTTCATCTGGGGAGTGTAGCCAGTGCAAAGTCTACGGTACGATGAGTGGCTAAGCTACACCTGAGGTGGGGGGGGGGTGGTTAAGCAAAGGCATAAGATCAATATATTGCTGGTAGTTTGTTCAGGGAACAGACAGGCGGTTCTGAGGCCACAGACGTGAATCCTGGATGTTTGTTTCCCTGGTGCCAAGGTCAAGAATGTTACTGAGCAGCTGCTGAGGGAGGGGAGGTGTTGGTGAACAGCTCGAAGTAGTGGTGCACATCAGTACCAATGACATAGATAGAAAGAGGAATGTGGTCCTGGAATCAGAATTTAGGGAGTTAGGCAGAAGGATTGCAAGGAGGAACTTCTTTATCTCTTCACTTTGAAGTTACCTCTCCTATAGCCCATTGTTTTCCTCTAGTCACATAGGTAAACACTTGCTTTTCTCACTGTTATGCTAATTCACATTTTAAAATCTCTTTAGACAGCCTCCCTTATCACCTCCCCTTTTTATTTTATTTTACCCAATTTCATCTTTTAATTTTAACTTTCCCCAATGCTTAACAAGGAGAAAATAATAGAGCTTAAATCAGAGTTACAGTGCATGTATGTGAATGCATGAAGTGTGAGAAATAAGATCGGTGAGTTACCGGCACAGGTTTCATGTGGAATTTTGATAATGTGGCAATAACAGTGACCTGGCTTAAGGAAGGGCAGGACTGGGTAATAAATATTCCTGGATACAAGGTGTTTTGGAAGGATAGCGTGAGGGCCACGAAGAATCCAGCACGAGTTTTCAGGATACAAAGAAATGACATTTATTTACAATAACATATATATACAACAGCCGCAGCAACTTCCCTTGCTGCTCACTCCTCTCTAGCTGGTTCCAAACTGGCCAGCTCTATTTATGCAGGGAGTCTGCTAATGATTTCTCCCCCCCCCCCCCCCCCCCCCCCTCATTGGGGAAACTCATACTCCCATAGGACTGTGGGATTGTCATTAGTCCCCAGCCAATGGTAAGCAGGCAGGTTATAACAGAAAGGAAAGGAAGAAAAGAGGAAGGTATTAAGGAGAGCATTGCATGCTGGAGAAAGCAGAAGCCCGAGAAGGATCAAGGGCAGAATCAATTTGGCTAGAGCAAAGGAACAAATTACATTGCTCAGTGTACTCTACAGGCCACCAACTAATAAAGAGGGCGTAGAAAAACAAACCTGCAAGTATATTACAGACAGCTACAAAAATTATAAAGCAGGAACGATGGAGAATGTTAATTATCTGAATTTAGACTGGGATTTGATTCTTGCATTGGGTGACTGTGTGGGTTCTCCCCGTGTCTGCATGGGATTCCTTTGGGTGCTCTGGTTTCCTCCCACAGTCCAACAATGTGCAGGTTAGGTGGAATAACAGGGATAGGGCAGGGAAGTGGGCCTAGGTAGGGTGCACTATAGAAGAGTCAGTTCAGATTCAATGGGCCCAATGGCCTCCTTCTGCACTGTAGGAGTTCTATGGATTCTATCGATTTCTAGTGAAAGGGGTAGAGAGGAGCAAGAGTTCCTTTGGTGTGTTCAGGAAAAGGTTATCCAGCAATATGTGTCAAATCCAACAAGAAAGGAGTCCCTGCTAGAGTTGGTTCCTGAAAATTAGTTTGGCCGGGTTGATCAATTGTCAGTTGGAGGCCACTTAGGGGTCAGTGATCATTGTATCATAAGGTTTAAGCTGACTATGCAAAAGGAGAAAGAACAATCCAGATTAACAATAATTAACTGGGGGAAAGCCAAATTCAATGGGATGAGAATGGACCTAGGCCAAGTAATTGGAGCCAAAGCTTGGCAGAAAGAATGGTTGCTAAACAATGAGCTATCTTCAAAAAGGAGATGTTTTAGGCACGGTTAAGGTACATGTCCTAAAAAGGGAAAGGCAGGGCAAACACATCCAGAGCACCCTGTATGACAAAAGAGGTAGAAAATACAATTGAGAACCAGGCTGATGACAAAAGATTCAGAGGGGAGGTGAAAAACAAGTAAGAGGAGCATGGCAGCTAACATAAAAAGGAATCCCAAAGTCTTTTACAGTTTTAAAAAGGAAAAAATATGGTAAAAGGAGAAGTTGGACAAATTAGGGACCAAAAATGGGATATACACATGGTGTCAGGAGGCTTGGCAGAGCTATTAAATACATTGCGTCTGTCTTTACCAAAGAAGATTATATTCCAACGATGGTGAAAGAGGAAATTCAATCATGAGAAAGGTTTAAATTGATAAGGAGGGGGTATTGGGATAGGCTGCTTGTACTTAAAATGGACAAGGCACTGGGACCGGATGAGATGCATCCAAGGATATTGAGGGAATTGAGAGTGGAATTTGCACAGGCACTGATCATAATTTTTCAGTCTTTCTGAGACACTGGGGTAGTGTTGGAGGACTCGTGAATTCAAAAACGAGAAGGATAAACCCAGTGATTACAGAAGTCAGTTTAATCTCAGTGATGGGAAACTTGGAGAAACTATAATTCATGATAGGATTAGCAATCACAAAGTCAAATGTGGTTTAATTAATAAGATCCAGCATGGATCTCTTCAGGGAAAATCATGTTTCACCAACTTGTTGGAATTTTTCAAAAAGGTATCAGAGAGGACTGGTGAGGGAAATACAGCATGGACTTCCAAAAGACATTTGATACAGTGCCATACAACAGACTTGGGAGCAAAGTTATAACTCATGGAATACATGAGACAGTAGCAACGCAGAATTGTAGAATGCCTACAGTGCAAAAGGAGGACATTAGGCCCATCAAGTCTGCACTGACCCGGGGCGACACGGTGGCGCAGCGTCAGCACTGTTGCTTCACGCCACCGAGGATCTGGGTTCAATCCTGGCCCCGGGTCACTGTCCATGTGGAGTTTGCACATTCTCCCAGTGTCTGCATGGGTCTCACCCTCACAACACAAAGATATGCAGGCTAGGTGGATTGGTCATGATAAATTGCCCCCATAATTAGAAAAAAAATGGGTACTCATAAAAAAATGTTTTCAAGTCTGCACTGACCCTCCACAAGAGCACCCCACTCTATCCCCATAGCATCACCTAACATTTGGGCACTCAGAGGCAATTTAGCATGGCCTATCCACCTAAACTGCACATCTTTGAACTGTGGGAGGAAACCGTAGCACACAGAGGAAACCCATACTGACACGGGGAGAAAGTGCAGATAGTCACCCAAGGTCTGAATTAAACCCGGGTCCCTGGCACTGTGAGGCAGCAATGCTAACCACTGTGCCACCGTGTTGCCCTAAAACGGCATAAAAAATATGGATACAAAATTGGCTAAGTAATAATAAACAACAAGTAATGGTGAAGGTAACTTTTTTGAGCTGGAGGAAGGTTTATGGTGGAGTACCCCAGGGACCAGTATAGGGACCCTTGTTTTGTTTTAAATATATATAGATTGCTGACCGAGACCTTGGTGTACAGGGAACAATTAAAAAATTTGTGGATGAGACAAAACTTGGAATCATTGCAAACTGTGAGGAGGACAGAGTAGAACTATACAAGCACATAGACATGTTGGTGTGAGGAGGACAGAGTAGAACTATACAAGCACGTAGACATGTTGGTGTGAGGAGGACAGAGTAGAACTATACAAGCACGTAGACATGTTGGTGTGAGGAGGACAGAGTAGAACTATACAAGCACATAGACATGTTGGTGGAATAGGTGGATAGATGCCAAATGAAGTTCAATGCAGGGAAATGTGAGGTTCTATGTTTTGGTAGGAAGAACATGGAGAGACAGCACACAACAAAGGGTGCTACTCTAAAGGGCATGCAGGAGCAGAAGGATCTGGTATATGTGCATAAGTCATTAAGTTGGTAGGACAGATTGAGAAAGCAATTCATAAAACATATATATCCTAGGCTTTATATTTTCAGAGAACAAGGGCAAAAAGAGTTTATTGAACTTGTATAAGGCACCAGCTTGACCTCAGTTAGAGTATTGTTCTTAGTTCTGGGCACCACATTTGAGGAAGGATGTGAAGGAATGGGAAAGAGTGCAGAGAAGGTTCACAAAAATCGTTCCAAGTATGAAGAACTTCAGTTATGAAGTAAGATTGGGAAAGTTGGGGCTCTTTTCCATGGTGAAAATAATGCTGAGAGGAGATTTGAAAGAGTTATTCAAAATCATGAGAGGCCTGTATAGTGTAGATGGAGAGAAACTGCTCCCATTCAGAAAAGGATCCTGAACAAGAGGGCACAGATTTAAAATAAATGGCAAAAAGAGCAAAAGCGATGTAAGAACTTAACTTTCTCATGCAGCGAGTGGTTAGGGTCTAGAATGCATTGCCTGAGAGTGGGGGCAGGTTCAGTTGAGGCATTCAAGAGGGAATTTGATGACATACTTAAAAAGAAAGAATCTGCAGGTCTACGGGGAGAAGGCAGGAGAATGGCGCAATGTGAAATGCTGATTTGGTAATTCTGTGCAGACATATTGGACTGAATGGCCTTCTTTTGTATTGTAACAATGTTGAGATTCTGTGGGAACCTGGAGGTGTGGTGGTTCTTAGACTTCTAGAAAGCATGTAACAAGGTCATCAAGATGCTACACAAGAAATGAGCTCATTGTGAAGGGGGTAAGTGAGTGGGCAGACGTTTGGCCGGTGGAGTATAATGTGCAAAAATGTGTTGGACACTGAATTTACAGCTTATCTGGCGTGAACCTAAAACCTGTATTTAAGCAATCTCCTCATGAGAAATAGGGATTTAATTTCAAAACTTTACAAATGTAATAAAACAGACAATAGTAAGTCAACACCCTATTTTCTGCCATTCATGATTTTTAGTTTCTTACATTAATTTAGATGAGGCCCAAGATTCTCAAACCTCTGATCCATCAATAAAACATATCAGAATAATGTCTACTTTTATGCATAATGAAAATTTAGGCTGCTAATTATATACTCGTTCAAATTCAAAAGCAAATTATGAGATATGTACAGTATTTAGTTTTACGGTAGTAAACCTGAAAAGTAACCCCCGCCCCAACCAAATCTCCACCCCAACCTAGCCTCCAACACATGCCCACGCACATACCCTCCTCCCCATCCCCTACACATACCCAAACCCTCACCTTACCTCATCCACTCACAGAGGCCTACACCCCCATCTCACCTCCTACACACCTCCACTCCCTGACCTTGCTCCCCCAGCCCCAACCCCTCACTTCACCCACCAACCTACCCCCTCACCTCAGCCCTAATCCCACACGCTCACACCCCCTCACCACACCCACACACCCAACCACCTCACCTCACCCATACCCCTATACACCCACACCCTCAACCCCACCCCAAACACCCCCTTTCCCTCACATCTCCTCCATTCACACATCCCCATCCCCTCACCTGCCCCCTACCCCGATCCCCCACACTCTCATACCACCCCTTCACACCTCCCTGTTATATTACTTGAAGTAATACGTGTTACTCATTTGTTGGCAACATGGTGGCGCAGTGTGTTAGCCCTGTTGCCTCACGGCACCGAGTCCCAGGTTTGATCCAGGCTCTGAGTCGCTATCCATGTGGAGTTTGCACATTCTCCCTGTGTTTGCATGGGTTTTGCCCCCACAACCCAAAGGTGCCTGTGGTGAATGTGATTCACACTATATATAGTTGCCAATATCACTCCATGTATATATGTTCGTTATCTACCCATTGTAAGTGCAGTTGCACTATCCGACCACCGGGGGAGTCACTCTGGGAGTAGGCGAGAGTTTGTACTGGGCTCCTACCTTGGCTCCGCCCAGGACTCCTCCTCCTGGGACCAATGTATAAAGATCAGTGCCTTAGAGCCAGCCTGCCATTTCACCTGAAGTTCAACGACGAATAGGCTGGCTCTATTGTAAGTGTATTATAGCCTCTGTTCAGATCCAACTACACGTGTTCGCTGAATTGATAGTTCCATCAATGCCCATGCTAATTGCCCCTTAATTGGAAAAAATTAATTGTGTACTCCAAAAAAAAATGTTTATGCCGAGAAGTTCTTAACTTTGATGATGATGAATACTCAAAGTCGTCCAGTGATAACAAATAATTTATTGAGTAACTAATCAATTAACTTGTGAGTTTGATTCTTTAATACTTTAACTAGCTGTTAAATTAAACAAGATGGAATTAGATTAAACTATGAATATTATACTTGCTCTCTGAGCTAACTCTACACTTCTGTTCTCCGGTCACAACACACCTGAAGAGAGCGGGAAAACAGATTGAGATTGTATTTGTACCCCCTGTTAGTATTGCCCTCTTGTGATCATCTGACTGTACTGACTACACATTAACCCTTTATGTATATACATAAACAGAGGTCACTACATCCCCCCTTTTTTGTGTTACATATTTTCTATATCCTGTAAAGAAAATTGTACATAAAGAAACAATGCTGCGAACAGTTGTACAGGTTTGTAATGCATTATACATAGCCAATGAATTAATTAGTTCAATGTTCACAAATTCAAACGATTGGGTTTACTTCTTCTTCTGCATGATCTCCTTGGTTGAAATGGAGTAGTTGAGGTTTTAATGTCCTTCTGATCAACGTCAGTTGGTTGGTGACATTGAAGTACTATTGGGTAAGTGGTTCTTATAAATTCAACATGGGAAGGTTTAGGAAGTTGTATTTTTAATAGGTCTCGCCGATTTTGTTGAAAAAGTCCACCCTCTGCAGACTTGACAATATATGGATGAGGTTCTGCTTGTCTGATTACTGTGGCCATCCACCTTCTGGATGTCGCAATCAAACAATACCGCCCTTCATTCATGGTTTTAGTGGAATCGCATGTAGATCATAATACTGTCGTTGTTTGTGCATTGCTGTTTGATCTTGCTGAGTACTTACAATTTATCTGGATTACTGATTTGAAGTGTGGGTAACGTTGTTCTCACATCACGATTGAAAAGCATTTGAGCCGAAGACAGCCCTGAGCTTAATGGTGAGGCTCGATAGGAAAGTAAAGCCAAGTGAATGCTGGATTGCGAGTCATTTGCCTTGTTTATCAGCTGCTTGAAAATGTGCACACCTTTCTCAACTTTGCCATTTGGACTGTGAAACTGTGGACTTGAGGTGACATAGTGAAAATTGTACTGATTGGAGAATTCTGTCCATTCCCAGCTCGCGAAGCAAGGACCATTATCGGACATAACCGTTTGTGGAATGCCATGTCTCGAAAATGTCTCCTTACAAGCCTTATTTATTGACGAGGAAGTGCGATCCAGAAGTTTCATCACTTCAGGAAAATTGGAGTAGTAGTCTATGATAAGAACATAGTCCTGACCTGTAGAATGAAACAAATCGATGCCTACCTTTGGCCATGGTGACGTAGTTAACTCATGCTGCTGGAGTGTCTCCTTACATTGTGCCGGTTGATGTTGTTGATAAGTGGCACAAGTCATCATTTCGGCTATTTTTAATTAATACCAGGCCAATATAGAACCTGCTGTGCTCTTCTCTTGCATTTCTCGATTCTGAGATGTTCCCCATGAAGCTTGCTGAGCATCTCTGACCTGAGAGTTAGTGGAATGACGATCTGGTCATTTTGGAGCAACAGTCCATCCACTACTGTCAATCTTGTCTGTATGTTCTGATACTTTGGCCAATCAAGCTGGAGATGATGCATTACTCGGAGCAAGGTTGCATCTTTTTGTGTCGCTGGATGAATTTGTTGCAGCTTCTCGTCAGATGCCGGAAGATTCTCAGTGAACAACTGCATTTGAGCTTCAATATCGTCAATAGACTCTGGTGGTAAACTTTCAGTGTTTTTATAAATATTTTTATTCTCCTCCTTTTTCACATTTTCTCCCGTATTTACACCCACCAACAATAAACAATAATCAGCAACAGATATGTCAAACCCCATAACAATAACAACGATCCCATCTTCCCACCAACCCCCAAACATCAGCCCGCATGTTTACATAATCAAATGACAAAAATGAATCACGGATTACACATAGCCATCCTTAATATACACAGACCCCCTCCCCCCCAACCCTCCCATCCAGTCCCCCCCAACTAATGTTCGATGTTATCCAGTTCTTGAAAGTGCATAGTAAATAATGCCCATGACTTGTAGAACCCCTCCGAGCTTCCCCTCAGTTCAAACTTAATCTTCTCAAGGGTCACGTATTCCAACAGGTCCCCCACCATGCCAGGGCACAGGGTGGAGAGGCTGCTCTCCATCCCAGCAGGATCCGCCTTCGGGCTATCAACGATATCTGCCTCTGCACCCGTTTCCAACCCTGGCTGGTCCGACACCCCAAATATGGCCTCCCGGGGACGCGGGTCCAGTGTGTCTGCTATGATTAGGTCCTTTCCTGGAGTGTATACTGGTGTGAAGTCATACCTCTCCAACTTCATCATCATGAGTTGTAGACGACGAGTCATGTAATTTAGGGTTTTTCAATTATGTTGACTAGTGGTCTGTGATAAACGTAGGAAGCCCGTACACATAGTCGTGAAATTTTGTATGCCAGTGATCAGTCCAAGACACTCTTTTTCAATTTGTGCATACCTGCACTCCATGATGGTTATCACTCTGGATGCGTATGCAACTGGAACCTAGTCTGATTGGTCACCTTGTTGAAGAAGCACCGCACCGATTCCGTCTTGACTGGCATCAGTGGAGATCATAGTAGCTCGGGTTGGGTCAAAGAAAGTCAGGATTGGAGCTGTCATCAGTTGATGCTTGAGAACCACCCATTCTTCTTGGTTGCGTGGGGTCCATTCAAATTCTGTGGTCTTCCTGATTAAGTTTCGTAGAGCTGACATCATCGTTGACAAGTTAGATATGAACTTGACTAAGAATTTAATGAATCCTAGAAATCTTAGCACATCTTTTTTATCTTTTGGCAGCTGCATGTTCTGGATCGCAGAAATGTTATCATCATTTGGCCTGACGCCTTGAGTTGATATTGTATGACCCATGAAGTTTAAAGATGAATGTGCAAATGTGCACTTTGATTGGTCGAGTTTCAATCCGTATTGGTGCATTCTGTAAAACACTTTTTTCAATTGAGCAATGTGGTCCTCTTCCACAGTTGACCATATGATTATGTCATCTACATAGACTCTGACACCTTCAATACCCTCCATCATCTGCTCCATGATTCTGTGAAAGATTTCAGAGGCTGAAATTATTCTGAAAGGCATGCGTTGAAACAGAAACGTCCAAATGGAGTATTGAATGTACAAAGCAATTTATTTTAATCATCTAGCTGCATCTGCCAGAAACCTTGCGTAGCATTGAGTTTTGGAAAAATGTGAGCGTTTGCCATCTCACAAGTTATCTCCTTTCGCTTAGGGATAGGGTAATGTTCCCTACGAATATTCTTGTTCAGAACCTTGGGATCTAAACAGATTCTGAGATCACCTGATAGTTTCGTGACACACACCAACGAGCTGACCCAGTCAGTCGGTTGCGTGACTCTTGAGATGATCCCTTGAGACTGTAATCATTGTAACTCTAATTTCAACCTTTCACACAAAGGAGCTGGAACCCTCCTAGGCAGATGAATGACGGGTTTTGCATCTTTCTTGGACAAAATTTTATATTGGTAAGGTAAAGTACCCGTAACTCGAAATACATCAGGGTATTCACTCAGCAGTTGCTGAATATCATCATCCAGTCTTGATGTGTCTTTGGTGTTCTTGAAAATACTTTGGACAAGCCACAAGTCCTTGCAGGCTTGGGCACCTAACAGCAAAGATTTCTGGTCGTCCATGATCTCAAACCATAATACTTTCTTGACCTTCTTATTAACTACTTTAAAATGGTACGATCCTCTTGAAGGAATCTGAGTGCCATTGTAGTCTTTTAGTCTACATGCAGCAGGTATCATCTTGTGTTCCGCTGGAACTGATGCGAGACCTTTGCTTGTCATTAGGTTTTCTGAAGCCCCAGTGTCAAGCTTTAACAGTATTGAGAAGTTATTGACTTGCACTGTCAAGGTCCATTCACTGTTAGAGTCAATGATATTTATTTATTAAGGAGCCTTGGTCTTTGCTTGAAGTTCCTCTGTTGTGTCTATGATTCCTATGAAGAAAGTGTTCTCCAAGGAAAAATAATCCTCTTCATCTGAAAAATCTTTCTTCGATTAGTGATTGTCCATCTTATCAATGCTGCAAACATTGAAGTTTTGTTGTTTCTGTGTTGAAGAATGATATATCATTGTTGACTTGCATTGGGAAGCAAAGTGATTGAGTTTGGAGCATCTTAAACATATTTTTCCTTGTGCAGAGCATTTTCCCTTTAAGTGGGCATTACCCCAGCGGCAGCATGTCTTGACATTGTCTCTCTGATGCATGGTGCACCTTCGCGCATGCACAGACTTCTTTTCTTAAGCCCCTTACTTTTGTACGAACTGCGCATGCCCCGGGCTGGAGTGTGCGCGCGCAAGATAGCTGCCATCCAAAATGTGCTTCTTTGCTGCCTGCGACACCATTTTTTCACTCTCAACCTCGTGGTGGACTTTCGTGGCCTATTCCCGGTGATAAAACTCCAAATATTGATTCTTGCTTTGTTCATACAAAATACATTTTTCAATCGCAATTTTAAGGGTTATATCATTTTGTCTCAATAATGGTTCTCTCAAATTTTCATCACAAAGTCCATAAACAATTTGATCCCTTATTAGTGAATCATGCAAATCATCAAAATTACATATTTGTGCGAGAAACTTTAAGTCGGCGTTAATGCTTCTGATCGGTTTGCCATTATTTTGCAACCTTTTATGAAATCAGAAATGTTCCAAGATCTCATTAGTCTACATCTTGCAGTGGTCATCAAACTTCACAATTACCACATTAAAGTTGCTTTTGTCCTCCCGTTCAATGAATGTAAAATGGAAAAGAGTTATATATCTCAATAGCTTACTGACCTGCCATTGACAATAGCCGTGCTATTCTTCTGGCTTCAGAGGCAGTGTTTAAATCGTGCGCTTCCAAATAAATTTGGAACTGCTGCTTGAAGAGTTTCCAGTTTGAATTTAAATTGCCAGTAGATTTCAGCTGCCATGGAGCTCGAACTTGGTCCATTAAGTCGATTGGTCGCCGAGGATCCGAATGCTGTAAAGTCTCCCACAGTTGAATAGTTGGTACTGGATTTTCTCTTTTTCTTGCCTAATCTAACTAGTAATCTTTCTTAAAGTTAGTTTCCTGGTGCTATGTTATATTTCTTGAAGTAATATGTGTGTTACTTATTTGTTTATGCCAAGAAGTTCTTAACTTTGGTGATGATGAATACTCAAAGTCGTCCGATGATAACAAATAATTTATAGAGTACTAATCATTTAACTTATGAGTTTGATTCTTTATTACTTTTACTGGCTATAAAAATTTTAAAAACTATAAATATTATTCCAGCACTCTGAGCTAACTTTACACTTCTGGGCCGGGATTCTCCGAGCCTCCGTGCCACAATCGCGTCCAGCACGGGTACGCAGAATGGGGCGTCGGACCCGCGACGCCTTGCCGCGATTCTCCGGTCACCGGAGAATTGCCACCAGTGCACACGGGGTCGACGCGGCGCCAGTCGGGGGCTGTTGAAAGAGGCTCCTGCGGCGACTTTCCACGGACGACTGGCCAAGGTCCCACCGGCGTGGTTCATGTATAGCTCCCCCTGGCGGGAGCTCGGAGTCACGATTCCGATGGCCATCCTGATGGGGTGCGGGGGGATCCATCACCAGGGGGGCCTCCATGGCAGCCAGGCCCATGATCGGGTACCATCGATCGGCGTTCGCGCATGATCTGGAGGGGGGGGCGAACCGCGGCCAGACGTGCAGTGCCCCGTTTTGGCAGTCGAAGCTGCGTGGACTACTCCGGGGCCCTGCAAGCCGCCTTAAAAACGGAGAATCGCCCCTGACTTTCTAGAAAAAAGTCCGGAGTGATTAGCGCCCGTTTTCTCACGTGGAGACATAGCCTCATTATTGGAGAATCCTGCCCCTGTTCTCGAGTCACAACACACCCAAAGAGAGCAGGAAAACAGATTGAGCTTGTATTTATACCCCCTGATAGTGTTGCCTCTAGTGATCATCTGACTGTACTTACTACACATTAACCCTTTATGTATATACATCCACAGTGATCACTACACTCCCCCAACATCCAATTTGCTCTAAAATGATTAAGGGACTTATCAGCTTTTAAAACACGGCATGGTGGCACAGTGGTTAGCACTGCTGTCTCACAGCACCAGAGTCCCTGGTTCGATTGCAACCTCAGGTGACTGTCTGTATGGAGTTTGTATATGCTTCCCATGTCTGCGTGGATTTCCTCCGGGTGCGCCTGTTTCCTTTCACAGTCCAAAGATGTGCATATTAGATAGATTGGCCATGCTAGATTGCCACGAAGTGTCCAAAGTTTGGGTGGGGTTACCGGGATAGGGTGGGGATTCTCTATCTCTCCTTTACACTATGACTATCTGAGTCTATATTAGATTAAAGACCCCAAAATACTATTCTATTGATCTGGCACATCTCTGCAATTTTCTGCAAATTGGCTTCTCTATATCTTTCCCACTTGCTAGTGGCCTATAGAATACATCCAGCAGTGTAATGGAACTTTTATTGTTTCTTAACACTATCAACATGGATTCTACCTTACCCTCTGTAGGACTTCCTCTCTCTCTCCAGAACTATAATATTCTACTTAATCAATGCAGAGAGTCAGCAGGGGAAATTTGCTGAATGGCTTCCTTCTGCGCTGTAATATTCTATGGTTCTATGAATTTATAGGACAATGAAAATGGATGTTCGTCGTAAAATAGCTAGCGATCTGCAAAACTGGTACACTCAAAATGCACATTTTGCAACTGGCATTGGACTACAGTTTTGAAATTGAAAAAAACAAAGTAGCAGAAAGCAGGAAATACAACCAGCTATTGTATAAATAATATATTGCTGAAACTGTGCCCGAGATAGTAACACACTCTTGGGTTTTGAGTTATGTCATTCCTACGGCATTTGTAGTAGTGAAGCACACAGAGCCATCTGTTATTCTCTAAGTAGTGAATGATTCAACAGGTTTTATGTTATAATGAGAACTAAAGAGCTACTTAATGATTGAGCTGAGAGGTTTTTTTTTACACATTATTTGACCAATCTTTTTTCCTATTGATAGCAAAATTGTAAATGTAACTTTAGAATGCTATTTCTTGTTCGCTTCTAATATGCTGACATACTCGGAATTAGTTTTTCAATCAAAGCTGTTGACCAAAAATAATTGAGTGCTGGTAAATTACAATGTGTAACTTTATTCAAATATGCTAATGTGGTTATAATGAATCTCTGGAAATGTTTAATGCTTAAATAATGAAATGAGAACCAACAAAATATAAAAAAACAACTCATGATTTAATCAACTTGAGATCACTTATTGCACTAAAATGTATGCTACCATGTTGACTATGACCATCAATAAAGGATGGCACAGTAGCACAGTGGTGAGCACACAGCACCAGGGACCCGGGTTCGATTCCCAGCTTGGGTCCCTGTCTGTGCAGAGTCCGCATCTTCTCCCCATGTGTGTGTGGGTTTCCTCCGGGTGCTCCGATTTCCTCCCATAGGTCCCGAAAGACGTGCTTGTTAGGTGAATTGGACATTCTGAATTCTCCATCAGTGTCCCCGAACAGGTGCCGGAGTGGGGCGAAGAGGGGATTTTCACAGTAACCTAATTGCAGTGTTAATCTAAGCCTACTTGTGACACTAATAAAGATTATTATTATTAAAGGCACGAGAATGATGGCTACATAATCACTTAGCTTTCTACTATTAGACACACTGATGAAGGTTGGGCAGTGGATGTAGTGTATATGGATTTCAATAAGACATTTCATAAGGTTCCCTATGGTAGGCTCATTCAGAAAGTTAGGGTGCATGGGATACAGGGAAATTTGGCTGCCTGGATACAGAATTGACTGGCCGAAAGGAGAGTGAGTGGTAGTGGATGGAAAGTATTCTGCCTGGAGTTCGGTGACCAGTGGTGTCCCGCAAGGATCTGTTCTGGGACCTCTGCTCTTTGTGATTTTATAAATGACTTGGATGAGGAAGTGGAAGGGTGGGTTAGTAAGTTTGCCGATTTCACGAAGATTGAGAGTTGTTGATAGTGTTCAGGGTTGTTGTAGGTTACAACAGGACATTGACAGGATGCAAAGTTGGGCTGAGAAGTGGCAGATGGAGTTCCACCTTGATAAATGTGAAGTGATTCATTTTGGAAGGTCAAATTTGAATGCTGAAGACAGGGTTAAAGGCAAGATTCTTGGAAGTGTGGAGGAACAGAGGGATCTTAGGGTCCACGTACATAGATCCCTCAAAGTTGCCACCCAGGTTGATAGGGTTATTAAAAAGGCATATGGTGTGTTGGCTTTCATTAACAGGGGGATTGCGTTTAAGAGCCGCGAGGTTTTGTTGCAGCTTTATAAAACTCTAGTTAGACCACACTTGGAATATTGTGTCCAGTTCTGGTCGCCTCATTATAGGAAGGATGTGGATGCTTTGGAGAGGGTGCAAAGGAGGTTTACGAGGATGCTGCCTGGACTGGAGGGCATGTCTTATGAAAAAAGGTTGAGGGAGCTAGGGCTTTTCTCACTGGAGCGAAGAAGGCAGAGAAGTGACTTGATAGAGGTGTACAAGGTGATGAGAGGCATGGATAGAGTGGATAGCCAGAGACTTTTCCCCAGGGCGGAGATGGCTGTCACAAGGGGGCATCATTTTAAGGTGATTGGAGGAAGGCAGGGGAGATGTCAGAGGTAGGTTCTTTACACAGAGAGTGGTGGGTGTGTGGAATGCACTGCCAGCAGAGGTGTTGGAGTCAGAGTCATTAGGGACATTTAAGCGACTCTTAGACAGGCACATGGGCAGCAGTAAATTGAAGGGGTGTAGGTTAGGTTGATCTTCGATTAGGATAAATGGTCCGCACAACATCGTGGGCCAAAGGGCCTGTACTGTGCTGTACTGTTCTATGTTCTATTGCAAAGTTACAAAATAAATTTGTCTTAATTGTGTGAGCCAATAGTTTTGCAAGAATTTGAAATATTAAACTATCACTTCAAACAGGAAAATATTTTCTGCCAAATAGATTTGCCAAGCATGGGAGCATCAGAAATGGTGTCAGAAACTGAATATATGTGTGTCCATAATCAGTGGACATCCTTTTCCGGCTGTTCCCACTGTGGGTTAACTGGCGGCGGAGGGTGCAAACACGAAATTTCACCGCCAGCCAATGGCTGGCTGCCTCCGTTGCCACAGAACATGCAAAAATAAATGTATTTATTCTTCTACACTTATCCTGAATTGACACATATTTAGTGTCACACATACAAATACACACAGAAAGATTGCATACAGATAAAGATAATGCACAGATTACAATTAATTCAGACTCTGATTTTCAATTTCTGGACTCCCACATTGCAGGCCTATAGGGCGAGATTCTCCGGACTCACGACGGGTCGGAGAATAGCGGGCGTCGGAAATTTTTACGGCGACGCTGTTCCGACGCCCTCCCGCTATTCTCCGAACCCCGCAAATTGTCGGAGTCGCGTTTCCCGACAAACGCCTCCTTCCCGCCCCTGACACGACCAGAATCGCCACTGAGAGCCCCCCCGCTATTCACCGGCCCGGATGGGCCGAAGTCCCGACGTCATGGCGCCCTGTTTGGACGTCGTGAAACACACCTGCTTTTTAAATTCGTCAACCAGTCGGCCTGGCTGACGACTGCTTGGAGGAGGTCAGGGCACCACTCTGCGCACCGCTCAGCGCACCGTTCAGCGCACCGCTCGAGTCTGGCCACAACGGGGAAGGCATCCCTGGGAACGGGAGGGGGTCCAGAGCGGGGGCAGTGGGGGGGAGACGGGGGAGGCAGTGGGGGAGACGGAGGTGGCAGTGGGGGAGACGGGGGAGGCAGTGGGGGAGACGGAGGTGGCAGTGGGGGAGACGGAGGGGGCAGTGGGGGAAGACGGGGGAGGCAGTGGGGGAGACGGAGGGGGCAGTGGGGGGGAGACGGGGGAGGCAGTGGGGGAGACGGAGGGGGCAGTGGGGGAGACGGAGGGGGCAGTGGGGGGGAGACGGGGGAGGCAGTGGGGGAGACGGAGGTGGCAGTGGGGGAGACGGAGGGGGCAGTGGGGGAAGACGGGGGAGGCAGTGGGGGAGACGGAGGGGGCAGTGGGGGAAGACGGGGGAGGCAGTGGGGGAGACGGAGGGGGCAGTGGGGGGCGACGGAGGGGGGGGGGTTAGGTAGAGAGTGAGCCGTCCAACCCCGTAACAAAATGTCTGCCACCATGCCATGGTGTGCAGGTGACGAGGACACGGCCGCTGGTTCCCCTGTGGCTTCCGGCCACAGGCCACTGACGCACCCGTGAGGAGGCCATAGTTTACTGGCCGTTGGATGCAGGAAGTGACCAGGGGTTAGGCTGACCGCGTGTCAGCAGCGCGACCAGGCCACCGGGACACACTGGTATCCCATGGCTGGCGGCTGCCGAGGTGTCGACTAACGTCCGTCTAACATGTCCCGTTTCTCTGCCCCCCAGCACCCTTCTGTAGGTTAGCACGATGCATGGGAACAGAACGGCTATGTTCTGCGCAGTGGTTGGGGCAGCTCTACTGGATTTGGAGATGCAGCAGCATCCACACCCACAACCCGCAGTGGCTGCAGGGCCAGCTACAGCAGCAGAGGGAAGGGCCGAGGAGTTGCCAGTCGTCGAGCAGCATGGGGGGGGGGAGGAGGAGGAGGAGGAGGAGGAAGAGGAAGAGGAGAGAGTGAGGGTGCAGCCACGGAGTCAGAGGCGACGACCAAAGCCGAGGGTGTACCGTGTCCGGGTCTGTTTCCTAACAATGCCGGACATCACCTGCAGGAGAAGACTCCGGCTGAGTAGGCAAACGGTGATACATATCTGCGAACTCCTGTCGCACCTCGCCCCACGTGGAACGGGGGGAGGACACGCGATCCCGGTAGCCATCAAGGTGACGGTCGCTCTGAACTTCTATGCTACCGGCTCCTTCCAGTCTCCGAGCGGGGATGTCTCTGGGATCTCCCAGTCATCGGTGCACAGGTGCATCCGGGATGTGACCGACGCCCTCTATGCCATCGCCGATCGCTACATCACCTTTCCCGAGGACCGAGCAAGTCAAGACTCACGAGCCCGTGGATTTGCCAGTGTGGCCGGGATACCGAGGGTTCAGGGGTCAATCGACTGTGTTCACATCCCCATGCGCCCGCCTGCTGTGGACAGGGACGTGTTCACAAACAGGAGGGGGACATACTCCATTAATGTCCAGGTGGTATGCGACCCCCACATGAGGTTCATGAACGTCTGTGCAAGGTTCCCAGGGAGTGTGCATGACTCCTACATACTAGCGCAGTCGTTCATCCCTGCGATGTTTGAGGGACGTCCCCCCCGGCTGAGGGGCTGGTTGCTAGGTGACAGGGGTTATCCGCTGAGGTCTTGGCTGATGACGCCGATACGGAGGCCTCAGACCAATGCGGAAACACGATACAACGAGGCCCATGCAGCAACCAGGGGTGTGGTGGAGCGCTGCCTTGGCCTCCTGAAGATGAGATTCAGGTGCCTGGACCGCTCCGGAGGGGCCCTGCAGTACCAGGCCGACAGGGTCGCTCGCATTGTAGTGGTCTGCTGTGCACTGCACAACATCGCGATGCAGAGGGGAGATGACCTGTTGCAGGAGGCGGAGGGAGAAGCTAGTGGCAGTGGTGCCAGCACAGAGGAGGAGGAGGAGGAGGAGGAGGAGGAGGAGGACGCTGGCGGAGTGGCGGGCGCAGCACGCAGACACGACCCAGGTGCTGGTGATGTCCAGGAGGCGGCACGACGGACCCGGCAAGGACGGCGGGCACGCGACGCCATGGTGGCAGCACGGTTCACGCATCGCATGTGACGTCCCCGATGAACACCAAACCACCACCTGCATCGCTAGTCATGCAGAGGGTCACCACACAACTGCCACCACCACAACCCCCCCCCCCCCCCCCCTCAGTGTACACTGCTCCACTTCGACATGACGCTTATCACTGGGTACAGACGGAATGGCACAACATTGATGGCTGTGTCAGCGGGTGTGATCAGTGCCATGTGGAATGATGACAGCCCGCTCTGCGAAGAGCTGTGAGCTCAGAATCATTAGAGAGAGTCTGACCAATGGCAATAGCTGAACCATCCACCTTGGTGGCCGCTGAGTTCGTCACTGACACTCCATCACGTGCCCGCGTGGGCTAGCTGTGGGAGGGGGGTAGGGGCAGGGACTGCACCACCCGGCACCGAGGTTTCACCACCCGTCACCCCCAGCGACACTCGGTCACCATCACGATTCCTGTGGCTGTGGAACAATCACACGGTATTACAAGTAAGGTGGAACAGTGCGTTTAATATTAACAATTATTTACAGGTGCCCTAGCCCCTACAACTAAACTGTGCCCTTCACCCGTGCCAACTTACTCAGTGTCTATCTTAGTTGCCTTACGGGCCCTACCACTACGTCTAAGTGAATCCCCAGATGATACAGCAGGAGTGGAGGAGGATTGCTGCGAATCGCCCCCCTCGACTCGTTTCTCCTTGGCCAAGCGTTTCCTGGGGCGACCCGGCCTTGATGGGCCAGGCTGCTCTGCGGGCGTCTCGGGTGACATTGTGCCACCCTGCTCTGCCTGCTGCCCACCCGATGCACCAGGGATGGGACGGGGGGAGGCCGAGAATTCCGGGACGTCCCGTGATGGAGTTAATGGGACGGGCCCCGAAACCTCCTCCTCCCTCGGGGAGCCCGGTGGCCCCCGGGCCTCACTTTGGGACAGAGGTGCGAGCGGGGAGATTCCCCGTCGCACCACCGACACCTGGCGCTGCCAGTCCTGGAGGCCTGCAACGGTATCCACCAGGATCCGAAGGTTTGCAGAGACGGAGTCCAGGGAGTTAGACATTCCCGCCAGGGACTGTGCGATCTCAACCTGATTGTGCACGACGCCATCCAGCACATGTGTCAGGCGGTTGATGCTCTCGGCGACTGACTGCTGCGACTGGCCAATGACCTGCTGAGACTCGGCCATGGCCCGCAGGGCGCCGGCAATGTCGGTTTGGCTCTGGCACATTGCTGCCTGTGAGAGGGCAACCCTGTCCAGGGCCGAGGATGACGCGTGCACATTAATCCCAACGTCTTGCATAACCTGACCCATTGCCTCCACCGCGGATGCCACCCGTGCGGTGTCGGACTGGGTCTCTGCCATGAGCGGCACCACTCCCTGCTCTTGGACGCGGATCGACTCCTCTAACAGCGTCTGCAGAGTCTGGAAGGAAGCCCTCATCCCGTCATTGTTTCCCTGGGTTTCCTGAGGCATCGGCTGTGCGGGTGGGTTGAGAAACTCCAGGAACTCCGAAAACGTCTGGGAGCCAGCTGCATCCTGGGCCTGGTCTGGCCTCCGCGAGTCCGGGCCCTCTGTTGCTCCGACCTCCACCTGCTGTACCTGCTCATCTGTGATGTGCCAACCAGACTGTGCCCCAGGAGACTCATCACTAAATAGGCCCGCCGGGGTGTGTATCTCTGGGATGATGGAAGTGGTGGGAGAAAGCAGTGCCGCAAGCCCGACGCTCTCAATGGTTAGGTCCTCGTCCAGGGTGTGGGGCCGCTCAGCGACAGGAGGGTTGTCCCTGGCCATTTCTGGTGGTGGTGGTGGACCTCGAACCCTCTGTGCGTCCTGGTCCGCAGATTGGGTTGGGGCAGATAGGGCTGCCCGCTGATCGGGCACCCTCTGTTGTGAGGCCCCGGGTGAGGTGGCGGCAGATTCCTGTCTCCGTCTGCAGCCAGACGGCCCTGGTCGTTCGGCATCACGTCCTAGGGAAGAGAATGAGACGGGTTATTTCGATTTGCTCGGCAGGCCGCTGGACGGTCCCAGTGGGCAGGGTGTGTGAAGGGACAGAGGATGGGGAGGTGTCCCAGTGGGCAGGGTGTGTGAAGGGACAGAGGATGGGGGGGGGGAGGGTGTTTGTCAGGGAGGGTTGTCTCACTTGCTGCAGTTCCGCCAACCTCACATTGCGCGATATCGCGGGTGGCAGACCCCCCAACAAGGTCCAGTGCCCTCTGTTCAAAGGTGCTGAGGGGGTGCATGTTGGGCGAACCCCCTCCAGTCTTGTGCCGCTCACGGTGGTTATGACCGGCCTTGGCCTGTTGGGGGAGGAAACATAGGTAGATCATTACAAAACGGTAGGTATCAGAAGTCCGTTCTGATACTGGCACAGTTTGGGGGGGGGGGCAAGTTGTCATCAGATGATTGCATCTCTCCTCGGGGCCAGAGCGCTGGGTCTGTGACAACTTTGTGAACCACCCTCAAATAACTCTGCCCCAATCCCCCCCCCCCCCCCCCCGGGGCAGTTAAGGGGGAGGGATGGTTGTGACTAGGGGGCACCCTCATGGCACTTACCCTGGCAGACCTGGTGAGGTCGTGTAGCTTCTTTCGGCACTGCTCTGCTGAGCGAGGGGTCTGCCCCACAGCACTGACGGCAGCAGCCACGTCACGCCAGGCCTGGCGTACCGTGCTGGCAGGTTGGCGATGCCCTCTCCGCGGGCGGATGATGCCCCTCCTCTGCTCCACGGCATCGAGCAGCGCCTCGACGTCTGCATCAATAAAGCGAGGTGCAGCTCGCCTAGGCTCCGACATCCTGCCCGACAGATTCTGTGGTCGCCCGCGCCTTTTTACGGCATCGGGCGGCGTCACATGGGCGGGTTCGTGTCGTCGTCGCGTTCCGTCGTCATCACGCACGTAATTGACGCGGCCGCGCTGCTAGCCCATTTCCAGGAAGTGAATCGGTCGGGAAATGAAGCCTTCGCGACCGTCGTAAAACGGTCCCGATTTTTACGACCGTTTGCCGACTTTCCGCGGGTGCGGAGAATTTCGCCCATAGTTTCTTGAAGGAATTTGATGATATAAAGTTGAATTGAGGGTCTTGTAAAACAAAGGGTTCGCAGCAGGTTATGCGTTTCTTGTAGTTGAATATCAAGGAGGTTGGTTCTCAGATGAATTTTGAAACTGCATTGGGCATAATTCTATAAATACAATATATAGTTGAAGTTTTCATGTTATGTGGAATGCTGCTCTAGATCCTGAAGTGTACTTTTTTTGAATTGCAAATAATTCTTATCCCATGGCAGTTAGAGATAAATTACATTATTTCTTTATGATTCCAATTAATTAAATACTTTCTTTAAAAATAAATACATTGAATAACTTCCTGCTACCCAAATTAAACTCTTAACTGCATTCCTGTAACAATGATCAAGAAAATAAATAGGGCAGTGAGGACTCAAATCCTCATCACAAAAACTGATTGGGAGATAGTTTTCAAACCTACGGAGAGAGAGCTAGACTTAATATGCAGCTACCTGCTCACCATGCTACATGTAAATGATAATTTGGGCAGGGCTTGTCACATCATCAATTTGTGCATGGGATGTGAGCGGCCCTGGAAAAAACAGCATTTAATTCTCATCCTAATTGTCCTTCAGAATGTGGTGATGAGCCCCTTCTTTAGCTGCTGCAATCCATCTAGTGTAGATAAACACATGTTGCTGTCAATGAGGGAGTTCCAAAATATTGGCCCAATGAGGGTGAAGGAACAACAATATAGATCCAAGTCTGGATGCTGGGAGCAATTCTCCTAAAAAGAATTCTAAGTGGGGTCTCCTGCGGGAAATGAGGTGTGATTCCTTCCTGGCGGATCAGCAAGATCCAGGTTGCAATCCACCCACACTTAGAAATTATTTTGGTGCCAGGGGAGATTCATGCCATGTGGCCCGCAGAAGCCAACAAGGCTAGATCCTCAGAGATCATTAAAGGCGCCCAAAAATCAGAGTAACTCTCCAGCCCTTTGCCAAATCGCTGGAAATTCTTGGCTCTGAAGTCTTTGCTACAAAGCCCTGGTGCTCTGTCTGAGTTCTGCCCCCCAGCACCTTGGCAGTGCCAACCTGGTCCAGTTGGCAGCACTCTGACAGAGAACCTGGTGTTTAAAGCAAGGGCTTCAGAACAGAGGAAACCCCAGCAGAAAAACAAGCAGCCAGAAAGAACATCTGATCTTTCAAGGAAGGACATCAGAACAAATAAAAAGCTTATTTTTAAAAACTGCAGTTAGAAGCTGAACTGTTGGCTAGTGTAGACTTGAGAGATGAACAGACACTTCCAACACTGATGAAGGTTCAACTCAATTTTATTAACTACTTCTAACTAACAAACACACGATGATTGTGGGTCTAAGTGATGCTCACTTAAACTAGAGACCTAAGCCTTGTCCGAACCTGTTGATTCTCTCAGCACGTGTTGTAAGTCTGTGCTGGGCTGGATGAGTTCTTGTTACACTCAGAGGCAGCACTCAGAATGAGCGGGAACCGTGGTGCCCTCTGCCTTTATAGTGTGTGTATTCTAACTGGTGATTGGATGCGGTGTTTGTACATGTTGAATGGTCCCTGTGTATGTCTAACAGTGTGTGTCTGCACCATGATATACTGGTGTATATTATGACATCCCCCTTTTATAAAAAAATGTTGATACAGGCATGTAATAATAAATAGTGTGGGTGTGTGGAGAATGTACCTGGCTATGTGTGAGGTGCAAAGACATATGTACAAAGCTATATACAGGGAACAAGACTATTTACAGAGGAAGGTGCTTGGTGCGGATGACTACCATGAACTGGAACAACCAACAAATCTATTTACAAATCAATGGATAACAAATGCAACAATAAAGGATATAGGAGAAAAAACATTTCAGAGAGTCCACATGTGTACAGAGTTCATAAGCTCAGTCTCTGAGGTGGGCGACGAACTCTGGTTGACCGCCTCAAGGATGGGGCAATGGCTGGCGGCTCAGGAGCCGGGAGGGCTGCAGCACAGTCAGGGGCAGGCAGAGTGACCGAAAGCACCACACAGTCCACGACGGGATCAGTAGCAGAGCTGGTCGGAGGATCCCGTGACGACCCTGGAACCAGGCAAAGAGCACGCCTGTTGCGGTGCCGAATGGATCCATCCGGTAAGTGGACTAGGAAGGAGCGGGGGGCCACCTACCTTAGAATGACAGCAGGCGCAGACCAGCCACCGTCCGGGAGGTGGATGCGAACCTTGTCGCGTGGATGGATGTCGGGAAGGTCAGCAGCCCGTGAGTCATCGGACGTTTTCTGCTGCAGTTGAGACATGTGCTTGCGGTGGAGCACGGGGACATAATCGAGGTTGGGAGTGAGAATTGATGGCACCGTCGTTCTGAGGGTGCGGTTCATTAGTAGCTGAGCAGGCGACAGGCCTGTGGAGAGCGGGGCGGAGCGATAGGCTAGCAGAGCAAGACGGAAATCTGAGCCGGCATCGGCGGCCTTGCTGAGGAGCTGCTTAACGATGTGGACCCCCTTTTCTGCCTTCCCACTGGATTGGGGGTATAGGGGACTGGACGTAACGTGCTCGAAGTAGTAGTGTCAGGCGAAGCCGGCCCATTCCTGGCTCGCTCCTGGGTCTGACATGACCGTCAGCGGAATGCCATGTCGAGCAAATGTCTCCTTACACGCCCAGATCACAGCTGAGGATGTGAGATCGTGCAGCCTGTTGATCTCCGGGTAACTGAAAAATGAAATGAAAATCGCTTATTGTCACGAGTAGGCTTCAATGAAGTTACTGTGAAAAGCCCCTAGTCGCCACATGCCGGCGCTTGTCCGGGGAGGCTGGTACGGGAATCGAACCCTGCTGCTGGCCTGCTTGGTCTGCTTTAAAAGCCAGCAATTTAGCCTAGTAGTCGATGATGGTGACGGAGTCCCTGCCCAATGCATGGAACAAGTCGATGCCCACTTTTGTCCAAGGCGATGTGACAAGTTCATGGGCATCAGGGTCTCCCGTGGTTGGGCGGGCTGAAAACACTGGCAGGTAGAGCAGTTGAGCACCACATTGGCGATGTCATCATTGATGCCCGGCCAGTAGACGGCTTCTCTGACCCTGCGGCAGCGTTTCTCGATTCCTAAATGGCCTTCATGGAGTTGTTCCAACACTAGCTGGCGCATGCTTTGTGGAATGACGATGCGATCCAATTTCAAGAGCACCCCATCGATAACCGCCAGACCATCCCGGACGTTGTAAAATTGCGGGCCCTTGAGCCATCCGTCTGACATTAGGCGCATCACCCGCTGCAGAAGTGGATCAGCCGCTGTCTCGCGGCAAATTTGCATCAGTCGTGCATCCGAAGCTGGCAAATGGGAGGCTGCAAGCTGAACTTGAGCATCTATTTGGCAAACGAAGCCGTCATGATCACACAGAGTTGTGATCGACCTTGAGAGGGCATCGGCCACGGCAAGGTCCTTGCCAGGGGTATAGATCAGTTGAAAGTCGTACCTGCGCAGCTTGAGTAGGATACACTGGAGGCGAGGCATCATGTCATTCAAGTCCTTTTTGATATATATTTACAAGGGGGCAGTGATCGGTTTCAACCGTGAACTGAGGAAGTCCATAGACGTAGTCGTGGAACTTCACGACTCCAGTGAGAACGCCGAGACACTCTTTCTCAATTTGCGCATAGCGCTGCTCTGTGGGAGACATTGCCCTCGACGCATACGCAACGTCGACTGGCATCAGTAGAGATTTTGGTCTCTTTGGTCGGGTCGAAAAAGGCCAACACTGGGGCTGTGGAAAGCTTGGCCTTCAACTCCTGCCCTTCACGCTCGTGAGCGGGGAGCCATCGGAAATCTGTGGTTTTGCGAATCAGGTCTCTGAGGGCCGTGGTGTGTGAGGTGAGATTCGGGATGAACTTCCCGAGGAAATTCACCATGCCCAGGAACCGGAGGACCGCTTTCTTGTCCTCGGGCGTCTTCATGGACGTGATTGCTGCAATCTTGTCCTCGTCCAGACGCACCCCCTTATAGGAGATGTGATCCCCCAGAAACTTGATACTCGACTGGCCGAAGAAGCATTTGGCCCTATTAAGGCGGAGGCTGTGTTCGTGGATGCACCTGAAAACATGCTTAAGGCGGGCAATGTGTTCCTGCTGGGTGGTTGACCAGATAATAATGTCGTTGACATATACCCGGACGCCGTCGATCCCCTCCATCATCTGCTCCATGATCCGGTGGAAAACTTCGGACACAGAAATGATGCCGAATGGCATCCAGTTGTAGCAGAACCTGCCAAAGGGTGTGTTGAACGTACACAGCTTCCTGCTTGACTCATCTAGTTGGATCTTCCAGAAACCCTTCGAGGCATCCAGTTTTGAGAATAGTTTGGCGTGGGCCATCTCGGACGTGAGCTCCTCACGTTTCGGAATCGTGTAGTGCTCCCGCATGATATTCTGATTCAGATCTTTAGGATCAATACAGATCCGCAGCTCGCCAGACGGTTTCTTGATGCAGACCATGGAGCTTACCCAGTCTGTGGGTTCCATGACCCTAGAGATTACTCCTTGGTCCTGGAGGTCCTGGAGCTGTTGCTTGAGGCGGTCCTTGAGGAGCATTGGGACTCTGCGAGGTGCGTGAACGACAGGCATGGCGTTGGGCTTGAGTAAGATTTTATACGTGTACGGGAGTGTGCCCATGCCTTTGAAAACATCATGGTATTGCTGGATGATGGAGTCGAGTTGTGCCCTGAAGTCTGTGTCACAGGGTGCAGACACATTGCTTGAAGAGAGATTGTACTCTCTGCACTAAGTGGAGCAGCTTGCATGCCTGCGCACCAAGCAAGGAGGCTTTTCAGGCAGCAACAATCTCGAACGGGAGAATGACTGTGTGAGCACGATGTGTCACCTCAAGGCAGCAGGAGCCGCTGGCGGCTATGGCATTGCCATTGTAGTCCAGCAATTTACAGGCAGATGGCAGGACAGCAGGCTGTACGCAGAGCTTGCGAAAATCAGACAACGCAATGAGATTGGCAGAAGCGCCAGTGTCCAGGCGGAACCTGACAGGGAACTGGTTGACCGTAAGGGTGACACACCACTCATCATCGTGGCTGACGCTGTGCATGTGGACGGGTTCAGTGCCAGGCTTGGGGGACATCCTGTTCATAGTAATGACCCCGATTTGGAACGGGACCTGTGGATCATTGCAGGCAGAGTCAGAAGCAAGGTCTGGAGTAGGTTCATTGATAGCAGGCTGGATAGCCCTGACGTCTCTGTGGGAATGGGTGGACCTCCTAAAAACAGCAGGCAGGGAAGATCTGCACATTGCAGCATAGTGGCCTCGTTTGCCACACTGCAGGCAGCGTCGGGACTTTGCGGGACATTGCCGCTTTAAGTGGGCGGAGCTGCATTTGCCGCACGTCGGAGCGTCGGAACGTTTGTCGCGCCACCGTGCATGCGCGGGGCGATCCAGCATAGCGCGCACTTGCGTGAAGTGGTCCGTGACGTCAGCACGTTCGCTGCGTGTAAGTGCGGGACTCCGCGAAAGGCGCGCGAAATGGCCGCCATCGTTCAGATCCAGAGCCTGAAAAGATTTAATCATTTGGACCCATTCTGCCTTGTAAGGGGCTTGCCGCGCCGTTTCAGCAGCCTGGATGCAGGAGTAGCGTTTGGCGGCATGTTCATGAAGCACACAGGTCTCAATGGCCATAGAGAGGGTGAGCTACTTTACTTTTAGTAGCTGCTGACGCAGGGACTCAGATTGAACACCAAAAACAATCTGGTCACGGAGCATGGAGTCAGAGGTGGACCCGTAGTTGCAGGACTGCGCAAGGACGCGGAGGTGGGTAATAAAGGACTAGAAAGGCTCGTCCTTACACTGAATTCGCTGCTGAAACATGACCTTTATTGTATCCATTATGCTTAGTTATTTCTTGATAGCACCGTGAAATGAATCGAATTGGCTGAAGACTGGCATTTGTGAAAGTGGGGACCACAGGAGGAGGCCCAGATGAAGCATCCAAGCTGGTTCCACTGCCAGTTTTGAGCACACAATTTAGGCTGGCACTTCAATGGGACGCTGAGCAAATGTTATATCAGATGAGCTACCTTTAGATAAGCTGTTAAACCAAAGACTCATCTTCCCTCTCATGCGATTCAATTTGAAGAAGAACATGGGAAATATCCATGTGGCACCCAAAACCTGAAGAAGGTGACCTCATAAATTCCATTTGATCTTCTTGGTTACAAATTGGCCCCTGAAATAGTGTGAGATTAAACATAAGAGAAGACCAGGATCTGTATATGTCTCTGGTCTGAGTCCAATGCTACAACTATATTGACTAGACTTGTGGGCTGGGATTCTCCCCTAACCGGCGGGGTGGGCTGCACTAGCGCCCAGGAGTGGCGTCAACCACTCCGGTGTTGGGCTGCCATCGGGAAACCTCCGCACCTTCAGGAGCTAGGCTGACACAGGCGGGGTTGGCGCCACGCCAACCGGCGCTGGACGGCCTCCGTTGGCTGGCGCGAGTTGGCGCAAGCGCGGGAGTGCCATCGTGTGCTGGCGTGATCCCTGCGCAGGGGGGTTCTTCTCTGCGCCGGCCATGGCGGACCGTTACAGCGGCCGGCGCGGAGGGAAAGAGTGCCCCCAAGGCACAGGCCCGCCCGCAGATCGGTGGGCCCTGATTGCGGCCAGGTCACCATGGGGGCACCCCACGGGGCCAGATCCCACCCCCCCCCCTCCGAGGACTCAGCAGGCTGCCCGGAGAGCAAGGTCCCACCGGTACAGACCAGGTTTGATTTACGACGGCGGGACTGGCCACAAACGGGCGGCCGCTCGGCCCACCGCGGGGCGGAGAATCGCCGGGGGGGGGAGGGGGGGCACTGCCAGAAGCCGCCAACCGGCGCGGCATGATTCCCACCCCCGCCAAAACCCCGGCACTGGAGAATTTGGGCCGGCGTTGGGGTAGCGGTGCGGGGTTCACGCCATCCCCCCGGCGATTCTCCGACCTGGCGGGGAGTCGGAGGAACCCGCCCGTGGTTTCTGTGTGGCAGTAAGAAAAATATTTTATGGGTGGCGCGGTGGCACAGTGGTTAGCACTGCTGCCTCACGGCACCAGGGTGTGGAGTTCAATTCCAGCCTTCGGTAACTGTGTGGAGTTTGTACATTCTCTCCATGTTTGCATGGGCTCCCTCCGGGTGCTCCGGTTTCCTCTCACAGTCCAAAGATGTGCAGGTTAGGTGGATTGGCCATGCAAAGAATTTGTCCCTTTGTGTCCAAAAGGTTAGGTGGGGGTATGGTGAGTGCGTGGGCCTAGGTTGGGGGCTCTTTCAGAGAGTCGGTGCAGACACAAATGGGCCAAATGGCCTCCTTTTGCACTGCAGGGATTCTATGTAAGCAAACCTTTTAAAGTAAGTTGTCTTAATGCCAAGCAATCTATTTATTTGTATTACTTTTGCTATTCCACATTTATTTGATTCTAAAAGAGTCTATCAATCTACAAGTTATTTTAATTGATATTGATCAGCAAAATCAAATTAAATCGGAATGTTCTCCCGCTGCTAATACAGTGGCTCTGCATAAATCAAAAGGTCTTCACAGAAAAGAAGCATATTTTTCCTCGAAAAATCATTCTTCTTTTAAAAAAAGGGCCACTGATACCTTTCAAAGCTGCTTCAATTCATTTCCTGGCACATTATCTGTTAATCTTTTAAATGTTTTGCAGAGCAAGAATGGATGCAGAAATGGGCTTGGAAATCTTAGATATGCTGAGATGAGGGTTGGCTTAATAAATTAAAGCTGAGGTTTTAGTCCTTACAGGATATCCTAATTTAACATAAACTTTCTCAATATAAATACATAATTGCTTTTCAATCATCTGTTACTTGTCCTTCAACAACGTTTAATTGCGGCTAATATTCAAACCAACCAGGATCAGGGAGGTCAGAACGAGTTTGTCTGATTAAATGCATCGTTGTGGCATCAGTAGCTGTTAGGTTTTCTCAAATATGCTCTTCCTGCATTGATGGAAATGTTATGGACACTCCTTTAAACAGCAGCGTTTAGGTATTCATCTAGGTATGGCTGAATGTATTGGAACTCGAGCCAATTCATTATGAAAATGTTACAATATTCTTTATCTATGTTTCCCCTGTGTCCTGTCAACTTCTTGATCTGAAGTAATTTTTATGAAACCTAGTAAGGCATTCCTCATGTACAATGAAGTTGGCTCTGCAGTAATTCAGATTTTGGCAATGGTTCAACAAATCCCCACATATCAGTTGCACATCTGTAAAAAGAGGCAATAAACAAGCAGAAATCATTGTAGAAGGCAACAGACAAAGGCAGAACCTGTATATTCTGGACCAAGGTTTTATGAACATGACTGAGAAGTTGAAAGAAGCAGAGGGAGGTGAATAAAAATAGTTAAGAATATATACCAAACATCCTATAAATGTTCCGTCACAAATTATACAAATCATGTACCTTTTAGTGTTGGAGTTTTGAATTGTAGGCAAGAAGAATTAAAACTGGGATCAATTGTAATCTTTTCTGGTGGATTGGAAACAGGTGATGTAGGTTGGCCACTCATTTATACACCCTGTCCAATGTTCCTTTCCATTGACATCAACCTGTCACACATTTGTTGCCCAATGCCAAAAATTACAATGTATAGTTAAGATATGTATAGTGCAAGTCACAAAGTTGGGTGCAATTTACACTAGAATGGTTAGAAATGGGCTTTGTCCTGACAGGAGTGGTCTGGTGCTATTCACACCCAATTTTATCAGGCCAGCTCAATACAATAATCATGCCTTTCTCCAAATACAGATTTTGTTGGATGCGTGTAACACAACCATGGTGAAACTGAAACATTATAGTAATTTGGGGAGGCAATAGCATTGTAGTTGGACTAGTAATTCAGAGACCCAGGGTAATATTCTGGGAACCGAGTTCGAATCCCGCCATGGCAGATGGTGAAATTTGAATTTGATAAAAATAAAATCCGGAATTTAAAGTCTAATGGGTTTTTTTTAAATATAAGTTTAGAGTACCCAATTTTTTCCAATTAAGGGGCACTTTAGCGTGGCCAATCCACCTAATCTGCACATCTTTGGGTTGCAAGGTGAAACCCACAAAAGCATGGGGAGAATGTGCAAATTCCACATGGACAGTGACCCAGGGCCAGGATCAAACCTGGGACCTCGGCGCCGTGAGACAGCAGTACTAACCACTGTGCCACTGAGCTGATCTTAGAAGTCTAATGTTGACCATGAAAACATTGTTGCTTGTCAGACAAACCCATCTAGTTCATTAATGTTCTTTAGGGAAGGAAATCTGTCATCCTTTCCTGGTCTGGTCTACATGGCCTACTCCAGATCCAGAGCAATGTAGTTGACTCTTAAATGCCCTCAGAGATGGGCAATAAATGCTGCCCCAGCCAGTGAGCAAATTATGAAAAAAGAATCATAGGAACAGGAGTAGGCCATTCAGCCCGTCGAGCCTTTTCCACTATTCAAAACTATTATGGTTGTTCAGACATTTCAATGCCTTGCACACACACTATTCCCATAACCCTTTACATTATTGTTCAATATAAATCTAATCTCTACTTTAAACATACACCATGACTGAGCTTTCACAGCCCTCTGGGGTAGAGAATTCCAAAGATTCACAACTCTGTGAAAAGGCATTTCTCTTCATTGCGGTCCAAAGTGGCTCCCCTCTTATTTTGAAATTGTGCGCCCTGGTTCTAGACTCCCTAACAAAGAGACACATCTTACCTGCAACTATCCTGCCTATTCTTTTAGGTATTTTGCAAGTTTCAATGAGAAATTCTTCAAAGCTCTCGACAATACAGGCCCAGTTTGCCCAATCTCTATTCATAACAGTCCTGCTATCTGGAACAAATCATTTCCTTTCTGAGGTAAGGGGACCAAAACTGCACACAATGTTACAGGTTCGGTCTAACCGAGCTCCTATACAATTGAACCAAGAGTTCACTACACCTGCACTCAAATCCTCTTGTGATAAAGGCTAACATTCCATTAGCCCTCCTTATAGCTTGTTGCACCTGCATGTTAGCCTTCAGTAATTTATGAACAAAGACACCCAGGTCCCTTTCTACAGCTACACTTTCTTAGCCTTTAAGAAATAATCTGCTCATCTGTTCCTTCTATCAAAGTGGATTACCTCACATTTTTGCACATTATATTCATGTTCTTGCCTACTCACTAAGTCTGGTTGTGGTTGTCGGAGGTCAGTCATCTCAGTCCTGGGAATTCGCTGCAGGAGTTCCTGAGCGTAGTGTCCTCAACCCAACTATCTTCAGCTGCTTCATCAATGACCTTACTTCCAACATAAGGTCAGATGTGGGGATGTTCATTGATGATTGCACAATATTCTGTACCATTCATGACTCCTCAGACACTGAACACCACAAAAGTGTCAGGCAATGACCATCTCCAATAAGAGAGAATCAAACCATCGCTCCTTGACATTCAATGGTATTGCCATCACCGAATCCTCCACTTTCAACATCCTGGGGTTACCATTGACAACAAACTGAACTGGATTAGCCATATAAATATGATGGCTACAAAAGTAGGTGAACGCCTGACTATTTTTTGGCCAAAATGGATAACCTCATACTTATCCACATTAAACTCCATCTGCCAAATTTTGGTCCAATCTCCGAGCCTATCTATATCTGTCTGTAAAATCTGTATCTCCTATTCACTGCCTGCTTTCTTACCTGTTTTAGTATCATCCGCAGATTTTGCTATGTTACAATCTGTCCCTGATTGCAGATCATTTATATAGATTGTAAACAATTGAGGTCTGAGGACTAAACCCTAGACAGTCCACTAGTTACCGTTTGCCAGCCAGAGAAGGACCCATTTTATCTGACCTTCTGCTTTCTATCAGTCAGCCAATCCTAAATCATGGGCAGCATGGTAGCATTGTGGATAGCACAATCGCTTCACAGCTCCAGGGTCCCAGGTTCGATTCCGGCTTGGGTCACTGTCTGTGTGGAGTCTGCACATCCTCCCGTGTGTGCGTGGTTTCCTCCGGGTGCTCCGGTTTCCTCCCACAGTCCAAAGATGTGCGGCTTAGGTGGTTTGGCCATGCCAAATTGCCCTTAGTGTCCAAAATTGCCCTTAGTGTTAGGTGGGGTTACTGAGTTATGGGGATAAGGTGGAGGTGTTGACCTTGGGTAGGGGGTAGGGTGCTCTTTCCAAGAGCCGGTGCAAACCTGATGGGCCAAATGGCCTCCTTCTGCACTGTAAATTCTATAAAAATCCAATCTAATATTCTACTCCCAATACCCTACGATCTCGCCTTCTGGATAAATCTTTTATGCAACACCTTATCAAACACCTACAATTTTGCCATTATCCACTTTGTTGGTTATATCCTCAAAGAACTCAAACAACTTTGTCAAGCATGACTTATCCTTCATAAAATCATGGTGGATTGAGCTTTGTCTTTCCAAATGATGAGTCATCTCCTCCTTAATGATTGATTCCAGCAACTTCCCCACCACACGAGGTCAAGCTAATTGGTCTATAGTTTCTTACTTTTTGTCTTTCTGCCTACAGGGGAGTTACAGTAGCATGTTTCCAATCCATCAGGACCATTCCAGAATCCAGGAAATTTTGAAATATCATCACCAATGCATTCACTATCTCTGCTGACACCTCCTTCAATACCATAGGGTGCAGGCCATCAGGTCCCAGAGACTTATCTGTCTTTAGTCCCATTAGTTTATTCAATACCTGGGGCTGGTTTAGCAATGTGGGCTAAATAGCTGGCTTGTAATGCAGAACAATGCCAGCAGCGCAGGTTCAATTCCCGTACTGGCCTCCCTGAACAGGCGTCGGAATGTGCGACTAGGGGCTTTTCACAGTAACTGCATTGAAGCCTATTTGTGACAATAAGCAGTTATTATTATTCTCCCTCGTGATGGTCATTGCACGAAGTTCCTCTGCATTGACTGCAGTTCTTGGAAAACTTTTATTACCTTCTACAGTGAAGACAGAGGCAAAATATTGGTTCAGTGCCTCTGCAATCTCTGTGTTCCCCATTATTGCCTCACCAGTATCATCCTCTAAAGGACCAACACTAGCTTTAGCCATTCTCTTCATCTTTATATACTTATAGTAATTCTTGGGATCAGTGGTTATGTTTTATGCTAGTTTCCTTTCTTAGTTCATCTTAGCTTTTATGATTCTATTTTTAGTAGCTTTTTGCTGACCCCTAAAGTTCCCCCAATCCTCCAGTTTACCACTAGCTTTTGCAGTGCCCTAGTTTTTGCCTTTAGTCTTCCCTGACTTCCTTGTTTAGCTATGGAACAATTTCTCCTTTTTATAATTCCTCTTCCTCTCAGGGATATACTTTAATTGAGAGGTATTCAATGCACCCTGAACACCCGCCATTGTTCCTCAACTGTCCTGCCCTCAATTACTTATACCCAGTCTTCTTGGTTCAACTCTTTTCTCAGGCCAGTATAATTACCTCTGCCCAACGCTGAAACTCTAGTATGTCACTCTGTCCTCTCCCGTTCAATCTGCATTTTCTAGCATGCTGCGACCACTCCTTCCAAAAGGATCCATAACAACAAGACTATTTATTAACCCTTCTTTGTTACAAATACTAAATCTAAAATAGCCTGCTCTCTGTTTGGCTCCATAATATATTGCCCTAAGAAACAATCCCTCGCGCACTCTATAAAATCTCCCTCGAGACTACCCTTGCAATTTGATTAATCCAGTCAATATGCATATTAAAATCACCCATGATTACTGTTGTGCTCTTCTCATAAGCCCTCATTATTTCTTGGTTTACACTATGCCCCACTTTGGAAGTATTGCTCGGGGGCCTGAAAATAACTCCGACCAAGGAGTTTTTTCCCATGTTTTTTATTTCCATCCACATCGATTCAACATCTTGGCCCTTAGTGCCAATATCATTTCTTAATGCAGCCTTGATGTCATCTTTAACCAATAAAGCAACTCCACCTCCTGTCCCATCCTGTCTGTCCTTTCGGAATACTGGACATTCAACTCCCTGTCCCGGTCCTACTTATAATAATAATAATATTTATTGTCACAAGTAGGCTTACATTAACAGTGCAATGAAGTTACTGTGAAAAGCCCCTAGTCGCCACATTCCGGCGTCTGTTCGGGTACATAGAGGGAGAATTCAGAATGTCCAAATTACTGAACAGCACGTCTTTCGGGACTTGTGGGAGGAAGCCGGAGCACCCGGAGGAAACCCACACAGACACGGGGGAGAACGTGCAGACTCCACACAGACAGCGACCCTAGTTCCTGATAATCCACAAACAGCTCCTCTTTCCTAGTCTTGCCTATGTTGTTCATCTCAACGTGGGCCACACCAACTTGGTCCTCCCCCTCCACATCCTTTCAAGCTGACTAGAGATGCCCCTCACCCTGGCACTGGGCAGGCAACGTCTACCTGTTAGGGTAGAGGGTGGGGGGTGGGGTTGGGGGTGAGGAAGGGGGCTCACAGTTGGTAAATCATTGAAAATCAAGAAGCCGTGTAATGAGGTCACGCTGACAGGATCAGCAATGTATCCTTTCCCAGTGAGTGCAAGCTTTGTCCCAGTAGATTATAACACCATAATTGGCGAGCACTGCAAATCCTTCAGGTAATCAAGTTTCAACTCCAGTAGTGCTCAAAACCCATCATGTTAATTCTAATAGCTGAAAGCTCAGTGACAGTGATTAAAATGAAGACTTACCTGACCCAGTGCCCAGTTTAAATGCAGACAAGACCTGTAACTAGGAAAAGTGTAGGCAAGTGTGTCATAACTAGGCAGTGCAGATTATTTCCATTCCAATAACTTTCTGAGGTTCAGTGTCATGCCAGCCATAAAGCATGGGGAAATGCTTTGGGACCATAGACTGAGCACAACAGTGGAGCTCCAAATGTATCGCACCCTGGAAATGGCCACTGTTAAACTGCAAAATCCATAAATATCAGCTGTTAGTTACTTTACTTCCAATTGCGAATCATGACTGCTCCCTGGTGGTTTCCGGCAGATCAACAGAGGATTGATTCTGAACAACTGTAACCATTGCTGTACAGATTTTAATTGTGCCCTTTCATACGATCAAGTGCCGTCTGAACATTTGAAATCACTTTCGAAGGATTGAGGGGAATTTTATCTGTGTTGCAGGGTAGGTGAAATCCAGGAAAAATACAAGTGAATCAGGGAACCAGCTGTGGCCCAGCAACGTCCACATTCCACTCATTCCACAGTCGATTAGGCTGTGATTGAACGGCCCTCTCAGGAAAGGTGAGATACCAATAACAAAAGGTTAATCGCGCAATTAGAAGAAAAATAACATGGATTTTGCAGTGTACCTTTCGCTCCCCCGTTTTTCTCTGTATTCCTAGAACCCGCCAGTGAAAGCAAGGTGAAAAGATATATGGCAATTGAGGAATATTTTATTCTTTCATGTGATAGGAGTCTCCCTAGCAGGTTAAGTATTTATTACCCATCCCTAATTGCCCTTAAATAGGCTGTAGTGATTCACCTTCTTGAACCGCTGCAATCCATCTGGTGTAAGTCCAATTAGAAGGTTAAGGGGAGATCTAATAGAAACTTACAAGATAATACATGGCTTAGAAAGGGTGGACGCAAAGAAACTGTTTCCCATAGGTGAGGAGACGAGGACCCGTGGGCACAGCCTTAGAATTAGAGGGGGTAAATTCAGAACAGAAATGCGGAGACATTTCTTCAGCCAGAGAGTGGTGGGCCTGTGGAATTCATTGCCGCGGAGTGCAGTGGAGGCCGGGACGCTAAATGGTTTCAAGGCAGAGATAGATAAATTCTTGATGTCGCGAGGAATTAAGGGCTACGGGGAGAATGCTGGTAGGTGGAGTTGAAATGCCCATCAGCCATGATTGAATGGCGGAGTGGACTCGATGGGCCGAATGGCCTTACTTCCACTCCTATGTCTTATGGTCTTATGGTAAGTACACCGGTGGTGCTATTAGGGAGGGAGTCCCATTTTTGCTCCAGCAACAATGAAGAACGGGTGATGTAGGGAAGATGGTGGTGTAGAGATAATGTCATTAAACTTGTAATCCAGAAGCCCAGACCAATATTCTGAGGATAGGTTTCAAATCCCACCATGGCAGCTCGTGGAATTTAAATTCAATTAATAAAAACTGGACATGTAACTAAAGGGTTAATCACAACACTTAACTATAACACTACCACTAGAGGGCATTACAAGATAGACTATATAACTGAGCTCCCAGAGGCTCTTGGTCTCTTTCCACACAGGAGTAGCCAGACAGCAGTAGTATACTATAGTTAGATCACAGCCTAAACACCATGTGTAGTTCAGATACAGTCTGTGTAGTTATACCTGATTACTTTATTTCTAGAGCTAGTACAGTAGAGTGTCAAACCATTCATTACTTTTATCGTTACTTAATAAATTCATTTATTTTACATCGAAGACTCGTGTATTCTTCAAGATCATCTGCAACCAGTAACAACAGATATTACTGTAACCAAGTCATACAACACCCACTATGTACAGGACTCTGTTATATTTCAGGGCCTCAGCGGGGAACGCCTCACCAAACATAAGAACATAAGAACTAGGAGCAGGAGTAGGCCATCTGGCCTCTCGAGCCTGTTCCACCATTCAATGAGATAATGGCTGATCTTTTGTAGACTCAGCTCCACTTTCCGGCCCGAACACCATAACCCTTAATCCCTTTATTCTTCAAAAAACTATCTATCTTTACCTTAAAAACATGTAATGAAGGAGCCTCAACTGCTTCACTGACCAAGGAATTCCATAGATTCACAACCCTTTGGGTGAAGAAGTTCCTCCTAAACTCAGTCCTAAATCTACTTCCCCTTATTTTGAGGCTATGCCCCCTAGTTCTGTTTTTACCCACCAGTGGAAACAACCTGCCCACATCTATCCTATCTATTCCCTTCATAATTTTATCTGTTTCTATAAGATCCCCCCACATCCTTCTAAATTCCAATGAGTACAATCCCAGTCTACTCAACCTCTCCTTGTAATCCAACCCCTTCAGTTCTGGGATTAACCTTGTGAGTCTCCTCTGCACACCCTCCAGCCTTCTTAATCACCTGTTGCACCTGTAAACCAAATTTTGTGACTCATGCATCAGCACACCCAGGTCTCTCTGCACAGCAGCACGTTTTGATATTTTATCATTTAAATAAAAATCCCATTTGCTGTTACTCCTACCAAAATGGATAACCTCACATTTGTCAACATTGTATTCCATCTGTCAGACCTTAGTTCATTCATTTAACCTATTCAAATCCCTCTGCAGACTTCCGGTATCCTCTGCAACTTTTGCTTTACCACTCATCTTAGTGTCGTCTGTAAATTTGGACACATTGCACTTGGTCCCCAACTCCAAATCATCTATGTAAATTGTGAACAATTGTGGGCCCAACACTGAGCCCTGAGGGACACCTCTAGCTACTGATTTCCAACCAGAGAAACACACATTAATCCCCACTCTTTGCTTTCTATTAATTAACCAATCCTCTATCCATGCTACTATTTTACCCTTAATGCCATGCATTTTATCTTATGCAGCAACCTTTTGTGTGGCACCTTGTCAAAAGATTTCTGGAAATCCAGATATACCACATCCATTGGCTCCCGATTATCTACCGCACTGGTAATGTCCTCAAAAAATTCCACTAAATTAGTAAGGCACCAGCCCTTTATGAACCCATGCTGCGTCTGCCAATGGGACAATTTCCAGCCAGACAGATCTGAGGCGTTCAAGGCAGACGACCCTGTCCTATACAAGAAATCCAGGTACGACCTCCTCAAAGCCATCCCAGATGCCAAGAGAGAATATCAAACTAAGCTAGAGTCACAGACAGACTCTCGGCGGTTGTGGCAAGGACTAAACAACATAACGGGCTACAAAGCGAAGCCGAGCAGTATCTCTGGTGGCAGCGCACCACTCCCCGATGAACTTGATGCATTCTATGCTCGGTTCGATCAGGTAACCAACAATCTGCTGTCGAGTGCCCCAGCAGCCCATAATTCACCCATACCCACCATCACAGCTTCCGAAGTCAGATCAGCCTTCCTGAAAGTGAACACGCGGAAGGCGATGGGCCCGGACTGGATCCCTGGTCGTGCACTCAGAGATTGCACAGACCAGCTGGCAGAGGTATTCACAGACATCGTTAACATGTTTCTACTCCACACCGAGGTCCCCACCTGCTTCAAGAAGACCACCATCATACCGGTACCAAAGAAGAACCAGGCAACGTGCCTCAATGACTACCGCCCGCTGGCCCTGACGTCAGTTGTAATGAAGTGCTTCGAGAGGCTGATCATGAAGCGCATCACCTCCATACTCCCGGAACGCCTTGACCCACTACAATTCGCATACCGTCGCAACCGGTCCACATCAGACGCCATTTCCCTGGCCCTACACTCATCCCTAGAGCATCTCGAAAACAAGGACTCCTACATCAGACTCCTATTTATTGACTACAGCTCCACCTTCAACACCATAATCCCAGTCAAGCTCGTATCAAAGCTCCAAAACCTAGGACTTGGCTCTCCACTCTGCAACTGGATCCTCGATTTTCTGACCAACAGACCACAATCAGTAAGAATGAACACCAACACCTCCTCCACAATAGTCCTCAATACCGGTGCCCCACAAGGCTGCGTACTTAGCCCCCTACTCTACTCCCTGTACACATACGACTGCGTGGCAAAACTTTGTTCCAACGCCATCTACAAGTTTGCTGACGATACGACCATAGTGGGCCGGATCTCGAATAACGACGAGTCAGAATACAGGAGGGAGATAGAGAACCTGGTGGAGTGGTGTAACGACAACAATCTCTCCCTCAATGCCAGCAAAAATAAAGAGCTGGTCATTGACTTCAGGAAGCAAAGTACTGTACACACCCCTGTCAGCATCAATGGGGCCGAGGTGGAGATGGTTAGCAGCTTCAAATTCCTAGGGTGCACATCACCAAAAGTCTGTCCTGGTCCACTCACGTCGACGCTATCACCAAGAAAGCACAATAGCACCTATACTTCCTCAGGAAACTAAGGAAATTCGGCATGTCCACATTAACCCTAACCAACTTTTACAGATGCACCATAGAAAGCATCCTATCGGGCTGCATCACAGCCTGGTATGGCAACTGCTCGGCCCAGGACCGCAAGAAACTTCAGAGAGTCGTGAATACCGCCCAGTCCATCACACGAACCTGCCTCCCATCCATGGACTCCATCTACACCTCCCGCTGCCTGGGGAAAGTGGGCAGCACAATCAAGGATCCCTCCCACCCGGCTTACTCACTTTTCCAACTTCTTCCATCAGGCAGGAGATACAGAAGTCTGAGAACACGCACGAACAGACTCAAAAACAGCGTCTTCCCCACTGTCACCAGACTCCTAAATTACCCTCTTATTGACAGACCTCATTAACACTACACCCTGTATGCTTCACCGGGTGCCAATGCTTATGTAGTTACATTGTATATCTTGTGATGCCCTATTATGTATTTTCTTGTATTTTCTTGAATTTTGTTTAATTCCCTTTTCTTCCCATATACTCAATGATCTGTTGAGCTGCTTGCAGAAAAATACTTTTCACTGTACCTCGGTACACGTGACAATAAACAAATCCAATCCAGATGCCTCGCTATTTCTTCCTTGATGATAGATTCCAGCATCTTCCCTACTACCGAAGTTAAGCTCACTGGCTTAATTACCCGCTTTCTGCTTACCTCGTTTTTTAAACAGTGGTGTCACGTTTGCTAATTTCCAATCCACCAGGACCACCCCAGAGTCGAGCGAATTTTGGTAAATTATCACTAGTGCATTTGCAATTTCTCTAGCCATCTCTTTTAGCACTCTGGGATGCATTCCATCAGGGCCAGGAGACTTGTCTACCTTTAGCCCCATTAGCTTGCCCATCATTGCCTCCTTAGTGATAACAATCATCTCAAGGTCTTCGGCTGTCATAGCCTCATTTCCATCAGTCACTGACATGTTATTTGTGTCTTCCAAAGCTGCACTTAGTCTCATTTCCTGCACTGAGGGGCTCCGCTCGCCAGTGCAGAAAGAGATTGTGGCACCATTTTTAAATGGCTCCCGCCCCAATCTCAAGACCCCTAGCATGTCATCTGGACCCCAAGTGCTGTAACAAACCTTTCCTCTTGGCCCCCACACCCTACCTAATAAAGGCAAAATGTCACCCAGGCACTGTCAGGGGCTGGTTTAGCTCACAAGGCTAAATCACTGGCTTTTAAAGCAGACCAAGCAGGCCAGCAGCACGGTTCGATTCCTGTTCCAGCCTCCCCGGATAGGCGCCGGAATGTGGCGACTAGGGACTTTTCACAGTAACTACTCGTGACAATAAGTGGTTTTCATTTCATTCATTTCATTTCAAGGGGTGCCAGGGTGCCACACTGCCCAGAATCCAGCTATCCAGGGGACCCCAATCCCATGCGAGAACCCCCCCTCCAGGTTATTCCCAAAGGAGGCCTCTCTCGGAATCTTCCGGCTGCATTATAAGAACATAAGAACATAAGAACTAGGAGCAGGAGTAGGCCATCTGGCCCCTCGAGCCTGCTCCGCCATTCAATTAGATCATGGCTGATCTTTTGTGGACTCAGCTCCACTTTCCGGCCCGAACACCATAACCCTTAATCCCTTTATTCTTCAAAAAACTATCTATCTTTACCTTAAAAACATGTAATGAAGGAGCCTCAACTGCTTCACTGGGCAAGGAATTCCATAGATTCACAACCCTTTGGGTGAAGAAGTTCCTCCTAAACTCAGTCCTAAATCTACTTCCCCTTATATTGAGGCTATGTCCCCTAGTTCTGCTGTCACCCGCTAGTGGAAACAACCTGCCCGCATCTATCCTATCTATTCCCTTCAGAATTTTAAATGTTTCTATAAGATCCCCCCTCATCCTTCTAAATTCCAACTGAGTACAGTCCCAGTCTACTCAACCTCTCCTCATAATCCAACCCCTTCAGCTCTGGGATTAACCTAGTGAATCTCCTCTGCACACCCTCCAGCGCCAGTACGTCCTTTCTCAAGTAAGGAGACCTAAAACTGAACACAATACTCCAGGTGTGGCCGCACTAACACCTTATACAATTGCAACATAACCTCCCTAGTCTTAAACTCCATCCCTCTAGCAATGAAGGACAAAATTCCATTTGCCTTCTTAATCACCTGTTGCACTTGTAAACCAACCTTCTGTGACTCATGCACTAGCACACCCAAGTCTCTCTGAACAGCGGCATGCTTTAATATTTTATCGTTTAAATAATAATCCCGTTTACTGTTATTCCTACCAAAATGGATAACCTCACATTTGTCAACATTGTATTCCATCTGCCAGACCCTAGCCCATTCACTTAACCTATCCAAATCCCTCTGCAGACTTCCAGTATCCTCTGCCTTTAGCCCCATTAGCTTGCCCATCACTCCCTCCTAAGTGATAACAATCCTGTCAAGGTCCTCACCTGTCATAGCCTCATTTCTATCAGTCGCTGGCATGTTATTTGTGTCTTCCACTGTGAAGACCGACCCAAAAAACCTGTTCAGTTCCTCAGCCATTTCCCATTATTAAAACTCCCTTCTCATCCTCTAAAGGACCAATATTTACCTAAGCCACTCTTTTTTGTCTTATATATTTGTAAAAACTTTTACTGTCTGTTTTTATATTCTGAGAAAGTTTATTCTCATACTCTATCTTACTCTTCTTTATAGCTTTTTTAGTAGCTTTCTGTTGCCCCCTAAAGATTTCCCAGTCCTCTAATCTCCCAGCAATCTTTGCCACTTTATATGCTTTTTCCTTCAATTTGATACTCTCCCTTATTTCCTTAGATATCTACGGTCGATTTTCCCTCTTTCTTCCGTCCTTCCTTTTTGTTGGTATAAACCTTTGCTGAGCACTGTGAAAAATCGCTTGGAAGGTTCTCCACTGTTCCTCAACTGTTCCACCATAAAGTCTTAGCTCCCAGTCTACCTTAGCTAGTTCTTCTCTCATCCCCTTGTAATCTCCTTTGTTTAAACACAAAACACTAGTATTTGATTTTACTTTCTCACCCTCCATCTGTATTTTAAATTCCACCATATTGTGATCGCTCCTTCCGAGAGGATCCCTAACTATGAGATCATGAATCAATCCTGTCTCATTATACAGGACAAGATCTAGGACCGCTTGTTCCCTCGTAGGTTCCATTACATACTGTTCTAGGAAACTATCGCGGATACATTCTATAAACTCCTCCTCAAGGTTGCCTTGACCGACCTGGTTAAACCAATCGACATGTAGATTAAAATCCCCCATGATAACTGCTGTACCATTTCTACATGCATCAGTTATTTCTTTGTTTATTGCCTGCCCCACCATATCGTTACTATTTGATGGCCGATAGACTACTCCTATCAGTGACTTTTTCGCCTTACTATTCCTGATTTCCACCCAAATGGATTCAACCTTATCCTCCATAGCACCGATGTCATCCCTTACTATTGCCCGGATGTCATCCTTAAATAACAGAGCAACACCACCTCCCTTACCATCCACTCTGTCCTTCCGAATAGTTTGATACCCTCGGATATTTAACTCCCAGTCGTGACCATCCTTTAACCGATGTTTCAGTAATGGCCACCAAATCATAGTCATTTACGATGATTTGTGCCATCAACTCATTTACTTTATTCCGAATACTACGAGCATTCAGGTAAAGTACACTTATGTTGGTTTTTTTACCTCTGTTTTGAATCTTAACATCTCCAGTTTTATTCCTTTTGTTATTACTGTTATTATGACCTGATTCTGGTGGGATGTGGCCTTGCCTTGACTTCAATGTCTTGGTCTGAGGCCAGACTATCTAAAGTAGCTCCTTGTGATCTCTTTCATGTGAACTGTTCCACAGTGTCCTGAATGGAATTGATCCAATGCTGGTATGGTGTTACACTTAAATCTGCCACTTTTCTATAAGTTTCTATTCCAATTTGCAAGGACTAAAGCCTGTAAACATTCAGTGTAGGAGCTCCACTGTTCAACAGTCTCATCGAAATATCCCACAAATCTGGTAAGTGTTGAAATTTTTTAGCCTTTTATTTTGGGTGCTATTTTGCCATACCGGTGCCAATCTCGTTGCATCCACAGCATTGCAGGAGAGGCCGACATTGGGCTACAAGCTGTGCACAAAACCAAATTCAAGTCATCTGACCCTTGGCACCTGCCGCAATCTGTATCAAGCCATAACTGGGTGTGATCCTGATATCCATATTTAATGATCCATTAGGTTGGTATTACCAGGATGCCAGGTTGGCATTGCCAAAGGCCAGAGTCTGAGGGAGGCCATGCCCATGAAAAGGGGGATGTGATGGAGAGTTATGATGGGCTGAAGTGAGCATATGAAGGGATGTCATAAAGATTGAGGTGTGAAGCGGGGTGGACCTGAAGGAGTGGGGGGCCTGAAAGGGGGCCCCTCAGTAACCCCATAGCAGAGATTTCTTACTTGGGAGTGGGGGGGGGGGGGGGTAATTCCCATGTTTGTGGGGGATGGTATTGCCCGTGGGTAGGGGGTATCGGGGACTCTCAAGTTCACTTGGAGATCAGGGCACCCTTTCAAAATGGCACTCCGATCTCTGAGGAGCCGGTCTGACTGGCGAGTTCTGCTCCCCACTGCAGAGAAAATTTCAAAATGTGAGCAAGACCGGGGAGAAACTCCCCAAGGCCCAAATAAATGATTAAGTGTGGATGAATCCAGGGGCGCAATTCACCCAAAAAAGGACTTGAGTGTCATTTTGGGCAAGTTTGGCAGGGTGTTCCGTTTTGGTTGTAATGGTGAGATTGCGACCTGTGTTCACCCGCATTTAGTGCAAAAAATGAGTCCGCACATGAATCACGCAATGCCGACTCCCTCGTCGTCTGATTCGCCCGACCCGCCCCTCAGCTGCTCGTGCCAACAAGGGGGCAGCTGCATTTAAACACCCCCTCAGGACTCACACCCGGTCAAGACAGCAGTGACCAGCTCCTCGCTTTGGGGACGCCAACCAGGCCAGGATTCTCAACACCATGATGAGACGTGGGCCATGCTGTTCCGCCGAGGGGATTGGAGAACCAGCAGCAGGGTCAGAAATGCTGCCTCGGAGGCAGTGCCAGCTGCAGTGAGTGACCAGCTGCATGACCAGGATGACCGCCATCCAATGCCAGAAGAAGACGGACGACCTCCAATGAGCTGTAAGGGTAAATTACCATCTCTCTCCTGGCAGCAGTCTTCCTTGCCACCGTTCAATTTCCCAAGCCTCTCCCCCCCCCCCCCCCCCCCCACCCAACCCCCAATCAATTGGCTGACACCTCGTGCCACCCCACATCCGATTTTCAAACTTGTTCCTCAGAACCCCCTGCCACCTACCAGTGCAACCCCTTCAAGTCTAGGTCCAGTACCCACATACTGCCTGCTATTGACCCCCCGACCAATCAAGAGCGCAGTCACAATGTCCTCTCTTTGTCCCTGCAGGAAATGATAGCACATAATAAGAGGGAAAGGGCGGATAGGTAACAGAAACCCAGAGATTAGGGGCCACATTCTTTGTTCCAGAGACTAAGGGCGAAATTCTCCGCACCCGCGGAAAGTCGGCAAACCGTCGTAAAAATCGGGACCGTTTTACGACGGTCGCGAAGGCTTCATTTCCCGACGGATTCACTTCCTGGAAATGGGCTAGTAGCGCGGCCGCGTCAATTACGTGCGTGATGACGACGGAACGCGACGACGACACGAACCCGCCCATGTGACGCCGCCCGACGCCGTAAAAAGGCGCGGGCGACCACAGAATCTGTCGGGCAGGATGTCGGAGCCGAGGAGAGCTGCTCCTCGCTTTGTAGATGCAGACGTCGAGGCGCTGCTCGATGCCGTGGAGCAGAGGAGGGGCATCATCTGCCCGCGGAGAGGGCATCGCCAACCTGCCAGCACGGTACGCCAGGCCTGGCGTGACGTGGCTGCTGCCGTCAGTGCTGTGGGGCAGACCCCTCGCTCAGCAGAGCAATGTCGAAAGAAGCTACACGACCTCACCAGGTCTGCCAGGGTAAGTGCCTTGAGGGTGCCCCCTAGTCACAACCATCCCTCCCCCTTAACTGCCCGGGGGGGGGGGGAGAGGGATTGGGGCAGAGTTATTTGAGGGTGGTTCACAAAGTTGTCACAGACCCAGCGCTCTGGCCCCGAGGAGAGATGCAATCATCTGATGACAACTTGCCCCCCCCAAACTGTGCCAGTATCTGAACGGACTGCTGATACCTACCGTTTTGTAATGATCTACCTATGTTCCCTCCCCCAACAGGCCAAGGCCGGTCATAACCACCGTGAGTGGCACAAGACTGGAGGGGGTTCGCCCAACATGCACCCCCTCAGCACTTTTGAACAGAGGGCACTGGACCTTGTTGGGGGTCTGCCACCCGCGATATCGCGCAATGCGAGGTTGGCGGAACTGCAGCAAGTGAGACAACCCTCCCTGACAAACACCCCCCCCCCCCCCCATCCTCTGTCCCTTCACACACCCTGCCCACTGGGACACCTCCCCATCCTCTGTCCCTTCACACACCCTGCCCACTGGGACCGTCCAGCGGCCTGCCGAGCAAATCGAAATAACCCGTCTCATTCTCTTCCCTAGGACGTGATGCCGAACGACCAGGGCCGTCTGGCTGCAGACGGAGACAGGAATCTGCCGCCACCTCACCCGGGGCCTCACAACAGAGGGTGCCCGATCAGCGGGCAGCCCTATCTGCCCCAACCCAATCTGCGGACCAGGACGCACAGAGGGTTCGAGGTCCACCACCACCACCAGAAATGGCCAGGGACAACCCTCCTGTCGCTGAGCAGCCCCACACCATGGACGAGGACCTAAGCATTGAGAGCGTCGGGCTTGCGGCACTGCTTTCTCCCACCACATCCATCATCCCAGAGATACACACCCCGGCGGGCCTATTTAGTGATGAGTCTCCTGGGGCACAGTCTGGTTGGCACATCACAGATGAGCAGGTACAGCAGGTGGAGGTCGGAGCAACAGAGGGCCCGGACTCGCGGAGGCCAGACCAGGCCCAGGATGCAGCTGGCTCCCAGACGTTTTCTGAGTTCCTGGAGTTTATCAACCCACCCGCACAGCCGATGCCTCAGGAAACCCAGGGAAACAATGACGGGATGAGGGCTTCCTTCCAGACTCTGCAGACGCTGTTAGAGGAGTCGAACCGCGTCCAAGAGCAGGGAGTGGTGCCGCTCATGGCAGAGACCCAGTCCGACACCGCACGGGTGGCATCCGCGGTGGAGGCAATGGGTCAGGTTATGCAAGACGTTGGGGTTAATGTGCACGCGTCATCCTCGGCCCTGGACAGGGTTGCCCTCTCACAGGCAGCAATGTGCCAGAGCCAAACCGACATTGCCGGCGCCCTGCGGGCCATGGCACAGTCCCAGCAGTTGATAGCACAGTCCCAGCTGTCAGTCGCGGAGACCATCAACCGCCTGACACATGTGCTGGATGGCGTCGTGCACACACAGGTTGAGATCGCACAGTCCCTGGCGGGAATGTCTAACTCCCTGGACTCCGTCTCTGCAAACCTTCGGATCCTGGTGGATACCGTTGCAGGCCTCCAGGACTGGCAGCGCCAGGTGTTGGTGGTGCGACGGGGAACCTCCCCGCTCGCACCTCTGTCCCAAAGTGAGGCCCGGGGGCCACCGGGCTCCCCGAGGGAGGAGGAGGTTTCGGGGCCCGTCCCATTAACTCCATCACGGGACGTCCCGGAATTCTCGGCCTCCCCCCGTCCCATCCCTGGTGCATCGGGTGGGCAGCAGGCAGAGCAGGGTGGCACAATGTCACCCGAGACGCCCACAGAGCAGCCTGGCCCATCAAGGCCGGGTCGCCCCAGGAAACGCATAGCCAAGGAGAAACGAGTCGAGGGGGGCGATTCGCAGCAATCCTCCTCCACTCCTGCTGTATCATCTGGGGATTCACTTAGACGTAGTGGTAGGGCCCGTAAGGCAACTAAGATAGACACTGAGTAAGTTGGCACGGGTGAAGGGCACAGTTTAGTTGTAGGGGCTAGGGCACCTGTAAATAATTGTTAATATTAAACGCACTGTTCCACCTTACTTGTAATACCGTGTGATTGTTCCACAGCCACAGGAATCGTGATGGTGACCGAGTGTCGCTGGGGGTGACGGGTGGTGAAACCTCGGTGCCGGGTGTGCAGTCCCTGCCCCTACCCCCCTCCCACAGCTAGCCCACGCGGGCACGTGATGGAGTGTCAGTGACGAACTCAGCGGCCACCAAGGTGGATGGTTCAGCTATTGCCATGGGTCAGACTCTCTCTAACGATTCTGAGCTCACAGCTCTTCGCAGAGCGGGCTGTCATCATTCCACATGGCACTGATCACACCCGCTGACACAGCCATCAATGTTGTGCCATTCCGTCTGTACCCAGTGATAAGCGTCATGTCGAAGTGGAGCAGTGTACACTGAGGGGGGGGGGGGGGGGGGGGGGTTGTGGTGGTGGCAGTTGTGTGGTGACCCTCTGCATGACTAGCGATGCAGGTGGTGGTTTGGTGTTCATCGGGGACGTCACATGCGATGCGTGAACCGTGCTGCCACCATGGCGTCGTGTGCCCGCCGTCCTTGCCGGGTCCGTCGTGCCGCCTCCTGGACATCACCAGCACCTGGGTCGTGTCTGCGTGCTGCGCCCGCCACTCCGCCAGCGTCCTCCTCCTCCTCCTCCTCCTCCTCCTCCTCCTCTGTGCTGGCACCACTGCCACTAGCTTCTCCCTCCGCCTCCTGCAACAGGTCATCTCCCCTCTGCATCGCGATGTTGTGCAGCGCACAGCAGACCACTACAATGCGAGCGACCCTGTCGGCCTGGTACTGTAGGGCCCCTCCGGAGCGGTCCAGGCACCTGAATCTCATCTTCAGGAGGCCAAGGCAGCGCTCCACCACACCCCTGGTTGCTGCATGGGCCTCGTTGTATCGTGTTTCCGCATTGGTCTGAGGCCTCCGTATAGGTGTCATCAGCCAAGACCTCAGCGGATAACCCCTGTCACCTAGCAACCAGCCCCTCAGCCAGGGGGGACGTCCCTCAAACATCGCAGGGATGAACGATTGCGCTAGTATGTAGGAGTCATGCACACTCCCTGGGAACCTTGCACAGACGTTCATGAACCTCATGTGGGGGTCGCATACCACCTGGACATTAATGGAGTATGTCCCCCTCCTGTTTGTGAACACGTCCCTGTCCACAGCAGGCGGGCGCATGGGGACGTGAACACAGTCGATTGACCCCTGAACCCTCGGTATCCCGGCCACACTGGCAAATCCACGGGCTCGTGAGTCTTGACTTGCTCGGTCCTCGGGAAAGGTGATGTAGCGATCGGCGATGGCATAGAGGGCGTCGGTCACAGAAACGTCCCCGCTCGGAGACTGGAAGGAGCCGGTAGCATAGAAGTTCAGAGCGACCGTCACCTTGATGGCTACCGGGATCGCGTGTCCTCCTCCCGTTCCACGTGGGGCGAGGTGCGACAGGAGTTCGCAGATATGTATCACCGTCTGCCTACTCAGCCGGAGTCTTCTCCTGCAGGTGATGTCCGGCATTGTTAGGAAAGAGACCCGGACACGGTACACCCTCGGCTTTGGTCGTCGCCTCTGACGCCGTGGCTGCACCCTCACTCTCTCCTCTTCCTCTTCCTCCTCCTCCTCCTCCTCCTCCTCCCCCCCCCCCCATGCTGCTCGACGACTGGCAACTCCTCGGCCCTTCCCTCTGCTGCTGCAGCTGGCCCTGCAGCCACTGCGGGTTGTGGGTGTGGATGCTGCTGCATCTCCAAATCCAGTAGAGCGGCCCCAACCACTGCGCAGAACATAGCCGTTCTGTTCCCATGCATCGTGCTAACCTACAGAAGGGTGGTAGGAGGCAGAGAAACGGGACATGTTAGACGGACGTTAGTCGACACCTCGGCAGCCGCCAGCCACGGGATACCAGTGTGTCCCGGTGGCCTGGTCGCGCTGCTGACACGCGGTCAGCCTAACCCCTGGTCACTTTCTGCATCCAACGGCCAGTAAACTATGGCCTCCTCACGGGTGCGTCAGTGGCCTGTGGCCGGAAGCCACAGGGGAACCAGTGGCCGTGTCCTCATCACCTGCACACCATGGCATGGTGGCAGACATTTTGTTACGGGGTTGGACGGCTCACTCTCTACCTAACCCCCCCCCCTCCGTCGCCCCCCACTGCCCCCTCCGTCTCCCCCACTGCCTCCCCCGTCTCCCCCACTGCCTCCCCCGTCTCCCCCACTGCCCCCTCCGTCTCCCCCACTGCCTCCCCCGTCTCCCCCACTGCCTCCCCCGTCTCCCCCACTGCCCCCTCCGTCTCCCCCACTGCCTCCCCCGTCTCCCCCACTGCCTCCCCCGTCTCCCCCACTGCCCCCTCCGTCTCCCCCACTGCCTCCCCCGTCTCCCCCACTGCCCCCTCCGTCTCCCCCACTGACCCCGCTCTGGACCCCCCCTCCCGTTCCCAGGGATGCCTTCCCCGTTGTGGCCAGACTCGAGCGGTGCGCTGAACGGTGCGCTGAGCGGTGCGCAGAGTGGTGCCCTGACCTCCTCCAAGCAGTCGTCAGCCAGGCCGACTGGTTGACGAATTTAAAAAGCAGGTGTGTTTCACGACGTCCAAACAGGGCGCCATGACGTCGGGATTTCGGCCCATCCGGGCCGGTGAATAGCGGGGGGGCTCTCAGTGGCGATTCTGGCCGTGTCAGGGGCGGGAAGGAGGCGTTTGTCGGGAAACGCGACTCCGACAATTTGCGAGGTTCGGAGAATAGCGGGAGGGCGTCGGAACAGCGTCGCCGTAAAAATTTCCGACGCCCGCTATTCTCCGACCCGTCGTGAGTCCGGAGAATCTCGCCCTAAGTGCCAGGGCAGGGTTCGTCGACGTCTATGACATCTAAATTGGCGCCGCACCTGACCGATTCTGTGACCATTCAGGGGCTAGCATTGGCACCGAGTGGAACACAATTGATTCCAATCGGAAATGGTGACGACTTCGCCATGACCGTGATTGACACTCAGGAGGCTGACAAGCTACAGTACATACTTCACTCCCCACACACACTCATACCAGCCAACAAGATGTGAGCAAGACAGGCGGCCCCGAGGTTCACCGCAAAACTAGAGACCCTGCTAGACATTGTGGAGGAGAGGCGGGCAACCTGTGCCCCAGGGTGAGAAGGAGACCATTCACTGGGCCTGCACACAGATGGCAGAGGTGGTCAGCGCTGTGGGTAACACCATCCGGGCTGGCCACAGTGCCAGAAAAAAACTGCTTGACCTCCTCCAGGTGGCCAGGGTGAGTAGGTAGGCAGAACTGTGCCTCAGGCACCAATCCCCGTCCCACACACCTGTATCCCACTTCCCCCAGCCCCCCACCCGGAGGACGACCAAACCCCCACCCTGCACCACATGCTGGCACCCACACCAGCTGCCATGGCCGGGTGCCCTGGCCACTGAAGCCACCAGCTACCCATCCCCTGGGCTGCATGCGCAGACTATCTAATACAGTGTGTTTTCTGTTTCCCACCCAGTACCCCACCCCCGGCAAAGAGATGTCCGCTCATAATCGCCGGGAGAAGGTTGGAGGGGAACCGATGGATTTGCAGCCCCTCACTGCAGCAGATCAGAGGACCCTGGACATGGTCGGCGGGCCCAAAGAAAGGGCAGTTGCCAGGGCAACTCCCCCCTCCCCTACACACACACACAGCCTGCAATACAATCGTGCGTCTTGTCTTGCGTCTTGCAGGGGCTACTGGTGATGGGGTGGGCCCTTCTGGTGTCTCCCGCCACAGCCACAACCAGACTTCCCGGTACCGACCAGCGATGAGGACAACACCGACACAAATGGGCACCCTTGCCCGCATCCCTGGACACCATGGAGCTAGAGTCCGGAGATGACACTGATTTCCTGTCGCAGGTGTCTCTTACACCCTCCACCATCCCAGAGACACGCACCTCAGATGGGCGCTCTAATGAAGAGGCTCCTGGGGCACTATCTGATGTGCACCACACACTTGGGGTTGAATTCTCCGCACCCTGACGCCTAAATCACGTCCGGCGCCGGGGTGGAGAATCCAGTTCCATGCATGGAATGGGGACCAGCGGCAGTTCCTCGATTCTCCAGGCCACGTAAAGCGGCGTACACCCTGTGTGGCATATCCCCCACCTGTAGCCATTGCTTGAAGCCCGCTCCACTATCCTCCGTTCCCGACCAGTCTAAGTCCCGACCGCATATTGCTAATGTGGTTCCAGCTGTTCAGGAAACACGCAAGGTGGCTGCGGCCTGATCGGAGGGCAGGGGCGCCACATACGGGACTGTGCCTTTATTGAGCCGGAAGTACGGGAGGCCGTATCTGCAGCTCGAGCTGCGAGATTCATGACGGCTCCCTCCTAGCCCCCAGCAGGGCTGTGAATCTGACCTTTTGACGCCAGTTTTTCTGGCGTAAAATACCACAGTTTTCACGACGGCGTGGGGACATAGTCCCTGAAACGGAGAATCCAGCCCATGTCTGGTACAGCAGGTGGAGGTAGGAACTCCCGAGGAGACGGATAGTCAGCGGGCGGGCCGACCCCAGGGACTAGCTGCCGTCAAGACGGGTTTTGGGATTCTGGAATGGACAGTCCCATCAATCGTTGAGATGCAGACACAGAACCAGGGGCTACATGAACGGTTGCCGGCGAGCATCTGGCACCTCCAGGAGGAGTCCTTCCACATGCAGGAGCAGGAGGTGGTGCCAGCCATACATGCCACCTAGGCCAACACTGCACTGGTGGCCTCCGTGGTGGAGGCTTTTGTGGGCAAAGGTTTCAGCCATGGATCAATATGTCCAAGGCCTGGTCAGTCTGTGCAGGCAGTGGCCTAGACCCAGGAGAAGCTGCCCTATCACAGGCAGCCAATTGCCACAACCACCTTAGCATTGGAGCGGCGCTCCAGATCGTGGCCCAGCCACAGCAGGCTATGATTGAGAGCATCTGCGGCATTGCCCAGGTGCTGGCCGACATGGCACAGACACAGATGGAGGTGGCCCAGTCCCAGAGGGAGATGGTGCAGTCACTGACTGATGTGGCACAGACCCAGAAGGTGGTGGCACAGTCTCAATGTGATGTGGCGCATTTCCAGATAGAGGTGGTCCACTCCCTGGGCTCCATGGCCATGAGCATACATACCCTGGTCAACATTGAATCATAGAACCATAGAATTTACAGTGCAGAAGGAAGCCATTTGGCCCATCGAGTCTGCACCTGCACCGGCCCTTACAAAGAGCACCCTACTCAAGTCCACGTCTATACCTATCCCGTAACCCAGTAATCCCCACTTAACCTGTTTGGACACTAAGGGCAATTTAGCATGACCAATCCACCCGCACATCTTTGGACTATGGGAGGAAACGGGAGCACCCGGAGGAAACCTACGCAGACACGGGGAGAACATGCGAACTCCACACACACAGTGACCCAAGTCGCGAACCTGGGACCCTGTAGCTGTGAAGCAACTGTGCTAACCACTATGCTACCTGGCTGCCCACTATGCTAACATGGCAGTGGGCCTCCAAGACTAGCAGAGCTAAGTGGCATGGAGCCTTCGGGTATCGCTACGCTCGCACCCCGAGGGATGAGGAAGTGATGCTAGTGATTCCTAAAAGGGAAGTGCCCGAACACGGCAGCACCTCGGACTTCCCCACCCCCTTCCTCCATCCCTGACGCATTACATGGGCAGTGGGCCGAACAGGGCAGCACCATGCCACCTGGGACACCCGAGCAGTGCCAGACCCACCCAGGCCCGAAGTCTTCAGAAGATGGCACTTTGTACATGCAGAGTGGAATGCATAATAATAGTGATCTTTTATTTACAAGTAGGCTTACATTAACATTGCAATGAAGTTACCATGAAAATCTCCTTAGCGCCACATTCCGGCGCGATTCGGGGTGCACAGAGGGAGAATTCGGATTTGGTGTGAACTCTGCATCCACCATGAATTTGGTGTCAAAACCGATTCTCCGCCCAATCCCATTACCGATTTCAGGGTTGGCTGTGGGGAATCCGCTCCCCCCAGAGATAGCGGGGTGGGCCTGATAAAGACCCTGGAGAGAGCAGTCACTGACAACAATGTCAGCCTGTGCCAGAGAGGTGAGGATCCACTGTCGCTTCATCCAGATTACCTGTCTCAAGTGAGTTGTTGATGTCCCACAATATTATCCTTCCCTTTCACTGACCATGGGCGCAATTCTCCCAAACAGGGAGAAATCGTAAGGCTGGCGTCAAAAACGGGCGGGTTTGATGCCAGCCTCCCCCCCCCCCCCCCCCCCCCCCCCGACCGGGAACCGATTCTGGTCCCCGGTCGGGGCTAGCATGCCGCGGCCGTGAACTCCGGCATCGCGGGCTTAACGAATTTCGTTAAGCCCACTTTCCAGAGTTTGCGACGGCTGACGCGTCACATGACGTCAGCCGCGCATGCGCGGATTGGAAGACTCCAACCCTTGCATGCGCGGATGACGTCATCGCGCATTTGCGCAAAACCCGCGTATGCGCGGGCCGGGATGCCCCTCAGCCGCCCCGCGAATGGATACAGCGGGGCGGCGGAAGGACAAAGAGTGCGCGGGAATCGGACCCGCTGCCCGCGATCGGTGCCCACCGATCGCAGGCCCATGGCACCCTTGGCATGGCCGTGGTACTGCCGTGCCAATCGGTGCCATGGTTGCCAAGATCCGAACTTTACGGCCGTTTTTACGAACGGCCAGACCAGGTGTGTTTGCCGTTCGTAAAAACGGCCGTAAAGGGCTTGGACTTCGGCCCGTCGGCCAGCTGAGAATCGCTGCTCGCCGTAAAAAAAACGGCAGCAGCAATTCGTGTCGGGAGTCGGGCGTGGGGGGGGGAGGGGGGGAGAGTAGCGGGAGGACGTCAGACTAGCTTGGCCGTAAAAATTTACGACCCCCGCTATTCTCCGCACCGTCGTGAGTGCGGAGAATTGCGCCCCATATGCCCATTGTCTTACAGGATCACCATCTGATGAGGCCGGGCCATCTGAGTCCTACCCCCCACACCCGAGAGACCACCTCGGAGGAGAGGTCCGAGGAGACCACCATTGAGGCTTCACAGCTATCACCCCACCTTCCACCAGTGCAGACCATCAGTGCGGTGGGTGACATTAGTGTACAGGCTTCGTGGGCAATTTCTGATCAACATCATACAGTTGCTGAAACACATCAGTTGGAGGCAGGACCATCCAAGGGAGGCAGCAGTCAGAGGCCGGCTGGATCTCAGGTCTCAGCTGGGTCCCAGCCAAATGCCGAGTCTCTGGACAAGGTTCCCTGGAGCTGATGTAAATGTTGGGAGACAGCCGTGATATTCAGAAGGGGATGTCAGCGACATTTCAGTGAATGCAAGACCAATTGGAAGAGTCAGGCACAGGAAGTGGTGCTGGCAATGCGTGGCACCCAGGCCAACACTGCTAGAAAAGTGACCGCAGTGGAAAACCTGAAGGATGATGCCCGCACCTTGAGTGGTAGTGTCCGAAGCATTGCCCAGTGTAGACCACGTCTGAGGGCCTCAACATCATGTCCCAGTCAATAAGGACATGTCCAGATGCAGGTGGACATTGCTGAGGCACTCCAGAGCGTGACTCAGTCACTGAGGACCATCGCTGAGGGCATTGATACCATGGTGCAGACAATGGGCAGCCTCCAGAACTGGCAATGCCAGATGATTTAGAGGCTTCTGGAGCTCACTCCAGCTGCCTCTCCATCCCATGGAGACAGCCAGGGCACCGTCATGGAGGAGGAAGTGCTGGGGCCCATTTCAGGCACTCCACCAAGGAGACTAAGTGGTCCCCACTTCTTCTGAATCCCCCCTCCTGACACCAGCGCATCTCAAGAGCAGCGGTAGAGCAGAGAGGCAACACCTGTGACAGTGGTAGGTCATGGCCCTCCGGCTCCAGGCCCTCCAGATGATGTCCGCCAAGGGCTTCAAAGTCACAGGGCATGGAACGCAGCAGGCTGCCTCCATCTCTGATGTGTATCCTGGGTCACACCGAGACGTAGCACTAAACCGTGGAGGATTGAGAAGAGTAAGGAGCTTTGAGTGGGCATTGGTGAGGTCACTCTCTGTAGCTAGGGGGATAGCCAGGGGAATGGAAATCTGTCACGTTAGAATGTGCACCATGGGGCGGCACGGTGGCACAGCAGTTGGCACTGCTGCCTCCCAACGCCATTGACTCGGGCTCGATTCCAGTCTTGGGTGCTGTCTGTGTGGAGTTTGCACATTCTCCCCGTGTCTGCATGAGTTTCCTCTGGGTGCTCCAGTTTCGTCCCGCAGTGCAACGATGTACAGGTTAGGTGGGCCATGATAAATTCTCCTTAATGTCCAGGGATGTCCAGGTTAGGTGACGGGGATAGAGAGCGGTGGGCGGGGGAGTGGACCTGGGTACAGTGATCTTCCGGAGGGCCGGTGCAGACTCGATGGGCTGAATGGCCTCCTTCTGCACTGTAGGGGTTCTATGATTTTAAACCATATCATACCTAATACATGTAAAGCCTCTGTCACTTTAACCTTCACAGTGTGCCTGCACGCACCCCCAAGTCTGGTTCCCTCAGCTCCCCATTCCCCACCACCACACACCCTCATTTCACAGTGGTCCAAGACAGCGCCGGCCCTAGGGTTGCTGGCGCCCCGGGCAAGCTGAACTTCTGCACCCTTGGGGGCGGGGCCGGGGGGGGGGGGAGGGGGGAGGGGGGGCGGGGCCGGGGGGGGGGGGGGGGCAGAGGGGGGAGGGGGGGCGGGGGGGGGGGGGGGGGGGGGGGGGCCGGGGGGGTAGGGCCGGAGGGGGGGCTGGAGGGGGGCCGGAGGGGGGGGCGGAGGGGGGGGGGCGCGGAGTGACCACCAGCAAGCCTGGATCCATCCGCCATGTTTGTGCGGGGCGGCCTGAGGGAGGGCGGCCACCGCGCATGCGCTGGTTGGCACCGGCCCAATTGCGCATGCGCGGTACCCGAGTCTTTTACGCGGCGCCCCTAGCACATGGCGCCCCGGGCGACTGCCCGAGTTGCCGGTACCTTGAGCCGGCCCTGGTCCAAGATCAAAAGCCTCGGATGCAGACTCCATCATGAGGATTGGTGTGAGTGCGTTGTCAGCAGAAAGACAGGAGTCAGGCCTCATCACATCCTGAGGAGCACCAGAGCTTCCCTCACAGCGAGTGGTCGACACTCTCCTGTCCTGTATGGGCTCCGCTGCCAACACTGGCCCATCATCCTGGAATTATGTCACACAGACCCTTGGCGAGGGGGAACTGGGTTGGGTGGTTGGGGATGGGTCGGTGTGATGAGTGGGGGGTGGGGAAAGTGGTGGGATGGGGAGGTGTTGAGCTGACGGACACAACCGTGTCTCAGGAGAATCTGGAGACGATGAGGGTCTACCAGGTCCTCCTTGCATGTCGGACCTTCACCGCCCTCCTCCTCCAGCCCCTCCTGGTCCTCTGTCGATGACAAGGCCGCATAGTCTTCCTCTTCCTCGTCCTGCATTTCACCCAGCTGCTGTGCCAGATTGTGGAGGGCAAAACAGACCACCGCAAAGGGGGAGACCCTCTGGGGACTTTACTGTGGAGCCCCACCAGAGCAGTCCAGGCAGCGGAACTACATTGTGAGCATCCCAATGCACTCTTCAATGACCGCACGGGTGACAACAGGGGCCTCATTATAACGGGTCTCCGCCTCAATCTCAGACCTCTGCACTGACGTCATTAGCTATGACCTCAGCGGGTAACCCTTGTGCCCAACAAGCCAACGTGTCATCCTGGGTGGTCCTCAAAGAAGCTGGGGATCTCTGAGTGTCCCCGGATGTAGCTGTCATACATGTTTCCAGGAGGCACACACGTGCATGATGCTCATGCAGTGGCCAGACACACCCTGAACATTCAGGAAGTGGAATCCCTTCCTGTTAATATAGGGCACTCCCCAATCCTCGCAGGGTGACATGCATGTCATCACTGGCCCCCTGGACGTGGGGCATCCCCATGATGGCGGTGAAACCTGCAGCCTGTGCATCTTGCTGAGCCTGGTCCAGGTGGACGTTGATATAGTCTAATGCCCGGGCACACAGAGCATCCATCACCTCCCGGATTGGGAAATTCCACACAGGCCCTCGCTCAATCCCAGGAATGACCCGATGGCATAAACATTTAATGCTGCAGCGACCTTCATGGACACTGGCTGCTGGTGTCCTCCTACTCGATGGGGGTGCCACGACCGCGAGAACAGCAGCGAAGTGCTGTACCATCTCTCTGCTGAGAAGCAGGTTTCTATAGCATTTGCTGACCATTAGCTCATGGAAGGACCAATGATTCCTGGCATGTCACTGGCCTCCCCTTCTGGCCCTCTCCTCAGCCTGATGGGCGGCCAGGATTTCAGGATGTGCATCAGCCACATGGGGTGCCACTTGCAGTTCATGAAGGCCTTACTGCCTTCTTCGGTGTCTGCCCACCTCAGCTGCAAAAACCACAGCGAGGGCAGCCTCGGTGAGATTGAATCCAGCAAACTTTTTTGTATCTGGAAGGAATTGGCGAAAGAGAGAGGCTGGCAATCGGTTAGGTCTTCCATCCCGGGACCATCAAATCACCCAAGCCTCCCCCACCCTTACCATGACTGTCCCGCCTTCTCTCAGAGCGCCATCCAGTGAGCCAGTTGTGCTGGCAAACCTTGTTCTGCACATTCGCTCCCTGCCAGGTCAGGAGTCCCTCAACCCCAGACCTTTGCCGGGAACACGAGGGAGGTTGTGTTCAGCGGCCCTCTGCTCATCCAGATACTTGGCCCAGGGTCATGAGACGATCCTCAGTGGTGAAGCCCTTCTCTTTAGTGTTTGATTGTTGACAGTTGCCTCTATGGTGCTGATATTCCTCATGTACAGGCACACTGTTCAGGCATCAAAGGTTGCAGGTCATCCAGGCTAATCACGAAGGAATCGTTTCAGATTGCTTTTATCCAGTCTAATCATCCTCTCAGACAGGGCAACTGTTCCTTCATGGGGGCACTTGAGAGTTCAGGAGCGTAAAGTGCTATCCCAACGAAAAGTCTAATCCCTCCTTTGAAATATCCTCCAGTTCTGAAGCTAGAAGCTGCTTACAGTCAAAGGGGGTGAAATGGACTTTCATGAGAGAAGTCGCAGAATGGCTCAGTCTTGGGTGAGTTTGGTAGGACAGACAGGCTGCAACTTTGGTTGCCCCTGTTCTGGTCTCCACAATATTTAAAGATGGCTTGAAGACCTCACAAATGCAAAGCCCCTCATCCATCCCCCCCGAGCCTCGGAGCAACCCCAGCCTGGACCTCCCCAATCCCACCAGATGGCACCCTGATGCACTTTCAATTACGATGAGGCGAGAGTAGAGAGTAATCGTGGCTTCATTACACAGAAATGTGTATCCTCCCGTAGCTGCTGCTGAGATGGCTGCAGCTCGGAGAGCCCCCAGATTTATACTCCGCCTACTGGGTGGAGCCAGCAGGTAGGGATCTACCCCCGTACCTGTAGTACAGGGGCCTTACCGTAATACCCCTCGTATGCGGTATATACAATACAACAGTGGTGACTACCACATTCACCCCCTGTTAAAAAAAGAGTCCAGCGGGGGTGGTGGAAAACTATTTACATTCAGGTGTTTAACATTTTAAGGAAAAGTTTACAAATTCAGACGATCGGGCACCTTGATCCGTCGGTGCGAGTGCCGCAGTTCTGGTAGCGATTCCGGCGTTGGTTCGGTCATTGGTGACTCCGGGAGCGTGTCGACCTCATCTTCATCCCCGGATGGGACCAAGGGGAGGACGGATTGGCCTGGAGCGGGGGCTGCGGTGGGCTGCACGGGGGGAAGGGAGGGTGGCTCCGAGGCAGAGGGGGGGGGTGGGGACCCAGCTGGTGCCAGGTCCCTGAGGGAGACTGTGTCTTGGCGGCCGTCAGGGTACGCCACGTAGGCGCACTGCGGGTTCGCGTGAAGTAGCTGTACCCTTTCGACCAACGGGTCTGCCTTGTGTAGCCACACGTGCTTGCGGAGGAGAACGGATCCTGGAGCTGCCAGCCACGTTGGGAGCGAAACCCCGGAGGTGTACTTCCCAGGGAAGGCAAAGAGACGTTCATGGGGAGTTTCATTGGTCGCAGTGCAAAGGAGCAACCGAATGGAGTGAAGTCGGGGAGGACCTCCTGCCAGCGGGAGGCCGGGAAATTTCTGGACCGTAAGGCCAGCTAGACGGCCTTCCAGACCGTCCCATTCACCCGCTCCACCTGCCCGTTTCCCCGGGGGATGTAACTGGCCGTCCTGCTCGAGGCAATGCCCCTGTTGAGCAGGAACTTGCGCAGCTCATCGGGGAGTTGATGCCGCGTGGACAGAAGGTGCCTGGCGTAGATTTTGTTGGTCTGCTGAGTGTAGTTCTCCTTCAGTAGCGCCATGGCCTCAGTGTAGGTAGGCATGTCCCGGATGAGGGGAAAGATATCGGAGCTCAGCCACGTTTACAGGATCTGGAGCTTCTGTGCCTCTGAGGGTAGTTCTGTCGCAGATCCGATGTATGCTTCAAAGCAAGCTAGCCAATGTGCGAAGGCCGACTTGGCATTGTCTGTTTGAGGGTGCAGCTGCAGGCGATCATGCTTGATGTGGAGAACCATCGTTGTAAAATATCTGCGTAATAAATTGATGCACTATCAATTACAACGAGATGAGAGTAGAGAGTAATGAAGGCTTTATTACGCAAAGATGTGTAGCCTCCCGCAGCTGCTGCCGAAGTGGCTGCAGATCGGAGAGCCCACACATTTATACTCCGTCTACTGGGCGGAACCAGTAGGAGGGATCTGATGTGTTGGGTAAGCTGGGTCTGCGAGGACTGCGTTTACTCCAGTGGTGAGAGAGACAGGCTTCCAACACTTGAAGAAATGCAACTCGATTTTATTGAACTCTTAACTATCATACATGCTTTAACTGTGGTTTGACACTATGCTGACTTGACTGGAGACCTGAGGCTAACCTGACCAGACTAACTGACTACCACATGGTATTTGTTCTAGTTGCTGCTCACGAGCTCCGACTATCTCAGAGGCTGGATCCCGAGAGAGCGGGAAAACTAGTGGCCTCTGGCTTTATAGTGGTAGTGTCCTGTCTGGTGATTGGCTGCTGTGTTCTATGTGTTCACTGGTCATCCTGTGTGTCAATCACTGCCTGTCTGTGCACCATAATATACCTGGATGTATATTATGACATCTTCCCCGCCCCCCCCCCCCCTTTTTATTTAAAACATGTGTTCAGGTCAATAAATAGTGAGTGTGTGTGTATACAAAGCCTGACTATGTACAAAATATGCTAATGTATTTACATGGGAAGGTGTCCAGTGCAGATAGAGGGCAGATAACACATTAGAAAAAAAAAACAATATGTACAGATGTGTAAACGATGAGATAACAAGGTAATGCAACATTCAGTCTATAAATTCAGTCTCTGTGGTGGGCGACGAATTCTGGTTGACCGCCTCAAGGGTGGGTCAGAGGCCGCCTGCACTTGAACGGGTGGAACTGCCTCCAATGTAGAGGTCAGTAGAATAACTGGCAGATCGGTGGCCTTGTGGAAAGGCGCGTCCTGAGGAACCAGAGTGCAAGGCGGGACATCCTCCCCGTGTGTGCGTGGGTTTCCTCCGGGTGCTCCGGTTTCCTCCCACAGTCCAAAGATGTGCAGGTTAGATGGATTGGCCATGATAAATTGCCCTTAGAGTCCAAAATTGCCCTTAGTGTTGGGTGGGGTAACTGGGTTATGGGGATAGGGTGTTGACCTTAGGTAGGGTGCTCTTTCCAAGAGCCGGTGCAGACTCGATGGGCTGAATGGCCTCCTTCTGCACTGTAAATTCTATGATTCTATGATTCTATCACGGTTAGGCGGTGGGCGTGGAAGTCGCTGCAGTGCCCGCCTATTACGCCGAAGAAAGGACCCATCAGGCATGCGAATGAGGAACTATCTCAGGGGCCACTTGCTTAACCACCACAGCTGTGGCAGACCAGCCACCGTCAGGTAGCTGAACACGAACTCAGTCAGCAGGGACCAGAACAGGGAGATCTGTGGCGTGGGCGTCGTACGCCAACTTGCATTGGGCCCGAGACTGTTGCATCCTCTGTAAGACCGGGAAGTTGTCAAGGTCCAGAATGTGGATAGTCGGCACCCTCGTCCGTAGTGTGCGGTTCATTAGGAGCTGTGCTGGGGACAGGCCAGCGGACAAAGGAGTCGCCCTGTAGGCTATCAGCGCCAGGTTGAAATCCGAACCCGAGTCAGTAGCACAACAGTCTTTTAACGATGTGGACCCCTTTTTCAACCTTCCCATTCGACTGGGGGTAGTGGGGCTTGACGTGACGTGCCTAAAACTCTACAGCCGGACAAAATCTGTCCACTCCTGGCTGAAGAAGCAAGGGCCATTGTCAGTCATAACTGTGAGTGGGAAGCCATGCCGGGCAAAAGTCCCCTTGCATGCCTTGATTACTGTTGCTGAGGTGAGGTCAGTCAGTTTGACCACCTCGGGGTAGTTGGAAAAGTAGTCCACTGGGAGGACATAGTCTCGGCCCTTGGCATGAAAGAGGTCAACACCAACATTGGACCATGGGGAGGTCACCATTTCATGCAGCTGTAGACTCTCTTTAGGCTGAGCCGGCTGGAACCTTTGACACGTTGGGCAATTGAAGACCATGTTGGCGATATCTTGGCTGATGCCTGGCCAATATACTGCCTCTCAGGCTCGACAGCGACACTTTTCGACCCCCAGGTGACCCTCGTGGATTTGGCCGAGGACCAGCTCTCGCTTGTTCTGTGGGATCACAATTCTGTCCAGCTTCATTAGTATGCCATCCACTACCGCTAGATCGTCCTTTGCATTATAAAACTGGGGGCATTGCCCCTTTTGCCAACCATCTGTGAGATGTCGCATGACCAGCTGGAGTAAAGAATCCCTGGCCGTCTCCTGACGAATTTGCACAACCCTTTCATTAATGGCTGGGAAGTTGGAGGCACTAAATTTCACCTGCGCATCTATCTGACAGACAAAGTCCGACTACTCACATGGTGTGGTGATAGATCTAGAGAGTGCATCGGCCACAATGAGGTCTTTGCCCGGGGTGTACACCAGGTCGAAATCATAGCGGCAGAGTTTGAGGAGGATACGTTGTAGCCGTGGCGTCGTGTCATTGAGGTCTTTTTAAGACCATAAGACATAGGAGTGGAAGTAAGGCCATTCGGCCCATCGCGTCCACTCCGCCATTCAATCATGGCTGATGGGCATTTCAACTCCACCTCCCAGCATTCTCCCCATAGCCCTTAATTCCTCGCGACATCAAGAATTTATCTATCTCTGCCTTGAAGCCATTTAGCGTCCCGGCCTCCACTGCACTCCGCGGCAATGAATTCCACAGGCCCACCACTCTCTGGCTGAAGAAATGTCTCCGCATTTCTGTTTTGAATTTACCCCCTCTAATTCTAAGGCTGTGCCCACGGGTCCTCGACTCCTCGCCTAACGGAAACAGTTTCTTTGCGTCCATCCTTTCTAAGCCATGTATTATCTTGTAAGTTTCTATTAGATCTCCCCTTAACCTTCTGAACTCCAATGAATACAATCCCAGGAACGCCAGCCGTTCCTCATATGCTAGACCCGCCATTCCAGGGATCATCCGTGTGAATCTCCGCTGGACACGCTCCAGTGCCAGTATGTCCTTCCTGAGATGTGGGGCCCAAAACTGGACACAGTACTCCAAATGGGGCCTAACCAGAGCCTTATAAAGGCTCAGTAGCACATCGCTGCTTTTATATTCCAACCCTCTTGAGATAAATGACAACATAGCATTCGCTTTCTTAATCACGGATTCAACCTGCATGTTTACCTTTAGGGAATCCTCGACTAGCACTCCCAGATCCCTTTGTACTTTGGCATTATGAATTTTCTCACCGTTTAGAAAGTAGTCTATGCTTGGATTCTTTTTTCCAAAGTGCAAGACCTCACATTTTCTCACGTTGAAATGCATCAGCCATTTCCTGCACCACTCTCCCAAACTGTCTAGATCCTTCTGCAGCCTCCCCACTTCCTCAGCACTACCTGCCTGACCACCTAACTTCGTATCATCAGCAAACTTCGCTAGAATGCCCCCAGTCCCTTCATCCAGATCATTAATATATATGGTGAACAGCTGCGGCCCCAACACTGAACCCTGTGGGACACCGCTGGTCACCGGCTGCCATTCCGAAAAAGAACCTTTTATCCCAACTCTCTGCCTTCTGTCAGACAGCCAATCCTCAACCCATGCCAGTAGCTCACCTCGAACACCATGGGCCCTCACCTTACTCAGCAGCCTCCTGCGTGGCACCTTATCAAAGGCCTTTTGGAAATCCAGATAGACCACATCCACTGGGTTTCCCTGGTCTAACCTACTTGTCACCTCCTCAAAGAATTCTAACAGGTTCGTCAGGCACGACTTCCCCTTACTAAATCCATGTTGACTTGTTCTAATCCGACCCTGCTCTTCCAAGAAATTAGAAATCTCATCCTTAACGATCGATTCTAGAATTTTACCAACAACCGAGGTTAGGCTAATTGGCCTATAATTTTCCATCTTTTGTCTTGATCCTTTCTTGAACAAGGGGGTTACAACAGCGATCTTCCAATCGTCCGGGACTTTCCCTGACTCCAGTGATTTTTGAAAGATCTCAACCAACGCTTCCGCTATTTCTTCAGCCACCTCCCTCAGAACTCTAGGATGTAGCCCATCGGGGCCAGGAGATTTGTCAATTTTAAGACCTTTTAGCTTTTTTAGCACCATCTCTTTTGTAATGGCAACCATACTCAACTCAGCCCCCTGACCCTTTATAATTTTTGGGATATTACTAACGTCTTCCACTGTGAAGACAGACGCAAAGTACTTATTAAGTTCTCCAGCCATTTCCTCATCTCCCATCACTAGCCTTCCAGAATCAGTTTGAATTGGCCCAATGTCTACTTTGGCCTGACGTTTGTTTCTTATGTATTGAAAGAAACTTTTACTATCATTTCTTATATTACTGGCTAGCCTGCCTTCATATTTGATCCTCTCCTTCCTTATTTGTCTCTTTGTTAACCTCTGTTTGTTTTTGTAGCCTTCCCAATCTTCTGATTTCCCGGTGCTTTTGGCCACTTTATAGGATCTCTCTTTTTCTTTGATACATTTCCTGACCTCCTTTGTCAGCCATGGCTGTCTACAAATGAAAATTGCTTATTGTCACAGGCAGGCTTCAGTGAAGTTACTGTGAAAAGCCCCTAGTCGCCACATTCCAACATCTGTTCGGGGAGGCTGGTACGGGAATTGAACCATGCTGCTGGCCTGCTTGGTCTGCTTTAAAAGCCAGTGATTTAGCCCAGTGTGCTAAAGATGATGTGAACCAATGGCCTGTGGTCCGTCTCGACTGTGAATTTGGGGAGTCCATACACATAATCATGGAACTTGTCAATCCCTGTGAGGAGGCCCAGACATTATTTTTCAATCTGAGCGAATTTTCTCTGAGCGTATCGTTGCTCAGTAGGTGTCATGGCTCTAGAGGCATATGTGACTGGGGCCCAGGAGGAGGAGTCGTCCCGCTGGAGGAGTACTGCCCCAATGCCAGCCTGGCTCGCGTCTGTTGATATCTTCATTTCCTTGGCGGGGTCAAAAAACGGCAGCACCGGGCCCTTGGTGAGTTTTGCCCTGAGCTCACGCCACTCTTGCTCATGAGTAGGTAGCCACTGGAAGTCCGTAGTTTTTTTAATGAGATGGCGGAGAGCTGTGGTGTGTGATGCAAGGTTGGGGATAAACTTCCCAAGGAAGTTGACCATCCCTAGGAAGCAGAGGACTGCCTTCTTGTCCTCCGGGTTCTTCATGGCGTTGATCGCCGACATTTTGTCTGCATCTGGCTGCACACCGAAATGCGAAATGTGGTCGCCAAGGAACTTGGTTGCTGTACTGACAAGACGCTCCTGCGCTGCGGCTGGGATCGCTGTGTGTTTGGCAGTTGAGCAGATCTGCACAGGGCTGCGTAGTGGCCAAGCTTGGCACACTGGAGAGAGCATCGAGATTTCGCGGGACATTGCCTCTTTAAATGGGCGGAGCCACAGTTGGAGCATGTCATGGTGCTGCCGTCAGGACGTTCCGTGCACCACCACGCATGCGCAGTGCGGTCGAACCACGTGCGCACTTGCGCGGTTTGGTCGTCGGCCTTGCCATCTTCTTGGTCGTGGCGCGCATGCGCAGGAACCCAGGAAAAGCGCGTGAAATGGCCGCCATCATCCAGACTCAGGCCCTGCATTTGTTTGATGGCTTGCACCCGTTCCGCAACGTGGGGGTTTTGCCATGCCGTTCCTGCCGCCTTGATATGGGAGTACCAATTGCTCGCGTACTCGTGGAGGACGCAGGTCTCGATGGCGATGGTAAGGGTGAGCTGCTTAACTTTTAGAAGCTGCTGGCGAAGGGGATCGGAGTGGACCCCGAAAACGATCTGATCCCAGATTATGTAACCGGAAGTGGAGCCATAGTTGCAGGACTGCGCAAGGATACGGAGATGGGTTAAAAAGGACTGAAAAGGTTCATCCTTACCCTGAAGCCTCTGCTGGAACACACAGCATTCAAAGCTCTCATTGACTTCGATGTCACAGTGGCTGTCGAACTTCAGCAAGACTGTTTTAAACTTTGTCTTGTCCTCGCCTTCAGCAAAGGTGAGGGAGTTGAATATGTGGATAGCGTGGTCCCCGGCTGTAGAGAGGAAGAGAGCGATCTTCCTGGCATCCGATGCGGCTTCGAGGTCGGTGGCTTCAAGATACAGCTGGAACTTCTGCTTGAAAATCTTCCAGTTAGCACCAAGGTTGCCGGCGATGCGGAGCTGCAGGGGAGGGCGGACCCTGTCCATGTTACTGGATGGCTGATTGCTGGTCAAAGGCAGATTATCTCAAGGTAGGTCTGTCAAACTCGAGCATAACTCACTGGTACCATGATGTGTTGGGTAAGCTGGGTCTGTGAGGGCTGTGTTTACTGCAATGGTGAGAGAGACAGGCTTCCAACACTTGAAGAAATGCAACTCGATTTTATTGAACTCTTAACTATCATACATGTTTTAACTGTGGGTTGACACTATGCTGACTTGACTGGAGACCTGAGGCTAACCTGACCAGACTATCTTACTACCACATGGTGTTTGTTCTAGTTGCTGCTCACGAGCTCTCACTGTCTCAGAGGCTGGATCCTGAGAGAGCGGGAAAGGAAAACTAGTGCCCTCTGGCTTTATAGTGGTCGTGTCCTGTCTGGTGATTGGCTGCTCTGTTCTGTGTATTCACTGGTCATCCTGTGTGTCAATCACTGCCTGTCTGTGCACCCTCATATACCTGTGTGTATATTATGACAGGATCTACCCCCGCACCTGTAGTAATACTCCTCGTATGTGGTATATACAATACAACAGTGATGACTACCACACACCCCCTCTCCCACCGAGCACTGGGGCAGCAACTCCAGTGCCCGTGAGCTGCATGCTGGTTAAAGGAAAGGGCTACTCACCTCTTTATTTCCACTCAGTAGCCATTGAACCAGGTTCACATTTTTGTCGAGGAATACTAAACAAAGCCTGCATGACTTCTCGCTGGGGAGTCGTGTGACTCACAGGAGGCCACTGCATTCAATTTCAATCTCACTAATGAGATTTAAATGAATGCAAATTAGGCTCATTGAGCTTCTCGCCATTTTCATGCCAGTCTCGGATCTCACCATCAGGAGTGGGCTGGGGAAATTGCAAAATGAGTTGTGCCCGGCTGAATCTCGCTTTGGGCCTCTCCTGCGATTCCTGTGATTCATCCGGTACACCTGTATCGGCACTGGGCACAACACGGTGGGAAAATTGTGCCTTATGTCTGGAAGATTTATCAGTACACATCTAGGCACAGGAGGTGATTAACATTGCAACTGCTGTTCGTTGCTTTAGCAACTGAACTGACAAAAAAACATGGATCCTGTGATTCTCGAATGCACTTGCTTACAAACTATGGAAAGCCAGACAAGACATACAATCCATAACACAGATGTTTTTCGTTGTTTGCATGGAAGGCTTCCCAGTGTCTGCTGCACTCGTCCTTCTACTTGGCAGATTTTGCAGGTGTATTTGAAGGAGACTTGGCGAGTTGAAGCCATGGGAGATAAGTATGTGAATGTGTACTCTGTGCACACAGCTGCTTTCTTACCTGCTTGTGTGAAATGATTTGTTCAAAGTACTCATGCTGAGGGCTCATTTTACATGCTTCAGAGGTTTGTATGTCTGATCTGCACATTGACCCTCTATTGATCAACATGGCTGCCACTCACACTGTTTTACTTTGGATTTCAGATCTGGACCAAGATGACCACCGACAGCAGCTGGAATAGTAGAACCTGCACTAGCAATAACCTGCTGCTCATTGACCTGTTTCTCCACAGGACAGAGGGAATCATCAGAAGGCTGCAGCTCTCAGGAAGCCGTACTCGGTACACATGGTTTAGTGTAGTGAAAATCGGTAATATTTATGCAGCTCCAAAATTAAATAGAAAAGTAACATATGTAACAAATTCACGGGCACACACACTGCAGCCAGAAAGCTATACTCGTCCTCTTCCTGGCAAACCGGCTTGGTTGTTTCCGGCTGCTCAGATCCTTGCTCTGACTGCTGAGATGTTCTTGGCCACAGCTTTGAGAGTTTGGAGCCCAGGAAGGCCCTCCCGATGACTGCTCCGACTACAGATGTGCAGGAGCTGGTGTGGCCATCAGGACAGGAGGCAGAGTATTGACTGAAAGGGAAGCAACAGGTGAGAAGTGGAAGCCCTTTGAGCGGATCGCCTATTTCCATGAATCCTTTCAACATCAGCCCTCTTGTGGACTGTCCACAGTTCCTTGTTAGCAATAAGCTCGGGAGCATTTCACTGCAGATTAATGGGGCAATGAATGGCCAAGGCTCAGGTTTCATTCATCTTATTTAGGTCCCTATGGTGCGGCTGCAAGACCTCGCCAGTACACCGCACATTCGCTACTTCTGGGCGGCATGGTGGTACAGTGGTTAGCACTGCTGTGTCACAGCACCAGGGAGCTGGGTTCAATTCCAGTCTCGGGTGACCTCGGGTGAGTGGCGTTTACACTATCTTCCAGTGCCTGGGTGAGCTCCCTCCGGGTGCTCCGGTTTCCTCCCACAGTCAAAAGATGTGCAGGTTAGGTTGATTGACAATGCTAAATTGCCCCTTGGTGTCCATCAGTTGTGGGGGCGGGGGAATTGAGTAGGTAGGGTGCACATTTGAAGGGCCGGTGCAGACTCGGTGGGCCAAATGGCCTCCTTCTACACTGCAGGGACTCTACAATTCTGCTCTGGAAATATCCTGTCCATTGAGGTCCCACAGGTTTAACATTTGTGTCCCAAAGAGCAGAGCTTGGAGCACCTTGTGCCATCCGATGTGGACTCTCCAATGTTGCCTGTCTCGCCTCTCTTGTGATAAGTGAGCAACCAATGAAATAAACAACTATCTGCCTTTCAGATCCCACCAAGTGGAAATATTTGAGCTGGTATATGGTCTGTATCAGTCCTGTGATGGGGCATCTTGTCATCAGTGCCCATGACCCAGACACATCCTTTGGATGAATGAGATAAAAGATAAGATTTTGCTTTTTCAAGCTAAGTATGTTTGAAGTTATCATTATGCATACGATCAGATTTACCACCCGCTACCACCTTCTCCTCTGCACTAGTTAGCTGTGAGATGCCCACCTCGGGTTCTCTGCCTCTCCCTGTGTTCTGTCCTCTCTTCTGCAACGAGAGACAGAAGAAGCTGTGAGTGAGATTTATGGCTTATTTTGAATAGCTGGATAGAGATCATTTGTTGAGAGTGACTGTGTGAAGTAGCACAATATTGCATAAAGGTGAAGGTGTGTCACAGGCAGAAGGGATGAGGAAATGCATAGACAGAGGGATGGCTGCCCTGCAAGGTGACATTGGTGTGAGGATTGACGTGCTGGTGTATGCTTGAGAAGGCAGACTGAGAGGGGTTTACCCACATCAGAGTGTACCACTGTACACACCTAATTAAGCTGTTGAAAGGCTTTCTGCTTTGGGTCCAGGAGCATGACACAAATTCCCGATGCTGACCTTTTGTGCCAATTCTAATCACACCTTGTTCATGTTCCCAGAGGCAAACACTGCACCTCATGTATGTTGTCATTACACCTCGATAACACTAATTGGTCGGGAAATCTGGAAGTCGTAGATAGTGGCTGGATTTAAAAGCTACCGACAGTCGTGCTGCACTTACCTCCAAGTTACCCTTCGCCCTACTCACTTAAAATCCCACTAATCATTTTGGAATAAATTCACATACAGATGTTTAAGATAATAAAATACAACCATGAATAATAGGTAGAGTTTCAAATCATGTACAAAGGGATCAAGCAATCATGAGGACAGAAGCTTACAACTTGCCTCCTAATTGAGTTACTGTCAGTTATACCTCTTTTACGATACTCATTAAACTTACCTCTGTGATCAAGCTTTTACTTAACTGACCAAACATCTACATGGCTCGCTGCCATGTTATCCAAAGCACTTTGGATGTTTTCTTGTGTTAAGGGAGCTATATAAATAATAATGATAACTCATTGTCATAAGTCGGCTTCAATGAAGTTACTGTGAAAAGCCACATTCCAGCACCTGTTCGGGGAGGCTGGTACGGGAATTGAACCCGTGTTCCTGGCTACGTTCTGCATTACAAGCCAGCGATTTAGTCCACTGTGCTAAACCAGCAACATCAGTTGCTGCTACTGCTGTAACATATCTGTGTGGCATTCTTTCCAGACCACAATGTTACAGGTATGATTCTGGATTACTTATCAAATATCTGTTCTCTGCATGAAAATTTTTACCAGTGAAAATAAATTTTCGTCCTACATGTGTAAAAAGGTATTTGTTACAGCTCTTTAGCCATTATGGTCTGTACGGTAACACAGTGGAAAACATTGTTGCTTCACAGCACCAAGGACCCGGGTTTGATTCCCAGCTTGGGTCACTGTCTGTGAGGAGTCAACACGTTCTCCCTGTATCTGCGTGGGTTTCCTCCGAGTGCTCCGATTTCCTCCCACAAAGTCCCGAAAATCGTGCTCGTTAGGTGAATTGGACATTTGGAATTCTCCCTCAGTATACCCGAACAGGCGCTAGAGTGTGGCGACTCGGGGATTTTCGCAGCACTTCATTGTAGTGTTAATGCTAAACTACTTGTGACACTAATAAAGATTATTATTGATTCCATCACTGTATTCAGCTGTTTGCCAGACTGGCCACAATGGCCTGCAGCCTTAGTGTCCTTTTGACCTGGTCTTCAAGCCCCACATCTGGGGTGGAATTCTCCGGCCCCCCGCAGGGTCGGGGAATCGCCCAGGGCCGGCGTAAATTCCGCCCCCGCCGTGGCTGGAATTCTCCGCCACCCGGGAATCGGCGGGGGTGGGAATCGCGCTGCACCGGTCGGCAGGCCCCCCGCGCCGGTCAGCGGGCCCCCCGCGGCGATTCTCCGGCCCACGATGGGCCGAAGTCCCGCCGCTGTCAGGCCTCTCCCTCCGACGTGGTTTAAACCACCTCTAGTGCCAGCGGGAGTAGGCATCGCGAGCAGGCCCCGGGGTCCGGGGGGGGTGGGGCGCAGGGCGATCTGACCCCGGGGGGTGCCCCCACGGTGGCCTGGCCCACGATCGGGGCCCACCGATCGGCGGGCGGGCCTGTGCAGTGGGGGCACTCTTTTTCTTCCGCCACCGCCACGGCCTCCACCATGGCGAGGCGGAACGGACCCCCTCCATTGCGCATGCACCGGGGTGACGTCAGCGGACTCACGCCGACCGGCGAAAGCCTTTCAGCCAGCCGTTCACGTCAGTCGGCGGGGCGCCAAAGGCCGTTCGCGTCGGTCAGCGGAGCGGGAGGCACTCCGGCACGGGCCTAGCCCCTAAATGTGCGGAGAAGTCCGCAGCTTTGGGGAGGCCCGACGCCGGAGTGGTTCTCGCCACTCCAGTACGCCGGGACCCCCCGCCCCGCCAGGTATGGGAGAATCCCAGCCCTGGTCTATTACAAAGATATACACCTCTGCAATATCCAGCACATCCATCTGTACCTCACCCCCTGCATTGCTGAAATACTTATTCATGAAATCATTGGCAGGCCTAAATCTTCTAATAGCCTCTTTGTTTTATCCCTCCAACTCTATGCCACATAAAACCTAGCTCTTCCAAAACTTTGCTGCTTGGATCCTATCCTGTATCAAATCCGAATCACCAATTACACCAGCCCATGCTAGCGTTCATTGTTCTATTGTGTTGATAACAACATTTTCAACTTTATCTTCAAATGCTCTCTTCCTTTGCAAGAAGCCTGTGGGAGGTTTGTTCCATTCAAGGTACCTTCAAGATACTTAATCACAGAATTGTTACAGTACAGAAGGAGTTCATTCAGACCATTGTGTCTACACCAGGTCTCCAAGTGAGCAATTCACTTAGTGCCATTCTCCTGCCTTCTCCCCATAGCCCTGCACATTGTTCCATTTCAGATAACAGTTTAATTCCCTTCTAAATGCTTTGACTGAACCTGCTTCCACAATACAGTTAGGCAGTGTATTCGGGATCTTAACCACTCAGTGCATGAAAAAGTTTTTCTCATATTGGTTTTGCCTCTTTTGCCATATCCAAGATGAACTGCAGCTTGTCAAGCCTCCACCTTCCAAATCTCTATCACACAGCAGTACAATATTCATGTTTCCAAGCACTGTGCCCAGTAACATCAAGGAAACAAATGGCTAAGGCTTCATGATCAATGTTGAAGAGACCTCACCATTCATAATACGGAAAAAATCATTCTTATAGACTTTATTTCAAATTGTAAAATTTTAATTTACAAAGCCAACAATTTGCTGCTGCTGATGCACCATCCTCCTTTTATGAGTCTTTAAGTAGTGACCAAACTGACATTCAAATTGAATTGCTATTTGGTGAACATGCTTGAGGAATTTAAAGGTCAAATCTTTTACCTCAGGCCATCCATGTAAAATGCTTATCTCATGCACATCAACCTGTAGCAGCCAGTCAAATTCCCACCTTCTTAAATAAAGTGACTGACTGAAGCCTGCTGAGTCTCGTTGAACTTTGACTGTCATTCAGCTGAATGGAAAAGCAGCTTAAGATGCATTTGATTTTGCCAGATCAGCATCATTGCATTGCTGAACTTGTGCTGCCTTGTTGAAAGCTGTCAGGCAGTTGCCAGTAAACAGCCTAGGGCCTACTGTGAGCACTCACAGCTTGGATCATTGCTTCAGATGACTATTTTTAGGCCGATACATGCTGCAGCTTTATTTTCCTACATTATAATGCCATTAAAGATAATTGTCATTTTTCCCATCTGCCTGAAGCTATTAGTGAAGTTTCTTTCTGTGACGATCCCATGAGATTGGCACGTGAAGTAGTTTACCTGTTGCGAGTGTAAATTTTGATATTCCTGCTAGCGAATCAGTGATCATGTAGAAAGACTCCTGCTGCAAAGCAGGTGAGTGACAAAAATAATTTTAATGGCGTGGTGTCAGAGCATTAAGATCCTGTGCCAAATAGAGCTGGATGACGTTTATGGCTGTAATATCTCTGCCACTACCTCGAAGGCAAGTTGCCAAACTCAGCCAGACCATCTGGAAAGACATTGTGTAGAAGAGAAGCAGTTCTCCGCAGAGGAAGATGGAAGATTGGAGGACCAGTCAACCTGTGTCACATTTCTGTCGCTCCAAATGGCCAATGACGAAAAAGCAATAACAAAGAGAACAGCTTGTCTACTCACCTGCTCAATGGCTGATGATGGAAGCCTGGATAATTTAAAGAAAATTAACTCCCAGAATTGGTGTGGCAACAGGGTAATAAAGTATAATTTTATGCTAGTGACTGTTCTTGAGGCAGTGCAAAGTTTGCTGCTATTATGTTCTTCACATAATTCCTCATTAAAGAAAAATAATCTTAATTTATTTGCAGGCTATATT